>NC_091130.1:123616663-124315413 GCF_040183065.1 Periplaneta americana | reverse complement strand
TATTAGCCATGTCGTTCATTCCTCTTCCAGACATACAAGCCATATGTGACATCCTATATGAGGACATTAATGAGGGTCCTCTCGAACTTGCGGGTTATATGAAACATGTTTATGTAAAGAGCTATTGCTCCTAGATTTCCACCAGAGGAATGGAATGTTTATGAATCAACTTTCCATGGCCACCATCGGACGAAGAGCATGTAGTTGAAGGGTTTCATTCGAGGTTCCAGAGGATAGTATCTGCCCATCATGTTAATATTTGGTGGTTTCTCGACCACATGAGACAAGAACAAAATGAAACAGAATATCGGGTACTGCAAATACAGGCTGGTCATGTGAATGTCAGACGGCCAATACGAAACAAATCAACGAAGGATGCTACAAATAGTACAATCTTATCAGCAATATAAGTACCAGGGGAATGTGAAGCATTACCTCAGAGCAATATCATACCACCGAAAATTAACATTTGGATCCTCTTGAGCAAGAATGATGTAATTTTCTTAAGTTGATGAAATCGTGAAAATTCTGTAACTTCTCACTTACTGAATAATGCAATTTTCTTAACGTTATCAAATCGTCTAAATTCTGTGACTCCTCACTCAACTGCACTATTTAGTAACTATTTTAATTAATAAACTTGTGCCGCAACTGCTATTGAAATAATTGATTTTCCAATTTATGTTAATATCAAATTGGTTCAAAAGAAGGACATTATTGCGTGGACATTTTAGCATAAGAAAACTGGACTTTTTTAGTGTGAACATTTTTGTCTTTGGACCTATATTTAGTATGGACTTTTTTGTCATTGGACCTAATATCGACTGGACATTAATGTAATGAACGTTCTACGATGGACATTATGATCTGCAAGCCTTTTTCGATTCAAATTTTGTTGTACCAGGCGGAATAAATAGCATTCCTATCCATTATAATACCTTAGAGACATAATAGGCCTTCTCGTATTTCACGTGGTGTATAAGTCCTTTCAATTCAATGTAGACTTAATCAGTTAAATCACGATTATTCAAGAGAATAATATGGTTGCTCGTGCGGAACTTCAATTGATATCCAAATATCCAGTCCTACTTAGACTTGAAATACTTCTTTAAAAGGAAAAATACATAGCCTTGCAGAATGTTTCTCCCAAATGTCTGGCCATGTTCGGAACAACCCACCTATGTAAAAAAAAAACTTTCTAACTTATGAAATACCTCAACCACGATCAAAATTAATTGTCACTTCTGGAGGGTAATTTACATGTAGGTATAAGCGACCTCTCCTTGGATATTACTAAAATTCTGAGTAACATTCAATTCAATTATCCTGTATGAGTTTTTAAAAATTGTATTTGTTTAATTATTTAGTTTACGTATTGATATAGGCCCAATCAAAACGTATTCTATTTCATGGTGCTAGCTTACTTAGTATTAAGTGTTGGCAAATGCTCAAATTTTTCAAAAGGTTGAGATCTCCTGCAATAAGTTCGTAATGATTATATTCATTACGTTATCGATAATGAATGTGGTGATGATGATTATGATTACGAGGAGTGTGATTATGATTTTGGCAGTGGTAGTGACGAGAGTTAGGACGACGATGACTTTATTGCTGATAGTGTTTTTGTGTGACTATTACTCTTTTACTACGTCACACTACTTTTGACCAATAAAACGGTACGAAAGGACGTCTTTCAACCAATCATGGCTGCTTATCGCACAATTTTATCGCATCCCTAGCATTTGTTTAATTTTATCGAGACCCTAGCATTTGTTTATTTTTATCACTACCCTAGCATTTGTTTCTTTGTTTGCCAACATTTCAAACTGCACTGATCTGGACGTCAAAAAACAGAAAATTACAAACCACTCCAGTCGATGCAAAGCACTTTCAAATATGACTCGCATTGGCATTCAAGAACAGGAATTAATAAAGATCACTGGTCTTGTATGAAGAGCACCATTCGGAAATCCTGAATAAATTGAGGGATACACCATGTATATCAACGAGTTCACTTCTTTTACGCACACGTCCAATATAACATCAACTGAACCACCAACCACTAAAACATTCAAATTTGAAAATTGTACTTTCAATAATTGTTTCTTTTAAAATTATTCATGTTTATTTTTTATTTCATCATCGTTAATTGAAACGTTTCTTGTTTATTTTATTATCCCTAATTAAAACTTTTCTAACAATTGTTTATATTATTTAGGTTATGTTTGTTATAGCTTCTGCTATATAATATTATGGATAGTCACGTATCAGAGATTGTTTAATACTAAGATTTATTGAAAATCATCTGTCAAGTGACGTTGATTACTGGGATCCGGGTGACTGAAGTGGAATGGAAATGAATAATTTCAAGGGAAAAATTGTTCCGGGGCCGGGTATCGATCCCGGGACCTCTGGTTGAACGTACCAGCGCTCTACCACTGAGCTACCCGGGAACTCCACCCGACACCGTCTCAACCTTTCCCTTTATATCCACACAACTCGCGTGGGCTGACGAAACGCCAGAGACCCACAACGAGTGCACACAATCTCTGTGTGACTTGGAATTGTGGTTTTTCTGTTAACGTACACAGTAACGAATATATTATGCAAATCTAGTCTTTCAGGTGAAGCTCCCTGTAAAGCAGATTTGAATAATTTCAAGGGACAAATTGTTCCAAGTCACATAGAAATTGTGTGCACTCGTTGTGGGTCTCTGGCGTTTCGTCAGCCCACGCGAGTTGTGTGGATATAAAGGGAAAGGTTGAGACGGTGTCGGGTGGAGTTCCCGGGTAGCTCAGTGGTAGAGCGCTGGTACGTTCAACCAGAGGTCCCGTGATCGATACCCGGCCCCGGAACAATTTTTCCCTTGAAATTATTCAAATCTGCTTTACAGGGAGCTTCACCTGAAAGACTAGATTTGGAATGTAAATGTTTTAATAAAAACGAAACTGGATCAACAAAGCCTTCTTCACTAGTAACCGTCCACAGAGTTCAATCAGATTCCGTTGGCACGACTGATAACAAGAAAACATGATCATAGAACAATACTGCCATCTAGCATAATGTTGATATGGTACAATAATACATTTGAAGACAGTTGTATTTTCGTAAGCCAATTAATATTTTATTGTATTGGAGTACTTCGTTACTTCTAATCTTTATATACTTTCTTCTAATCGTGTAATAGTCAATTAAATCCTACTCGAGTTTTGATTTTCTCTAGATACATCTGCTCTTGTTCCACTCGCAGATTTATCGATAAAATCAAAACCTCTATTGAGATTACTGTTGATAAAATTTTGGCTTGTATCACTCTTCAATTAAATATATAAAAATTACAGAGAAACAGTTGCCAATGTACATCCAAGATCGTTGACAGTTATTTACATTTAATATGAAAACAGAAGTACATTAAAATTACGGGCATTTTTATTACATTAGAGAACAACACGGAATTACATTCTCAACATTTATAATATTGAGCTAAACTACAAAGAAACGCGGCAGCCAGTAGCCTACATTGCCATTACATTGAAATCGTATTTTGTCACGTGATATTCGCGCATGGACAATCCCTTTGTATCCCAATTACCACTGTGTAGTAATTTTGCGAGCATAACAACCGTAGAGGAAGCTTGAAACAACAAAAGCTCTTCGCGTTATGGGGTTTAGTAAAGGTAACAATAACAATAGAGCTACTCACAATCATCGTAACGCGAAGGGTGAAGTACTTACATTGTTTGGACAACGGGGTTCAGCTCTCACTGCTCTCGATCCGATCGTTCTATCTGGATCACAAGATTCATTGTTATAGTTCCCCCCAAAAGCACAATGTTTATTACATTTATTCTTTACTATTGTCCATATGGATATCAATAATTATTGTAGTTGTGTCCAGCAACGTTTTGTGAATGTTATATCTATGATGTGACCCGTAAGTAATGTCATTCATTTCAGTGGGTTATTCTTCCAGATATTTCAGTCAAAAAAAGGTTAATACAATTTTGTTCGCTTTTAATTCCTTTTCGATATAAAAATTGTTTTTTATGAAACATTTCATAGAGAGTTTTAGGAAAGCCGTTGATTTAATTCCCAATATCCTCGGTCAATTTAACAAATCAGTGGATTGTGATAATTAGGGCTAGGATTTATATGCACAAAAAGTATAATATATGCAAAATCAAACCAGAAATATGCAAAAACATGCAGAAGCAATTTGTTTAACATATCAAGTATCGATAGGCTCACACGTAAAAAGAGTTCATACATTCAGATTTTTACTTTTTAAGGATTTATAATAATAATAATAATAATAATAATAATAATAATAATAATAATAATAATAATAATAATAATTTATTTTAGCTGGCAGAGTTAAGGCCGTAAGGCCTTCTCTTCCACTCAACAAGTAAAATGTGTAGGCCTACATACAAATGCATGAACTTACAAAGAATTCAACAATTTGATTTAGATAAGAGCTACATGTATACAAGAGTTAATTACGAATTAAACAACAAAATATTATGAACTATTAATTAAACACTTAAATACAAACTATGCAGCAGAATTAACCTAAAATACATAGCATGTTAATATATTTCAAATAATGTTAGATAATAGAAAGAGATTATTATGAGACAATTTTGAAAATACTGCACTATCAGGATGATGTCTAAAGAAAGAAGTAACAATGTAGTCAGTGATAGTTTCAGTGAGTATGATTGGAGTGAAATGCTAAGAAGGTTATCTTTTAAGCTATTTTTAAAAGTGTTTATTGTCTTGCAGCTCCTAATACTTTGTGACAGGGAATTCCATTTTCGCGAGGTGGATACTGTAAGAGATGACGAATAACGAGATGTTCTATGAAGAGGTATACTTAGCGTGCCACAGATAAGTGATCTGGTATTTACGTCGTGGTTAGAGTATAGATAAGAGAAACGAGACGAAAGGTAACTTGGTGTTGAAGTGTGCAGAATTCGAAAGAGTAAAGACAAAGAATGTAAAGTTCTACGTTCTTTAAGTCGGAGCCACGAAAGACTTGCGAAGGACGGTGATATGTGATCATATCGTCTGATGTTGCACACGTATCTGACGCACATATTCTGAACTCGCTGTAACTTGACTGAGAGTTCAGAACTTAGGTCACTTAACAAAACGTCACAATAATCGAAATGCGGCATTACTAACTTAAAAAAAAAGAAAAGCAAAAAATTATTGTTATATCAGGTTTATTGACTTCACTAAAATTATACATATGTAGTACATACATTGCTTTTTTCGATTTTTTTTTAACTGCAAAACACAAATAACAGTTTCTCAAGATTTTCTACCGTCATGGATTGTCTATTGTCTGCAAGGATGTTTTTGAAAGCAGAAAATCACAGTTCAACATCGCATAAGGTAATTGAATGAAATTTTAGTCCACAGACTTGAGAATTTGTTAGTTTCAAGTTCATGCAATCATTATTTTCCTGGCACATGACCTCTTTTGCTTTCAGGACTGTAGCATACCCAGAGTTCTTTTTAAGTACCATATGTAATTTTCGTTTGACAGCCTAACCAGTAGGCCCCCGTGCTTGCGAAATATATATTGTTGGTGATTCTAAATAAATAGGTACTTAGGCCTGGATGTTTTCACAAAAAATCGCAGAACATGATCGTTCCGTCTGTCCTCAAGTCTTCTTTATTTGTTACCGATTGATTCACGGTGCTCTGGAACAATGATTTTGTAGGTAGTATCGTGAATTCACACAAACCAAACAGGAATGTCCTCGGACTAATACTGTTAGGCTTTCTTTCTCAAGTGAGTACATTTGTATCTCGTCTACGTTACGTTTCTCGTGTACTCATAAAAACGGCACCATAATTGACTGTTGTCGACAGAGTGAATATAATTCATATGAGTCTACATAATAAGGTTCTTTGTTTGTTTACATAACAGTCTGCTGTCGAAAAATCTGAAAGTTAGAATTTATAAAACAGTTATATTACCGGTTCTTCTGTATGGTTGTGAAACTTCGACTCTCACTCTGAGAGAGGAACATAGGTTCAGGGTGTTTGAGAATAAGGTGCTAAGGAAAATATTTGGGGCTAAGCGGGATGAAGTTACAGGAGAATGGAGAAAGTTACACAACACAGAACTGCACGCATTGTATTCTTCACCTGACATAATTAGGAACATTAAATCCAGACGTTTGAGATGGGCAGGGCATGTAGCACGTATGGGCGAATCCAGAAATGCATATAGAGTGTTAGTTGGGAGACCGGAGGGAAAAAGACCTTTAGGGAGGCCGAGACGTAGATGGGAGGATAATATTACAATGGATTTGAGGGAGGTGCGGTATGATGATAGAGACTGGATTAATCTTGCACAGGATAGGGACCGCTGGCGGGCTTATGTGAGGGCGGCAATGAACCTTCGGGTTCCTTAAAAGCCATTTTTAAGTAAGTAAGTAAGTAAGTTTGTTAACATAAAATATACTTACTTACTTATTTACAAATGGCTTTCAAGGAACCCGAAGGTTCATTGCCGCCCTCACATAAGCCCGCCATCGGTCCCTATCCTGAGCAAGATTAATCCAGTCTCTATCATCATATCCCACCTCCCTCAAATCCATTTTAATATTATCCTCCCCAAAGATCTTTTTCCCTCCGGTCTCCCAACTAACACTCTATATGCATTTCTGGATTCGCCCATACGTGCTACATGCCCTTCCCATCACAAACGTCTGGATTTAATGTTCCTAATTATGCCAGGTGAAGAATATAATGCATGCAGTTCTGCGTTGTGTAACTTTCTCCATTCTCCTGTAACTTCATCCCGCTTAGCCCCAAATATTTTCCTAAGCACCTTATTCTCAAACACCCTTAACCTATGTTCCTCTCTCAAAGTGAGAGTCCAAGTTTCACAACCATACAGAACAACCGGTAATATAACTGTTTTATAAATTCTAACTTTCAGATTTTTTGACAGCAGACTGGATGATAAAAGCTTCTCAACCGAATAATAACACGCATTTCCCATATTTATTCTGTGTTTAATTTCCTCCCGAGTGTCATTTATATTTGTTACTGTTGCTCCAAGATATTTGAATTTTTCCACCTCTTCGAAGGATAAGTCTCCAATTTTTATATTTCCATTTCGTACAATATTCTGATCACGAGACATAATCATATACTTTGTCTTTTCGGGATTTACTTCCAAACCGATCGCTTTACTTGCTTCAAGTAAAATTTCCGTGTTTTCCCTAATCGTTTGTGGATTTTCTCCTAACATATTCACGTCATCCGCATAGACAAGAAGCTGATGTAACCCGTTCAATTCCAAACCCTGCCTGTTATCCTGAACTTTCCTAATGGCATATTCTAGAGCGAAGTTAAAAAGTAAAGGTGATAGTGCATCTCCCTGCTTTAGCCTGCAGTGAATTGGAAAAGCATCAGATAGAAACTGACCTATACGGACTCTGCTGCATGTTTCACTGATACACATTTTAATTAATGGAACTAGTATTACACTGAAAAAAAAACTGGAAAAAGAAAACATTCGAAGATGCATATATGGCGATTTATGCAACAAAAGAATCTTGAAAATATGTTACAATATATGAAAAATAGACTATTATATGCAGAAATACCCAGAAAATGCAAACATATTCAATGTTAACTCAGAATATTAGTAATAACAGATGTCCAAAAAGAATATAAAACTATTCTTGCATGACTTTCAAAGAGCCTGTAAATATATGCATTTGCATAAGAATCCTGGCCCTAGTGATAATAAATTATTGACATAATTTTAGTTTTGTCCTTCATATGAGCAGAAATTTGATCTGAACAACTATAACTTTTCGTTCTCAAAGGAATGTTAAAATGTTACATTTGTTCGGATCAAATCTCTGTAATTTAAAGGACAAAACTAAAATTATTTGAATCATTCATTACCAAAATACACTGCTCTCTTAAATTGACTGAGCATATTGGGAATTCAATCAATAGTTTTCCCAAAACACGCTATGAATTATTTGATATAAAACAATTTTTATCCTGAAAACGAAGGAATAAATTATCTCGGTGTGTTCCAATTCCTCATAGTAACTATCGTTTACACTTCTGTACGGAAGTGATCCTTTATAACTACGATATCGCACCATATACCCTTAAGTACTAAATGCGATAACCTGTCCATTCCGAGGCGTAATTTGAGGTTTCATAACAAGTTGTTTTTTTACGGTATTGGGTTGTTATCCCTTGGCCCAACCCGCAAGCTGGAGGACCACTCCTTATCGTCTGTCTGCGACTGCTTATTCAATGTATTCCATATCTGGAGGCAGTTTTCTCTATCCGCAACCTGAGGACGTGCCATTTCGTTAAAGAATTTAAAATAAAGACTATTTTATGAAGCTGTGGAGTACTATCAATGTATGATACAATCTACATTAAGCTCATTTAATACTGAATGGATAACATATATGTTATGTCATATAATATTGCACATCAGCAGTGTTTTATTGAGATTTTGGATCAGAATATCTGTTTTAAGGATTATTTACATCAATCACAGGTGAAGTACACAATTGAAAGGATTAGAAAATATTGGAGTATTGTAAGTGTCAGATAAATGTACCCCAAAGCAAAAAATCTAAATCTCTCTTGTCCTTTCGAACGTCATATGAATATAGACGTAACTGTCAATATTACACGTCGAATGCAAATAGATCTGAGTGATAAAGCTGATTTGCACTGTACGTACAGTGAAGATAGAAAGATAAACGCTTGTACCTACTACATAACAAAAAAGTTCCTTGCCGTTCTAATGATTACTTTGCTTTCATTCGATTAAAGGCACGCAAGTTCAATTGAGAACGAGGACGATGCATTTTAATTTCCATTGGATCTCTCATATATAATGAGTAGAGCCCGGATGTTTAGGCATTTCTTTTGATTAAAATAGGCAAACATATAGGCACTAAAATTGTAAAAATAGGCAGTGAAATAGGCACTTATTTTTCATGGAAAGAGACAAAAAATAGACAAATACTTAAAAACTATCCCATACGGTACTCACTTTCCTTGGTTACATGTCACAACAAGATGCTTTTTTAAGTTGTCAACTGTCATAATGAGCCGCCTGTCAGAGAGAACGTTTTTCTTGGTGGAAAAAGATCTTTCTGCTTCTACTGAAATGATTGGAGAAAACTTAAAACAACTTTCTTTCGGAGATCAGAAAAAACCGACTGTGTATTGTCTCAGAAAGAGGGGTGTGAGGAGGGATTAGGGACTTCAAAGTACGCGTGACTTGTGCGTGCAAGCGACAACAGTAACGGGACCTGAAGACTTGCTTTTAATACTTCCCTCATCCCCTTTCTTTTGCTGGTAAACCCCGAAGTGACTTCAGCACTGAGAGTTATACTGTTCAAACATCTTTGTTAAGTGACATAAAAGATTGATTCGGTAGGGGAGAAAAGTTTACGACTTCTTGAAAACATATGTATTGCTGGAGAATAAGATTCTCAGCAAATATTTGTGTGAGGTGAATATATATTTTTAATTTGTACAACCGTTCTTTTTTGTTTTTTTTTTAATATAATTTATGTACGGTTTATTTTAAATGCATTATAAATATAGAACATGTACAATAACGACGTAAAAAGGCTAAAGAAAAGAGCATTGAACCTTAAAATAGGCAACGGGAGCTAAAATAAGCAAAAAAAAAAGGCAAAATAAAAATTAGGTCAATCGTCCCCAAATGTGTGGAAACGTGTTTATGTCTAATAGGTCTTTCATAAGTACAGTCAGTTTAAGACAGGCTCTAATAATGAGTTAGTTCACTAGTGAATAGTGAAGAATATACTCATTAAATTTTGTATGTAGACCAACTATTACTCAGAATTTAACTTTTAATAACGTAACGTTTGGAAGAATATTTATATGTGTGTATGTAATTATTCACACTGCAAATGGGTATATACCCGGTGGCAGTGGTAACTAATTACTCAATAATGACAATTAATAATAAGCACAACTAATAAAACAATAAATAATAATAATAACAATAATAATCATAATAATAATAATAGTAATAACAATAAAATAATAACAAGGAGCATCCTAAATTAAATTAAGCATTGTCACTTAAAATAACATTTAAAGTAAATCTAATTTGTATCTTAACCCTAAGTTCGCACTAAGACCCACGAGTGTGACAGGTTCATACCAGCACAAGTACCTTTCGGCACTACACTTATTTCGCTGTCAACTCACTCACTGCACTGATTCTACCTGATTTCACGAACACTTCTAACCATTTCACTGTTCAAATACTTTGCACAGCCACTTCACTGACACAAACACACTTCACTTTCACAATATATTTCACTGACACTACACACTTAACTGACGCAACACACTTCCTCACTGACAGAACACTTCAAATAACAAGATATCAGTTACACACTTTAAGTGTGTGTACAATATAAGTACTACCGTCTATTAGTAAAGTCCTTAAGCCTATTTTTAAATGCATTTTTGGTTGTTGCTAAAGCCTTTAGTAAGTCTGCAGGTAAAGCATTCCAGTCTTTTATAGTACGATTGAGAAAAGAAAACTTTCCAGTGTTCGTCCTCTGTCTTCTTTCCCTCAATTTACAGTATATGAGTGGTCGTTCCTTGAAGAGTAATTTGGCGGCTGCAACCTATTTTTTATTTCTCTCCAGGCAGGCTCACCTCTGTATGTTTTGAACATTGCGCATAATTGAATTCGCGTTCTTCGGCCCGTGAGCGTGTCCCATTTTAATGGTGAATTATTACGACAACACTTCAGAGCCCGTTTTTGAATCTTTTCAATCAATATTGTTTCATTGTGTTAATCATTCCTTCGATCCAAACTGTCTTATTTAACACTAAACTGTAATTCTTGAACTTTTAGAAATACATGTAACTAAACATATCTGCATTTTGCTCTTGCTATTATCATTATTATTACTTTTACTATATTTGTTTGTGTATTTCTGTTTTAATACCTGTTCGTTATGTATTTTTATACTAGTTGAGTTGAAGACAATGCCTTCAACCCTGTCAGTACCAGTAAAAAATAAATGAAATAATTAAATTAAAAAAAATAATTGAAACTCTAGGAAAGGTCATCGTAGTACCAATCTTCATCACTAGAATGTATTTCCAATAGTGTCCGAGATCCAGTTTCGAATCATGAATAGAACGTCAACTGGAGTATAAACAGGTGTTCACTGATAGTACCTGTGCTACGCGCGAAATTTAACGTCACGCCAATATAATCTACTGTATTAGCAACTAATCTTACCTCTGTAAGCCCTGGGACAGAATACGGTCCCTATTAGTTATGATGGGATAAAATGTTAGATGAAATGGAAAGTATTAGTGCGATGAAATTTACCAAGTCAATGGAAATGGGCATAGCTGGGCAACTCGTGCTCTTAAAGTGTCAACAACAACCTCAGTCCAGGTAGAACGAACTCTGTACTAGCTGCAGTGTCTGCATACGGTTCTTGCAAGACATAAGTTCGCTTGCGTCTGTAGTATGTGGCGGCTCGTTTGAAGTAAAAAAAAAACAGATGTAATCCCCAGATCATTTCCCTTTAGTTATGAGTTGAAAGAGAATTTTTTTATTAAGAAGGGAGGTAAAGCTTGTCTTATGTTCTATTACACTTTCTTATGCATGACATTTTATGTTACAAATAAACATACTGAAGAGTTTATTAAAGAAGTACTCTGTAGATGTGCTTTAGAACAGCTGAAGGTAAAAATGAGATGTCAACAAGGTGAGACTGATATCAAATATCGTTAGCACGTTGTGCGTGCGAGTTACAGACCTCCACGGCATATGATCGACTAGCTAAGAGCATATTTTATGGATAAATTTAAATGTGGCAGTATCATGTAGAACATAGAAAACTTCACTTTATTTGACTATGAACTATCTTGAAGAGTAGGAAAACCTTATGAAAATATAAGGCCCTACTTCAAGACCTACATGAGAATTCACTGGTACGTTTGGAGAAACAGTGAAAAGTGACAAGGAATCGAGATTTTTCTGAAATCCTTTTGACTTACAACCGATAGAAAATCCTGAAAATTTATAGCTTGAATTGATAAATCTACAGAACAGTATGCTACTCAGATTCCAGCGAAATCAGGAATCGAACTGTTCGTAATGCTGCCTAAGTCAGGGTTTCCAAATATACTCTTTGCTTCCATATATACTCTATGTTCTTGAGGCAGAGTTTAATACAAAAAGGAAGTGTAAAAGCTCTCAATGTACAGAAAGAGCTCCGAAGTCAGTTTATTTCATCTGCAGTGACATATAAAAATACTTCCTTGAATTTGTGATTGTTTGCAAATACAAACTATTACCTTTCTGAGAACAGAAGAATGCTATTTAATGCATAAATACTTGTAAATTCCGCGTCCTATGTTTCAAATACGACATATAAAAATAAATATTAACAAATAGTGTAATAATAAATAAGTTTTGCAACTATATTTGAAGGGTTCAGAGCCATAGTGGGCGAAGAGCCATTTATTAAAAACGGAGAAAGCAGTTAAGTGAATACCATAGTTTAAGGAAGATTGACATATAATTTGAAGAGTCCACTGCAATAATGATGGATGTCATTTGGAATACATTTTGCAGGAGAAGCAATTGAAAGTTTGAAATGCTTAGCGCTCAAAGCTTAACTGTGATTTTCCGATCATTACTGGACAATGACTATCAGTGTTAATGCCATATAACTCTCTATGTACATTCTATATTTCTTAAGCTATGCATTGACATTCTTGGTTCATTTTCGACAAAAAAGTGACATCCATCATTCTTGCAGTGAACTCTTCATTTAGTTTTAATGTGTATACTTTATTTTACTAGCTGCATGTTTCCATTAAATTATTGCAATAACTTCATTTTAACCCTTGTTTTAGTAAATGGCGCTTAGCCCACTATGGTTCTGAACCCTTGATTTATTGTATCTTTAAAAGATTGTATTCAGTTTGTGTTTCCAGTACTAAACTAATTAGAAAGCTAGGACATAATATAATTGTATTATGTTTGTTCAGGTAGAGTCTATCTAAAATTACTGTACTTGTTGTACCATGCGTCATTCTGAAATTCATATCATGGAGTAGATATCACGACCACCTGCATGAGCCGCCACAGTACATCGTGGCAGTTAACTCCTTTTGCAGAGAAACTACAAACAATTTGTAACTGCTGGAGCTGGCTCCGTCTGCCTCTCTTTCAAGGTTTTTTAGCACTTTGTGAGCACGAGTTGCCCATCCATGGAAATAATAATAATAAAAATAATAATAATCTATACTAATAATAAATCTGTAGCCGAAATTTTTCTGGTAATTTTCGATTTTCCAAAAATAATTGGTCCTAACATATATAATTAACCACCCTGAAACCGAAAATCGCTTTTTTGAAATTTTTGTTTGTATGTCTGTCTGTCTGTCTGTCTGTCTGTATGTTTGTTACCTATTCACGCGATAATGGCTGAACGGATTTCGATGAAAAATGGAATATAAATTACGTTCGTTGTAACTTAGATTATAGGCTATATGGCATTCAAAATACGTTATTTAAAAGGGGGATTATAAGGGGGCCTGAATTAAATTAATCGAAATATCTCGCTTATTATTGACTTTTCTGAAATATGTTACATAACAAAAGTTTCTTTAAAAATAATGTCTGATAAGTGTTATTCATTGAAAAATTTTGATAGGACTGATATTTAATGAGATAAATGAGTTTTAAAATAAAAATAACTGCCATCTAAGGCGGTGTATTGAAATAAAAAACAAATGACTTCGTCTATAAGGGGCCTTGGACACAACAATCGAAAGCTATGAAACATAGCCTACAGAGAATGTTTCTGTGTTTGTATGAAGTAATATCAGAAGCTAAATTAACCGATTTGTATAATTAATTATTATTTCATCATTGGAAAGTGTAGTTTCTCTGGATGGACATAATGCTACAATGTTATTACAGTAACTTGTGAGTGAATTGAGGACAGGTAAGATTAAAATAGCTTCTTATGCACAGAAAACTTGATAGGTTATTCTGTGTATTCATTTCCTGTATTTCTTATAATAATGTTTATGAACACATTCATTTTTATCTCAGAGAATCAACGAACAACGAGAGTGTATTGATTTAGTATTCAGTAACAGTACGTTAGCTTAGCAATCCATTATTTTATAATTCAAATTTTAACTATGCTCAATTGAATCGTGTTAAAATACATAAAATACATATGCAATAAATGCAATGCAAAAAAATTGGGTAATGAGCCAAGCAGATTATGTTGCGCTGTTGTAAAAGTTGTTCCTCCTGAGATTCAAGAGCTCCCACAACAAATTAAAAACTTTCTAATTCGAGTACATCCGTTATCAACACACTTTCTCATAATATAATATAATATAAACATGATAATAAATCTGTAGCCAAAGTTTTTCTATTAATTTTCGCTTTTCCAGAAATAATTGGTAATAACAATTAAGAAACATGTTAAAGGAATTGTCATTGCACCAAATGAGTGGTGTCTGGATCAAAATGATCGCATTTTAATATTTTAAATACAATTTAAATTAAGTAACATATTAAACGATTTATCCTTCTATCAAACACGAATGTTCCCTGGATCAAATGTCCTATTTTAATTATGTAATTACTTTATATTTATTTCTACCGGGTGCAACGGAGCGCACGGGTACGGCTAGTAATAATAGTAGTAATAATAATAATAATAATAATAATAATAATAATAATAATAATTTATTTTAGCTGGCAGAGTTAAGGCCGTAAGGCCTTCTCTTCCACTCAACCAGTAAAAACTATAGGCCTACATACATATGTATGAACTTACAAAGAATTCAACAATTTAATTTAGATAAGAGCTACATGTATACAAGAGGTATTTACGAATTAAACAACAAAATACAATGAACTATTAATTAAACACTGAAATACAAACTATGTAGCAGAAGTAAGCTGAAATACGTAGAATATTAATATATTTCAAATAATGTTAGGTAACAGAAAGAGATTATTATGAGACAATTTTCAAAATACAGCACTATCAGGATGCATGTCTAAAGGAAGGAGTAACAATGTAGACAGTGATATTTTAAGTCAGTATGATTGGAGTGAAATGCTAAGAAGGTTATCTTTTAAGCTGTTTTTAAAAGTGTTTATTGTCTTGTATCCCCTAATACTTTGTGACAGGGAATTCCATTGTCGCGAGGTGAATACTGTAAAAAATGATGAATAACGAGATGTTCTATGAAGAGGTATAATTAACGCGCCACAGATGAGTGATCTGGTATTCACGTCGTGGTTAGAGTATAGATAAGAGAAAAGAAACGAAAGGTAATTTGTTGTTGAAGTGTGCAGAATTCGAAAGAGTAAAGACATAGGGTGCTATTCATAGACATTTCGCTAGCCCGGGCTACGAGCGTGCTAAACAGGATTCATATTATATCATATCGCTGACACTGGTTTATGAATACGAAAAACGTTAGTTCGCTGATCATCCACTGAAAGCCCGCGCTAAGAATGTCTATGAATACGGCCCAAAGAGTCTAAAGTTCTACGCTCTTTAAGTCGGAGCCACGAAAGACTTGCGAAGGACGGTGATATGTGATCATATCGTCGGATGTTGCATACGTATCTGACGCACTTATTCTGAACTCGCTGTAACTTGACTGACAGTTCAGAACTTACAGTAGGTCACTTAATAAAAGTTACAATATTCGAAGTGCGGCATTACTAGGGTTTGTACTAGGGTAAGTTTTAGTTGCTGGGGCAAGAAGTTTCTTAAGCGACTGAAACAGTGAATGGAGGAACAGATTTAGGGAAATATGGAAACCCTGAATATGTTACTTTAGTCGATGCCACGATTCGAACCAGAGATCTAGTAATGATAAACTCGCTGCCTATCTACGAGTTTCCGGAGGAGAAACTTGATTAATACATGAGAGTAGGCATGTTTATATCATATCCGACTAACACAACGATTATAGATTTGTTTCAAATTCGCTATCCTATTCAATGTTAAATTGCACTTCATTCTGGAAATTGAAGGTTTAATAATTTAATATGAAGGCCAGTATGCATTGATATTTCATTTTGTTATGTGCCTATTGAACCAGAGCTTTGAATCGAGGTCTCGGTATGATTCAAAACTTCCAGCGAAGGGACATAGAACCGGGCGGTTGATTTAGCCTGAATTAAAATCACGTCACATCATTATTCTGGGATTAGGGTCCGCAGTCACACTCATACGTGCTTTCACCTATACAGCGGACGCCGAGTATAATACTGGGATTTTCGTGCGCTTTGACACAAATTGGATACCCGCAGGAAGTCGAGAGCATCAAATTAGTGACAAACAGCCCACAATATCCACACTAACACATCCTCTCGGTAGCAAAGATATTATTTATTTTATACTGACAAAGAGAATGTATTTGTGTTGTGTCCCAAGAGCGGCGGTTTTCGGAGCAGGAGATCCCAGCATCAAACTGTTAGACACTAATTCTCGTGGACGCAGTCTGTATTTGTATAATTTTACCTCGGCTATTAATCTTCTCCTCGTTCAGTTTTTATTATGATTACAGTGAAATCTCGTTAATAGGCCCTACGTTCCTCATTAACGCTTTTTCCTGTATAGGAGTTTTTTTTTATGGAGCTTCAACTCCCTATTCCACTAAAGCCTTGGTTTTTCTGAACTGACGCATGCGACGTGCGAGGCCCGCCTCGCACAAATCCGGACTACACGAGAGACAGTGAGTGGTTTCTATGGCTGCGCGGTACGCAGACCTCGCATCTCGCAGCTATAGAAACCACTCTCTGTCTCTCGTGCAGTCCGGATTTATGCGAGGCGGGCCTCGCACCTCGCACGTCGCATACGTCGGTTCAGAAAAACCAAGCCTTAAATACTTTCTGAAACTAGTTTTTCACGTTTGTAACGTTTCGGGCCTGTTGTATAAAGACAGATGATTGAAGATTATTTGGACGGAGTTACGCAATAAGAGACCAAGCGTCAAAAACCTGTTTCGAGATATTAGCCATTGAAATAAATCTGTTTTTCTTTTATAAAACATTTTATGCAAGAAGTATTATAACATTCTTGTACTCATCTGACATAATTAGGAACATTAAATCCAGACGTTTGAGATGGGCAGGGCATGTAGCACGTATGGGCGAATACAGAAATGCATATAGAGTTTTAGTTGGGAGGCTTGAGGGAAAAAGACCTTTGGGGAGGCCGAGACGTAGATGGGAAGATAATATTAAAATGGATTTGAGGGAGGTGGGATATTATGATAGAGAATGGATTAATCTTGCTCAGGATAGGGACCAATGGCGGGCTTATGTGAGGGCGGCAATGAATCTCCGGGTTCCTTAAAAGCCAGTAAGTTAGTAAGTATTATAACATTCATACTATTACAAAAAATAGCACAAAATAATAGCAAAAAATGCTAACTGATTTTTAATAAGAGACCAGAAGTTAAATTAATATTTCAAAGCAAAATAAATTAATTAATTTTATGCAATAAACGAATTTTTGCTTATAAATAGCAGCAAAATTCAGATATAATATTCTTGATTTTTCCCGAGTTAAATTAGTCTGCCATCAACAGATTTGTGCAAATATCCTTTTTTTTTTTTTTTTCATATTATCGGTTGGTCTATTATTGCGTAACTCCGTCCATTTCATAACAAAGTTCAGAAAATGAATTTTATTGAGATTACGACTTGGTCGCGATGTATAATACTGAACTTGGTTTACTTTAATCTAGTTCACATCTAACCTGAGTTCTAAAAAGTGGACGTTGCAACACAGCAAAACAAATGAATTACGAAATTCGTTTGATATTACGCAACAATGCGATGCAGTTTCAGTATCTAATGGCCTACAATATCCACACTAACACATCCTCTCGGTAGCAAAGATATTATTTATTTTATACTGACAAGGAGAATGTACAGTATATGTGTTGTGTTCCAAGAGCGACTGTTTTCGGAGCGGGAGATCCAAGCATCAAACTGTTAAACACTAATTCTCGTGGACACAGTCTGTATTTGTATAATTTTACCTCGGCTATTAATCTTCTCCTCGTTCAGTTTTTATTATGATTACAGTGAAATCTCGTTAGTAGGCCCTACGTTCCTCATTAACGCTTTTTCCTGTATAGGAGTTTTTTTTATGGAACTTCAACTCTCCATTCCACTAAAGCATTGGTTTTTCTGAACCGACGCATGCGACGTGCGAGGTCCGCCTCGCACAAATCCGGACTACACGAGAGATAGTAAGTGGTTTCTATGGCTGCGATGTACGCAGACCTCGCATCTCGCAGCTATAGAAACCACTCACTATCTCTCGTGTAGTCCGGATTTGTGCGAGGCAGGCCTCGCGCTTCGCGCTTCGCACGTCGCATACGTCGGTTCAGAGAAACCAACCCTTAAATATTTTCTGAAACTAGTTTTTCACGTTTGTAACGTTTCGTGCCTGTTGTATAAAGATAGTTGATTGAAGATTATTTGGACGGATTTACGCAATAAGCGACCAAGCGCCAAAAACCTGTTTCGAGATATTAGCCATTGAAATAAATCTGTTTTTTTATATAAAACATTTTATGCAAGAAGTATTATAACATTCTTGTATTCTTCACCTGACATAATTAGGAACATTAAATCCAGACGTTTGAGATGAGCAGGACATGTAGCACGTATGGGCAAATTCAGAAATGCATATAGAGTGTTAGTTGGGAGACCTGAGGGAAAAAGACCTTTCGGGCGGCCAATACGTAGAAAAATGTTAAGTTTTATTTAACGATGCTCGCAACTGCAGAGGTTATATTAGCGTCGCCGGATGTGCCGGAATTTTGTCCCGCAGGAGTTCTTTTACATGCCAGTAAATCTACTGACATGAGCCTGTCGCATTTAAGCACACTTAAATGCCATCGACCTGGCCCGGGATCGAACCCGCAACCTTGGGCATAGAAGGCCAGCGCTATACCAACTTGCCAACCAGGTCGACTCCGATACGTAGATGGGAAGATAATATTAAAATGGATTTGAGGGAGGTGGGATATGATAAGACTGGATTAATCTTGCTCAGGATAGGGGCTGATGGCGGGCTTATGTGAGGGCGGCAATGAACCTCCGGGTTCCTTATATGCCAGTAAATAAGTAAGTATTATAACATTCATACTATTACAAAAAGGCACAAATAATACCAAAAAAGGCTAACCGATTTTTAATAAGAGACCAGCAGTTGAATTAATATTTCAAAGGAAAATAAATAAATGAATTTTATGCATTAAACGAATTTTTGCTTATAAATAGCAGCAAAATTCAGATATCGCATTCTTGATTTTTTCCGAGTTAAATTAGCTTGCCATCAACAGATTTGTGCAAATATATCTTTTTTGTTTTTATTTTCAAATTGTCGTTTGGTCTATTATTGCGTAACTCCGTCCATTTTATAACAAAGTACAGAAAATGAATTTTATTGAGATTACGACTTGGTCGCGATGTATAATACTGAACTTGGTTTAGTTTAATCTAGTTCACATCTAAAGAGTTCTAAAACGTGGATGTTGTAACACAGCAAAACAAATGAATTACGAAATTCATTTGCCTGTTGGGTATTACGCAACAATGCGATGCAGCTTTCAGCAGCCAGTGACAGTGTAGTAAGAGACAGGACAAGTTCTGTTAAAATATATAAACATTTCAGAAAATAAAAAGACTGATTCAGTTTCTTCCAACCTAAAGAATAACATGAAAAGATATAGTAACTGAATTCAATTGCAGAAATATAACTGAAATATGTATTTTTAGTCGGTTATTTTAAGACGTTTTATCAACTTCTATGGTTATCTAGCGTCTGAGTGAGATGAAGGTGATAATGCAAGTGAGATGAGTCCAAGATCCAGCGCCGAAAGTTACTCAGCATTAATTTTCTCTCCCCTAAATGGGTTCAGGGAAAACTCCGAAAAAACCTCAATCAGTTAAATTGTCCCAAACACCTGATATTTATCCATCAAATAACGTTCCGTTTATTAGAATGACACATTGTAATACATTTTTGAACAGGTCTTGATGAGCTTAATTGAAATATTGAATAATAAATGCATAGTGCCATTTAAATAAACAATGTTAGTACTCGTATTTAATTAGTAAATAACGCTACAAGTTGCCTCCCCATCGGTATTATTTCCCCATTTCAGTTTTACAACTTTTGTATGAAACAATTTTTCATTTGGTGCTTATGTACAAAGTTATTTTGGGTGGTCAAGATAAATAGGACACCCTGGAGAGTAAGAGTCAAGCGAAAAGTCCAGCAGAAGCTGGTGTACAGGGTGTCCACCATGAACCTGACACATTTGAAATTGCTGTATAATTCATACTGCTATGGGTAAAAAGAAAAGAATGCATGCAATATCAAGAGTAACTCACCAAGTTTTATTAAAAAACTCAGTACACCTCAACATGAGATCCTCTCGTTGCACGAAGAACATCTAGCCTGAATTCAATTTCCTGCCAGGTCTTCTGAAGCATCTCGGGCGTAACGGAATTGACGGCATCTCTTATGCGGCCGCGTAGCTGTTGAAGATCACGAATTTTGTGGCCTGTATACACTTTGTTCTTGACATATCCCCACAAGAAAAAGTCTAGAGGGGTAATATCCGGTGATCGAGGTGCCCATCTTGTCGGTCCATCACGCCCAATCCAGCGACCGGGAAATTGTGTGTCGAGAAATTCTCGAACGATCAGGCTCCAATGTGGTGGGACGCCGTCCTGTTGAAAGATGGCGTTCGGCTGCAAATGCATTAACTGAGGCACAACAAATTGATCCAACATGTCGAGGTAGGTATTGCGCGTAACTGTTTGTTCTGCAAAGAAAAAGGGGCCGATGATCAAATTGTGCATCAATCCGCACCACACATTTTATTTCCTGCTGTCACGAATGTGTTCCACAATGCAGCGTGGGTTTTATGACACCCAAATACGCGCATTATGTGTGTTGACTTTGCCCGATAAATGAAAAGTGGCTTCATCAGAAAAAGCAATGCGAGTTAAAAATGTTGGGTCTTCATCAATGTGCTGTAACATGCCGATAGCAAATGCCTGCCTCTTATTACCGTCATCTGGTTTCAGTTCATGAACCAACTGCAATTTGTATGCATGAAACCCAAGAGAGCGATGCAGTATCTTATGTACCGTGGACTTCGGCACCTGCAGTTCTCGTCCCGCTTGTCGAACTGACTTGCGTGGACTTCGTTCATACGCCTGACTCACTGCTGCTACACGCTCCTCTGATACGTGCACATTACCGCCACCATGCAATTTCACCACACTTCCCGTTGCCAAAAAGTGTTGTTTCCATGTCTTAATGGTGTTCCGTGATGGTGGGTCCTTCTGGAACACGCGTCGAAAGTTGCGTTGCACTTGAATCACAGAATTTGTTTCAGCATACCACCAGATCGCTTGTGCTCGCTCTTGCGCTGTCGCCATTTTGACTTAAGCTACCGCAGCGCCACGTACAACCTCTCGCGCGGGTTTTTAAAAGTAGCCAACGAAATTTCCACAGTTTTTCTACATATTGCAATACATGTTAGCAACTTATTTCCATTCATTGATTTCTGGCAGCCAAATGAAATGTGTCAGGTTCATGGTGGACGCACTGTATATTCACGACTAAGTGTGCATGCTGAAACAGAAGGAAGACTATAGGATCCTTAAGATTATGCCATATCTCCGTAGTTTGTACTCTGTGCTGGGGGCTATTTTGAGCTGAAACCCAAATTACACAACTTAGTTTTACTTTAACCAGGTTCTATCTACCTTTGCTTTGCACACACTCAAGTCTGCATATATACTGTTAACAAATTCTGCAGTATTACAGCTCTGCATACGCAAACCTCCACTTCAGTCCGAGGGACATGGTTTTGAGGGGTTGCTGAAAATAGGATAAATAAACCCAAAGAAGTAAAGACAGCGTTGGGGTTTGATGAACGCATAAGGAGAGGTCTAGAGAAGGCAGAAGGGGACAATTTTGTACTACCGTGCGTGAGGAAATCACATTGCCTATACTGCGGACGTAATGAAAGTTTCATACATTTTCATGTGGAGGTTACCGAGACTCTGTTGATACCTCTGCCAGGATTATGCAGGATATGGAGGCCGGCTTATCCCAATCATAAAGGAGAAGGCAGGGAAGCCGACGAAATTTTAGCGAAAAAAAGTTATTGAGGGGAATACGCCTGGCACGAGTTAACGAAGTTTAAAAAAGTCAACGTATAAAATATCCGAGAAAAGATGATAGGATATTACAGTGCAGTAACTTCTGAATTCAATAATCTCGCGTGAGGAAAGGAAATGGGATTTATGGTACATATATGAGTCGTGGGATTATAAAGTTCTAATATCAGTGCCACGTGTGGTAATGGAAGTTTTGTGACCTGGTACGTGGTACTGCACTAATCAAAGATTTCCATCTTTCGCGGTGATACAGACGATATAATTTCCGATTACAAATCCAGTGGAATATGGATGTAACCAACTCTTCACTTCCTTGGACTGGTGTAAGTCCTCTGTGTTATCTTAAGACGGCACTTTTCGTTTTATTAACCATAGGATAAGAATTGAATACCGTTTTTGCAAAACTCTACAACAACTCTACAACAATGAACAACAGACATAATATCCCAATTATTACAGTAAATAATGCCACTATTCCGTACCATTCCGTCGTCAGAAACCTCGGCATTTTCTTGGACGAAATTTTAAATTGGGAATGCCAAATAAAGGAAATATCCAAGAGAGTGTGCTATACCATGCATTCTCTTAACCCATTCAGAAACTTCCTCCCGCCAGAATTAAAACAGACTTTAGTGTAAACCCTCGTATTACCACTGTTTGACTATTGCGACGTAATACTTGCAGACTTGACAACTGACCTTTCGAACAAGCTGCAGCGTGTGCACAATGTGTGTGTCAGATTCATCAGCAATGCTTACAAATTTGACCATATTACACCCTCGTTCATATCTTTATCTTGGCTGCAACTTAGTAACTGTAGAACACTTCGCTCACTGTCTCTTCTATTTCGAGTTCTCCACACTTCTATTCCAAATTATCTTCGTTCCCGGTTTAACTACTTATGCTCCAATCACAGTCTAAACACCAGGTCAAAGGAGAGCCAAGTCCTAGCTATTCCTGCCCAAAGAACATCCCAATATTCATCCTCTTTTACTGTCTCAGTCCCCCGTGAAAGGAATTCTCTACCTCAGAAGATTAGGGGCTGCCAGACAATAACCACTTTCAAGAAAAGGATAAACGATTTCTTACGGGCGCAGTCAAATTGAAGTTATAATTGTGATCGAGTTTAATAATTTAATTTAGTTTAGGTATGACTATCATTACTATTATTATTATTATTATTATTATTATTATTATTATTATTACACTCACAAAATTTTCGAAATTGAGTTATAAATACATTAATGTATTTCTGAACAAGAGGAACACATTGCGCTAATCAGAATTTACCAAAACTCAATTTCTACTGCGGTAATGTGGACTTCCATATTCAGAAATTCCGCAAAACTCAACATCTACAATACTTTAGTTTCCTCTGAACTCAACAACAACGATGTGTATACATATAGCGGGATTTCATTTTATTTTTACTAACATTTCTAATAATAACCTGGTCATAACTTTGGATTAACGGTTGAGAACCGGAAACACTGTTTGCTACCCCCTTCCACGACCGGAGTTTGATGATACTGGCGTAAAATACTAGCAAATCAGTTTCCTAGGTATAGGAGGGAAGAAAAGCAGTTCATCCATTTACGTAAGCTAGGAAATATCACGATTTTGAGTTTGATAATTTTCATTAGGTTTTGTTTAATCAAAATACAGTACATTATTAACAATGAGTGTTTTTACTCACGAACTGAGTTATCTATTCGGGCGTATTCATTATGCAGTGTATATTATAATATCTACATCACATTAGCGTGCAATATAGAGAATGAATTTAAATTGAAAAAAAAATCATAATATGGATATTTAAACATATGTTTGAAAATGGTGGCCGTTCATTTCTATACAGGCTTCAATTCTTTTGTATATATTATCGCACTATAGACTATTGTACCTAATCCCAATTACCAGTTTCGTCCTTCGTACCAGTAACTCATGTTGAAATGATTCTGTATCTACTCTATAAAAGAGTATAAAGAGTACCTTACGTGCTATAAATTCAATCTTCACTTCTGCCAGATCCGAAAAGATAAAATTACTCAGACATGCTATCAGACATGTCAAGTGGTTATGTCGCAGGATAGTAGAAATGGGGGAAATCACATAATAATTAATTACTTAACGAGCCCTTTTATTTAAGTTATTTTAAAAGTTGTATAATACAACTCATATGACACGGATATACAAACGTTGGTGTACAGGTATGATAAATGCCTCAATAACAGTGGTGACTACGTTGAGAAGTAGCCAGTGAATCTCTATAAATAGAGCAATAAATATATCTTACTTATTGATGGTTTTGTTTTCTTTATCGACCATTGGAACTTACTTCCTGGATGAACCTCGTACATAACATATATTCCCTACTCTATGTCCTTGTTGAACTACACAGAAACAATTATGCAATGTTGAGATAATATGTCAATAATAGAGATCTTACGTAGACGTCCAATTCATGACAGAAAATGTTTTCAGAAAAGAGCTAAGAACAGTCCACCCACTAGCCTTCACAGTGGGGCGAGAAAAAGCAGCTGGGGGGAACCGGGATGCGACGTAAGCAAACGGACGCACAGTATCTGTGCGAAGATATGGTTCAATATCGAAATCTCATTCTTCATTGCAAAACGCGATCATATTTCTGGAACGTACTATAGCCTACTCACTCACTCAGTACTGTTTACTATGACCGTAAGACTACTTTGACTGCATATGTGTCTTGGTTCTGTGTGGAGGACGGTTGAACTTCATTAGTAGAAGAGGTGGGAGTGCAATACATTAAAAAAACTCAGGTACAATAAAAATTAGTAAAAATAAAATGGTGTCTCTGTATATGCGTATATGAGGTCTCGCCGTCCTCATTGAATACATTGACTATACGTCACCATATTGTAGATTATGTCTATTAAATTGAGAAAAATTCGTTCAGGCACCAGGAATCGAATTGGGACCTCTCAGCTCTGAGATCGTGTATTATTATTATTATTATTATTATTATTATTATTATTATTATTATTATTATAGTCATCATAAACCTCACATTCAGCTTTGAGAAATTGGAAAACAAAAATATGCAGTGATTCTTCAATGTGGCTACTAGTTTTACAGCACAATTATTTGCAGAACACCGTGCGAACTACTGCAAATAATCACACCCCTTGCACAAGCAGCTGTTAACCTCTACACCTTGAACGTTCTCATATAGTTGATTTGGTCCTTTGCATTAGCTGTAGAGAATTACATAACTTTTCGAATATATGTCAATTCTCTGTTTCCTCAGATTTCTGAAAGTCAGCCGGTAAAGTGGAGAGTAACAAGATTGACTTAATCGGACTTGAGAGTATGAATTATGATACGAGGTCTAGAAGAGTTCAGAAGACTCTTAAAGGATAGCACCACGAATTTATATTTCATACTTATTTCAATATATTTTTGTATTGTATTGTGTTGTATTTATTTACATTTAATGGTATTCATACATCGCTTCATAGCTGGAATATGTAACATGTCAAAGAAATCTTAATAGTAATCCTACTAAGTCTTAATTGAGGGGGTCAGAAGCAAAGGAGCTATAAATGCACTTAAGTTACTTGTGAGAAAATGTGGTTGAAAGTACTTAAGATTTCGAAAATACCGTACATTTTTGTAATTTTAATTTTAATGTGTGATATGGTTAAAAGATGTATTACCTTTGCCACTAAAATTTAAAATGTTTTAGCGTGCCCTAGATGCAGTTAACTCATGTTCTTAAAAATGTCACTTGTGCCCCTTTAGTTCTGATCCCCTCAATTACAGTCACAGCCAAGTTGTCAGTTTTGTAAAAATATATTTGAAACTGGAAGTAGGTACTCCAAACTACGTCATTTTTAACATAGAAAATTAATCGGCCACCGGGAGTTTTGAACAATAATGATAGTATATACAAAAGAGCTTTACAATATTCTAGTACAATACAAGGGCTCAGTAGGCTATCAGTACTTAATACAAGACAGAAATATTCATGCAGTGATGTTGAATGGCATAAATTCACCTACAGAATAAAAGACGTGTGGAATTAGGTGCTTCTTTAATTTGACCTTAATTGATCTTATGTTTTTAGTTTGTTTGTTTATATTCATAGACAGGCTATTAAAATTTTTACTGCCATATAATGTACTCCTTTTTGGTACCTCAATAGATTTGGGATGGAGTATGAAAGTCATTCTTACTAGTATTTACGCTATGAACTGTTGACTTACTTACAAAGATTTCAGGATTACATACGAGGAAGTTTATTAATGAAAACATACTTATATTTGCAAGCCATGGGGATTATTTGTAGTTTCTTGAAAACGGTCCTACACGATTCTTTAGATTTGGAACCTATTATTATTCTAATTAATCTTCTCTTTAGTAAAAAATATACTGTTACTATCTGTAGAATTTATTTAGAATATTATTCCAAAACTCATTAACGAGTGAAAGTAGGCAAAGTATAATGTTTTTAAGATAGGCCTATTGATATTTACTACTTCTTGCATAGATATAATAGCAAAACGTGCTGAATTCAGTTGAAGATAATTTTTTATTATGATTCTTCCAATTTAACATAGCCCATTATCTATTTGTAAGCCAAGAAATTTGGTTGTTGTTGCTATTATGGACCTATGTTATGGTACGCATTTGGGCAAAACTCTAATGTGCTAGTCATGAATTATTAAATTTACCACTCCCTCAAATAAACAGTCCTAGAGATACAAAAAAAATCATATCATTCGTCTTCTATATATATATATATATATATATATATATATATATGATTTTATTTCGAGCTTGGTTGGTTTCTGTCAAATAGAACAGAGAGAGAGAAACAAAAATACGAAAGTAATATAGGGCTCATTCTCTTCTTTCATAAATGAAACATTTACCACATAAATTTACATACTTCGTACAATGTCCTTTTGTTACATATTGAAACATGGTGGTGGCCTACAGGATATTTAAGGGGGTAATATTATTCATTTTCCATGTTTCATGAGGAACTCTAGCCTGTTGTGGTCTGACAGCTGAATTTCAATGATCTACATTCCTCCCTCCTTTTACTGTTTGCAACGAAGATTTAAAAGATAATAATAATAATAATAATAATAATAATAATAATAATAAAATAATTCTGAATATTACATTACAAAATATGTAGAGATAAGTTAGCTCTCTCACAAAATAAAAGATCACGAACTATAGAAGCCTGGATTTCATAATTCTAGATGAAGATGAAGTCCATTAATATCCAAAACATTTCCGACAATCAAAATAGGTATCAACTGCAGCACAAGGGTAAAGAATCAGTTTTTATGCGGAGTGTTCTATCATTAATTCCTGGATATTCGATAAAGACTCAGTTTTTATGCGGAGTGTTCTATCATTAATTCCTGGATATTGAATAAAAAATACCCGTCATCATCTGAACATATTAACGATGTGAAGATGTCATACAACCTTTCTGTACTACGGTCAGACCCAAGCAGAGCATTCAACACAAGCCGTTGCCGTTACCCAGGCTGTGACGAGACAAACATTTTGACATGTGAATATTTCAACGGAACAATTGTTCCGGGGCCAAGTATCGATCCCGGGACCCTTCGCTTAGTGCAAGATTGCTCTACCGACTGAGCTACCCAGGAACTACACCCGACAGCGTCCCAATTTTTCCCTTTATACCCACACAACTCAAGTGGGCTGACAAGGCGCCAGAGAACCAACTTTGAGTGGACACAAACTCGTTAAATATCAGTCCCATCAAACTTTTGCATGAGATAAAACTTCTCGGAAATCATTTTTATGGTAACTTTTGTTGTGTAACATTTTTCACGAAAATCGATAATAAGCGGGATATTTCGATTTAATTAATTAAGGTTTCGTTCTAACCCCCTTTTAAATTAAGTACTTTGAATGCCATAGCCTATAGTCTAAAATCTAAGTTAGAACGAACTTTATTTATATTCCTATCCCGTGAAAAGATAACAAACATCCCGACAGACAGACAAAATATATATATATATATATATATATATATATATATATATATATACAAATAAAAATTAAAAAGCGTGATTTTCGGTTTAAGGAACGTTAATTATACATGTTAACGGCAGTAATTTTTGGAAAAGCGAAAGCTACCAGAAAAATTTCAGTTACGGTACAGATTTATTATTATTAGGTCGATAGCAGATGTTTTTATTCTATTTTTTCTCAGCTTGTAAAATACTGTCCTGCCGATTACCACGCCACATCTTTAAAGAATAAGACGACTAAAATTCATGGCAGTTTACTTCAGTGTTCCTCTGAATGGTTTTTATTCGGGCGCTACTTTACATTACTTAGACGCGTCATGAAATAGGATTAATAAATACTGAAATTAAAGCAGGTTAGAAAAATAGAAGAGCTTTGAAAAACACAAAATTTCCTAGAGATTCAATACCTATGTATTCCATGAGAAGCCGTCAATAATTGAATTACGAAATGTTTTGAAATTTTATTTCGTGATATTTCATTTCTTGAGATACTGTGTTACATTTCTGCGCTACATATTACATTACGTATTTGCTGTAGAAATGGGTAAAGTATCCAACATTTGATAATAATCATTGTTGTAGGAATGCCGCTGGGTGTGTTTATGTACTGTGCTACCAATATTAAAGGATCCCTGGAGAGTTATGAATCAAATTAGATAAAGTATCGGTACACCGGAGACAGAGCGCGGGCTCATAAAGCGACAAGGTAACGGAGGAAAGTTCAATATTTCTTCGCCGTGGGAGACATCATCATGGGAAAGATGAGAACAGGTATAGAGAAAAGGAAGGAAACGAAGCAAACAAGACGTTAAAGGAAAACCAAAAGATACGAGTGCGAAGGAAAGGATATTGTGCTTATAATGAAGTACACCAGTTCCTGACGATTCACTGCTGTTTGAGTTCTTACACCTATCTCTGTGTATGTTTCCCTCTAGACGTTCGTCCGTACCAATGCTATATAACTACCAGCTCACATATTTCACTATTATCTCATATAATTTTCACTTGGGTATATATAACTTTTACGTGTTGCTTCTATTTAAATTTTATACGAACTAGATACGTTTGGGAAGTACTTTGGCCACTACCACCACCACCACCACCATTTTCTCCTACTCCTCTATCCCCATTCTACTTCATTGTCCTACTTCAATATCAAATAAAACCAAAACCTATTCCAAAACTCTACGAGAGGGTTGGGCAGAATTATGCACTCTGTGCTTGCACGGTGTACTACGAGAGAAGTGTGCTTATAGAGTGCATGAAAACCGGTTTATTCAAGTTGCGGTACGTACTGTATGTTTCGAAAGAAAATGTTATTCTGCCAAACTAAATAAGAACACAAAGTAATGAAACACTTCCTTAAACACAAAACAAAACATGTCTGTTGCACATTAATTCATATTACTCAATTTCTCAAGATTTAGAGAAACTGTATTAGCACAAGCTATGCGAAGAACTGCCGTTAAAAGCCCATCATTTCTTGTTTGAGATTTGTTTATTTTCGTAATAGAAAATAACTCTTCACATCTATAAGTGGAACCAAATAAACACAAAACTTTCTCGCACAGCTTATGCAGATTGGGAAAGCGTCCTCTTGGGAATCCGTCATAAAACTGCATAAGACTCGACCATGAATCATATTTCGCTTGCATCTTTCGATCACATTGCAGGTCAATCAATTCGCACTATAATGAAGGGGGGGGGCGTTATCAATAATCAGTTGGAATCGGAATATGTAGCAAAAATATGCAAATCCACTTCCAGACAATCTACTGTAAATCGTGGAACCTTGATGTAAATTCCTCTAATAGACCGGACAGAATACATGCGTACATTTCGAAATATTCATTGTTCAAAATTCTATGCGCTTAGATAAGGATGGGAAATGATATATTTCGCCCTTTTGCATTTGACGTATCCATAACAGCAATTTCTCCTTAAAAGCTGCAATTCTATCTGCAAATTGTGTATTAAGAATTTCTTTTCCCTGAAGTCCTAAATTTAGCTCATTTAAAAGCTGTAAGATCTGTTATAGCTGCTGGCACACTACAGCGCGCTGCAGCGCTCGCACTTGGAATTCCCCGTGCGCACGGAGGACAAATGCACTCAAACGCCCATCGCTGCTCTAGGAAATATAAATTAGCGAAATACTTTTGTTATGCAATTTATACGCCTGCACAGTGATTCGAAAGTGAAAAATCCTTGCCTAAATTCAAGTTTTGTACCAAATTTACTGTAAGCATAATCGTTAATGCATTTCGTTTAATAAATACTTACAGTAATTAATCCTCATATTTTTATATTTCTAATAACGTTCACTGTTATTTTTAGTATTCGAAACAAGAAACTAACAATTTATACGATTATTACGGTAGGAAAATGAAGTTTCTGAATTTTCCAATAAATTACAATTTTTATCTATAATATAAATATACGGCTTTTGGAACTTCGTTTATTACTTTGACCATAACAATTTATATAGCCTAATTTATTTATTTATTTAATCTGACAGGATTAAGACCATAAGGCCTTCACTTCCATCCTACCAATACAAAAAAGAAATACAAACACTGATGAAAATAATACATATTAAATTAAAGCCATATAGAGGGACAATAGAGTCAAAAGAACACTATAGAGCTCTCATCGAGCTAATACAAGAAAAAAGAAAGAAAATAGTGTTATCAATGATGATAGTGATAACTGATAACTGATGATAATAATAATAATAATAATAATAATAATAATAATAATAATAATAATAATAAATGCATTACATATTAATTATCGATTTTACAACAGCATAGTTACAATATTTACTATATGTCATGGGTTAAGGCGAAGTTGCGCAACCTGACAGGTGTTCAACAAGCAATTCCATGAACTAGAATGTGATTTTTTAAATTAAATTTGAATTTTGATATTGTCCGACTGTCTCTGACATGGTCAGGGAGAGAGTTCCAGAGGCGTTGAAATAATATAAATATTTCTATGTTTTAGTTGTAAAAATTTTAAATGTATAGGGCTACTAACCCATAAAATTTTGAATATGACATAGGATCACATTTTTTACCCTCAAGTATTTGTGAAAACACGCTCAGTTCGATAAATAGACACTTTTTCGGAACCTAGCGAATTTGGAGTGTAGATGAATTTATTTGCAGCCCTATAAGCGCCTGGATAACATCAATCGCCCATTATTTCTCTTAACCACACAGTCTTGTTTAAGTTATATGTATTGCTGACTGCGTCCATTTCAGATAGGAGAAAAGTTACTAATTTTGCCTAAATTAATTTAATTTCGTCTAAATGCACCCCCTATAAGGGCTAGTTTTCCTTACACAAACGTAGCAAGATTTTCTATATGAAACAAATATACTACCAGTAACTGCAGCATAGAAGTTGATGAAAATCTGTTACGTAGAGAAAAGTTATTAATTTTTTATAAAAGTATCGCCCTATAAGGGATAGTCTGTCTCATACAAAAGTTATCAGAGTTTGGTTACAAAACAAATGTACTACCTGTAACTATTGTACAGGGACATCATTTTATTTTTATTAACAATTTTAATATTAACCTGGCTATACCTTTGGATTAATAACTGAGACCCGCAAACACAGTTTGCTACCCCTTCCACGACTGGAGTTCAATGATACTGGCGTAAAATACAAACAGATCAATTTACCAGACACAGGAGGGAAGAAAAGTAGTTCATCCATTTACGTAAAGTAGGAAATATCGCGATTTTGAGTGTGATAATTTTCATTAAGTTTTGTTTAATCAAAATACAGTACAGTATTAACAGTAAGTGTTTTTACTCACGAACTGAGTTATCCATGCGAACGTATTCATTATGCAGTGTATATTATACTCTCTATATCACATTAGTGTACGATATAGAGAACGAAGTTAAAATTAAAAATAATCATAATATGGATATTTAAACACATTTTTTAAAGTGGTGGCCGTTCATTTCGATACTGGTCTTTTGTGCCTATTATCGCACTATAGACTATTGCATCTAATTCCAATTACCAGTTTCGTCCTTCATACTTAGTAACTCATGTTGAAATAATTCTGTACCTACTCTATAAAAGAGTATCTTACGTACTGTAAATTCAGTCTTCACTTCTGCCCGAACCGCACAGATAAAATTACTCAGACATGCTATCTACTGTCCGTCCAAGTGGTTATGTCGCAGGATCGTAGAAAGGGGGGTGGGAAACACGTGATAGTTAATTACTTAACGAGGCCCTTTTATTTAAGCTATTTTAAACAGTTGCATAATATTACGTAGACGTACAATTAATTTATAACAGAAATTAATGTTTTCAGAAAAGAGCTAAGAAAGCCCAGCCACTAGTCTTTACAGTGGAGCGAGAGAAGCAGGTGAGGGAAATCGGGATGCGACGTAGGCAAACGGACGACAGTACCTGTGCGAAAATATGATTCAATATTGGAAATTTTCGTCACTGGAAAACGCGAACATATTTCTGAAACGTACTATAATCACTAACTCAGTACTGCGGCCTTGGTTCTGTGTGAACAGTTGGAACTTGGTTAGTAGAAGAGGTGGGAGTGAAGTACATTAAAAACTCAGGTACAATCAAAGTTGAAGTAAAAATAAAAAGATGTCCCTGTAGAAAGCTTCATGAAAATCTGTTAGGCCCTATATGGAGGAAAAGTTATTGATTTTCTCTAAATGCATTCCGATATAAAGGATGGTAATCAGAGGTTGTATACAAAGCAAATATAGGGTAAATTAGGGCCTGTTGGACAGTCGGGAATGTTGGACACATCGTACTTTAACGTGTTACCTTGCCACATTCTGCTAGAAGTAGCCCCACTTGTGGCTACTTCCGTCATTGACTTCTAGCAGAATGTGGTGCCCACAAGTGGCGAGGTAACACGTTAAAGTACGAAGTGTCCAACATGCCCGACTGTCCAACAGACCCTAATTTACCCTACTACCTTAAACTGCTATAAAAAGTTTTATGAAATTCTGTTAGATAGGAGAAAAATAATTAAATTTGTCCAGCTAGATTTGCGTTTCGGATCACTATGCTCTGCACAGAATAAGACATCAACATCAACATCATCATCATCATCATCATCATCATCATCATCATCATCATCATCAAAGCAGCAGCATCGTCGAGAATTTTGCTTAAGCTACTGACTTTTCTTCCGCTTTAATTCAAGATGTTCGATAGCTATTCTTCCTCTTAACAGCTGAGCAAATATGATTTTACAAAGTCCTAAATCTCTCTTTTTAGCACCCAGAAATCCGTTCCCAACTTGTACGAGTAACAAAGAATAAAAGCAATAAATTACAGAACTCAAACGTATAATACCTACTTACAGTACATATCACTTAACAATAATTTTATTATTCGGTTTGAATATTAAATAAAGTAATTAAGTGTATCAAATAGCTTACATGCATACATCCACACATACATATGTATATGTAAGTTATATAACATTGATTGATAATGATCCTCGAAATATAACTGGGTCTCAGAATGAAATTGTTGTTTTATAAGAGCAATATGTAGCAAATATTAAATTTAAAATTGACGTTTTTGAGTAAAAAATTGACGTACATCTTTTATTAAATTTATATTATGGAAGTAAATTTTTGGCTAGTAGCTAAAAAGTTTATGGCAATCCACAGAGGTTTTAAATCACCAAAGCATCTAAGATCAGATGAGAAACGTTTATCTAAGCGGTGTATGTATGTATGTATGTATGTATGTATGTATGTATGTATGTATGTATGTATGTATGTATGTATGTATGTATGTATGTATGTATCAGAGGTTTGCATCGGACGTTTTCGCTCGAGCGCCAAGCAGTTCATAGCATAATCCGATAGGTAGCGCACATGCATGATGGGTAAAATTGTCACGAGCGATAAATCCTCGAACGGTATAAGCCGAGCGTTAGACATTCGTTCTTGTTACAGCGATGAACTGAGTAGTAACATCATAGATACTTATCATTTCAAAACTTTACAATGTTAAACTAACTTCTCCACAGTAAAACTACAAAACTTGCTTTAAAATGTAAAATAAATGTTGATGTAGATAAATATTTTCTTTTTCCACACAGGAGTGATTTTGTTTTTGCCACATCTGATAGATGTTAATGGATGTAAATGTAATTATTATAAACGGAGAACACAATCACGATAATGCAAGAACTGTATCAAGTTTTCTAGTAATAATAATAATAATAATAATAATAATATAATTAGTGTAACAATTGTGCAGCATGATTATTCGTTTTATTATATTTTCTGTGACGTTATCTCTGTACTAATATTGTTATTAATCTACTGCTATGTCAATAATATTTTGTAAAACGTTTCTACATTGTCGCAGTATATAGGCGGAACACTATGTATGGACTATCATATTGTGTATGTGGTAAATCAAATATTGAATAACTATTAATTAGCAATAATAACTGTATATCAAAGTTTTTCATACTATTTTATTTATAACTTCATGTTCCTGTTTTGGTACGTTCAATTGACAGTTCCATTAAACGTTTGTCATAACCAGACATCGGATTCTAGGGCAAATGCCTATTTTGTTTCTTTAGGAGAAAAGTAAAAATAATTATTAATATTTGTGTTTCATGGAAATTGAAAGGTATTCATAGAGTTTTATAGTGCCCTAAAATGCCCTAAAACGGTTATTAGAGCCTAATTTGTTAATATTCGCCTAAAAATGCCTAACTCACTGTAAAGTTTCGCATTTTACTCTTACTTTTTATAATTTATACATGCATTCACTGCGAAATTTAAGGCATTTAAAAAGTGGAAAGTTTGCTTCACACTGGCCATGCAACCATTGATAAAGGAAACAAAATGTTTTGAATCTCACGACACTCGCAATAGATTTCACCGAATTTAACATGTTTGGAGGCATAAATGCCGACAAAGAACCAACCTTAGTTTTGAAGCAGGCAACAATCACAACATGTGCTGCTACCGATTCAGAGATATACTATAGGCTACTATAAAAAGGACTGTTTTCGGTCTGAAACCGATTAGCTGTACTGCCTTTCAGAGTGTCATAAAATCACAATTTTTGGAGAAAGAATGTTTTTGAAATATTTATGAAAAGTCGTAAAACTGCGAATTAGTAGGGTAAACCGTTACAAAATATTTAAAAGAATGGCCCTCCTAGTGTTAACACTACCAGGAAATGCAACAATAAGTGGAACTTTGTATTTTTGTCCAATTGAATCTCAATAACAACGGTTCATTTGAATGCTCGTTAACAGTTGCTCTTTCCCTCACCTTATTTGTGTTGAGAAGTTTTGAGCGGTAGGACGTTTTCCTGTGAAGTTTAACGCGATAATGCCGAAAAATATAAGTGCAAAATCTACATTGATCCGGCAATGGCTAACAGAATATTCAGAATTCACTTATGATGGAAAAATAATATTCTGCAAGATTTGTAGCAAACAGGTATGTAACAATAGTTGAAATATATACATTCTATTAATTTTAATGAGTAGGCCTATAATATTTATACATTGACTGAGCTATCCTGAGGTATAATTCTTTTTAAGACCACTACACTTTAACCTTTTAAATTTCGATAGTTAAAGTATTTGCAGGTCATTAAAATTTTGATTGTTCGAACCCACTAACTTTGTGATAGAAATACGGCAATACAACAATTAGGATTTTATTTTAATTCAGTTTATTTTACATTTTTAGATTTCGCAAGAAAAGAAGTGCCACCTAAAGCAGCATGTGCAAGGAGCGGCTCATAAGGCTAAAGCTCAGCAGAAAAATCAACTGCAACAAACTTTACTAACACAGCCTACTTCACCCAATCTCAGCAGCAATTTCTATGCTGATTTAACCAGAGCGTTTGTTGCTGCTAACATTCCCTGGAATGCAATTGAAAATCCGGTTTTAAGACAGTTTTTACAAAAATACTGCAAACAAAATATCCTATCTGAGTCGACCCTAATAAAAAATTACTTAGACAGAATATACAATGAAACTTTAGCTTCCATTCGGGAGGATATAGGTGATTCTTACATATGGGTCTCTGTGGATGAAACCTCAGATCCTATGAATAGGTATATAGCAAATATGGTAGTAGGAAAACTTAGTCCTGATGGACCTTCGATTCCACACCTCGTATGTGTTAAGGAACTTTCGAAAGTGAATAGCCAAGCCATTGCTTATTTTGTAAATAAAGGCCTACAGTCTTTATACTCAGGTAATATAGACGATTCTAAAGTTCTGTTGTTTTGTACTGATGCTGCCTCATACATGGTTGCTGCAGCTCCACTTCTTAAAACATTTTATCCTAACCTCACGCATGTAACCTGTCTAGCACATGGCCTTCACAGGGTTTCTGAAACTATCCGGAATGAATTTCCTCTTGTCAATTCGTTTATTTCTAACACAAAAAATGTTTTTGTAAAGCCCCATCCAGGATTTCAATATTCAGAGAGAAATTTCCAGATATCCCACTCCCACCTCAGCCGGTTGTTACACGATGGGGAACCTGGATTCAGTCAGTGGTGTATTATTCTAAGTATTTTAAAGAAGTGGTCACAGTTATTGATAAATTACCTGAAACTGATAGTGCAGCGGGTGTGAAAGCAGTGAAAGATTGTCTGAATGACTCACGAGTGAAAAACGATATTGCCTACATAACATCAAATTTTTCTTTCATACCTGCAAGCATTGAACAATTAGAACGTGAAAAACAATCTCTTTGTAGCCAAATAGCAATAGTAAAGGGAGCTCAAGTGAACATACATTCTGCTTTGGGCGAAACTGGGAAAAAAGTTGAAAATAAGTGGGACAACGTAGTAAATAAGAATGTAGGATTTTCATTGTTGGAAAAAGTATCAAGAGTGATATCGGGGGAAAGTGTAAATGTTCCAGTAAGTATTGATGTTTCTATTGTACCTAATTTAAAATTTGCGCCTCTCACATCAGTTTCGGTTGAAAGAAGTTTTTCTGCTTTCAAAATGATTCTCAGTGACAAAAGGCAAAGGTTAACTGTGGAGAATTTCAATAAGTTAAAATGAGTAATCTTGATATCAATAATCATTATTTCATTAGTTTCAATATATTACATTTGTGCAGCTCTGTTTATAAATATAATATAGTATTCTTTTTTAATGTTTAAACATACTTTTTGTGCGTATTTTAGTGTATAACTAAACATTTCAGTGAAAGAAATAAGTATGATACCTTGATGTGCCTAAAATGCCTATTTTCATTAAAATAGAGCGTAATTTTACAAATCTTGAGTTTATTTTAGGCGCCTAAAACTGCAATTTTTAGTGCCTAAAAATCCGATGTCTAGTCATAACGCAGAAAATTAAGCCTTATTTTTACCGTGCGAGCAAAACATGTGTGTGACTTATCTGTCGCCTTCCATACAAGCTAAGACATGTCGGTGAGATGACCTTGTACTGTGCTTCTATTTATTACTAGCGTATCACAACCGATCATATTTCACTCGAGGTTGCGACACTCGACCGAGTTCAAGCGAGCGATTTAACTCCAATTCAGCATTCTGGTATGTATGTATGTATGTATGTAATGTATGTATGTATGTATGTATGTATGTATGTATGTATGTATGTATGTATGTATGTATGTATGTATGTATGTATAATCAAGTATTGTATAACGTTTATAGAAGACATGCTATCAGCATATAGCCTACATTAGTGCACTTCAAAACAGCGCTCATATTTTGTGTTGAAATTGGTACAACCGTGTGCTATCTATTTTCCGCTTTAACAGTGACGCAGGGCCGCCAATTGCATTCGTTGCGTCTTTGTAAGTGGCACTCCATTGAACAACTGGCAAACACGGTTTTAATCTCTACGGACTGAGAAAGGTATCAAAGCTGATCGAACAAGAGCAGCGAACATAGCAGCTGTCGATAAATCTCGTATAATCGTTGCTATACACGACAAACTCTTAATTTAAAATCAACATATGCAAAGCAGTGCACGGTTTGTGTAACCTTAAACTCTTATAGATACATTATCAGATTAATTAATGTATGTATACGGGATTTACACATCCCTGTTAGGATTTTGTCGCTAACACATTTTTCGGGGATTAGAGCGATGCGGGGCATTCACCTGAGACAAATGGTGTGTCAAACTGATAAACATTAATGTGCCACACGCAATTCTAATCTGCAATCGTGGCTTATAAAAATCGTTAAAGCTACGTGACTTAACACCACAACCAACTAGATATATTAAACATTATCTCATTTCCGTTAGAAGTGACAAATGAAACGAAGTTGTGAAATTGTTGAAAGACGAAACAAAAATAAACACTATTCAGATTTCAAAATACGTTTCTATCAAAGTTGTCGCTTTATATTTCAGTAATGCATTTTAAGCAATAATGTTATGGATATGTGTGGAATAATGCGATAAAATAAGCATTTGTTCGTCCGCCCGTCCGTGCATCCATTAATTAATTAATTCATTCATTCATTCATTCTTCTATTCATTCATTTTTCCATTATTCTTTCATACATTTATTCATTAATTCTTTCGTTCTTCTATTCATTCATTTTTCCATTATTCTTTCATACATTTATTCATTCATTCTTTCGTTCTTCCATTCATTCATTCATTCATTCATTCACTCACTCATTCATTCATTTTTCCATTGTTCTTTAACATTTTTACTCATTCATTCTTCCATTCATTCTTTCCTTCTTCCATTAATTCATTTTTCCCTTATTCTTTCACACATTTATTCATTCATTTTTCCATTATTCTTTCTCACATTTATTCATTCACTCTTCCATTCATTTTTTCGTTCTTCCATTCATTCATTTTTCCATTATACTTTCACACATTTATTCATTAATTCTTCCATTCATTCATTTTTCCATTATTCTTTAACATATGTATTCATTCAATCTTCCATTCATTCATTTTTCCCTTATTCTTCCACACATTTATTCATTCAATCTTCCATTCATTCATTTTTCCATTCTTTCACACATTTATTCATTCATTCTTCTATTCATTCATGTTTCCATTATTCTTTAACATATTTATTCTTTCTTTCTTCCATTCTTTCATTTTTCTATTATTCTTTCACACATTTATTCATTAATTCTTCCATTCATTCATTTTTCAATTATTCTTTAACATATTTATTTTTTCGTTCTTCCATTCATTCATTTTTCCCTTATTCTTTCACACATTTATTCATTCACTCTTCCATTCATACATTTTTCCCTTATTCTTTCACACATTTATTCATTAATTCTTCCATTCATTCTTTTTTATTATTCTTTCACACATTTATTCATTCATTCTCCTATTCATTCTTTTTTCTTCCATTCATTCATTTTTCCATTATTCTTTAACAAATTTATTCATTCATTCTTCCATTCATTCCTTTTTTCCATTATTCTTTCACACATTTATTCATTCACTCTTCCATTCATTCATTTTCCCATTATTCTTTCACACATTTATTCATTCATTCTTCCATTCATTCATTATTCCATTATTCTTTCACACATTTATTCATTCATACATTCTTCCATTCATTCTTTTATCCACTCTTCCATTCATTCAACTACTCAAGCATTTATTCATTATTTCTTTTATTCCCTCTTTCATTTTTCCATTCATTATTTCATTCATTCATTCATCCTTCCATTCATTCATTCATTCTTCCGTTCATTTTCCCATTCATTAAATAATTCACTCCCTTGCTGTGTCAACCATTCTTTCGGTTCATTGGACAATTCATTCACTTGCTCAATGACTCAGTCTATGAATGCTTTACTCACTCAATACTCTCGTGTTTAATTCACAATAGTTGTGTTAAACTGGTAACTAATATAATTGTTCTAGATGATGTTAGCGTAAAGCGTTATGATAGTGGAATTGATGAAGGAATCACAGTATCTAATGACGTAAAATTTCATAACTCAGTATTTGACAATGATATGTTTGAGGCTTTAAAACAGATTAGAGATTCTGAAAATTGAATAGATATTTTTTTCAACTATGTGGTAAAACAAAACTACAGTATTATTTACTAACTGCAAGAAAGGATTAAACTACTTAATGATAATATTGTTTTACTTAAAACAAATTCTTACGAAGCGGAACGTGTTCAATTAACATTACGAGAAGAATCGACTGTTGATAATAAAGAGAAATACAAGAAATTGTAGTGTAATTTGAAAATTAATGACAGTAAGAATAATATCAATAATAATGATAATGTATGGTTGTGAAACTTGGGCTCTCACTTTGAGAGAGGAACAGAAATTAAGGGTTTTTGAGAATAAGTTTCTTAGGAAAATATTTGGGGCTAAGAGGGATGAAGTTACAGAAGAATGGAGAAAGTTACACAACACAGACCTGCATGCATTGTATTCTTCACCTGACATAATTAGGACCATAAAATCCAGACGTTTGAAATGGGCAGGACATGTAGCACGTATGGGCGAATCCAGAAATTCATATAGCTTGTTAGTTGGGAGGCCGGAGGGAAAAAGATCTTTTGGGAGGCCGAGACGTAGATGGGATGATAATATTAAAATGGATTTGAGGGAGGTAGGATATGATGGTAGAGACTGGATTAATCTTGCTCAGGATAGGGACCAATGGCGGGCTTATGTGAGGGCGGCAATGAACCTCCGGGTTCCTTAAAAGCCAGTAAGTAAGGAAGTAAGCAATGATAATAAAGATAAAGTAGCTTCATCTAGTAATTCGAATATTGATAATAGTAGTAATGATGTGATCGATAGTGGAGCCAGTACTTCCGCGAATGTTAATGTTTACGATGCAATTACTGAAGGATGTAATTCTAATAACAAGAAACAATATTCTACTTGGACTGAGATTGTATGTAAACCACGGCGTGTAACTGTGATTGGGAAAGGAAAGGTTATACAAACAATTCAAAGACAACAACCACAAAAGGGGTGACCAAATTTACTTAATTGCATGTTTATAGATTAATGCCTGGAACAACAGCACAACAAATTGTTGTTTCCGAATCAAAAATATCAATAAAATTTTATCACATTCCCTAAAATTAAACAGCATGGACAAGAATCCTTTTGAAAATGGACGCCTAATGCGTAACGAATAATTAGTCCAGATTTGAGAGGCTACTTTCCGAAAAAAGGTACATTTATCAACAGTAATCTCACTAGAGGTTTTGATTTATCTAGAGAAAATCAAAACTCGAGTGGGATTTAATTAACTATTACACGATTAGAAGAAAGTATATAAAGATTAGAAGTAACGAAGTACACCAATACAACAAAATATTAATTGGCTTACGAAAATACAACTGGCTTCAATTAATGTATTATTGTACCATCTCAACATTACAAATATTACGCTAGATGCATGCTAGATGGCAGTGGTGTGCTATAATTATGGGATGTTATCAGGTGTGCCAACTATGGAATCTTCATTGAACTCTGTAGACGGCTACTAATCAAGAAGACTTTGTTGATTCAACATCATTTTTATTAAAACAGTTGCATTCCACTTCAATTTTCCGGATCCCAGTAATGAACGTCACTTTACAGATGATTTTCAATAAATCTTAGTATTAAACAATCTCCGATACGTGACTATTCATAATATCATATAGGAGAAGTTATAACACAACCTAAATAATATAAACAATTGTTAGAAAAGTTTTAATTAGGGATGATGAAATAAACAAAAAGGTTTTAATTAAGGATGATGACATAAAAAATAAACATGAATAATTTCAAAAGAAAGAATTATTGAAAGTATAATTTTCAAATGTGAATGTTTTAGTGGTTTGTGTTATTGTTTTATATTAGACGTGTGCGTAAAAGAAATGCAACTCGTTGATGTACATGGTGTATTCCTCTACTTATTCAGGATTTCCGAATGGTGCTCTTCATTTATTGTAAATAGGATTTCAGGGAAGATGCATAGGTATGACCAGTGATCTTTATTAATTCTTGTTCTTGAGTGCCACTGCGAGTCATATTTGAAACTGCTGTGCATCGACTGGACTGGTTTGTAATTTTCTGTTTTTTTTTTTTTTTTTTTTTTATTTTCACGTCCAGACTAGCGCAATTTGAAATATATTATGATGTTGTACCGAAGTACATATATTTACATGCAGATATTCTGCGTCATCATACGATGAAAGACATGCACATGTATGGACTTCGGTCCTAGGTTCATAGATATCTATGACGTAGTGCAGAGGGCGGCCACTAGAGGGAACCCAAGAGTTGGAACTTAAAACTGAGACGATTCTTCCGACGCCGGGGTGGAATCCGGTGTGGCTTAGTGGATAAAGCGTCAGCATGTAGAGCTAAAAATCCGGGTTCAAATCCCGGCGCCGGAGAGAATTTTTCTCCGTTCCATTACTCTTTCATCGCAGTTTGAAATGTTGGCAAACAAAGAAACAAATGCTAGGGACGCGATAAAATTTTGCGATAAGCAGCCATGATTGGTTAGAAATACGTCTTTCGTACCGTGTTATTGGTCAAAAGTAATATGACGTAGTAAAAGTGTAATAATCACATTAATTATGCAATTTTTTTGTTTGTAATTATTGAAAAAAAATTTATTTTTATGTTCAGTATTGTTTATGTTTTTATTTCTAAATGAAAAATAAATGTGTCTTAATAAGATGCCTTTGTTTAATTTTGTAATCAATTCACGACGCTCCACCCCTCTTTACACGACCCACCTGGAGTCGTGACCCCCACTTTGGGAGCCACTGATCTACACAATCTATTTTTAGTTGTCGTTGATCATACGAGTGTATATTCTACTCAGAAAGAATGTGTGAAGGCACACAACTATGACTCAAAGGCTGAATACGGATTAGTATTTGCATATTAAACTAAGTTGCATTAAGCGTGAAGCAGGTAGAACAGATGCAGCTGTGACACGTGCTGAGACAGAATTCGGGCATCATCTATTCATTAGTTTCCTGTCGAATGTAATCCAACTTCGCCGCAGAGAGAGCCACTGAAGCTCGAGAACGGACATGGCTGAGTTGGGAAGGAAAAAGACACATCTCCAAGCTGATGGGTTTGAACTGTGTTTGTAATAACCTGTGCAGCACCTCTTCACTCCGCGTTACCAGAACGTCTGTCTGAATCAAGCGATTTGCTTTGAGAAGTCCCACATCTCTGTCTTCTATATTTATCAATCGAGGAAATGAAAGGAGAGTTTTATTTATTCCATACGTATATGTTATGTTAAAGATGAAGTGTCCTTATACAGTGTAAGCCATAGGAAGCAGGAATACAGGATTCCTTATCTCATAGTAGAAATAAGAGATTAATTTTATGTAGATCAAACTATCTGGAATATTCATTATATGAGGTCTCGCCATTCTCATTGAATATTATCACGACTACTATGAAGTAGTCAAAGTGTATTATCACCATTAAATCGAGAAAAATTCGTTTCGGCACCTGGAATCGAACCCGGGACCTCTCAGCGCGCAGAGCTGAGAGATCCCGGGTTCGATCCCCGGTGCCGGAACGACTTTTTCTCGATTTAATGGTGATATCTGGAACATGTCTGCGACTTTTTAGAGAATCATAAAATTGTACACAGGGATTTTTCCGAGGTGGTGTTACAAACTTTCAGGGATGATGGCAAAGGCCACATGTATCAATTTGAGATAAAGAACCATGGTCCGGAAATGACTGAGTCGAAAGTTATAAGCAAAAATAGTTGTGTGGAAATGGAATTGTAATTTCGCACCACGTGCCCTCCTTCCTTTAACTTTTAGAACAGTCGCGGAAAAATGATAATGGCCGGATGTCTCCTACGTGGGTACTTGCATCGATACAATCTGTGAGCTTGTCTACTGTTCCCATTGGCTCATCCGTATTCGAAAATCAGGTCTGCATATTCCGCTCTCTTGTACTCCTCCATTTCACTAGGACTGATCGACTGGACACTGCAACTTGTACACATACACTGCTGTCTACAGACGTGCATATAGGACCGACCATGTCCGTTACACATTACGCTATCTGCATTGCTTTAGTGTAGTTTCCTGTCCTAATCCCTCAGACAGCGCACTGAATGGAATACTGTAAGTAGATAACATAAACAACGTCAGATGAATACAGTATGTGTAAGATGTACAGATAAATACACATAAATAAGGTGTACAGAGGAATAAAATTATTTCTTTTCCACAGAACTATTTTTGCTTGTAACTTTCGACTCGATCATTTCCGGACCAGGGTTCGATATATCAAATTGATACATGTGCCCTTCGCCATTATCCCTGAAAGTTTGTAACATCACCTCGGAAACAACCTGTATATACGATCTAGTACTTTACACTCGATAAAATATCGACAATTACTCATTAGTGGCCAATATATATGATCATGAAATTAGAAATAGTGAACAAATTAATATTCCATTATGTATATTGCACAAGAGCAACACAAACGTTTCAATTATGGGTATGAAATTATATAATAAGCTCCCCAGTCAATACTATAAATTAGCAAACAATAGCTTCAAATCTAGATTTTTACAATTGGTTATTAAATTTTTTTTTATTCTGTTGGTGAGTTTTTCGAAGCAAACTTTTATGAAATTTTTTTTTAACAAATGCATTTAATTTCAGTTATTTACAATAAAAATATTAAGGGTAAACTGTTTTCTTTAATTTAAAGTTTCAAATGTTTTCATTTTTTTATTTCAATTTTACTGTTTCTTTTATTAGTGTTTTTTCAAATGTATTATATATTTTTCAATGTATTTTGAAGAAGCCTAAAACTATATGTCTAATGGCCTAATAAATTGAATTGAAATAATTAGAACCACATTCCTACTTCTTTCTAATATTGAATTTCAAAGCAAATTCAAGTTCCTTCTCTATAACGTTGGATCAACGGTAAAAAAAATAATTATTCCACATATTTTGTGATCATCACCGTCATCGTCGTTGTCATCACAGCCACGTGTGTGAAATGACCTGCCTGTCTGTCCTATATAGAAATTATTTCAGGTGTTTCATTTGAGTTTGTACACGCCTGTGTGGGTGTATTTGTTTGTTTGTATTTTTTGTGTGTTGAGATGTTTTTGTAGATATTTGTTCTGTATGCGATGTTTTAATTTAGGCAGATCATTTCAAACACGTTACAAAGAACACATCACAGTCATAACAAAATTAAAAAACACTTCCACATACGCAGAACACGTCACAAATGCTAACCACACCTACAAAGACATCAACACAAACACGGAAATTCTACACATCCAATCAAAAAGCCAGAAACTAAACACACTGGAGCAATACGAAATATACAGACACACAAAAACACATCCAAGTGAAATTCTCAACACACAACTCAATTTCAGAACACTCACTCTTTGACTCCACATTACACTACACAAAAAACCCCACAGGAAACAAAACAAAAGGCGCCAAGACCAGTAACAACCAATTCTGAAGAAGATCCTTAACAGACCGAAACATGTTAACCCGGTACGATAGAATTTACCGCAAGAAAGACATATAATACATATTTCGAAGTGATATAGTGTTAAAAGTTGTGTAATCAAGATGTATTATTTCTTGTATTATTTTGATATTTTTAGCTTTACTTTAATTAAATTAAACAATTAAATAATTATTTTAGTGTACGCTTAAGCATGTAATATTAATTTTTAATTATTTAAAGTAAACTTCACTTTAGGCCACAAGCTTTTGCTTCATCGAGAGTGCCAACCAAAAGTGCACCACTATTATCGTTCAAATAAAATCATTATCATTATCATTACTATCATTATTATTATTATTATTATTATTATTATTATTATTATTATTATTATTATTATTCCAGGATAACTGAGAGGGCTTGGAATTGAACGGGTTACATCAGCTGCTTGTCTATGCGGATGACGTGATTATCTTAGGAGAAAATCCACAAACGATTAGGGAAAACACGGGAATTTTACTTGAAGCAAGTAAAGAGATAGGATTGGAAGTAAATCCCGAAAAGACAAAGTATATGATTATGACTCGTGACGGGAATATTGTACGAAATGGAAATATAAAAATTGTAAATTTATGTCTTGAAGAGGTGGAGAAGTTCAAATATCTTGGAGCAACAGTAACAAATATAAATGACACTCGGGAGGAATTAAACGCAGAATAAATATGGGAAGTGCCTGTTATTATTCCGTTGAGAAGCTTTTATCATCTATTCTGCTGTCAAAAATTCTGAAAGTTAGAATTTATAAACCAGTTATATTACCGGTTGTTCTTTATGGTTGTAAAACGTGGACTCTCACTTTGAGAGAAGAACATAGGTTAAGGGTGTTTGAGAATAAGGTGCTTAGGAAAATATTTGGGGCTAAAAGGGATGAAGTTAGAGGAGAATGGAGAAAGTTACACAACGCTTAACTGCACGCATTGTATTCTTCACCTGACATAATTAAGAACATTAAATCCAGACGTTTGAGATGGGTGGGGCATGTAGCACTTATGAGCGAATCCAGAAATGCATATAGAGTGTTAGTTGGGAGGGCGGAGGGAAAAAGACCTTTAGGGAGGCCGAGACGTAGATGGGAAGATAATATTAAAATGTATTTGAGGGAGGTGGGACATGATGATAGAGAATGGATTAATCTTGCTCAGGATAGGGACCAATGGTGAGCTTATGTGAGGGCGGCAATGAACCTCTGAGTTCCTTAAAAGCAAGTAACTATTATTATTATTATTATTATTATTATTATATGCATTAAAATACAGTCTTTAATGGGGAGTAAATGTAAAATGATCGAGGTGTAGAGTGTGGAGATGCAATAACTAGTAATAGTTTAATCTTGAATATTGGAAAGTAGAAAGACTAGGAGGAAGTGGATTTGAAAAGGTTAAAATTTTAAGGACATAATATATAATGTAGGCCCACGGTATTCATTCTCAAGTTATTTCATTCATAAGGAATCACTTCAAAGATATCAGAGGGCATTGATCTCCTTAAAACTAGAGCGCTTCATAACAATGTTGCGGCGCCAGACAATAAGCTGGCATATCCTGCAGCTCTAAGCATCAGTAACAAAGGCTATATCACTCTGACATTTCTGTTCGGCCTCAATACTCAGTTTTTACTTTTGGAAGGAATTACATCGCTCCAGCATGCTCATCTATCATCAGTGAGAGACGGACTTGACCAGACGTTGAAGTTGATGCGGGAAAATTACGTGCTTCGGCCTGACATGTTCTAATGGACACAATCCCACAAAAAATAGGCGAATAACCAAGAAAATGTGTTACAAGTCACTGATTTAATATTACATTGAGATTTTATATGAAGAATGCATTTTAATAATGAATTTATTACCTTAAATACAGTAAAATCCTGTTTATCCGAAATAAAGGGGCGAAGCCATTTCGTATAAGGTGATTTTTCTGAGAATTATATCGGTAAAAGTGGGAAGGAAAAGTGATCGTTAACCATTGAAATTGTAAACAAAAATTAAATGAGTTTAATATTGTTATTGCACATCAATTCTACAGCCAATAATCAATTTACTCAACATCGGACTCACGTAATTCAAAAAAATAAGACGTACGGGCTATTCCACCTTAAATCGACCGAAATATAGAGAAAATTAACCTTGCAATTTTTAAATACAATGAAACTTTTTCTGTCCGTTGACAACTGTGATACAATGCTTTGTGCAAAGTTTGAAGCATCAGAACTTCATAGTGTTTAAATTAAAAATATTTAAATTTATCGTATTTCCATAAAATTAGCAACTTTAAACTGTTGTGGCTCCGAAACCCTTTCACCTAATGATCAAAATCAAGGTTTATTTCGATGCTGAGAAATTAAAGTTTATATTGACATGTAAACAGCTTTCTTACTTTTTATGGAAATGGAGAAATTTAGATTTTTCTTCATTAAGATGCCTTTGACCAGGAAAAAATATTTTTAAAATATATGGCTAGATTCCGCATTGAAAGTACAAATAAACACATATTTTTTACTGGTGTACCATTGATAAAAAAGTATTGAAAATATCAAATAAAGAAAATAAATAGTACGCGCGTGAAGTAACCAGCTGAGTGTGAGACGGGAGCTAACCGAGACAAGCAAGGCCAGGAGACAAACACGTCAAGTTTCGTCTAGTATCGCATAGCTGGGCTAGCTTTATCACAAGTTTTCATAAACACAGGAGTAAAATGACGCCCAACGCTCGCTTATCTTCAGCTCTCGGCCAGTGCGTGCGGTACTGCGCCGTTCAAGTCCAGGCGTGTAAAAATAATTTATTTAATACCCTCGAAACTTATTGCGGAGCCACTAAGCAAACAATGCCGAATCCCTCTTAATAATGCAAGGTTTTTCTCAATATTTTATACATTTTTACAAATTAGCAAAAAGCCTAAAAGTAAGTAAAATCAGATTATCTGTCCCTCTGTATACAATAAAAATAAGGATTACTCCTTAACATAACCTACCAAATGTCAGCTTCAAAATGAGCTCCCGTTCAATGTTCTGCAGTAAATGGTTCCAGAGTTCTGAGCGCTGAAAGAGGCTTGTTTTTATAAAATTCGTTATATTTGTCGCTGAATAGTACGAAAACCGTTTGACTTTCGATAGTATATTTTTGAAAATGCACTGTCCTCAGCACCTTGTATAAACAGGGAAAAAATTAGAGTATTAAAAAAATTCGAGGTTTTTTACTGATCGATTTCATATGGAATAGCCCGTACTGATAACGCGATAACTACAACACATCTAAAATGAATGAGAAATTGGGATATGCATACATCATAATCCTGTAATTCCCGAGTAGGTGCAAGGACGGGGAGCGAAAAGAACGTCTTACTTAATAGGACTGACCGCGCCCGGTTACTATACGAAACAACTATTTATGGGATGGAGGTGGAAAATAAGTTGTATCATTGCTATGAGGACACTGACATATAAATATGTAGCTATTAGAGATGAACAACGATCGAGGAAACGAGACTAACAGCGCCCGCAAAGCCGAAAACCCGCAAGACAATATTTCATTACGTCGCGTCCTTGATGTAAAGACTGCTGCGAGTCTTCCGAGACTCGATATTGAGCATCTCCCGAAGTCCCGAAGTCAGCAGTTTTTTGTATCTTATCTTTTATCTACTTTGGCAACTGTTATATATTTAAAAACAGTAAAGTAGCCTATTTATATCTTTCAATGTATAATAATCTGTTCCCCAGTCTTTATATACAGAGGTGTGAAAATTATTAGAATAATCTTAATTTTAAAGGTTTTTTAATAGTTCCTTCACAAATATTAATTGAATTGATGAATATTGGTATATATTACTATACTGATGTAGGATATATTTACTACTAACAATGCCGGAAAGCATTGTTGTACATTGGTATTTTTCTTATTTTGCAATTGTTATGGGAATTCAGAAATTATTATATTATGTTGGCGGAATTGGAAACATAAAAAATTATATGCACAAAACAGATGTATACGTTCATTTGAACCTTCACAACAATGTAAACGCAAAGAACAATTTGTTTAAAGCATTTCTTAATTAATTTTTTTATGTTTCCAATTCCGCCAACATAATATAATAATTTCTGAATTTCCATAACAATTGTAAAATAAGAAAAATACCAATGTACAACAATGCTTTCCGGCATTGTTAGTAGTAAATATATCCTACATCAGTATAGTAATATTATATACTAATATTGATCAATTCAATGAATATTTGTGAAGGAACTATTAAAAAATCTTTAAAATTAAGATTATTCTAATAATTTTCACACCTCTGTAATTACTAGGCCCTTATTAAAAGGCTAGGAATTTTCTTTTCATATGTTTAAGCTCAAGTGTGCAATCTCAAGTAAAAAGATATTAATGTCATGCTTTATGTTTCTTAGAAATGAAATTTTTTTGAGAATTGGTTTGTTTTTTATTTATATTACCTTAGATAATATCATATAATAGAACCAGAATATTTTGAAAACTAAGATATTTTTCTGTTTTGTCTTTTGTCTCATTTAAACATTTATGTTATTTATTTCATTGATGTACGTTATTCAAAGTTACGAATTTTTTTTCACGCCGACCAAATGCTATTACGTGAATGACGAGCGAGACTCGAAACTCACGAGAATGACGAGAGAGACTCGAAAGAAATGCAACGAACACAGCGAGCGAGAGCGGTAGTTAGTTTTGTTAATCTCTAGTAGACATGCTATAGGGAGTGAAGAAAATATTGCAGGGATAAACAAAACATTGGCTGGTTTATTTTATTTATTTTTTGCGACGTTATTTCGGATAAGACAGATTTAGGTTAATCGGAGTTTGGTTAAGGATGGTTTTACTGTAAATATAATCTAAAACTTGATAAAAAATTGATTACGCGATAAAATACGCTAATGTCTAATGTATGTTTATGCTTTAATGTACTGAAATTTGAAAACATCTTGATTTTGGGATCTTTTAGGGTTTGTATTACTGCTTTACGACCGTATCAACAAATCAAAATTTTTTAAAATAAATTTGCTGAAGTATATATATTTTATGTAGCACACAGCAATAATTGAATTCCTACTCTATGATTTCCTGAAGGATATAACACGTCTACTACGACCACTATTTTTCTAAGTACTTTTCTACAAATTCCCTAAAATGTAGATTATTTAATTTATTACATGGGATATTGGCATCATAGTAGGCTACACACATCCATGTTAAACGCCAAGTTAATACCTTCATAATTTTCAGATTTTTATGGCACTGGTTCTTTTCGATTACGTTCAACACAGTTTCTGTTCCTTGTGATATTGCAGCGTCTTTCGGTGCACTGTTTTTGTCACTTTTACGTTTATTTTACACAATCTATATGAAATGTTGTCTATATTGGCAGTGAAAATATAGGTTCAAATATCCTCAACTATGCCCTGCAATATTACAAGCTTGAGCGTCTTACCTAAGGCATTTTACCTCTGCAATGAACCTTCAATCAGCCACAAAGATGTAGTTATTTAAATAATACGTCTAGTAAGAGCAGTGATCGATAAGACTACTCACTATGACTGCGTCCCGGTTTTGACTTTCTAGAGGAAGAGGGCAGCGGATGCGTAACTATTTTGTATACAAACGTACTTGTGCCTGCGCTGTGACGTCACATATGTATACTTCGAATCAGGCAACATCATTCCAGTTTGTAGGTAGCTGGAATACGGAGTCAATTAATTATTGTATTTAGTTATACTTAAATTATTTGACATATGAGGGGGATCCAGGAAATAACGACCGTTCGCACATACCCGCCGCGCAGCTGACTCCCCTTCCTTGTTTGAAGGTCAACTGGCTTCCTTAACATGTGTTCTCATAATGTTGTGAGTACTGGTTGCAACAAGTCGCCATTGTGCATTTTGTGTTACTTCAAAATGAACGACGTGATTGATAATCCCGCCGACTGTGAGGTGAGGAGTGCGATTCGATTTTTGAATGTCCGACATTTGAAACCTGCAGAAATTTACCGGCAATTGAAAGAAGTGTATAGTGATAATGAATGAAAGAAATGTGAGAAAATGGTGCGAAATGTTCAACAATGGGCGAACAAATGTTCACGATGAAACTCGACCCGGACGCCCATCACTCATCACAGAAGACATGAAGACTAAAGTGAACGACAGAATCTTGCAAGACAGGCGCACATCACTCGACGAATTGCATATTGCCTTTCCTGACATTTCTCGTTCTTTGCTTGGTGAAATTGTGTCGCAACATCTTGGCTACCACAAAATCTGTGCACGATGGGTTCCACGGCAACTGAGTGACGTACACAAAACTCAGAGAATGGCCTCAGCATTGACATTCTTGATGCGATATCACACAGATGGAGACGCCTTTCTTGATCACATTGTGACTGGTGATGAGACCTGGGTGTCTCACAACACCCCAGAGACCAAGCACCAATCACGTCAGTGGCATCATCCCTCATCACCCAAGAAACCGAGAAAATTCAAACAGACTCTCTCAACACAAAAAGTCATGGCTACTGTCTTTTGGGATCGCAAAGGTGTTATTTTGCTGGATTTCATGCCAAAACGCACTACGATCAAAGCAATTTGTTATTGTGAGACTTTACGAAAATTACGGCGAGCCATCCAAAACAAGAGGCGAGGAATGCTTTCGAGAGGAGTTGTGCTACTTCACGACAACGCCCGTCCGCACACTGCTGCTTCAACTCGAGAATTGCTGGATCAATTCGGTTGGGAAATCTTTGATCATCCGCCATATAGTCCAGACCTTGCTCCTAGCGATTTTCACCATTTCACTAAGCTGAAAGACTTTCTGGGTGGTACGCGTTTTGGAAGTGATGAAGAGTTGAAGAAGACAGTGAACACCTGGCTTAATGAACTGGCGGCAGAGGAATATAACACGGGAATTCTAAAGCTAGTGAACAGATACGACAAATGTTTAAATGTAGGTGGTGATTATGTAGAGAAGTAAAGGAAGCTTCAGTTATGTAACAGACTTTGTTTTTTCAAATAAATATATTTTTTTTCAATTATTACAACAAAGCGGTCGTTATTTCCTGGAGCCCCCTCGTATGTTAGAAAATACGTTACAATTATATTATACAAAGAGAGGGAATGCATTCTAAGATGATATAATCTGAATGGTATTTTCTGAACTCCGAACGTTCTTAGTAGCAATATAAATTGACGACCTCTGTGCAAAAACCTGTCAAGTCAATTTTTTTTCAAAATTGACATTTAGTATGCACTGCATAGATAAATATATGATTCATTCTTTTGTGCAAAAAAATCGTCAAGTCTGATATTTAGTAACGTCTCTACAGTTGAAAAGGAATTATTGTTTCACGGATTTTCGTCAAAAATAGATAGATCTTCCCGCTACATAGAAGGTAGGTCAAGATTCTGTCTGTAGAGACCTATATTTCAGTAGGTAGGCCTATCAATTTTAACTATGGCTTTGATCCCCCACATCTGTATTACTCGTACCTCTGCAGAGTTCGAAATGTATTTACCAGATAATTTTTTGATGGGGTCTTGAATAAGTAGACATTGATGATTACATGGGGGAACGTGGTTAACACAAAGGAAGCGCTTGTAAATAACGAACATTACATACGTTTCTTGGATGTAGAATGGATGCTAATCATGTGAAGGAATTTCGATATCCCACTATTAAATGCTATTTTCTGGGTTAGTTAGTTTCTGGTCGCTCTGTGGCACTCTTTTTACGAAACACTGTAAATGTCACTGATTTTCTTTCACACCTTTCCATACATGTTCGATTTTGGAATTTTCTCTTGTTACAGTGCTTCTGAAATTATCTCATGTTGTCAAATTTGAGGTCAACCCAAAGACCACATTTTGGTTGAGTCGTTCATTTGTCTGTCTCGTAATTTTTATGCCAACATTTATTTTTTCAGCTTTGCGAAGTCTAAATTTGTTAACGTACGAATTAACCTTTCCAAAACACTATCACCTTATTTAACAACAACAACAAAAATAATAATAATAATAATAATAATAATAATAATAATAATAATAATAATAATAGTAATAATAAAATAGTGGTAATATGCATGTATGTATTTACTTACACTGCAAGTTGGTAAACACCTGGTGGCAGTGGTAACTTAATTACACACAATAAAAATAATACACAATACAAATAATACAAAATAATTACATTAAATAATACATAAAATAACCTAATTAATAAGTGAACCTAATTTTTTATTACAAGCCCCACAGAAAAACAAACACGCACGCACGCTCGAACACACACACACACGACCCTACATAAGTTTCACATTTCACATTGATACTAATAAACTTTCACTTCACTCTCATCTCACTCACTGCACTGGCACTATGGTACATTTAACTGACACTTTAGAACACATTTCACTGACACTATAGAACACACTATAAATTATCACTGATCGGAACTATTCACTGCCATTGTAAACCATAACTTCACTGATACAACAGTTCAAAAAAAAAAACAAATAATTACACCCTTATTCATACTTATAAACAGAACTACATTAAACTGAACATTTTGTAGTCTGAGATCCTCTTACAAGCTATTTTAAAATAAGTTACAATTCAAACCAAGGGAATAACTCGTCAGGCTAATTAAATACATGTCACCTTAGTAATGTAACGTCTCCTTTTTTTAATTTAAACTTTATACACAACATTTTAATTTATTTTTGAATCTCCTTAAGGAAGAACAGTTCTCAAAGACCGCTGCAGGTAAGTCATTCCAATCATTTATAGTTCGATTTAAAAATGAGAATTTACCTACATTCGTTTTCTGTTCCTTATATTTCATTTTAAACTCATGATCGTTTCAATTATAGAACGTTGGCTATGACGATTAAGAATTTACTGGTCTTGAGCTTTCCAAATGTAATCGTTAATATATATATATATATATATATATATATATATATATATATATATATATATATATATATATATATTTCTGAGTACACCACTTAAAAAAACTGTATATAAAGTAGTGAATAATCGAGAAGATTAAGTTCATTTTCAATAAAATTGCTCAGCGTTCAAAAGCTAGCAAAGCTAAAATCATTTCGCAAGTGATTTGATATGGCGCAAGTAAATCAGTATTTCGTACTATATTTATGTGCTTGAAGCCTTACAACATAGATGGGCATCGTGCCTCACTTGAGAATTTGTGCCTCACTGACCTTCACAGAGCTTATCGCTCTGAGTGACATCACTTTCACTGTCCTCGTTCCTCCCTCACGTAGCTCCTAGGCGTGGGCAGGTTCCATATCAGTTTCATAAGCAATATCAGTGGTGGCATAATGGCATTATCAAAGCAGTGTGTACGCGTTAGAAAATGATTATTTCATGAGAAATGGGAGGAAGTTCTTTTGCTGTTTAGAAGGGGAGAACATACGATGTATGTTACGCTCGAAAATTCTATTAGGCATTAATACATTTAATATACAACGACATTACTCCTTATGTCATAAAGAACATGCTGAATTAGAAGGTAAGACAAATTAAATGTTATTTTTCTTACTATTCCGAAGAAAATGTATGATCTTAACATTTGCATAGTAGGCTATACTAAATATGACATTATACCTTAAACACGCTGCATTAAAAGGTACGAGAAATTAAATGTTGTTTGCACGTATTATTTCCAAAAGAAATTTATAAATATATATATATATATATATATATATATATATATATATATAAAATGTGCGTAGAAAACGAAATATGATTTTCTGAAATTATTTTAGGTCGAAAACGTGCAAATCTATGAAGTAATCTTGAGAAACGCCAGAATATTCAAGAAAATGAACGTAGACAACGTGATGGAATATTATTGGCTAGTTACGCAATTTCTCACCTGTGATTTAAATCACTTCAGCGACGGAGAAACAGTAAAGAGGTTTATGATTAAAGCTGCCGAATTAATTTGCCAAATTGAATAAAAGTTTTCGAGTCTCTCACGTTAACCAAGCGCTTTCCTAATAATTCGCCACTGACCGCATTAGCGATTACGATAAGGTGACGCAGGTCACAGCAGTTTATATTTCCCATCCTACTCTGCAGTCTCCTCTCCTAGTAAACAAACTATTTCAAATCGAGTGCCTCACGTAACCGAAAATTGTGCCCATGTATGACTTACAATGACTGCAGAAATGTCAATATAAAACTTATTCTTTGATGTATCTTTGTTAATTATTATCTAGCATTAAAAGCAGTATAAATTAAATTGTTCTTTTATGAAGGGAAGTCGTCCACACCTGTGGAGTAACGGTCAGCACGTCTGGCCGCGAAACCAGGTGGCCCGGGTTCGATTCCCGGTCGGGGCAAGTTAACTGGTTGAGGTTTTTTCCGGGGTTTTCCCTCAAGCCAATACGAGCAAATGCTGGGTAACTTTCGGTGTTGGACCCCAGACTCATTTCACCGTCATTATCACCTTCATATCATTCAGACGCTAAATAACCTAGATGTTGATACAGCGTCGTAAAATAACCCAATAAAAATGAAGGGAAGTGTACAGTATAAGTTCGGACTATGAATTATCTTAAGTTTAAACTATTCATAAAAACATGTCTGTAATATGTTCTTACTTTTGTTCTGAAGTATTACCTTCAAAATTTTTAATCAGCTGTAATAGAAGCCCTGGACAATGTGAGTTCCGGAGGAATGAGATCAAAGAATTTCGTTAAGATAATAGTTTCGTTTGATGGAAATACTGACCCTGAGTTTCTTTCGTCTGTCACCCATCCTCGAAACAGAAAGTAATACGACGAGAAATCCTTTTGTACGCCTTCATTTGTTGCAGATTTAAATAGATTCACCTCGACGACAGCACTTGACGCGTCGTTTCAAAGTTTCGAGGCGACTCGGCGCTTCAATTCTTTAGACGTCTTTCATCACGAGTCGGGTTCCTCTCATTTCCCTCTCAAGGCTTTAAAGAGAACAAAGCTTTAGCGTATATTCCATTTTACACTCAATTATTATTTTCTCCGCTTCTCTTTCTCAACATGTCGCTTGCAACTCTGGTTGCCTCTTTCGTTTCACCCCGTATCCAATACCAGAGACAACACGTGAATATCTATTTTAACTTTAGCTTGTCAAAATATTCCCACAATGACGAATATTTTCAGCAGTCCTTTTAGCCTCTCTTAAAGGATGCCCTCAAAGACACCGGTAGGAAAGGATGTCAAAAAGTTTACATAGTAGTCTAAGGAGAAAATTTAACAGATACGAAAATAAAGAAAACGAAAGAGAATATAAAGAAAACAATAAGAAAGAACACTGTGTGTAATAACGGTACCAAAAGAAAGCCAGGCAAGCGAGTCTGATTTAACGAGTGAAAAAAGTATGAATTACAAAGAATTTGGGTATTAAAGGAATACTGAGAACGAAAGTATGGGGAATTACACATAAGTGTGTGTGAGACGAATTAATTATTTAGAAGAAAAAGTTGTATTAAAATACGCAAACGTAATGAAACTGTTAATGTGTAATAAGTAGAGCCTGGATGTTTAGGCATTTATAACAGTTAAAATCGGCAGGGAAAAAAGGAAATAGAAACGTAAAAAAGGCCCAATAATCTTTGAAAAAAGGGGTGAATTTTTCTTATGTACCAGCCAGTGGCGTAGCGTCAATGTAAGCTAAAAAGCTCAGCTTCCCCAGTTAATAATAATTTCATAATAAACCTGCAGTCTATGGACAAAATTATTTATTAATTTTAATAGAATTTATATTTACGCTTTAAATATTGTGATGCGGCAGCTCAGGATGATTTGTGATGCAGCAGTAAACTAGAAACATGCACACACCAGCTTCCAAGCATACTGGTTTCACACACTCATTCTTCTGTGTAACCCATCCCTCAGATTTTCCATCCCTTTCTAACTAAACTACCCTGATCGCAAGGCTAGCAAGAAGCTAGCTTTAACATTTAAAATAAGTAGTTTCCGAGTAATCCCTTTTCATCAGTTGTGTTCAGTTGAAGTGTTAGTGTGCATTGTGGCTGATATAATAAATAATGAGTGAAATAACAGTTCCTGACACCAATTTACTTGAATTTTTTAGGACAATTCTATTATCAAGACTAATTAAGAACAAAAGTGTGCTCTAAAAAACATATGACCGACTCCTTTGCTGTCAATGAAGGATACAACCAAAAGACAGATGCATACATACGTAATGATACTAATACTGTATCTATTGACCGTTAATATTGTGATCCTCTATGACAGGGAGTGAGCTAATGTTATACGTAGGCCTATACGTGTCTATTTGTTAGAGATATGTGTAAACCGTGAAATCATATTTTACTGCGTACCATTTGAGGTCATGCCATATTGGTGTTACTTACGAGGTTCCAACCAATCTTCGACTGCTGACTTTAAATTGTCTACTATTTATTTTAAGACCATATTTTAGTATTACGTTTTCTCATATTGCATGAAAGACAACTTGAATTAGCTTCCCCTGCTCAAAATTTCATGCTACGCCACTGGTACCAACCACTAATAAATAAATAAAAAATACCATGAAAATGCCTTGGATTTATAGTACTAATTAGTAGAAATTGATGTGATCACTGGGAGAGCTGTAAGCTCACCCGACCGGCCCTAAATACGTACGAGAACTTTACTTATATACGAAAATCGTAGCCCGTGAACGAAGAATCCCGCCATATTTATTTAACTTTACAGTGGGTTTCAGTGTTGCCAATATAGTAATAATACTACACACCTAATCAAACCTAACCTAACCTAACCTAACCTGTCACATAATACACACCTAATCAAACCTAACGTAACCTGTCACATAATACTACACACCTGTAGTAACATACCTCACATTTAGTATCATTTCGTTTTCATGTATTGCCGGCTCTGCCAATCGTGTCGGTTTCCATCTAGTGGAAGTAGATCGTACTAAATTCGAAGAACAAGCAATTGCGAATTTCATAATAATTAAATTTCACATTTTTCGTGATATACTAAATGTGTTAATGTAGTAATAATTCTCTATATGGTACAATAAGATTTGAAACGTGTTGTGGTTGTGATAAAAGTATTGAACATTGGTTTATAGCACCACATTGGCAGTGATAAAGGTGTGCAATATTCGTTCAGTGCTGGTGGATGCTCTAGATCAGGCCTGCACAAGGTTTGCGCTCTCCGAGCTGGCTCGCAGCTCATGAGCGGAATGCAGGTATTAGCTGCGCTCTGTATAGGGTGGACCTGGAGAAGGGGTGATCTCGTACTAAATGAAGTACTATTACAGAAGGAAGTACTATTACGAGGTTCATGAAATGAATTCCCGTTCAGTGTTTGCAAAACTATCTTGGACTTATTAATTGATACAGAAATATTATTTTACAGAAATAATAGAAATTTTATACCTACTTAAATATACAATATCATGTTCTTATATATTTATTTATCAGTACATGAAAACGAGGTTTTATGCTGTTGGCAGCTGAAAGGAACAGTAGCCTACTGATCGTAATGAAATATCAGTTACAGATGTTCGATGCCTGTCTTTATTAATGTTGATTATAGAAAACAGTTGCTCACAAATATAAATCTTGAGCCAAACATAGCAATCATTTTCACAGCCAGCCCGTGTAGTCGTGGATATTATTGCTAATGTTTAGTCTTGTAAAACTCAACCAGGCTGGTAGTATTATTCAAACGATCTTTAGCCCTTAGGCCACATTGAAGATCAATAAGTCCGAGCTGTAAATCGTTAAATGTTATGTTTTATTTAACGACGCTCGCAACTGCCGAGGTTATATGAGCACACTTAAATGCAATCGACCTGGCCCGGAATCGAACCCGCAACCTCAGGTATAGAAGGCCAGCGCTATACCAGCTACGCCAACCAGGCCCACCTGTAACTTAAATGACATTGTTTCAACTGGTGTTGAAGGAATTTATTATGATAACTTTAAACTTCTTTTCAATTAAGACAGGAATTTTAGTAGGTTATTTTACGACGCTTTATCAACAGGTTATGTTATTTAGCGTCTGAATGAGAAGAAGGTGATAATGCCGGTGAAATGAGTCCGGGGTCCAACACCGAAAATTACTCAGCGTTTCCTCATACTGGGTTGAGTGAAAACCCCGGAAAAACCTCAACCAGGTAACTTGTCCCGACCGGGAATCGAACCCTGGCCACCTGGTTTCGCGGCTAGACGCGCTAACCGTTACACAACAGGTGTGAAACTTAAGACAAGATCTTGGAACCTAGAATTAAATTAATTTTGAATTTCAATTAATATTTGCACATAATCGTTTCACATGGCTTCATCACAAGCAGTTTCTATAGTTCGAAAGTAAGACACATTACCTTCCCGAAACTGACTTACGAAAAGTGTAAGTTTACGACTGAAATCCCGTAATTTATTCAACATATCAACAATGAGCTGGCCTTTTCCATGAAGAGAGATATTTGAATTGTTGAAAATTAATATCTTTAGTATCTTTATGTCTGGACTCGTAATGACGCATTATGTTATGTTTCTTTCTACCTTTCAAAATGTTGTGGCAGATAAAGCACTGAGTATTTACTCCAGCAGCTATGAAAAAAATAAGCATTTTCCCAAGCAGCATTGAAAGAATTTGTCTGATCACCACTTTTCCGTCTTTTAGATTTCTTCATACTGTAATGTAGCAGTAGGTAAGCAACGTGAAACAGTTACTGAGAATACGCACTGCACTCCACTAGATAGCTGAGTGGTCGTTTCCCTCTCCTCTACCTATATATAGCAAGTCTATGTCATTCTGACGTATCTTCCTCTCCGTTTCGGCGAGCGGTAAACACCGCTCTCCCGCTCCGAACGAGCGCGCGCGCTCGTTGAGCGCTGTTTGTGCAGGCCTGCTCTAGATTGACCGAAAAAGGTATTATAAATTTTAAAAGGGCATAATATACTTTATCAATAAATTTAAGTTATATCAACATAACTTTTATATTTACTTAGTAAGTAACACATGATGACTTATAAAATACTTTTTTTTTTGTCATTAACTGTCTTTTCACAAACCTCTCATAACAAGACTTTTCCATCGGTTGAAGATACATGGGCACCAAATTCACTAACGCATGCATGAAGATTACTTTGCAATGGTTTACGGAATTTAGGCATTCTAGCTAACCGAGATTATACCTTCTGTCACCCGACAGTAACTGACTGTTCCTCACTCAAATGTCCTTCTCCTACAATAATAGACACGTATAGCACAAAATGTAACAGTAAGATTTGAAAAAATGAAAGCAAAGAACTGAAAATGCTACGTGACAACTTCTATGAGAACGAGCTCAATATCTAAAATTATAAAGCTGATTGTTGGTATCGTGAAGTAGTGATGGGCGAAGTTGTTCTTTTCCCGGAACAGTTCCGACGTTTTCGGTTCCGAAAAAATACTATGTTCCAAATAACAGTTCCGAAATAACAGTCACCAGTGGTGATGAGTCGGAGTCGTTCATTGATACGTGCCTTCTCTTTGACTCTTGTTCCTTTTGAGGAGTCGTTCAAACGAACGGTACAGTACCCTCCCTCTTCACCATGCAGCTCACACTGGAGCACTCATAGGCATGATATAGTACACATTCTTATCTATAAATGGCACTGCAATGCACATTCGAATCGATTTTGGAAAATTGCTGTGCATGCGGACAGAACTCAAAAGCTTAATGTTAGTAATTAAACAGCTGTTGACTACAAGGACAGAATACAACACTTTGTTTTCGTACATAAAGTTATAAAGACATGGTAGCCAACTAAAAAAAAATTAACATGACATTTAAAACATATTTTATGTAATTTCTGTTCTCTCTATTACATAATAAAAAAAACAAATCATTAATTTTTAATTTTACTTTTCTTAATGCACAGTTATAATAATAATAATAATAATAATAATAATAATAATAATAAATATTACAATTTCATAAATAATATATATATATATATATATATATATATATATATTGGCAGTACTGAAACCTGGAAACCCCGCAGTGGGTTAGTAAAATGTTGGAAACGCATCTTTATCAAAGTGTAATTTAAACTTCGCATTAAACCTAGCTCTCCAAATCACTACTTATATGGGCAGTTTCCAACAAATAATGCTACAACATTTTTGTCGTTCTTTGATAACAGAGAAGATATCACAAAAAACTTGTGCTTGTCAGACTTAACCTCAACAAACGACATACAGACATTGTAACTAAACCACTCATTACCATTTACGACTTTAACCTTACATGTATAGAATCAGCTGATCAATGAATTACTCGTAATAATAGTATGCGTACTTTATGACTTTGTAGAATGTTTATAAAACAGAATTAGTCAAGGAATGGTGAGATAAACTATAAAGCGGGAATTAACAATTCCCGCGGAATTAAATACTTACTATAACCAGGACACATTACAGATGATTGGCCACTCTTCCAATTGTTGATATTAAAGTTCGCGCCACCGCAAGGATTTCAATTTCCATGCGCCCCCTCTCCAACCACGTGAGAGTTTCAAGTACCAACTTTATCCAACGAAGTTCCAAGTACAACATAAAGAACAACGAGAACAGTGTAACCGCAGCTGTCATCGGTTCATCGGAACGAGCTCCGACGTTCCGACGTTCCGACTGTTATCTCGGAGTCGGAACATACCTTGTGCAACGCGGTACTGCGAGCCCGCAACAGCTGGGCAAGTGAGCAGCTCGGAGTCGGAACACTGTTATTTCGGAACAGGAGGTTCCGACCTACTGTTCATTTTTGCAACAGTTCCGAGACCAGAACAGTTCCAAAATAACTGTTGTGTTATTTTTTACCCATCTCTACCGTGAAGATATGACAATATTATATTTGTAACTGTGGATTGTCGACCATTATTCATATTACACCAATGCACGATTATTAGCAATTAAGCACCGAAATAAATTACTTATTTACTATTGTTAGTTAAGTTAGTCATTGTTTCAAATTTCATTAAAATTACATTACAATTAATTAGAAAATTACAAATAAACAAGAAATATTGCTTTGGAATGGCAAAAAAAAAGGCATTTATTAGTAAGAAACACCTTAAAAAGACAAAATTGGCAAAATAAAAATTGGCCCTATCACTTTTACTCCAAATCACATTTATATCTATGCAAATAATGATTTAGGTACTTCCACCCAGTAAAAGAGGCATTTTGCCAAACATCCGGGCTCTAGTAATAAAAATTAACATAAACGTTTTGAATTTCGTTTCTGGTACGAAATATATTCTGCACTTAGGCTAATTTTATGTGAACATATAATTGATGAGTAATCAAATTAGAAGAAAAGTGCAATGTTAGATCACACTTAACTTCAACATAATTAGTTGCATGTCCTTGAAAATATATGTAAAAACATCTTTGATTACAGCAGTAACATATCTGTAAAAAAATTAACGTTATTCGTTGGTAAATTGATGTCAAATAATCAAATAACAGTTTGATGATTTCAAACTATTCGTACATTAGCGACAAATTTCTCTACTTCTACTTTAAAATTCTACTACTATATCATCTGTCGAAAACTCAATTCATTTATGGAATTATTGAAAAATATTTTATAACTTGAAATTTTTGGTTTAAGAATACTTATTATATCTTCATTTTTCCATAATTTTACCATTCCTTTTTAAGGAGACAATGTTATCACGAAGCTTGAGTTGTTGAGGTTGCTAGGAACAATAGACCGTGCAGGTACTATTTCGAATTGTCTGTAATGAGGTGATAGTAGCGATCCCAGTGGTTAGTAACTGTCTATGGATGCATATTTATTACATATTGAGCTTCGTGACTGTATATACTAGACTGTGATATTACGTCGTATTTTACAAACACGTGCATTGCAAAAGCGTTATCCTTTATTTCAAGGAATAATAAAATTACATGATTTCTCACCAAAACATCTGAATTCGTCCCCTACAAAATATAATGGGATACAAGGTGAAATAGTGTCACCGATGCAGATTTTTCTTGCAGTTTTTCGTTCAACCAACCACTGTCCCACGATTGCCTCAATATCATCAGTCATTTTCATTTTAAGTAATATGTATGCACTATCACCTTTACTTTTTAACTTTGCTCTAGAGTCTAGAGTATGCCATTAGGAAAATCCAGGATAACAGAGAGGGTTTGGAGGGAAAACACGAGAATTTTACTGGAAGCAAGTAAAGAGATAGGATTGGAAGTGAATCCCGAAAAGACAAAGTATATGATTATGTCTCGTGACGAGAATATTGTACGAAATGGAAATTTAAAAATTGTAAATTTATCTTTTGAAGAGGTGGAGAAGTTCAAATATATGGGAGCAACAGTAACAAATATAAATTATATTCGGTAGGAAATTAAACATGGAATAAATATGGGAAATGTCTGTTATTATCATCCAGTCTGCAGTCGAAATATCTGAAAGTTAGAATTTATAAAACAGTTATATTACCGGTTGTTATGTATGGTTGTGAAACTTGGACTCCCACTTTGAGAGAGGAACAGAGATTAAGGGTGTTTGAGAATAAGGTGCATAGGAAAATATTTGGGGCTAAGAGGGATGAAGTTACAGGAGAATGGAGGAAATTACACAACACAGAACTGCACGCATTGTATTCTTCACCTGACATAATTAGGAACATTAAATCCAGACTTTTGAGATGGGCAGGGAATGTAGCACGTATGGGCGAATCCAGAAATGCATATACTGTAGAGTGTCAGTTGAGAGGCCAGAGGGAAAAAGACCTTTAGGGAGGCCGAGACGTACATGGGAAGATAATATTAAAATGGATTTGAGGGAGGTGGGATATGATGATAGAGAATGGATTAATCTTGCTCAGGATAGGGACCAATGGCGGGCTTATGTGAGGGCGGCAATGAACCTCCGGGTTCCTTAAAAGGCAGTAAGTATGTATGTTAGTGCAAGGCCAGAAAATCATTACAAAATATATTTTCTTTATTTCAACTGCGACATTATTAATAACAGTGATACTTACGTCTTTTTTCTTAAACAGAACTGAGTATTTTCTTCAAATAACTGCTGTTAATATTAGCTACATTTGTTATAGTAACTAAAAATTTTCTGAGAGACATATTTAGCTTGATACGGGAAGAGAGGTAAAGACTATTACATCATCGTGTAGTACGTCTAAATAAAATATGACGTACTGAAGACATTTTTGGAGTACTAATTAAATATAATGATGATCAAACTTTGGCTTCAGTGTTCTTAAAATTTTATCTTGGTAGATTTTCTGATATGTTCAACATTAGAAGCACTTATTTCCTTTAGTCGGAAGTTCGTCGTAATTTTGTGAAATTGCCGTCAGCTTTCACGCTAGTTATACATCAAGAATTTCATCAATCTAATAGCCATCTATCTAACAGTCGAAGAAGAGTTTATGGGTGTGTAAAACAATTAAGCTTGGAATCAGTACAGGCCCATAAAACATTTTCTCAGAGATATATTATCTCTCTCCCGCACAGACATCTTCAATCAGAACGATTTCTTTTAACATCCGACTAGACAGCTCTGAAATCCTCCCGACTTTTCAAAAGACAGATCAGGCGGTGGAATTCAGCTCTCCAAGTGAATTTCCTGGTGGGATTAACGTCCTAATGAGCTCATGTGTCTTACAAATTGACTATACATCATGCAAGAAGGAGAAACTACAAAGGTAGGGAAAAGTCGCAGACGTTGAAAAAGGGAACGTTGACAAAAGGGTAGGAGGAGGAGTAGCGGGACACAGAAAAAGTACGACATCTTGAAAGTCAACTTCGACAACAGTTTCTTCTTTCTCTGATAATCCCCTCCTCCTCCGTCTTCTTCAAACCTTCCGGGGCCACGCACGACACCGGACCAAGATTAACGAGGAAGTCTGAGGCCGCCGCCCCACCTCTCCATCACTTCCACCCCGCGGCTCAGGGTTGCTCAAACTGCTTCGCGCACCCTCTCGGGAAGGCAGATAGTTTGATACATTATGGTGAATCGGTTCACTTATTTACATATTCAAGGAGAAGTACAGAAACTTCATATCGAAAGTAATGTCACTTTCTGAAGAATATGAAGGGAAATAAACGATATAAAATAATAATGATACTATTTTAATAGTACATTATGCAACGAGCCTATAATGGTAGTAATTAAGACGCGAGTATGTTTATGAAACGAGCGCAAGCGAGTTTCATAATTTTCATACGAGAATCTTAATTACCATTACAGTCAAGTTTCATACGACTTTTTATGCTCGACCATATTTCTAACTTGAAATTATTCATAAGTATTCATGTTATTCATATCTGACTGAGGAGCGGAACTGACCTTGTGTAGTACCTCGTAAATTGTGAGATGTGCGCAGACGCGAAAGTATTGATTTTTTCCGAGAAACAGATGTCGACATTGACCTTGACATTGAAAAACGAGATGACAAATTGAATTTATTTCAATATTATTTACAATTAACGCTAATTATTATAGTAACAGCACTGACTTTATTTCAAATTGGAGGTGATTTATTGATTTATTGTTGTCTTTCGATTGCATATCCGAGAAGAATCGAAACTTGCGCTTTCATATTGATACAATGGTATTTTCTGATTGGTGGAACACCTGAACTTTAATGAACAGGTGTACTTTAATGAGGTCCATTAAAAGGCTGCTTTCAGGTGTATAATTACTACATTTCAGCATGGTCGAGCATAAAAATAATTAATGTGGCAATGCTAACCAGACTTGTTACAAAATTAAATAATATATTTCTCTGACATCACCACCTCCCTTGTCCTGGCTTTAAATTATTATCAAAGAAAAATTATATTATTATCATTTTAAAGCCAGAAAATACATAGGTTGGATAAAAAGTTATGGTAACACTGCTGTCACATGACGGTATTGCGTTCGAGAGCTCCCAGCTGTGTGGACATGAACAAGGACTGTTACTGAGTTAGTGCAGCCAGCGGCGACAGTACTCTGTCAATCTACTGCAGTGTGTAGAACGTTGACTTTCATAGGGATAGTGCGAGTGCCCTAATACCATGTTTACAAAACTAGAGAACGTTACTGAATCAAAATTGAAGTGGCACGAGGGCGTAGTGCACAAGAATGTTTTCAGGGACTGCGTGAAGCATGTGGCGATGCAGCGTTGCCATATCGCACGGTAGCACGTGGGTTAAAGCGTTTCGGGAACGTAGGGATGCCGTTCAGGACAACCTCCGTACAGGACGACCCCGCGTGGAAGACAACACAGTTCAACTCCCTGTTAGATGCTGATCGCCGATGGACTGCGCGAGAGTTACCTCCAAGGCAGACGGTAAACATGGACTATTACTGCAGGTTCCTGCAGCACCACCTTCGTCCAGCCCTCAGGAGAGAACGACGACACTTGGTGGTACAGAACCCCATCATTCTTCATGATAATGCAAGGAATCACACCGCTGCTGCTGTCAAGGATTCTTGCGTCGATGACAATGGGAGATTTTGGAACATCCAACGTACTCACCTGATATGCGTCCATTCGATTACGATCTCTTCGCCAAAGTGAAAGAACCACTGCGAGGGACCCGGTACAATGCCAGAGATGAACTTATCCGTGCTATAGGGCGGTCAATATGGAACATCAACAAAGATGGATGCGCTGATGGTGTACGACACCTTCCAAACATTTGGCAAAAGTAATAAATAAGGGGGGCGACTATATTGAAGGTACGTAAATGTTCTGTGCTGATCATACTAATTCTACTATTCTTTTAGCTGTGAGATTATATTCATATGTATCAATTCTTTTTTTCGTTAATACATGTATACTAGAATGTATTTTCTTGTTTGCGATTATGTATTCAATCTCTATTTTTTATTATATATATTTTTTATTATTGTTCTTTTAAAGTTAATACTGATTGTGTATATGTATTCAATCTCTCTTTTTTTCTTAATTATGTTTATTACTATTTTTAAGTTCATATTTGTATACCGGTATATATTTTTCTGTATGTGATTTGATCTTGCTTGAGTGGAAGAGAAGGCCTGATGGTCTTAACTCTGCCAGGGAAAATAAAACTATTATTATTGAATGTTGTACCCCTGTGAATAAAGCCATGTCAGAAATATTGAACTGTTGCCATTACTTTTTATCCAACCTTAGTACATGTTCTCTTCAAAATATTTTGAATTCTGAACCCGCGCTAGATGAAAATCATCCTGAAAGTGAAATCAGAGATCATGAATAAGAAAATTTGACACTATAGTAGAGGAGTTTTCATTTTTAGCATAGTTTCAGAACTGATTTTCTTGATACATCTTCTGTTTTTCTTACCAGAAATTTAAAAGTAACGGTATTATGTTTCTACAGCATATTTCCATAAAAATGTAAGGGCTTAACGGCTAAAAATTCTTATTGTGTAGCCTATTATTTTGATAAGCTGAAGTCTTAATGTACTATAACTTCTTATTATTCAGTCAATAAATTTCATCTATGTTATTGAACTAATACTTTTCTACTGGTTTTAATGCCTATGTAGGCCTACTCTCATTTAAGAAGTCTCAGACTTTCTATGCAATAACGACTTAAGTTTTACATAATTTATTTACACATACTTAAAAATGGGTTATGTTTAAATTATAAGTAACACTGGAATTGAATAACTTACATATTCTAAAATGTACAAAGGAAATGATGCGAGTATACTGGGCTTTCATATCAAAACTTTCCAGACTAAATAATTAATTATTTAAATTGATTTCAATTTAAACAAAAACATGTTAATTTTGATATTGAGGAGGAAATCCGAAACCTGGTTTAATTGCATTTTAGATTTTACTCCCACCCCCAGCCGTCCCCACTTGAAATTTCAAATGGCACCTCTGTATTTTTATAGGTCTACTTAAATATGAAAGAGCGTTCAATAATTGCTTATACATCTCATTCCTTTTCGCATCTTTTGTTTTCTATCGTCTTCTGGCAACCTTTATTTTTGTTATCAGTTGATTGTAGGATGAAAACTTAGCTTAGTTTGTGTAATTTCCTAAATTTAATCAATAAGGATGATTTATGTTCCCTCTTGAAGGGTATATACCATTTAAAATAATTTAATACACAAAAACAACTATTACATGAAATGCTCAATATCTTTGTAGCTTTATTCTCTTCAACTTTAACCAACAATAACAATAATCCAGATTGCCAGGCGACGATAGGAAACAAAAAATGCGAAAACTAATGAATGAGGTGTGTAACCAATTGAGTGCTCTTTCATATTAAAGTATAAAAATATAAGGGTGCCATTTGAAATTTCAAAGTGGGGGTGGCTGGCAGATTGGAGTGAAATCGAAAATGCAATTAAGCCTGGTTTCATACTTCCCCCTCAATATCTAAATTGACGTGTTTTTTGTTTAAATTGAACTCAATTTAAGTAATTAGTTATTTAGACTGGTAGTTTTGAAATGATAGCCCTATACGTAGCTACTATTAAAATGTGTACATTGTTCTAAACCTTTGACATTGTTTTTCTGAAAACTTGGGGTTTCAACTTAAGCTGTTATTGCATCCAGCACCTCAATTACAATATGCCGTAGTCAGGCGTGCACTCGACACGCTTGCTCCAAGTTGACATGACGTTTGTAGATAATGTCACAGCGAATTACGCAAGAATCTTCAACACAACAAGTTACATGAGACCTGTTAAAACATATAAGCTACCGGTGGCTAAAATCTTAATATGAATCTGCAAGTTCCGTGATGACTTCTGTATTTCACTGGCATCACGAAACTATTTCTCAGTATGTTATAATTCTCCGACAGATGAGAATGGACAGAATTATCAACACTGATGAGAAGAACCTGAGATATTAAGACATTCTCTTACTAGCAACGTCCAGAGAAGATTTAAGATGAGGCATTCAGGGAATGTTCTAACTAAACAAAAATAAAATCACTAGAGCCCAGATGTTTCTAAGGCATTTATAACAATTAAAATAGGCAGGCAAAAAAGGCAATAAAACATAAAAGAGCACAATAATCTTTGAAAAAGGTATTATAAATATTTTAAAAAGGGCATAATATAGTTTAGCAATATATTTAAATTATATCAAAATAACTCACATATTTACTTCGTAGGTGACACATGTTCACTTATAAAATATTTTTTTCGTGATTAACTGTCTTTTCACAAAACTTACATAACAAAACTGTTCCATCGGTTCAAAACACATGGGCACCAAATTCACTAACGTAAGCATTATGTCTACTTTCCAATGGTTTACTGAATTTAAGCATTGTAGATAACCGAAAATAACTGATTGTTCCCCACTCAAATTTATTTCTCCTACAGTAATGAACACGTGTAGCACAAAATTGTAACAGTAAGATTTGAAAATATGAAATCAAATAATTGAAAATGCTACGTGACAACTTCCATGAGAACGAGCTTAATATTTAAAGCTGATTGTTGGTATCGTGAAGACATGTGGATTGTCGATCTGTGGATTGTCGATCATTATTCATGTTACACCAATAGTATTAAATCACGATTTTAGCAGATTAAACACCGAAATAAATTACTTTTATTTACTACTGTTAGCAAAGTTATTGTTTCAAATTTTAAATTTCATACACATTACATTACAATTAATTATAAAATTACAAATAAACAATAAATATTATCCATGTTGAATCTTTCGTACACTACGTTTAACACTTGAATATAAATTTACTTACTGGCTTTTAAGGAACCCGGAGGTTCATTGCCGCCCTCACATAAGCCCGCCCTGAGCAAAATTAATCCATTCTCTATCATCATATCCATCTCCCTCAAATCCATTTTAATATTATCTTCCCATCTACGTCTCGGCGTCCCTAAAGGTCTTTTTCCCTCCGGCCTCCCAACTAACACTCTACATGCATTTCTGGATTCGCCCATACGTGCTACATGCCCTGCCCATCTCAAACGTCTGGATTTAATGTTCCTAATTATGTTAGGTGAAGAATACAATGCGTGCAGTACTTGGATATAAATAATTGATTAAATGGCGATCTTACTCGTGTTAATTGTGTTCGGTTAACACGAGTAAGATCGCCATTTAATCAATTAATATTAATAAATATTACTTTAAAATGACAAAAAAGGCATTTATTAATTTAGTAAGAAACAGCTTTAAAAAAGCAAAATAGGCAAAATAAAAAATTGACCTTATCACTTTGATTTACTCCAAATCACATGCAAATAATGATTTACTTCCACCCAGTAAAGAGGCAATTTGTCAAATATCCGGGCTCTACTAATGACTAACAGAAGAAAATACCATAATCAGCAACAAAGTAATTCATTACGTCAAAGAATATAGGTCTACTTATCTCGGCAAAAAATGTTATTCGACAACTCTAATCGCAAGAGAAATTCAAAGACGTATTCGGCCGCATAACAAAAATTTTTGAACCTTCAAATTCACTCTTAAAAACAGGGCATTGAAATTGAAGATAGAAAGGAAAGTAATAAATATCTGCATTCTTCTCATGTTGCTATATGTAGCCGCACAGAGAAAGAATATGTTAGGGACCTGCCGGAGTAAAATGGAAAGTGATGTCAGTCTGAAAAATAAGAATTCGGAACAAAGTTCGCAGAAAGCTGACAGTTGTAAAAAAGGCCTCAAAGACGGCAAAGAATGTAAAATGAAGATGGGCAGGCAATATCGTGAGGATGGACTAAAACAGGGGACACACAGAACAACACCTTAGACACAAGAACCTGCCACAGAAGAGTAAAACGATAGAGGAGATGATGGGCAAACGACTTGAAGGTCCACGTTGGTAGTAACTGGTTATCAAAGGCAAAAGATGAAGAGGACTAGAGAAATCAACTAAAGGGAGCAATAAGACAAGCATGAGGATTATTCCCGAAGTGGGATTGCCAAAATAGCTTACTTGCTGAGGCGGGACATACTTCACATTAAGGAATTTCATAAGTCTATTTTAATCCTAATGTACAGATTAAAATCTTGTACTTTGGATGTGGCAAGCGTTTCAAATGGAAAATGAGCGGAAATTGTTGCGTATTTTCGTAAATGTAAAAATGAGTAAAATATTCTTCAAGGAATAAAGTTAAATACAGAGAGTATGCTTCATTTACTTACTTAAAAATGGTTTTCAAGGAACCCGGAAGTTCATTGACGCCCTCACATAAGCCCGCCATTAGACCCTATCCTGTGCAAGATTAATCCAGTCTCTATCATCATATCCCATCTCCCTCAAATCCATTTTAATATTATCCTCCCATCTACGTCTCGGCCTCCCCAAAACTCTGTTTCCCTCCGGCCTACCAACTAACACTCTATATGTATTTCTGGTTCGCCCATACGTGCTACATGCCCTGTCCATCTCAAACGTCAGGATTTAATGATCCTAATTATGCCAAGCGAAGAATGCAATGCGTGCAGTTCTGCGTTGTGTAACTTTTTTCATTATCCTGTAACTTCATCCCTCTTAGCACCAAATATTTTACGAAGAACCTTATTCTCAAACACCCTTAATCTCTGTTCGTCTCTCAAAGCGAGAGTCTAAGTTTTACAACCATACAGAATCCAGTCTCTATCATCATATCCTATCTCCCAACCGAATAATAACACGCATTTCTCATATTTATTCTATGTTTAATTTCCTCCCGAGTGTCATTTATATTTGTTAGGCCTACTGTTGCTCCAAGATATTTAAATTGTTCTATCTCTCCGAAGGATAAATTTCCAATTTTTATATTTCCATTTCGTACAATTCTGGTTACGAGACATAATCGTATACTTTGTCTTTTCGGGATTTACTTCAAAACCCATCGCTTTACTTGCTTGAAGTAAAATTTCCGTATTTTCCCTAGCATTTGTGGATTTTCTCCTAACATACTCGTATATGTGCTTCATTTACAGATCTTAAACACACACACACACTCTCTCTCTCTCTCTTCTCTCTCTCTCTGTATGTGTAACGTCACATTTGCGGTGGGGAGGCAAGGATATGTCAGAAAGGTGTGTAATGATTTTCATTGCGCTGACGCCCACATTGTAAAATAGGCCACTTGAATTTTAACGCCCCCTGACCAGCAGAGATAAAATGTAAGATCTGTACTCTAATTAACTGTAATACCTTGTCCTATGAATCTTTTACTAATAGTGATACTGACATTGTAACAAAGTTGCATGACAGCGTAATTTACATTTACATTTACAGTGCTGAACCAGACAAAACTTATTCAGCTTAAAAAAATTATTTTGACAAGAATTCTTGCATTCAGGCCTGCTTTGACCCATTCTACGCTCTACAGGGTGTTTCAGGAGGAATGTAATGTACTTTAGGATGATGTAGTTTGGGTTAACCTACATCGATTTAACCTAATAATCTATGTATGTCTAAAGTCTAACGGTTGGAGAGAAATACTGAAACGTCTTGCAGTTCCGTGTATTATACTTGACGTGTTATGTCAGAGCTTTTGCACACGGCAGCATCTGAGAACCGCAACGTCAGCGTAACACATACAACTGAATACATGTTTACTTGAGATTTAATTCGTGCATTCGTACAGTGAATATGCAGACATGATTTTTGTTTATGGATTGTGTAATGGCAATGCATTGGTTCTGTTGAATACAGACAACGTTTCCCCAATCGAAGACTTCCATATAGTGGTGTGTTTTCGCATGTTTACCAAACATTATCTGACACTGGCAAGCTATCAAGTGTTTCATTGAGGTCGAAAAACGGTAGCGATACCTGATACGAATTTAAAATTCATGGAATTCATAAGTAGGACAACCTTAATAATTTGTCTTGTGTTTATTCTTTTATTTTCCCCACTAAGACTGCAATTTATTATAAAATAAACTCATTGGAACATATATTACAATTTAAGCATACACATGACAAACACTAATGCAATAACTTATTTTTAATAAAGAAATAAATATATACATCTTGATCACACAACTTTTAACACTGTATCACTTCGGAATATGTATGATAAGAACTTTCTTGTGTTACATTTTAACGTACCTTGTTAACGTGTTGCGACCTATTTTGGGTCATCTGGGAACTGGTCGTTGTTGGTCTTGGCACCTCTTGTTTCCTGTGTGGGTGCGTTCGTATTGTAGAGTCGAAGAGTGTATGTGTTTTGAAATTGAGTTGTATGTTGAGAATGTCGTTGGGGTGTGTTTTCGTGTGTCTATAATTCATATTGTTCTAGCGTGTTGAGTTTCTGGCTTTTTGGTTGGACGTGCAGTATTTCCATGTCTGTGTTCATGTCTCTGTAGGTGTGGTAGGCATTTGTGATGTGTTCTGCATATGTGGAGGTGTTTTGTAATTTTGTTATGGCTGTGATGTGTTCTTTGTAACGTGCCAACCACACCTACAGAGACATCAACACAGACATGAAAATACTGCACATCCAACCAAAAAGCCAGAAACTCAACACACTAGAACAATATGAAATATACAGACACACGAAAACACACCCCAACGATATTCTCAACACACAACTCAATTTCAAAATACATATACTCTTTGACTCTACAATACGAACGCACCCACACAGGAAACAAGAGGTGCCAAGACCAACAACGACCAGTTCCGAAGATGACCGAAAATAGGTCGAAACATGTTAACAAGGTACGTTAAAATTTAACACAAGAAAGTTCTTATCATACATATTCCGTAAAAATAAATATATTTCAAAGTAAATACAAAATAATGATACAATAATTAATAATTATTTAAGAAATAGATAAAAATTAAAAATTATGAACGTTGTTTTCAGCATCCTAGTATAGTGAAATGCTAAAAATTACATTTTCCCTACTAGCAATCTGTAAAAATTTATAAAATATATAGCCCCAAACACTTTCAGAAATACAGAGCATGTGTGCGATGATTTAATTAATATTTAATTCCATTAGTATACGCATGTTCATATCTTTTTTTTTAACATAGTTGGACTTTATTTCAATTTTTTGCAAACAAGTGACATACTCTAAATTTCAGTCATGTGACTAGGTACCGTACATTAAAAGAGGTGCAATGCGGTAAATAGATATGATGTGTCCTCAGTAATGAGATAAGCGATAACCATTAAATCCTGAAGTAAAAACTTATAATTAAGGTAATTAAACATATGTGTAATTTACTGTTTAATTAAGGTAATTAAACATGTGTGTAATTTATTAATTAAAAATACTTCATTAAACGTACCGGTATATCCCTAAAACGTAAATGTACGAACATTGTGGAAATGATTGAATACGCATATTGTATCATATAACTCGTATCTGAGAAATTACTGATAAATATTTCCCTTGAAGAATTACCGTTATTATATTCGCTATCGACAGTTTATCAATATACCGCATTTCTCAATTGGCTTCAAGTGAAAGTGGAATCTGTGAACCGGTAATTCTATGTGCTACCTTCTTCTAGTGCTATTAGTTGTGAGTCAATGAATAAAATAATTGGACGTGAAATCAAGATTAGTATAAAAAATTATGGGAAACTGAATGCGATTGCTTGTATTTCGATAGTACTCCAGGTGATGCATTTTAAACTATGTGATATGCATTTAAAAATTACCTCGAAACTCTTCAAAAAAGAAGCTGGGTGTTCATATCAGTGCTCTTTAAAAACTTTAGAAAAGTTATTGAAGGTGCATTCGCCTAATTTAGTAGGTAATTGGATTAAATCTTTCTGCACGTTTTCTGAGCGAACAGATCATGTTTTATGTAACAAAATGTAACACCATATTGGTGGAAATTTCTTAGTTTTGTCAGAAAGAAAGTATTTTCTTTTCATCCAAATGCTTAACACCGACTTATTCGGTAACTAATAGGATCGTGATTTTTGTCTATATATGGATAACAAATGTAATAATTAATCATTTAGATCTTTGGAATATTTGTAGAGCATGGAAGGTTTTTGTGTACATTTAATTTAGCGAGTTGTAGATAGTATCGTGGCACTGTTATTAATCCTATTGAATTTTACAGGAGTCTCAGCACTTTGTTCTTTGGTCCTTTTATGCACTGTCCAGGTATTACTGACATCAACACTTTGACAAACACTGAGATTACTATTTACAGTATTTTAACTAGCACTTCTATGAACATTGACTTCACTATTTACAATATTTTAACTATAATTTTCATAGGTTTAGTATTTACAATATTTTGATATGTATGTTCTCTATTTGCAACTAACACTTCCAAAATCACTGAGTTTATTATATTTACAATATTTAATAACCTACTCAGACGCTAAATAACCTAAGATGTTGATAAAACGTCGTAAAATAACCTACTAAAACTATATATCCTACCGAAAACCTGCAAACTAGCGTTGAAGGATACGCGAGATTCGTCTCTCGGTAAATTAAAATCATTTCCAGATATTCCAAATTACAAATCCTCAGAATTGCGATACACTAAGTTGAAGGACAATACAAATTTCACTTAAGATAGGAAGACTCAAACACACTCTTACACTGGACATTCACGTAATAATGGGACAAGAGGACCTTGACAATCGATTATCTCCTACCCTTATCGAAAGAAAATTGAGAACAGTTCATCAGTGTTGCCACGTCTAGTCTTGTTAGTCAGGCAACAAATTTGCAATACCTTTTATTAAATTTAAACGAAAACCGTCCATTCTATCGAAAGATGACAAAAGAAAATATTTTAATTACATTCTCTATTAGTATTAACGGAAATGAAGATCCTATGCACAATTATTGTTCACAACGACAACATTAAAGTTTTCGGAACAAATTTCTTTTCGAAAACTACAAACCTTCCACCGATAAGATATTATATTTCTTTTTTATACTCAATGTGATTAAATCGCTGTGCAAACCTGGACATAAAAAAGACTGCCAGTTCTAATATCTTCAAAAATTAGCGTCTCAAAAAAGGAAGAAAGTCTATATCCTTGACTCAATCTAAGTTTCATTGCAATGTTATTTGTCGAACATAGCTTCTCCTATAGATGTGCTATATGCATCATACTATTTTACTAGTTGCAAAAGAAGATCCTGTTTTCTAGGGGTTTTCTCTTCACCACTTAGAGCTTTTTATGTCTAATTCTCAACTGTTCCGTAGTCTTCATACAACATATTCGTCAATAGGTCATGGAGGAAAAAACAATGGCTGAAGAAAAGGTACTACAATATCAAGAAAAGTATCGTAATGTGCACTTCCAGACAAAATCAAGTTGTCTGAATAAAGAAAGAGAAACTAAACATGTTCTGCATTTTGTTTTTAACTTTTGTGCTCAAATAAATCTGGTTTATATGCAATCGTAATATCTATAGTGGTTCTCGGTGTACAATGACTTACAAAGATCATTTTACATTTTACGAAGCTCAGTGTTTTGAAAACCCTATAAGCAAATATGCAGAAAGAAGAGCTATAAACCTGATTGATATTTACACAACTTTTGACCCTTATGTAATTTTATACTCCGATAATGGAATAGGGCTCGTGAACTCCGTACTAACTGAAGTACATGCTATATGGAATGGGATAAATTCACCCATGGTAAATTGATATACAGCCGTAGTTAGAGTTCGGTGGAGAGAGCGATCCAGTATATTAAAAAAAAGTTATAGTCTATGCATGAATGGAATAAAATCACACACGAAATTAGTCTCTCAATTTCATTCGATTTCAGAAATATCAGGCTCTCTCCAGGTAAAGATGCCCTATTACACATTTTAACTAAAACCCAAGTGATACATGTTTGTTTGTCTTTTTAACACACCCGCTACCAAGGGGGATAATGGGATAACCCCACTGATGATTTTTGAGTATTTTTCCCTTTTTGACCATATTTGTTTTTTAAATTGCTTGCATTTGTCTGTTATATGTCTACTAACACTTTAAAATAAGAATAACATAAATAATTAATCTACTTTAAGAAGTAATTCGCTTTATTCATGTGGGGCGATCTTGTTACTCTACTTGGTAGTCAGTATCGTGAAGATTCCAGGATACTGAATTGAAACTTTATCTTAATTTTCTTCATTTGTGAGTTTGCTTAATTCCAATTTATTTTCTTTTCTTTCCTCATTATTCATATTGTTATTTATAGCCTATTATCATGAGTTTTAGTTTCCAATTTTTTTTATTCTAGCGTGTTATGGCTATGGTTATTGCAAAAGCGGTTTTGTTAGAAATAATTATTAGTGGATTCTTTTTTTTCGAAATGACCATTATAGTACTCTTATAAATGGTGTTCGAATATTTGAATCTGAACAAAGAACTACATTTTATTTTATTGGATTCGTATTTTTTTTACATATTTTTAGAAGTTTTAGATCTTTTACAATTTTATTTTATTATAAGCAAATCTTTCGGAGATGTTCATGGTTATATAGATTGTATTTCAATATTTAAATTTAAACAATTAACATAAACGATTTTCAATTTATGTTATTGTACTGTGATAGACACAGTTTATAACTGTATTGTCTGCTATGTTAAAACTATAAGCTTTGAGGAGTTTATCTGAAATTGAAGTAAGGCAAGTTTAAATTTACTGTTTACCAGTATGTTGTCTCATAGTGTCACTAATAACATACCGGTATATAAAGTTTCTTTTTTAAATTTTGGTATACGTTTTCAGTGTCCCGCGCCGTGGCGTCGCGGTCTAAGGCATCCTGCCTAGGACTCGCGTTACGGAATGCGCGCTGGTTCGAGTCCTCATGGGGGAAGTAATTTTCTCATGAAATTTCAGCCAGTGTATGGGACCGGTACCCACCCAGCATCGTGATGCACTTGGGGAACTACGATAGGTAGCGAAATCCGGTTGCGAATGCCAGCTATAACGGCTGAGGGGATCATCGTGCTAACCACACGATACCTCCATTCTGGTTGGATGATCGTTCACCTCTGCTTCGACATGTGGCCGTGAGGCCAGTAGCCGGCTGGCCGGTCTAGGCCCTTCGCGGGCTGTGGCGCCACGGATTATTATTATTATTATTATTATTATTATTATTATTATTATTTACGTTTTCAGCAGTATGAAGCGGAACCTTTAACCACCCTGTATTTTTTAAAATAGGACCATTATTTTATATTTTTTACATTTTCTGGAGGTATACGGTCAATAATAAATAAATTCTTAAATATTTTAAACTCTTAACAAAGATTGTATGTGATTTTGATGAGGGTAATTGCATTATCAGACTCAGTATTAGTAAGTTATAATAAACCTTTGTAGCAGGAGGATTAATATGTTTTGTGAGATTTGTTTTCGTGCCAATCAAAGCTTAAACAATTTCTTATTATTTCTAGGATTAATTTGGAAGAAACCAAGTTTGGATATTCAGTTACAATTCGGTTGTTATCAGTTATGGTTCCCGATGACGAAACTGATCAAGAACAGAGAGAATAGGGCATTGAAAAACTTGTTTAATAATCTTGGAGCGATGTGAGTCAGAAAATGAAGATGGAGATCCCGATTAACTATGTAATGCTGTAAAACGAATAAATTTGTCATATTTTTCATTGTCATTTTATTTGAAATTGATGCGAAAATAATTCTGCATCAACGTTGAAGATTCGTCATATTCATTTTAGTTGCAGATCTTTTCAGACATTTAGAATACTGCCGGCAACTCGGCTGATTTTGACTCCTCTCTAACTGATGATAAGAATATACATAAGATAAAATCAACTAGACCAAATTTGGATCGAACTCTACATTCTCTCAGTTATAATGGAAATGAAGACATACGACAGGAACTAAATATGCCAAATATTATAGAAACGATCACAGAATCTATACTAATAATAAATCTGTAGCCGAAAATTTTCTGGTAATTTTCGATTTTCCAAAAATAATTGGTCATAACATATATAATTAACCAACCTGAAACCGAAAATCGCCCTCTTGAAATTTTTGTTTGTATGTCTGTCTGTATGTTTGTTACCTTTTCACGCGATAATGGCTGAACGGATTTCGATGAAAATTGGAATATAAATTAAGTTCGTTATAACTTAGATTTTAGGCTATATGGCATTCAAAATACATTATTTAAAAGGGGGTTATAAGGGGGCCTGAATTAAATAAATCGAAATATCTCGCTTATTATTGATTTTTGTGAAAAATGTTACATTACAAAAGTTTCTTCAAAAATAATTTGCGATACGTTTTATTCCTTGAAAAAGTTTGTTATGACTGATATTTAATGAGATAAACGAGTTTTAAAATTAAAATAACTGCCATCTAAGGCCGTGTAATGATTTAAAAAACAAATGACTTCGTCTATAAGGAGCCTTGGACAGCAACAATCGAAAGCTATAAAAGATAGTCTACAGAGAATGTTTCTGTGTTTGTATGAAGTAATATCGGAAGCTAAATTAACCGATTTGTACAATTAATTATTATTTCACCATTGGAAAGTGTAGTTTCTCTAGATGAACATAATGCTATAATGTTATTACAGTAACTTCTGATATAATATAATATAATATATGTAATATATATTATATATATACACACATTATTTTCTTTGTAGATGTTATGTAATGGTGTAAGCATTGGTTTGCAATTTTCTCAAGTAAAAGATGTGTCTTATAATATATAATATAATTTAAGTTATTTGAAGGGTTCAGAACCATAGTGGGCCAAGCGCCATTTACTGAATACGTAGAAAACAAGGGTTAAAATTAATTTATTACCATAATTCAATGGAAACCTATAACAAGTAAAATAAAATATACACATTAAATCTAAATGATGTGAATCTTCATTAAGCTATGGTTGCATGTAATAAAAATTAAGAAACATGTTAAAGGAATTGGCATTGAACCAAATGAGTGTCTCTGGACCAAAATTATCGCATTTTAATTATTTGGATGCAATTTAAATTAAGTAGCATATTAAACGATTTATCCTTCTATCAAACACGAATGTTCTCTGGATCAAATGTCCTATATTATTATGTAATTACTTTATATATATTTCTAACGGATGCAGCGGAGCGCACGGGTACGGCTAGTATAGGAATAAATGGCATGAACATATATCCAGGATGGAACCAACCCGTATTCCATACCGACTACACCATTATAAACCCCAAGGGAGAAGACGAATCAGACGCCCTAGAAACGCTGGAAAGACCAATTTTAATACTGCTATGGAGACGAAACAGGCCAATGGGCCTAACAGCGAATAGGGATTATAAAGAATGGACACTTCTCGTCGGTACCTTTGATGTAGCCGGACTGATTTCAATTATCTTCAAGCCAGCTAAAGCGTGAGATTCTGCTTTCTCCCTAGAGTTGGCGCTGACATACACACCAGCTAGCAGTCGACACAGCGGAAATATAACATATAATTAATACATCTAGGTAGATTATGTACTCAAATAAAATAAATTGGATCCATAAAATAATAAATCCGTCATTAACTGTAATGTCTAGACTCTAGAGTTCCTTTATAATGAGAGTTGAGACGTTGACCCCAACAACAATTAAAATATAAAATGATTTGACAGCGCCGAAAATGGAAAAACAAAACTCTTACGAGAAGTAAAACCATATACCTATTTTATATTATATACAAATATTAAACGAATTCGATACTTAATTTTATAATGTATTATATTATTTTATAATATAATTTATTATATCTCAAATATAAAATATTATTACTACAACTAGTTTGTCACTGAGCAATAGGGAAAAGCTGTTAACTTGAATTTATTTGAAGCAAAGCGTTACTGGATTATGCAATAACGTAGGCGATGTTTGAATCCTGTGTCTCAATTCTATTCTCAATTATTATCTTAGCGTATGCTCGACTACACTAACCTCTAGCGCTTGAAAGTGGAACTAAACGCTGCGCACATAGAAACAAAACACAGGAAAATTCGCTCAGTGTCCATTCTTTATAACCCCTATTCGCTGGGCCTAAATCGTATTGTTGATGATGATAACAGCAAAAGAGATCATCGTATGTAAGTTCTGTTAATTGGCAAAACTTAATTTCTCAGACTACTTTATTAAACCGTGTCGGACTGTAAAGAAAACAACTATCGCAATGTCCATATTTTATATTATGTCGTACAGTATCATAGTATTGTGAAATTTTAATTTTCCTACCAATTGGTTCCTATTGTACTATTAAAATTATAGCATACTAGTGGCTTATGCAGCAAATGCTGCAAACTAAGTTCATTAGACGTTCAAATAAAAATTTTTCAGGTTTATTTTCAATGAAAAATACAAGACATTTTGAAAGATATTTGCTTCCGTAATAATGAAACACTCTCTCTCTGAATGGTTTTTATGCCAAATACTTTTTCTTGAACCTATGTATCCTATGTAGTTTCAACGCGAAAACGCAAGTAACAAAGTCAGAGCGATCAGTGGGCTTTTCATGTGGGAGTAAAGCAATAGCTATTTCAGGTCATTGTGGATTGTAAAAGTCAGGTTTGCTATGCTTTCGAAGAATAGACGTAGCATTTTGGTATAGCTTCTGCATGTAGAGCTTGAAATGTAGAGGGTAAATCATTTTATCCCGCTAAGAGACCTTGCTGAAATGATCGAGAGACTACAAAATTTTGTAGGCCTCTTATTTTATCAGTAATTAATACCGTCTTTCCTAAGGAACTGTAATTTTTGCACTCTCTCGAGCCAATACCGAAGAGAATGACGCATATAAGTATCTACACCACACCGCCATTAAGTATATGAAAAAGACCCAACTCCACTTGATTAATAACTATAAAAGTATTTGATTTTTAAGAACAATACGTAAGTTTTGTAGTTTATATATATATATATATATATATATATATATATATATATATATATATATATATATATATATATATATAATAGCTGCCACTCAGTAAATCATTTATAGAAATGAAGATCTAATTTAACACATTCTCTATATCTACTTATATAACCCCAAAACGTTTCATTTTCATATCATCAGTGTAGCATTAATATGTATAATTAATGAAAAATATTCACATCATGGCATTAACTGTAATGAAATTTCATATTTAGTGGTAACAATGTTAACAAACCATATATCAAGTTCTGTAGATTTCAATATCCAATACACAGCTATACTCAGAAAATTACACACCGCAGAATCAGACCTTTAAATTATTTTCCACAAGTCTTGAAGATTTTAATAACCAATTGAATTTGAACTCTAAATATGTCGGCAATCCTGCAGGTCATGGCCTTCGTGTAATAGCTATTGTTTATTGTCGTGTGTGTTTTGTTTTATTCTGAAATCACGGCCGTGCTGAAATGCAATTAGTTCTCAAAACTGGAGGAAGATGGATTTTGGAAAATAGGAAAATAATGTAGGAAAATTGATATTTCACTGAAAACTACTATTTTTCTGAAAAACTTTGGGTTCCAAGCTTCAAAATGACAGGTCATTTATTAAAATCCGTTCAGCCGTTTTCCCATAAATTCCATTACCATTAACCTGTTGTATCCAATAGGAAACTTTGCGAATTTAAGGGTTAAGTAGAGCATTCGCTATAACTATTTATTTGAAGTACAAAATATGACCTAAAACTCCATCAATTTATCATTTCTCTTGCTCAGTAGTCGATAATTCTTGACTCGCGAGTAAACCCCTTGATACACAAGCAGGGCGGATAGGTAAGGCATGATCATTCTCCACCTTAGCAATAATTTGTTCATTCAATGTTAAGCAGTTTGGGTGTCCTCTAACTCCTATCTTCCCCTCTGCTATATATTTCGGGGTGCATTTTATATGACGTAATCTCTGCCGACCACTACTCTAGGTTTAAAATAGTCCTACGTATGCTACGGACATGGAAATACCTTCAGCTCTTTAATTACGTTTTTTATAATTAATGACCACTGTAAGAAACTTAATTTTACAGTGTATTTTTTACTACTGTAGGCATTCCTTGAGGAACATTAAAATAAAAACAATGTGCCAGATCACAATTTAAACCCTACAGTAAAAATATAGGGGAATTGAAGTGCTCTTTGAAATCACGAAAATGTAAAGGAATATGTCTCAAAGAAGCAGCATCAACAAAGAGTACATCAGCTGTATCAGAAGTGTGCATGTAAAACTAATTTCGACAGCAGTAAGTGTCGTGAGCGCAACAAATTATGGAAATCGAAGTTGCATGAAAGTCTGATGTGAACGAGAAAGATGCAAGCAAGCAAACAAGAAAATACAATAAATATAATAAATAGAATGAATGATTGAAGGAATGAATGAATGAATATAAGGTAAATAAATAGGTAAATAAATAACTAAATAAATATGCAAGTAAATAACTAAATAAATAAGTAAATAACTAGATAACCAAAAACTAAATAAATAACTAAATAAATATTTAAGTAAATTACTAAATAAATAAGTAAATAATTAAATGCATAAATAAATAAATAAATAAATAAATAAATAAATAAATAAATAAATAAATAAGTAAATAACTCTAATAAATAAATAAATAAATAACAAAATTAATAACTAAAAAATAAATAAATAAGTAAATTCCTAATAAATAAGTAAATAACTAAATAAATAAGTAAAAAACTAAACAAATAAATAAATAAATATTCAATCAATACGTAAATAAATACTAAATAAATAAGTAAATAAGTAAATAAATAACTAAATAACTAAAAGCTAAATAAATAAATAACTAAATAAGTAACTAAATAAAAAATAACTAAATAAATAAATATCTAACTAAACAAATAATTTGACAACTAAATAAAAAATTAATTAAATAATATATAAACAAATAATTAGTTAAGTAACAAAATAAATAAATAAATAACTAGCTAAATAAATAATTAAATAACTAAATAAATAAGTAAATAAATACTAAATAAATAAGTAAATAAATAAAGAACTAAAAAACTAAATAAATAAATAACTTAAATAAGTAAATAAAAATAAATAATTAAATAAATGAATAAATAGATGTATAATTAAAAGAAATAAATAAAATAAACAAATAAAATAGATAAAAGATAAAATAAAAAAGATAAAAGATAAAATAAATAAATAGATAAATAAATAAAATAAATAAAATAAGTAAACAAAACAAACAAATAAACAAACAAACAAATAAAAAATAAATAAATAAAGAAATCAAGAAATCAAACTGAGATTACATAATCTAGTATCGAAACCGATAGCTACCAGTCTATAGTAGGTAGTGAAACCTGGATAATGAGAAAAAAAGACAGAAATAAAATTGAAATTTTAGAAGACAGGATATAGGAAGGCCGAGAACCAGTTGGAGAAAACAATTTCAAGACTGAATATCTTTCGCGCGGAACGGGATAAACCCCAATCCTTGGAAAGGAAGAAGAATAATTAAATTAATAAATAATTAAATCAATAAAAAAAGAAATAAGTATATATTTAGAGATAACATAGCTATTACTTGATTTGATTATCAACAATGCCCAACTGAAATCGCTCATTAGCGTAAATACTCCGGCAATAGCTATGTGTTAATGTTCTGTTTTCATCTGAAGTTTACAACAATGCTCAAAATTGTTTAGTCACTGATGTAAGTCTCCGGTCACTGGCACGATGGCTGGTATAGATGAGAAGGCGAGACGTATAGCATGTGAGCTGAGCGATATGGAAAAGAATGAGCTATCATAAAGAGAGTTCGTTTCATGATATTATGCCTATACGAATCTACCAACATAGAAGTTCATCTCAGACAAAAACCTATCCTCCCCTTCTATGCACATTGATGAATAGTCACGGCCATGGGTGGACAACTCGTGCTCTCAACCTCAGTCCAGGTAGAGCGGACTCTGTACTAGCTGTAGTGTCTGTATACGGTTCTTGCAAGGCACAATTTCGCTCGCGTCCGCAGTAAGTGGCGGCTCGTTTTAAGTGAAAAACAATATAATCCCTAGATAATTTCCCTTTAGTTTTTTTTTTAATTTTGTTGGGTTATTTTACGACGCTGTATCAACATCTAGGTTATTTAGCGTCTGAATGACATGAAGGTGTGAATGCCGGTGAAATGAGTCCGGGGTCCAGCACCGAAAGTTACCCAGCATTTGCTCCTATTGGGTTGAGGGAAAACCCCGGAAAAAACCTCAACCAGGTAACTTGTCCCGATCGGGATTCGAACCCGGGCCACCTGGTTTCGCAGCCAGACGCGCTGACCGTTACTCCACAGGTGTGGACTTCCCTTTAGTAATGAGTCGAAAGAGAAATAGTTTTTTTATTAAGGGAGGTAAAGCTTCTATTATGTTCTATTACGCTTTTTTACGCGTGACATTTTATGTTACAAATAAAAAAAATGAAGGTTTCAGTAAAGAAATTCAGTCTAGGACTACTTTGGAACAGGTAAAGGTAAAAATGGGATATCAACAAATTGAAACTGATATCAAATATCTTTAGCACGTTGTACGTACAAGTTACAGAATTGCACGACATTTGATCGACTAGCTGAAAGTATTTATGGATAAAATTGAAATGTGGCAGTATCATGTAGAATATAGACAACTTCACTTTCCTTCACTATCTTGAAGAGTGATAAGAAAATATTCTTATCAAAATAAGACCCTACTTCAAGACTTACAGCAGAATTCATGGTAAGTTTGAAGAAACAGTGATAATTAACAAGAAATAGAGATTTTTCTGAAATTCCTTTAGCTTACAGCCGATAGAAGATCCCGAGTCTTTGCAGCTTGAATTGATAAATGTACAGTACAGCACGTCACTCAGATTCCAGCGAAATCAGGAATCCAACTGTTTGTAATGCTGCCTAAGTCAGAATTTCCAAATACATTCTTTGCCTCTACATTATGTGCTTGAGGCAGAGTTTACTACGAGAAAGAAGTGTGAAAGCTCTCAATGTACAGAAAGAGCTCATAAGTAAGCTTATTGCATATCCCGTGACATGTGAAAAAATTACTTCCTTTAATTTGTGATTGTTTGCGAATACAGACTATTACTTTCTGAGAGCAGAGGAATAGTCTTTAATGTATAAAGACTTGTAAATTCTCGCGTTCTACGTTTCAAATAAGACATATTAACAAATAGTGTAATAATAAATATTGCAGCTATATTGGTTGTATCTTGAAAAAGATATATTCAGTTTGTGTTTCCAATACTAATCCAATTTATAAAGGTAGGAAATATTATAATTTTGTTATGTGTGTTTAGGAACAGTCTGTCTAAAATTACTATAATTATTGTACCCATGCGTCATTCTGAAATTCAGATTATAGAATAGATATTACGACCAGTTGTATGAGCCGCCAGAGCGCACCGTGGCAGTGAACTGCTTTTGCAGCGAAACTACAAACAACTTGTAACTGCTGCGGCTAGCTCCGTCTGTCTTTCTGTCTTTCAAGGCTTTTTTTAGCACTTTGTGAGCACGAGTTTCCCATCCATGGCAATGACACATGATTAGATCACAGGCCAGATCTTGCCCATTCTACTATAATAGGAAATTATGTTAAATAGAGGGAAATAACAACTTTAACCATAACAACTATATAATTAAACATGAATGTAAAAGCTCTACGATTTCAGACTGCAATGTTCGGATTTTTATCTTAATTTTTAAAGAATTTTAAATATTTTGTATGTGGATTTCAAGTTTGTGCATCCCTAACGTAGGCTGGTAGTAAAGTTTCTAGACAACTCCCTCCCAGAAGAAGTCAAGGCAGGCCCTTACATGGTAACAAACTTCTTGTTCTGACGCTGCTCTTCTCAATGTTGCCGTAGCGACAAATTATAACCCTTAGCTACAGATTCTAACAAAGGCTTGGATGGACTTGAATAGACCTTGGTAATGTGTAACACAATTGCCGTCCTTTATCTGCAAGTACAGAAATTCTCTACAAGCAAAGGCATCAAGGATTTAAACAAAGGCTTAGTCTTTCTTTAAAGTCATGTTCTTTGTAATTTCAAAATTTTAAATTTCAAAAGCAGTTTCGCACTGCTCTTTACAAAGGCTATATACAAATTATTTTTTTTTCTTTTACTCCCTTTTTTGTTCCTCTTTAGTTATTCGTGTCTTACTTTCTTTTTGTTTCCATTCTCTTCATTATTATGTACCTTCTTCCCTTCTCAACCTCATCTTCTCTTAATATATTTCTCGTTAAATATTTACTCTCTTCCTGCTTGCTCCTTTCTCCATCCTTCCTCACACCTTTCCCCCTACTTTACACTTTCTCAATTCTTACCATTGTCTTCATGTTTTTCATCTTTTTCTCCTTTTTTGTTCCTTTCTCTTTCCCTCTTTCTGTCTCAATCTTCCTTCTTTTACTTTCCTTCTTTCGATCAATTTATTCTCTTACTTTCCTTCTTCCCCACTTCCTGTCTCTTTATCTTTCCTTCTTTCTGTCTCTTTATCTTTCCTTCGTCTCCTTTTTCTGTCTCTTTATCTTTCCTTCCGTCTTTCCCTCTTTCTTCCTTGCTGTCTCTTTATCTTTCCTTCTTCCTGTCTTTCTTTCTGTCTCTTTATCTTTCCTTCTTCCTGTCTCTTTTTCTTTCCTTCCTTCTATCTCTCTTTCTTTCTGTCTCTTTATCTTTCATTCTTCCTGTCTTTATCTTTCCTTCTTTCTGTCTTTCTTCCTGTCTCTTTATCTTTCCTTCTTCCTTTCTCTTTATCTTTCCTTCTTTCTATCTTTCTTTCTTTCTTTCTTTCTATCTCTTTATCTTTCCTTCTTTCTGTCTGTCATTTTTCTTTCTGTCTCTTCACCTTTCCTTCTTTCTGTCTCTTTTTCTTTTCTTCTTCCTGGCTCTTTATCTTTCCTTCTTCCTGTCTCTTTATCTTTCCGTCTCTTTATCTTTCCTTCTTTCTGTCTCTTTATCTTTCCTTCTTCCTGTCTCTTTATCTTTCCTTCTTTCTGTGTCTTTATCTTTCCGTCTCTTCATCTTTCCTTCTTCCTGTCTCTTAATCTTTCCTTTTTCTGTCTCTTTATCTTTCTGTCTCTTTATCTTTCCTTCTTCCTGTCTCTTTATCTTTCCTCCTTTCTGTCTCTTTATCTTTCCTTCGTCTCCTCTTTCTGTCTCTTTATCTTCCCTTCTTTCTGTCTCTTTATCTTTCCTTCTTCCTGATTCTTTATCTTTCCTTCCTTCTGTCTCTTTATCTTTCCTTCTTTCTCTCTTTCTTCCTTTCTGTCTCTCTATCTTTCCTTCTTCCTGCCTCTTTATCTTTCCTTCATTCTGTCTCTTTATCTTTCCTTCGCCTCCTCTTTCTGTCTCTTTATCTTTCCTTCTTTCTCTCTTTCTTCCTTTCTGTCTCTTTATCTTTCCTTCTTCCTGTCTCTTTAACTTTCCTTTCTTCTATCTCTCTTTCTTTCTGTCTATCTTTCATTCTTCCTGTCTCTTTATCTTTCCTATTTCTGTCTCTTTATCTTTCCTTCTTCCTTTCTCTTTCTTTCCTTCTTTCTATCTTTCTTTCTTTCTTTCTGTCTCTTTATCTTTCCTTCTTTCTATCTTTCTTTCTGTCTGTCTTTTTTCTTCCTGTCTCTCTATCTTTCCTTGTTACTGTCTCTTTATCTTTCCTTCTTCCTGACTCTTTATCTTTCCTTCTTTGTATCTTTCTTTCTTTCTTTCTTTCTTCCTGTCTCTTTATCTTTCCCTCTTTCTATCATTCTTTTTTCTGTCTCCTTATCTTTTCTTCTTTCTATCTTTCCTTCTTTCTTTCTGTCCCTTTATCTTCCCCTCTTCCTGTCTCTTCATCTTTCCTTCTTTCTGTCTCTTTATCTTTCCCTCTTTCTGTCTTTCTTTCTCTTACTTTCCTTGTTTATATTACTTTCCTTTCTTATCTTTCTTCCTTCCTTTCTTTCTCTCCTCTTTCTTCCTTTCTTTCCCTCTTTCACTCTTTATTTCTACTGTCGAACTAGGAAAAAAAAATGTATATATCACAAGTGCAGTGTAGCCTCTAGCAAAAGATGCACTTTAAAAATAAGCCTACTGTTGGCGGTTTTCTTAGTTTAATTCTTATTAACCAGTTCGGAATGAATACCAGAGTTTTCCTATTCTTCCATTCATAGTTTCCTGCTCAGAGGCAGGTCTTTCACTCCAACATTCTGCAATCGTTCTTATTGTCTGCTTTCTCCAAATTCGTGGATAAAATGAGGTTATATGATCATACTACAAGATCTTGATTTACAGTAATCAACATTTTTAACGCCTAGCCTATCTTTCACTCTGTATTTGAGGTTATCAAGAGAGTTTGCATCTCATTAACTTTGATTTTCTTTTTATTTCGAGATATCTCATATAAATAATGAAGAATAAATAAATAAATAAATAAATAAATAAATAAATAAATAAATAAATAAATAAAAAGGGGTACAACGAGAAAGATAAGCCGACAAGAAGATAAAGATCTTGGAATACAGATCGAAACTAGAGATAAGTTGGAAAGAAGCACTTATCTTAAGGCAAAAAAGAAGATAGAGATCTTGGATACAGATCTAAACCAGAGAAAAGATGGAAAGAAGCACGTATCTTAAGGGAAAAAAGAAGATAGACATTATGGATACAGATCGAAACTAGAGATAAGTTGGAAAGAAGCACTTATCTTAAGGGAAAAAAAAGATAGACATTATGGATACAGATCGAAACTAGAGAAAAGATGGAAAGAAGCACGTATCTTAAGGGAAAAAAAGAAGATAGACATTATGGATACAGATAGAAACTAGAGAAAAGATGGAAAGAAGCACGTATCTTAAGGGAAAAAAGAAGCCAGACATCATGGATACAGATCGGAACTAGAGAAAAGCTGGAAAGAAGCACATATCTTAAGGGAAAAAAGAAAATAGAGATCTTGGATACAGATCGAAACTAGAGAAACGATGGAAAGAAGCACGTATCTTAAGGGGAAAAAAAGAAGATAGAGATCTTGGATACAGATACAAACTAGAGAAAAGCTGGAAAGAAGCACGTATCTTAAGGGAAAAAAGAAGCCAGACATCATGGATACAGATCGGAACTAGAGAAAAGATGGAAAGAAGCATGTATCTTAAGGAAAAAAAGAAAATAGACATTATGGATACAGATCGAAACTAGAGATAAGTTGGAAAGAAGCACATATCTTAAGGGAAAAAAGAAGATAGACATTATGGATACAGATCGAAATTAGAGATAAGTTGGAAAGAAGCACATATCTTAAGGGAAAAAAGAAGATAGACATTATGGATACAGATCGAAACTAGAGATAAGTTGGAAAGAAGCACATATCTTAAGGGAAAAAAGAAGATAGACATTATGGATACAGATCGAAACTAGAGAAAAGATGGAAAGAAGCACGTATCTTAAGGGAAAAAAGAAGATAGACATTATGGATACAGATCGAAACTAGAGATAAGTTGGAAAGAAGCACTTATCTTAAGGGAAAAAAAGAAGATAGAGATCTTGGATACAGATCGAAACTAGAGAAAAGATGGAAAGAAACACGTATCTTAAGGGAAAAAAGAAGATAGACATTATGGATACAGATCGAAACTAGAGAAAAGATGGAAAGAAGCACGTATCTTAAGGGAAAAAAGAAGCCAGACATCATGGATACAGATCGGAACTAGAGAAAAGATGGAAAGAAGCACTTATCTTAAGGGAAAAAAAGAAGATAGAGATCTTGGATACAGATCGAAACTAGAGAAAAGATGGAAAGAAACACGTATCTTAAGGGAAAAAAGAAGATAGACATTATGGATACAGATCGAAACTAGAGAAAAGATGGAAAGAAGCATGTATCTTAAGGAAAAAAAGAAGATAGAGATCTTGGATACAGATCGAAACTAGAGAAAAGATGGAAAGAAACACGTATCTTAAGGGAAAAAAGAAGATAGAGATCTTGGATACAGATCGAAACCAGAGAAAAGATGGAAAGAAGCACGTATCTTAAGGGAAAAAAAGAAGATAGAGATCTTGGATACAGATCGAAACTAGAGAAAAGATGGAAAGAAACACGTATCTGAAGGGAAAAAAAGAAGATAGAAATCTTGGATACAGATCGAAACTAGAGAAAAGATGGAAAGAAAGACGTATCTTAAGAAAAAAAAGAAGATTATCTTGAATACAAATCGAAACAAGAGAAGCGATGGAAAGAAACACATATCTTGAAGGGAAAAAGAAGACCTTGGATACAGATCGGAACTACAGAAAGAAGCACTTGTCTTAAGGGAAAAAATAAGATAGAGATCTTGGATACAGATCGAAACCAGAGAAAAGATGGAAAGAAGCACGTACCTTAAGGGAAAAAAAGAAGATAGAAATCTTGGATACAGATCGAAACCAGAGAAAAGATGGAAAGAAGCACGTACCTTAAGGGAAAAAAAGAAGATAGAAATCTTGGATACAGATCGAAACTAGAGAAAAGATGGAAAGAAACACGTATCTTAAGGGAAAAAATAAGATAGAGATCTTGGATACAGATCGAAACTAGGGAAAATATGGAAAGAAGCACGCATCTTAAGGAGAAAAAGAAGATAGAGATCTTGGATACAGATCGAAACTAGAGAAAAGATGGAAAGAAGCACATATCTTAAGGGAAAATGATGATCAAATATTTAATAAAAAACGTATATAGAAATAATGCATAACACACAGAGAAACGTAAGAGACAATAAGTGTAGAATATAAAAAGATCAGAAAGAAAACTACACAGGGAGAAAGAAGAAAATAAAGCAGAAAATTTAAAGCTGCAAAATAGATGAAACGAAGAATAAATTGAAGAAAGACATAAATACGAAGAGAGAAAGAGAAGCAGGGAAAAATTAAACAATGGAAGAAATACGGTTACTACAATAATTCGAACAAACTTTCAGCCGTATCGACAAAATATTAAATTAAACAATTTAAGTCATTCCTGCCAATCGCAGAGAGGATATAACAAGAGATCTGCCAAACTACGAGAAATGAAAAGTCAGATATGGGAATTTAGTAGGGGATATAATAATAATAATAATAATAATAATAATAATAATAATAATAATAATAATAATAATAATAATATAAACTTTTATTTTTATAGTTACTAAATTATGAACTATTTATAAAACAGTTATATTACCGGTTGTTCTTTATGGTTGTGAAACTTGGACTCTAACTTTGAGAGAGGAACATAGGTTAAGGGTGTTTGAAAATAAGGTGCTTAGGAAAATATTTGGGGCTAAGAGGGATGAAGTTAAAGGAGAATGGAGAAAGTTACACAACACAGAACTGCACGCATTGTATTCTTCACCTGACATAATTAGGAACATTAAATCCAGACGTTTGAGAATGGCAGGGCATGTAACACATAATATGTGTGAATCTAGAAATGCAAATAGAGTGAGAAGAAAAAGACCTTTGAGAAGGCCGAGACGTAGATGGTAGAATAATATTAAAATGTATTTGAGGGAAGTGGGATATGATGATAGAGAATGGATTAATCTTGCTTAGGATAGGGACCAATGGCGGGCTTATGTGAGGGCGGCAATGAGCCTCCGAGTTCCTTAAAAGTAAGTAAGTTAGTAAGTATGTACTGAATTATGATCTCATACAATAAAGAAAATGGAAGAGGAATTTATATATGAGTAGAATTAATTGAAACATAAAGCTCACTAAAAGAATATCAACACATTACTACGTACTAATTTGAATATGACCTTAATAATAAGAAACGTGGTATGAATCATTTATTTGATGCAGGGTATTTTCCTCTTAACAACTTCATAGTATAGAAGACAAGAAACAAAAATCAATACGGAGAAGGTTTCATATAAAGAAGTGCACTCGCTCTGAAATTCATCCCATATCCGGCCTGGTTCTCCTATCATGGAGCTGTACGGGGATTATGCACCAGAGATTTAGAATTTGAATCGTAATGTTCATCAATTCTACAAGATTTTAGTCAGTCCAACGCACTGACAGATCTGGGGACCTGCGGCTTGCCGGATTTATGGCTGCAATAGACTGCAAATGGAATTTGTGGTCTTAAGTATCACACTCGATAAAATTTTAACCTCCCATTGCTCTCAAATAAACCAGACTTTGCGTGGAACATGGCCTGGGTAGGATTTTCTTGCCGTTTCAGAGTACAGTCTCTTCCAAGAAAAGGTCTACACGACTTTGGCCGATATTTTTAAGAAAATGGTGTGAAGGAAAACTAAATGACTGATGCCATGTATGAATAAATACTACATCCTTTCCCATTGTGCTCTTTACATTAACAACTACTAAAGTCGTATTACTCTGTGACTGAAATGGTACCCATAAAATTACCGGACCAGAACTTAATGCTCGTAAAATGAGTAGTTTTGTTTTCATATTACCTAGCAACCAAGTATTTATTTGAGCCATTCTGAATCTTGCGTACACTACTTTTAACACTTGAATATAAGTAATTGATTAACTAGCGGACTTACTCGTGTTAATTATGTAAGTCTGTGTGGCTTACAGCTGTTTCGGTGTTTCATCACACCATCCTCAGAGCCTACTAGATCTCGGCGTCATCTCGAACTTCTCTGCCTGTTGTGTGGGTGCGTTTGATTGTTGAAAAGTGTTGAAAAGTGGAGTCAAAATAGTGTGTGTGTACTGAAATTGATCTGTGTGTTGAGAATTTGATCAGGGTGTGTTTTAGTGTGTTTCTATATTTCGTATTGTTCTAGTGTGTTGAGTGTTTGGTTCTTGGGTTGTATGTGTAGGATTTCCATGTCCGCATTTATGTTATTATATGTATGGTTAGCATTGGTTATGTGGTCGGCATATGTAGATGTATTATGTCCTCTGGTTATTGCTTTAATGTGTTCTTTGTAGCGTGTGAGGAATTATCTGCCTGTCTGTCCAATGTAGAACTTGTCGCAACTATTACATGTGAGTTTGTATACACCTGTGTGGTCGTATTTATTTGTTTGTGGTTTTTTGTGTGTTGAGATGTCTTTGTAGTGTGTTTTCTTTTCTGTATGTTATGTTGTATTTCTGCTTTCTGAATGAAGATGCGATCTTATGTGTGCTTTTGTTTTCGTATGTTAGTGTGATGTATTTCTTGTGTTCTTGTGCTTGTGTTGTGTTTTGCGTGTTTTTGTTTTGTCTCCCTTATGATGTTGTCTATTATGTTTGGATTGTAACCGTTTTCTTGTGCTATGTATTTGATTGTGTTCACTTCTTCATTGTAGTGTTGTTGGCTCATGGGTATGTTGAGTAATCTGTGTACCATTGTCCTGAATGCAGCATGTTTGTGTTGTATGGGGTGGTTAGATGTGTTGTGTATGTGTGTGGTGGTGGTGGTTGGTTTTCTGTATATTTTGAAGGTGTGTTTGTTGTCAATATTTATACACTATTTGACTCCACTTTTCAACAATCAAACGCACCCACACAACAGGCAGAGAAGTTCGAGATGACGCCGAGATCTAGTAGGTTCTGAGGATGGTGTGGTGAAACACCGAAACAGCTGTAAGCCACACAGACTTACATATTTAACACGAGTAAGTTCGCTAGTTAATCAATTACTTATATTTATTTTATATCATGGTTTGACTACAGTCTAGTATATACAGTCACGAAGCTTGAGTTTTGAGGGTACTAGGAACAAAAGAGTGTGCAGATACTATTTCGCATTTTCTGTGATGAGGCGATAGTAGCGATCCAAGTGGTTAGCAACTATCTATGGATGCATATTTACTACGTATTGAGCTTCGTGACTGTATATACTAGACTGTGGTTTGACAAATTGTATATTCAGTGTCGTGCTGATTTCTGCAATTATGATTCTCACAACTGATAAGGTGCTTATCATCGAGCATTATTTCCAGTCATACGACTCTGAAAATCAAGATAAGCCATTATAACATGCAAGGTGACGTAAGACTGAGCCCGTACGACGGAACTTCTCGGGGACAGCTAAATTGTTGTGTCATTTGGTTCCGCATTGTTAAATTGCTCCTGGAACTTCTCTTTAACGTGGCGCAATTATTCAATATTGTATAATATCTTAGTAACCTTCATAAAGAGATAAAGGGTTCATAACCATAGTGGGCCAAGCGCCATTTACTAAAACCGTAGAAAACAGGGGTTAAAATGAAGTTATTACCATAATTCAATAGAAGCATACAGCAAGTAATATAAAGCATACACACTGAATCTAAATGATATGTCAAGCTTCATTCAACTATGGTATTCACTTAACTTTAACCCTTGCTTTCTCCGTTTTTATAAATGGCGCGTGGCCCGCTATGGTTCTGAAACCTTCAGATATTTTCTAATACAACCTGATGATGCCTGAAAGGGCGAAAGTACTCGTTGTTAACATTTAATGTATTTTATGTTATTCACATATAAAAAGTGATTAAACATAGTTTGTGACAGTCAATGAAGGATTTTACGTAATAAATTATTTATACTCATTTCAGCTGCTATTAGCTTATCTCTTGTCAGGTTTTCTGATTGTCCATGTCTCACTGCCGGAAGTTAACACTGGTGGAGCTAGTGTTTTATAGACTTTTAACATCGTATGTTTTTGAACTTGAGAGGGTTTGAAAACGGTGTTAAATACTCCAGTGATTTTTTTTTCAATTTAGATATTTTGCTTCACATATCTTCATCAGTAGCAGAAAGTAAATTATAGCCTAAAGAGATATACGAATTGACACGTTCAGTTACTTTATTAATTATCACGATATTAATTTCTTGGAATTGGATCTTGTCCTAAAAATGCCACATGATATTTGTTTTCTCTGTTGAGATTTCCATATTGAAATCTAAAGCATTAGGCCTATTTGTAGATTATAAACGGCTTTTTGCAGATCATCGATAATAGCATGATCGTCATCAAATAATAGATAAATAAATAACAAATAAGTCTTCTTCTTATTCTTCCTATCATGTATTAAGCCTGGTGGCCTGTTACGGTCTCACTCCATCTTTTCAGCGGACGGCCCAAGGATTTCCCAAAGGGCGGTAATTTAATGCTTGGAGTGGTATCCTTGTTCTAGGCATCCTGAGTATATATAAGATTTCCATTTCTGTGTATAATTTTGAATTTTTGTTTAAATTGAGTCAATATTTAATTCTTACAAAATAATCAAATTTTTCTTCTTGTCTAATCTAATATAACCAGCAATTCTTAAAAACTTCATTTCATTGGCAGTGATTCAGTGTTCATCACATTTACGTATGTTCCAAGCGTCACTTCCATACATGAAAACAGGTCTCGCCAATGATTTATAGCCTTTAATTAATGTAGTATGTTTTTGGACAAGAAAAGGTTTGAAAATGCCATTAATGGTATTCATTGCTTAGTTTTTTTTTTTCTCCGTTGTTAGTAACTCTACAGCATCTATTAGATGCTTTATGGTTCTGCTAACAGATGGAGTTACTTGTCAACAATGTGACGCTGAAACGTGTGTTCAGGTTAATGCCCGGCTACAATCCTGATGTATTTTTTTATATTTGTGATGGTTGGTTAATTAATATTAACCCGGCACACTCACAATCACACTCACATTCATACAAATTTCCAGACTCTAGACACCCAGAGAATTCGTCTTCATCATCATCATCATCATCCTTCACGAATTAGGCCTCTGTAGACCTGTTTCGGCCCCATCTAGCAGTCTTCTTAACGGTCTTCCTGGTCGACGATGTCCTCTAGGTTTATATTGTATCATAATTTTTGGGATTCTTGAATTAGAATTCGTCTTCTTCAAGAAAAATTCACCGAGAGCCGAGCACGGGAATCGAACCCGGGACCTGCTGATCTGGAAGCCATATTGCTTAGTTAAAGTAATTCAGTTTTGTACAAATATCGTTCTCTTGTTCATAGCTCAAATGATAATCCAAATATTTAAAACATGAGACTGTTCTACAGGTTTATTATAAAGGAAAATTTTGCTGCGAAGATGATTTTTTTTCCGAGGAATCCCATTACATTTGGTTTTGTTAATTGCATTTTCCATCCCGTATTCCTCAGAAATGAGTTGTAATTGGAAAACAGAATATTGGAGGCCATCTTCAGAATCTGTTAATAATATTACATTTGCAAACAGTAATAAATAAATAAATAAATAACTAACTAAATAAATAAATACCTAAATAACTAAATAAATAACTTAAGAACTAAATAAATAAATAAATAAATACATAAATAAATAAATAAATAAATAAATAAATATATAAATACATACATAAATAAATAAATAAGTAAATAAGTAAATAAATAAATAAATATATAAATACATACATAAATAAATAAATATATATATATAATTATATATTATATAAACAGTGTTATTCACGAGGATTTACCGTCCCTTACGGAGCTAATTGCCGAAGACATTCTGAACAAAAAATGTCATAAAAAGATTTGTCCTGATCTCAATATTTTCAGAGTTACACTAATTTGAAATTGTTTGTAAAATACATTTATTCTTGAGTTATAAGGGTAAAAGAATATTACAGATAAAGAATGAACTATTCAGGAGTATCATTTCTTTAATTAGCTAATATTCTTTAGCTAAAAATGTGTTGGAAATTCCATAGTTTCTTCCTACAGAATCTTGTTCTTTTATTTTTAACTACAAAATTACATTTTCTTACGCATTTATCACAACAACGATTACAAATCACACCACTCTTGTAAATTCTTCAAGACTGTAGATTAGGATGCATAATTAAACTGTAAAGAATTAAGTTCCTGAAGTCGTGCGATTTATAAAGATTTTTATGATGAGTGCGTAAGAATGATGTAATTTTTAGTTGAAAATTAAAAAAAAAAACAATCTGTGCAAAGCAACTGACAACACATTTTTAGCTTAAGAAGATTAGCCAATTAAAGAAATGATACTTCTGAATAGTCCATTCTCTATTTGTAAGATTCTTTTACCCTTAAAACTAGAGGAAAAAAGGTATTTTACAAACAACTTCAAATTAGTGTAACTCTGAAAATATTGAGATTAGGACAAATGTTTATATGACTTTTTTGCTCAGAATGTATTCGGAAATAAGCTCCGTAAGGGACGGTAAATCCTAGTAAATCACCCTGCATAAAATAAATAAATAAATAAATAAATAAATAAACAAACAAATAAACAAATAAATAATTAATTAAATAAATAAATAAATAAATAAATAAATAAACAAATAAATAATTAATTAATTAAATAAATAAATAATTAATTAAATAAATAAATAAATAAATAGAAATTTAATGAAAATAATCATCAATTTATTCGTTCAAGAACCAATCACCTATAAATAACTCAATCTCACATTCAATTAAACTTAGAAAAAAATAATGCTCTTTCAATTAATCCTCTCCTGAACCAGCATAAGAGATCGTGTATGCGTATCATACTTCATCCTCTTGACCTACTACTATTAGGATCCTACGAAATAACCTCTTCAGTGCTAGCAGGAACGCTATTTCATCTCGTCACTTTTTATAACCTCATTTCTTCAATTATCACCAAGCGACAGGCTTTTAGTGAACGGGGCATGTCTGGCAAAATAGGAAAGTGAAACTTGCTGAGTTGACAGCTCTTCAAATTACAAACGGAGCACATATAACACACTTCAGCGAGACAAAAAAGACGAAATTGCCGAAGTTAATCAAAAGCCTTAGATACAGTGCTTTGGCTGAGGAATATGCCGCAGTTATACTTTCGCATGCACACAACATACGAGACATTGACTGCTTTAATACCACGTGTCCTGTTCATAATATCGTAGCATGTAGTTTTTATAGTTGTCACCAGATTAACCTGTTAACTTCAGCGTGGAATTTGTTTATATAATAACGATGATCATAATAATAATAATCATCATAATAGTAATAATAATAACAACAAAAGTATTTTATTTTAACTTACAGAGTTAAGGCTATTCGGCTTGCTTCTTAACTCAACTTATTTCACGAATATGAAAAAAATAGATTGGATGTATCGTAAATAACGCAACTATTTTCAACGGGTTATACCTTCAGATACTTACTTGCAAATGGCCTTTAAGGAACCCGAAGGTAAAGGGTGCGTCAGAAAGAACGGATGGATTTCAAACTATCGATACGAAACGAGGAGAGAGATATAGTGAGGGGGACCACGACTGTTGGGTCAGCCATAGAATGCAGTTTCAGTTGAGAATATGGTGTTGGTCTGGTGTACAACGTGCTTTCATCGTAGAGACATTTTTGAAAAATGAAGAGTCTGTGATCGCCACTCAGGACTCATTTCGACATCGGATGTCACGCTAGGATTCCAACTCGGAATACAATTTTGCGGTGGGTGGCTTCATTTCGTATCACAGGTTCAACATTAAAGAAGAAATCACCTGGACGAAATTCTATTGCACTGAGATTGTCCGAGGCTACGGTAAGATCTCGCGCCCTGCGACTTCTTTCTTTGGGACCATTTGAAGGCGTAAGTTTGTAAACATTCATCACATACACTGGACGAACTGAAGACAGCGATTCGTGAAGAAATCGTGGCAATTGCACCAGCTATGACTGTGAAAGTGATGGCGAACATCAGAAAACGCCTCGATGCCTGTATTGAAAGCCAAGGACATCATATGGATGATGATGTTTTCCATAAATAAACTGCATGTATTGGTGAATATGTTGATAACAATAAATTTTTGATTTGATGAATCTTTACAATTTTCTTGCCATGTGAAATCCATCCGTTCTTTCTGACGCACCCTGTACAATGTCGCCCTCACATAAGCCCATCTGTGGTCCCTATCATGAGCAAGATCAATCAATTCCTCAACATCACATTCAAATACATTTTAATATTATTCTACCATCTACGTCTCGGCCTTCTCAAAGGTCTTATTCCTCTCAGGTTTTCCAACTAACACTCTATTTGCATTTCTAGATTCACATATATTATGTGTTACATGTCCTGCCCATCTCAAACGTCTGGGTTTAATGTTCCTTATTATGTCAGGTGAAGAATACAATGCGTGCAGTTCTACGTTGTGTAACTTTCTCCATTCCCCTGTAACTTCATCCCACTTAGCCCCAAATATTTTCCTAAGCACCTTATTCTCGAAAACTCTTAACATTTGTTCCTTTCTTAAAGTCATAAGTCCAATTCCTCAACTACACAGAACAACCGGTAATATAACTGTTGTATAAATTCTAACTTTCAGGTATTTTGAGAGCAGACAAGATGACAGAAGCTTCTCAACCGAATAATAACAGGCATTTCCCACATGAAGAGTCCACTGCAAGACTGATGGATGTCACTTTCTTGTCGAAAATGAACCAAGACTGTCAATGCATAGTTTAAGACATATAGAATGTACATTGAGAGTTATATGGCATTAACATTGATAGTCATTGTCCAGTAATGATCGGAAAATCACAGTTAAGCTTTGAGCGCTAAGCATTTCAAACTTTCAATTGCTTCTCCTGAAAAATGTATTCCAAATGACATCCATCATTCTTGCAGTGGACTCTTCATAAGTTATTTATTCTGCGTTTAATTTCCTCTCGAGTGTCATTTATATTTGTTACTATTGCTCCAAAATACTTTAATTTTTCCACCTTTTCAAAGGATAAATTTCCAATTTTTATATTTATATTTCGTACTGAGTTCTGGCCACAAGACATAATCATGTACTTTTTTGTCGGGGTTATTTTCAAACCTATCTCATTACTTGCTTTAAGTAAAATTCCCGTGTTTTCCATAATCGTTTTGTGGATTATTACCTAACATATTTCTTCTGCAAAAGAATGTCAAAATGTTACATTTGTTCGGATGAAATTTCGCACATTTAAAGAACAAATCTAAAATTCTTTCAATTGTACACTATCTACCAAAAAGTAATTGGCCACTGTTTTTGCCCCTTTAGAACCTCGTGGTACCACCTCTTGTTGCTATAACAGCAGCCACCCTGTCAGGCATGCTCCACTACTTTGTGTAGGATATCCACTGGAATGCTACTCCTCTTGTAACATGGCACTCAGAAAACGGAAGTTGGCCGCTTCTCTCGAGACCTCAATGGCCGGTCCATTTCGTCTCAAAGGTGCTCAATGGGATTGGGATCAGGATTCTGTGCAGGCCAGTTCAACAGGTGAACATTATTGTCTGCATACCACTGAATAGTAGTCGTCGAAACATGGGGCCAACGTCCATTGTCCAACTGAGTGCCATGTTGCAAGAGGAATGGCGACGCATTCCAGTGGATATCCTACACAGACTAGTGGCGAGCATGTCTGATAGGGTGGCTGCTGTTATAGCAACAGGAGGTGGTATCACGGGGTTTCAAAGGAGCAAATACAGTGCCCAATTACTTTTTGGTAGATAGTATGTATAATCTCAGTACACCGTTTTCGTAAATTGACTGATCATATTGGGAATTAAATCAATGACTTCCCAAAACACCCTATAATATTTTTCATGTAAAACAATTTTTATCTCGTAAAGGAAGAATAAATGAGCCAAATTGTATTAAAATATTTAATTTCAAATATCTCAAAGAATAACGTCCTGACATTATTGAATTATTACTTACGGATAACCCTCCAAAATATATTGAAGATAAAATATATACTGTAACGAAAATAATTGAAGATATGTAACTTCATACATCCATTAAAAAGGAATAAATTCATAGTAGATGGAACATCTGCAATACTGCTGACTGTAAGTATCGCATTAAATGTACAGCATATCAGTAAATTTTATCCTTAATAATTTGTTAATCTATTCCAGTAATACACAACTATTATATCGATTTTACTTGTTCCCATTACTATTCCAATCCAATCCTCAGCGCGTAGAGCCCATGAAAGATCAAGGGTGACTAGCCGGCTACTGGCCTCAGGTCCACATGCTTCATGAGAGGTGAACGATCATCCCACCAGATTGGAAGTATCATGTGGTAGCTCGGTGGCTTTTTCAGCCGTTGTAGCTGGTTCTCGAAAACGGATTTCACTATCTATAGCAGCGAGAGCACCGGTGATCCCATAAGCTGGCCCAAATATGAGAAAATGTCTGTCCCATGAGGGATCGAACCAACACGCATTGCGTAACGCGAGTTCTAGGCAAGATGCCTTAGACCACGACGCAAAGGCGCAGGATTATCATGACTATTAATAATGAGAAGTAAAAATTATTTTCAACATATTGTCGGGTGTAAATTTTATGAATAATCAGTCAGAAATTATGGTCTGTTCATTTGTATTAAAATATATTAAATTTACCATCGTCACTATCAAAACAACAACGACAACCTTCACCATCGTTGTAATAACCGTTACCATCCTTCAGTAACTATGAATTTTGGCTCGTTCCTCATAAACTAGATGTTAAACTATCACAAGTCCATTAAAGCGAATTGGATTACAAAGTTTTGTGAAATTACGCGCAAGATAATGGAGAGTTTGACCTGCAGCCAGGAGATGCAGACGATGTAAAGAGACGACGACAAATGATAAACCAAAAGACAAAATTGATGTATAGATTGTATATTAATAATTTAAATGAACTTGTCTTATTCTGTTTAGTTTCAAAGATTATCTCAAATTTATCAAAACTCTCTCAATTCAGAAGAACGAAATTATAATTTTCCTTAAGCACACTGGTAATAGATCAACGTCCAAGGAGTTAATAATAGCGTAACTGACTTTAAATTTATTCTTATAAGTACAAACGAAATAAGTTGCGTGCCTTAACACACAGAGAAGACACACAAATAAGTACAACTTAACAGGTGTTTACAAACTATTATGCAACAATTGCGATGACTTCTACATTGGAAAGACTGGAAGATAATTTGAAACACGTTACAAAGAACATATCACAGCCATAACCAAACTGCAAAACATTTTAACCTATTCGGAACACATCACAAACTCCAACCACAGCTACAGTAACATAGACAACGGCATGAAAATACTACACATCCACCCCCAAAAAAAAAAAACTTGACACTCTAGAACAATATGAAATTTATAAACATACTAGAACACACCCGCATAACATCCTGAACACTGAACTCAATTTCAAAACACATACACTTTTCGGCACAATCATGAACACACCCAACCACAACAGGACACCAGATGATAGCGCAGGATCTCCACTAGGTTTAGGACAATGAAGCACAAAACTACAAAACTAGTCAAGCAACGTAAATAGTGAGTATTAACAAGGTAAAGAAGTTTGCAATTTAATCAGTGAAAATAGCATCTTTCTCAAAACTCGTTCACAGAGAATGACAACTATATTATAGTTCGACAACTTCAAGTGAAACCCCGTAAAACACGCCAACTTGTGGAATCTCTCTCTTTCTTTCTTCTCTCTCCCTCGCTCCTCGTCATTGTCGCCAATCACCACGTAAATATCTGAGAGGGTGTGTGTGGGCATCGCGACCAATAGAAGAACCACTCTCCAGTATTACCACAATAACGGATTCTTCATTTTTGCTTCGACTGTCGGCTAGGAAGGTTCCATTATGCTAGCATTGCAGGCATCTAGTCAACCTTGTAATGCTTTTGTTAGCAGGTTTGACAAACTGTGAGTGGACCTGCAAGTACATAGTGCATAGTGCTATCTTCCCTTCCCTCCGTGCTTTCTCAATTGCTCCTCCCCAAGTCAGCCAGCGCTCACGTAGCAACTCGGTCAGGGTTTCAGTTCGATTTGTCAATCTATACATGGTTTTTTTAACTTCCGATAATCCTCTCTACTACTGATGTGAGATTGAGCATCTGTTTGGGTGGTATAATGCTTTCCATTCATAGTACATGTAGCTTTCAATTGTGTTTTTGTTCCTGCAGGGTTGAAAAATATCTAATTGTTAAGAAATATCTTTATTTGTTCAATGGACCAACAAAGTGAGACGAGTAAAACTTTGCAGAAATTCACATCATTTGATTCGCATTTCATTTTGACTGTTCGAATTATATAGGCCTACCAGATTTTGAAGCCGTATTATCAATTATGGAATAGAAAATGTTTTATTTAAATTTAATCTAGTTCACCTTTTTATTATTTATTTTAAAAAAATTTCGGATAATTTAATTCATTATCGAATATCATTATTTTAATATCGAGATTCTGTTTTTATACAGTGTGTTTCCGAGGTGGTGTTACAAACTTTCAAGGATGGCGGCGAAGGGCACATGTATCAATTTGAGATAAGGAACCATCGTCCGGAAATGACTGAGTCGAAAGTTATAAGGAAAAATAGTTGTGTGGAAATGGAATTGTAATTTGGCAACACGTGCCCTCCTTCCCTCAACCTTGGAACAGCCGTGGAAATATGGTATATGCGGGATGTCACCTACGTGGTTACTTGTACCGATACAATCTGTGAGCTTGTCTACTGTTCCCATTGGCTCATCCGTTTCGAAAATCAGGTCTGCTTATTCCGCTCTCGTGTACTCCTCCATTTCACTAGGACTGATCGACTGGACACTGCAACTTGTACACATACACTGCTGTCTACAGACGTACGTATCAGGACCGACCATGTCCGTTACACATTACGCTATCTGCATTGCTTTAGTGAAGTTTCTTGTCCCCATCCCTCAGACAACGCACTGAATGGAATACTGTAAGTAGACAACGTAAACAATGTCAGATAAATACAGTATGTGTAAGATATACAGATAAATACACATAAATATGGTGTACAGAGGAATAAAATTATTTCATTTTCATACAAATATTTTTGCTTGTAACTTTTGACTCGGTAATTTCCGGACCAGGGTTCCTTATCTCAAATTGACACATGTGCCCTTCGCCATCATCCCTGAAAGTTTGTAACACCACCTCGGAAACCCCCTGTATACAAGTCTACCTATAAATCCTAGGGTTGCTATGCATAGACATTTCGCTAGTCCGCGCTACGAGCGTGCTAAACTAGCCCCGGTTATCGACTGATTACTTGTACAGGATTCATATCATATCATATATCATATCATATCATATCGTATCGTATCGTATCGTATCGTATCGTATCATATATATCATATAATATCGCTAAAACTGGTTTATGAATATGAAAAAAGTTAGTTCGCTGATCATCCACCGGAAGCCCGCGCTAAGAATGTCTATGAATATGGCCTAGATATTTAAGTGACGATTGTTCTAGTATTGTATACAGCGGAGAGATTTTTCCACGAATTCTACAAATTACTATGTTGGTAATATTGCACGTTCTGTGAAACATACAGTAGGCCTATACTTTTGTTAACGATGTTTTGATGATATAACAGTTAAAAAAGCACGTACAAAATATGGCGTAAAGTGCGTCAGCGAAAATTGTACTGATTGAGATTTCCATGGCTTTGATTTAATGTGTTAATTAACAATCATACATTCCACCTGAGAGGATGAAACATTTTGATGGAATACGATCAATAATTCATTATTTTTAAACAACCATTTTATTTTTCACGTTTTATTTTGCACTAGCTATCTCTAGATGGAAATATACCTTTGTAATTCGAAATTTCACTACAATAATATACTTTGTAATGATGATAATTAATTAGAAACAAACACTGTACAAAGTAGCCTACAATACACATTCATATGCAGTGAATCTGGTAAGAATAATGAAAATAAACTTCGCGTTTCTAGAGTTGCTCTTTACATTCTTGACATTAGAGTCTAGATTTTGGGATTCTCGTAAATATAGCTAAATGAATGTGAACTGAGCACAATTTAACGATATTTGAATATGTAATTCTGCGGAAGGTTTGCAGTATTAGAACTTGCAACGCTTTTTCTCTAGTGTATTGAAATAAAAAACATCCTCTTCTTGAAAGACTTCATTATTATTATCATCATCATCATCATCATCATCATAATCATCAACATCTGGATGTTTTGGCACTTCTTTGAACCAACACAAATGCTCTCGCTTGACTGGTATCCGTGACCTTTTTTTTGTGTAGGACGACAACGGCCACCACAAAGACGTTACGGGACAAGTATAAGACAAGAGACAAACTCCTAGTCCCAAACCAGAGTCCTCTTGCAATAAAAGTGACGACAATGAACACCTTCAACGAGACGCAAAATCAAGAAAACATGCCAGATTTTTGCTAGTAAATCAAAACCAGTGAAACAACTTCCATCTACTGTAACTCTATCAATAAACAAAGATTTAAGTGTGCTTAAATGCGACAGGCTCATGTCAGTAGATTTACTGGCATGTAAAAGAACTCCTGCGGGACAAAATTCCGGGTCATCCGGCGACGGTGATATAACCTCTACAGTTGCGAGCGTCGTTAAATAAAACATAACATTTAAACAAAGATGCTCAAGTTTGGAATCATAAGGGATAAATTTAACGTAATTGCTAAAAAAAATAGTAACAGTTTTATAAATTATTTGCGGTTTAATGTATCTTACTGCCAGAAAAATGAAATGGACAAGAAATTAAATAGTATTTATGGTAGGCCTATGTGTGGGACAATAAGAAGAGCATTAAGAAATAAAACTCTAAAATCCATGCAGTTAAAGTTTTATAAAATGATGGCGATACCCAGGCTAACGTATGCATGTGAAAATTGTATAATTATCAGATCGGACAGAAAAGAATTGAAACAGCAGAAATGAAATTCCTATGTTCAGTAGCGGGTTAAACAATAGTAAAAAAAAACGAACTACAGACGTAAGAAATGAATTTAACATTTTTAATTTAATGGACAGGATACAACATCTCAGAAGTAACTGGTATGAATATTACGAGTATTTAAATAATAACACCCGATAGATTACCGGATACAGATGTGGTTTGTCGGTAGAAATAATGAACAAAAATGTATTTTGCACAGATATAATGAACAGAAAATTGAGTCTGGAGGTTACTAGTAATTTGTGAACATTCCCTTATTCTTTATTAACACGTTGATTTTGTCAGGGATGCTGGAAACCAATGTTTGACAGTTTCTTTGAATATTATCAGCATCATTTAGTCAGATATCAGACAGTGCTTAAATGAGTCCATGTTTTGTTGTAAGCCTCTTTTTGTGCACTTTCTTCTTCAATATAGATTTTCAATTTCGTTCATGTCCGGTCTTCTTGCAAGCCATGGGAGAATATCTTCTGCAGTATATAATTAAAACGCCAGTAGTATCAACATAGCCAGAAAAAATATACTTAACCATTGGAAAAATGTACCAGAAGATGTAAACAATCATATTTACAACAATAGACACTCTGTGAAACATACTGATAGTTGATATGATGAAATATATTATGTTTCCAAGAAAACGTTTTAGTCTAATAATTCGTCCACGGCTATATACTTTTGAATTACCGTCCAAAAGAAAGACGAAATGTGGGTCGTCCATTAACAAGATGAAAAGTTTCACAGATCTAATACCTAATTCCATGAAGAAGAAGAAGAAGAAGAAGAAGAAGAAGAAGAAGAAGAAGAAGAAGCTAGTGACAGAGGAATAGTTCAGCTCGATGGACGAGAGAACTTAACATCCAGGTTTAATTATACGTTTTAATATATTGCTAGTTAAAACTTGATATGTAATTCAGTATTTTCTAAAATATTATATATTAATGATAAAATGATGTAAACCAGGCTTGAATAATTTCAAGGGAAAAATTGTTTCGGAACCGGGTATCGATGCCGGGAACCTTCGCTTAGCGCACGAATGCTCTACTGACTGAGCTACCCCAGAAACTGCACACGACACAGTTACAATCCTTCCCTTTATATCCACAAAACTCAAATGGGCTGACAAGACGCCAGAACCCAACTTTGAATGCACACAATTCTGTGTGACTTAAATTGTGGCTTTCTGTTAACGTACCTACAATAACGAATATATTATACAAATCTGGCTTTCAGGTAGAAGCTTCCTGTGGAACAGGCTTGACGGTTTCGTGTATAGTTCCTGGAGTAGCTCAGTCGGTAGAGCATTCGTGCGCTAAGTGAAGAGTCCCGGGATCGATACCCGGCCCTGGAACAATTTTTTCCCTTAAAATATTCCAGCCTACTTCACAGGGAGCTACTACCTGAAAGCCAGATTTGCAAAAAATTGATGTAAAATTACTTCTGGTTTGTTTAAAATTACTTCACAAAACAGAATAAATTTTGAAGTTACTAAGACGAGGAACTGATTTTTTGTAGCTTGTAGAACTTTCGAACCTTCTCATCTAAAGTTGTAATTATGTACATGTCAATTTATGGCTCCCCAACACAGAATTATTCAAACTTAGAATTATTTTTTTGAAAGTCAATGATATGGAACATGTTGTCTTTACCGTTGATGATTACTTCAAGACATCTATCCTTAACCCTCTTAGTGCCGACCACCTTGCGTAATATTATGTAAAAATTCCAAGTAACTTTACACAAGCCAACTGCCTACTGAACCTTCCTCTACGCCAGCGGTGTCCAAAGCGGGTGTCGTGATTACATCGTGTAATCACAGACATTCAAACGGGTACGAGGAGTTTCCTGTACATTGCTGTGCGATTCATTCACGTACCGAAGGCAAGCAGTGGCGGTATCGTGTCGCTCTACAAACTCTGTCTCTACAAGCAGTAAGAGGTGGTTTCGTAAAGAATGAGAAGGAAAACTTTTTTGTTGTTAAGTCGGAGAAAATGTAATATGTTTACTTTGCTCAACGATTCAATTAGGATATTAAAAAGAAACATTAATTACCACGCTGAATATTGTACTATTATTATTATTATTATTATTATTATTATTATTATTATTATTACTATTATTACTATTACTGACCACTAAGTATGTGTTTCTATAATTCTTCTGTACGTGCATGAATACTGATATTTTTTATCTTCTCCATAAAAGGATAAAATTATTAGGTTTTATCTCAATTTTAATCTTCTTAATCTTTAGATGAGGATAACTATTTATTAGTTAATCATTCAATAATAATATTGTAGAAAACTGATTCAATATTATGTGGTAAAGAAGTGTTAAACTCCAGGAATTGACATGTCTTAAATCTTAGTCAGGAAGAGAAAGATGAGATAAATAAATGTAAGGAAGTCAGCTAGCTAATGGGGTTTCAAATATCTCGTGCTCTAAAGCCTTTTAACAGAACAGAATTTCTGAAAAGAGTAATAATTAAAATAGCTTAAATAATTATTTGTCCGTAAGAAGTTTTTTAATTTTGAAAAAAAATGAATTTCTCGACCAAATATCGAGAGAAAAATTTATAAAATTCCTCATTATATTCAAGAGGAAGATTAAAAAAAAAAAAAAAAAAAAAAAGCAAGGAAAATCGTATATTATTCACTGGCTCTTGATGATAGCAGTGACATTGCTGATACAGCAAAGCTCGAGATTTTTATCCGTGGGATTGGTCAAATGTTAGTAGAGTAACTACCACTGGTTGTAGTTTTCATGCCAAGTACCTTTCCTCCGTCTCCTTACTTCATAGGCTGTCTATCGCATGCAATCACTGCAGCTCGAGTTTTGGTTACCGCTGCTCTATGCTCTTAGCACACCACATCAGTGGTCTTTGCCGCCTGGAGAATAACAGCAAAATGGAAATTATACCACGATTAGATCGGTACTTCTAGCAGAATGATAAAGTCACGATTTAATCGTGATTGATACTCAAAGGATTAATAGCTAGTCACGATTAGATAAATTTATACTCGCGAATTTAGAATCTAGAAACAAGCATAACAATCCGAAAGAAGTCGTAGTTTTGATTGCTTCCATTCTAAAGTTATTGGATGGATTTAAACAAACGAAACTTAAGTTTATATAGCAAACTCTGAAATATCAGTTCACCGAGTTGTCTAGTGTAAGATTACGGCCATAAACTCTTGTAAGCTGGATGGATTGATGTTGGTAGTTACTCTTAGAGGTGATGAATAGCAATGTCCCTGAACAAGAGTTTCTTAAACAATTTAATGGCGGTTGAAGTCCAGGTAACGACACTACGTCAAGAAGTTGAATTGCGCAGTTAAGAAGTTATGATGGATGTCTTCACAACTCCCTCAGGTACGTGGCAAGTAACATCGTCTCATCAATCACCCACTCAATTATGTTGACCTTTCAGCGGTTGAGAAGAACACAAAGCCGACAGCTTCGAGTTTCTACACCCCTAAGCTGAGACCGAGGATAACACGAAATTTGTACGTTGATTTGATGCAGCACTTCCATAATCGGATAATCTGAATCGCTGTGTATCTCTGGGCCCGGGAGGAACTTGGTAGTGAAAGTAAGCCTGACCGAAATTGAAAGCGACATTGATTTATCTCTCCGAACCGCAGGCCTCTGCGGTGGTGCCATCACTTGTAACGGGAGTCCTCCGTGGCAATCACTGCGCTTTGACACGGCTCTCTCCTCATGCTGTTCCACACCGCACTGAAATTCCGTGTATTGTACGTCAAGTTGTACACAAGAATAAACTGAGACTTGAGACTTTCACGTTAGTTTGGTTCCAGGGCCAGTCTCCAGGCATTTACATGGACATGGATGATGATGATGATGATGATGATGATGATGATGATGATGATGACAATTAAGGCCCGAGGGTTTAGCCACAAAAACATAACAGGTTAGTGGTGACTGGGTAGAAACTATGTAAAGTCGCGACGTTGTCATTCCCGGCGTGACTTCTCCTCTTTGCTTACGTCTTAGGAAGTGAAGGCTCTATAAAGTCTAGGTAGGTACTATCGTTCGCCATTTTTGTTCTTTCATTGCCGAGTTACCATACGAGGAATCTACAGGGTTGGGCAGATAAAATCGGCCCGTGTTATGACATTGATAGGTACTAATGATTTGAAACAAACTTCAAATGGAATGTAAATAAAATGCATTTACCTTCATAATAAATGTTGGAAGTGCCCTCCATCTGCATCTAGACACTTCTGTGCACGTTTTGACAGGTTCATGAAACCACGCGTCAATTCCTCATGGATGATACTGCGGATGCAATTCCGGAATGCTGCTTTTTGCTGGTACTGAGCGAAGCGGATATTTGTCTCTGAATAATTGTTGTGTTTCCTTAATATAGCTGGTCTGTACGTACGCCTCCACAATGAATATTCGCTCTGGTAATGAATAAGTCATGCTTATTTAAAGAACAACTCTTTACATGTGTTTAGAACGTCTGACTTTTAAACAGCAACCAGAAGAGGTTATAAGCAACAATAGCGCAACAACAATGACACAAAACACGCGGAAGATACAGTATAGCCAACATAATTACATTTTCAAGAAAAAAGAAAGAAAAGAAATCAATACCCTACATAATTTATTTTCCAAATCATATGACATGAGATAGGGCCGGTTTTATCTGCCCAAGCCTGTATTTGCCACACCGTTAAACATTATCATGTCGTAGCTACTATGATAATAAATCAAACGCGCTGTAATTCAGCAAATAATTGAGCGGCAAATAACGTCTTCGTGTGCTTTGTGCGAGCTCCAACTAAAGAGCTAAAATGGCGGGCGATTATATTAAGTACTTATCGAGCTTTAAGAAATGAATAACGTCTCCATCAGCGAATCACACGTTTAAATGTAGCCGACCTGCAACGCGATTGGCTGCCGGAAATTAGAGCGACGGGACTATAGTGCGATTAATTAAAATATGTCTCAATGAAACTTACAGCAGAGTTCGTATAGGCCAACTTCTGTCTGATGCGTTTCCAATTCACTGCAGGCTAAAGCAAGGAGATGTATTATTACATTTTTAACTTCGCTCTAGAATATGCCATTAGGAAATTTCAGGATAACAGAGAGAGTTTGGAATTGAATGGGTTACATCAGCTTCTTGTCTATGCGAATGACGTAAATTTGTTAGGAGAAAATCCACAAACGATTAGGAAAAAAAAAGGAAATTTTACTTGAAGAAATTAAAATGATATGTTTGGAAGTAAATGCCGAAAAGACAAAGTATATGATTATGTCTCGTGACCAGAATATTGTACGAAATGAAAATATAAAAAATTGGAGATTTATCCTTCGAAGAGGTAGAAAAATTGAAATATCTTGGAGCAGTATTAACAAATATAAATAATGCTCGAGAAGAAATTGAACGCAGAATATATATGGGAAATGCCTGTTATTATTCGGTTGAGAAGCTTTTGTCATCTAGTCTGCTGTCTAAAAATCTGAAAGTTAGAATTAAAAAACAGTTATATTACCGGTTGTTCTGTATGGTTGTGAAACTTGGACTCTCACTTAGAGAGAGGAACAGAGATTAAGGGTATTTGAAAATAAGGTTCTTATGAAAATACTTGGGGCTAAAAGGGACGAAGTTACAGGAAAATGAAGAAAGTTACACAACGCAGAACTGCACACATTTTATTCTTCACCTGACATAATTAGGGATATTAAATCGAGACTTTGAGATGGGCAGGGCATGTAGCACGTATGGGCGAATCCAGAAATTCAGATAGAGTGTTAGTTTGGAGGCAGGAGGGAAAAAGACTTTTGGGGAGGCCAAGACGTAGATGGGAGGATAAAATTAAAAAAGGATTTGTGGGAGGTGGGATATAATGATAGAGACTGGATTAATATTGCACAGGATAGGGACCGATGGCGGGCTTGGCTTATGTGAGGGCGACAATGAACCTGCAGGTTCCTTAAAAGCCATTTGTAAGTAAGTACAGTAAGTGGTGACTGGGTTATACGCTACCTGTATCTCGAAAACATGAAGGACATGCTTTCAGTCGCTCAAGTAATACTTACATTTACAACCGAGGTCAAGAGCAGCCTAGCTAACCTAGTAAAATGACGGACATGGCGTCATAGAATAAATTGCACATTTAATCGTAAATCGTAATCAATGCAGCCAATAGAATTAGTTTCTTTTTATGAATCACATATCATATTTTCAATACAATTAGTTTCTTTTCAAGAATCACATACCATGTTTTGACTTTTATGAATGAATGGAAGGAAAACATGTCATAGTATAACAAGTGTCACATATCAGCTTTTGGCTGTTATTATTTCTCTAGCAAGTCAGTTACCACAGAGTGTCCTGAATTCTTTGTGATTCCATTTCAATTCATACACTTATCAGCTTATAGCATATTCAAGATTGCTACCAAAGTAACAATGTGAATAAAAAAATATCAGCTAATGCGTCCCCACCATAGAATTTTATAGCAGTAATACGAGTATCAGCGACGAATTAAATGTCATGACGATATTCTATATATTCCTCCTAGACAGGAATAAATAACCTCATAAGTGTCTCTGAAGACTGAAAATCAATTAAGCGTCGCATCTCACAGAACGAGAGAAACTTAAAAACTAAAACAGAGTATCATTCGTTACACAGTTTGTAGAAACTAAGAGAACCTTACAACATTCCTTTTGAAATATACTCTAGAGATAATTTGATAAGCTTATCATAATATTTTCTGCGAAAAAATTCACTGTCCATATCCAGAACATCTATCATATAAATAAGCCTACGGATGACATCGTACAAGTTCGATAGGTTTCTGACTGCAATTATTTATCAGCCATCTTTCCTCATTGTCAATAAAAACAATACAATTCATCGCCACCTGTGATATTACTTCTTTTTTTTCTACATTCAATCATCATAAAGAGTATAAATGTCAAACATCTAAAAATAAAACAGAGTATCCTTCGTCACACAGTTTGTAGAAACTAAGAGAATCTTACAACATTCCGCAGAGCAGCCTTTTCGAAATATTCTCTAGACGTAATTCGATAAGATTATCATAATATTTTTCTGCGAAAAAATCACTGTTCAGGTCCAGAACATCTATGTAATTAGATTTTATAACGGCTTAAAAATAATAACTAAATTATTCTATTAAGGGGTTATTTCAGAATCTCACTTCTCTTCTTTGGTATTAGGCCTAACCATGCTTGATATTGAAATCAAACCAAGAGTTATGGATCTAAAGTAGAGCAGATGTTCTGGAACGGCTTACTTGTGAAAATTCCAGTGTGATAGATTCACGAGGATTTAACCTGTCGCTAATGTAGACAGCAGCGCAAAATTTACGATCATTTCTCACGCACGTCAAGATGCAATATTAACAACAGAGAAAAGCAGGCAGAATTAATGCTGTGATAATTCACTGTATGTGGAGGAAGCGAAAATGGGCCAAAAACCACGTGGGGCGATTTAAGCTTTAAACCAATGTTGCTGAAAGTAGTGACAGATTGCATCTTAATCGAATCAATCACTTATGCAAGTGCCAACATTACTGGCTACAGAGAAGAATGAACCGTGTTCTATATCAAGTAATATGCAGCCACCGGCGTAGTTCACGCGTTAGCGCGTTTGCCTACTGAACCGGAGTTGCAATAGGACGTGGGTTCGAATTCCGAATATCAACCAATACATGGCGAATCCTCGGCCTCATGTACCCGAATATCATCTCATTATCACCAATTTTATTAACGCTCAATAACCAGTAGTTGATATAGTGTCTTTAAATAAATAAGCAAAAAATACTACTGATTTTATTAACGAGATACGAGCAGTACGTATTTCACACCTTCTACACTGTCGTCAAGATAATATGTAGCAGAAAGTAAAATGTATGTCCCGTAATATTAACAGTTTGCTAGCTACTTATCATCAAAAGTCAGTGAAATGCCAATAAGAATCCAAAGAGATATCGCTACATGGCTGTGAAATGTTTGCCTCCATATCGTGAATTAGATTTGAAGAGTCCACTGCAAGAATGATGGATGTCACTTTCTTGTCGAAAATGAACCAAGACTGTCAATGCATAGCTAAAGACTTATAGAATGTACATAGAGAGTTATATGGCATTAACACAGAGTCATTGTCCAGTAATGATCGGAAAATCACAGTTAAGCTTTGAGCGCTAAGCATTTCAAACTTCCAATTGCTTCTCTTGCAAAATGTATTCCAAATGACATCCATCATTCTTACAGTGGACTCTTCATTTAGTTTCACAGCAATGATCCGGAACCTCTTTGGTCATTCAAATTTTTGTAAACCGATGTCTGCAACAGATTATATAAATATTAATGACTAGAGACCGGATTTTGAAGGGAAAATTTTTCATAAAAATAGGACAGAAAGGGGAAAGTTATAGCCAAAGAAGGTCTTGAAAAAGGACTATATTACTCCCCAAAACACGCTTCTGCACATTCATAGATATACATGGCACGCACAATCTTACATTTCTCTCTTCACAACATAAGGAAAGTGTTGTATTTGATTATAGTCAAAAAAGGACTTCAAAAAGGACTATATTACTCCCTCAAAAGGGTGCTATTTTAAATGAAAGCACACTTAAGAACATTCATGGATACAGATAGCACACACAAGTTTTTATTTAACGCTTCACAACATAAGGAAAGTGTTGTATTTGATCACATGCAACATTTCAATATGTTTCAATATGATTCTGCCTCTTTGAATGCAGAATGTCTTTATAAACAGAAAATGACCGCTCAACATCAACTGAAACCAGAGGTGAAAATTTTCTTTTATATCCTAAACTCTAAATCAGCACACTTTATTAGTTGTTCAATGTCCGGAATTAGAAGAAGAACGATGAATTTTATTTTCGCTTGCTCAGGAAGTTATAGGCCTATCGGAAAAAAAAAATATAGAAAAATTATCTAAATTATCTGTCAAAAAAGGACCAAAACAAAATATGTTTTTAAAAAGGGGAGAAAAAGTGAATATGGACTAAAAATGGGACGAAAAAGGAAGTCAAAACCACATAATTTGATTGGTGGAAGATAGTTTTGAACATTGTAATTAATTATTTCATTTTTCGTGTTGAAATAAAAATAGGGATTCCTTTTAAAATCCGGTCCCTAGTAATGACATAGAATGTTATATTGAAGCCTACGTAAGTTCCACAAAACGATATCATACGTTTCTCTTGTAGAACTACCATAGATTTTCCGGTCTACGGTAATCGGATATTCCGCATTATCCGTCACTGCATAAAAAACGTCAATCATCAGGCAAAAAAAAAAAAAAAAAAACATTAATGACATTATTTCTTAAATACTGAACTATAAATGTTTATAATAAAATTACTGTAGGCATACTGTTCTCTTATTGTTCATCAACATTTTGTTCTATCTTTTTTTATTCAGCAAGTAAAAAAAATATTTTACTGTAACATTTGTTTCATTATACACGTCTTCGTTATTCTGCATTATTAGGCAATTCAGGAGCATTGTATCAAAGTTAGACAACTCAGTTTTTGCGATTTCGAGATATTGATTGTTTCTCATAGAATTTTGTGTGCTGAATGCGATTCGGAACTCTTTAGGTTAAAAAACGGACAGAATAGAACGATAATAGCACTTAATTGTGCGCTTTAGAATCAAAATATAGACAATACCACTGTGGCTTGGTTTCAAATTAGGGCAATTCCTTCAGTGGCCAATGAGAAGTCCACATTCGTACCACCTTTCCCCATCACGCATCGCGAATCCAACATGGCTGATTGTTTATATAATCGGTTTGTGGATGAATAAGTACCATCATTTCCCATAACTATGGTCCTGGAACACAACTATGGTCCACGATACAACAATTCAAAGAACATTGTGGAAGTAACATAGACCGTTCGTAGAGAGCTGCAGTGACTTGACTTGAAATTACAGTACACATAAAATATAGACAAACGAGGTACTACGTTATGGAGTACAAAATTTGAATGGTTGTATCGTGGACCATAGTTTTGTTTCAGGACAATAGTTATGGGAAATGACGGTACTCTTTTACGTAAATTTACTTTAAGACCGAGTTAGAAGGGATTTAGATTAAAAAGTGGACAATTTCACTTTAAATATGGCTTCGTTTGGTTCCAAAAACAGCCAACTTCACTTTAAATATGACTTTATTTGGTTTCAAAATTAGTCATTTCCATGGCTTAGTTTCAGATATGGACAACTCCACTTTTTAAACTTAAATTTCGACCTGAATATTAATTTTAATCACATTTTGAGACTCAAAAAATGTTTCTATGACCCTTCACAATGTTTAAAAAAATGTACGTATAACGGTGATATTGGTTTCCAAGGATCTAGTTTTTCGCATATCCTGTAAAAGAAAGCAGAAGTGGAGTTGTCCAACTTTGATACCAAGTCCCTCAATTTCCGTTACTCGATTACTTCCAAGTCCAGGTTAGGTCTGATAATCGAGAGCACTACTGTACTAAAAGTAGCAATCATTCCTCAGGGACAGGCATCAAATTTTCATCTTAAAATGCAGGAAAACTTTCAGCACTTACTTCTGTGACGTAGAAAAGATCACTTATAATCTTCTATTGTTTATATAATCACTGTATTTGAAGACAAGTATTCAACGTTCCAGTAAATGTTTTTTCATTTACATACGAAATACAGTATTCGGTTACGCATATACAAAATCATGACACAATAATAAATGTCTTCAAAATAAACTTCAAAATTCGTAACATATTCTCTCAGTTCCTTCTCCTGAGTATACTGCACTTCCAATATTATTCCAAAGGAATATCTTATAATCATATTCTGAAGAAGAAATAAAGTGCATTCTCCATTATGTATAGAAAAAGCTTCTGAGTGCTTCCCCCTCTCACACAAGACTATATCTTAATAATTCACTGAAATTTATAGAAGATCATTTCAAATACCTATTACCTTCCTTTCAGACTGTCTCATCCACTCTAACTCACAACATAATCGTACAAATCTACTGGATATGGATTGTTTCAACAGATCATTACCCCGTAAGAAAACAGATCAGAAAAAAATTTTAAAAATTATCTACTGTAATAATGTTGAGCACAATAGTCTGCAAGCACATTAATACATTAAGAACCTTCGAAGTAATCACCAAGGCAATCAATCGTTTGCTGCCAATGATGAAATCGAAATAGTATGGTGACAGATCGAGCGAGTAGGGTGGATGGTCTAGGACTTCCCATCTCCAGCACCGTTAACGGTCTTAACAATGTCTGTTGTATGGGTTGTTGCATTATCGTAAAGGATGATTCCATTGTTCAACAACTCGGGACATTTATTCCTGATAGCATGACGTAGATTATTCTGCATATAAGCTCAACGGTTGAAAATCAATTGACTTTCGCACATACCTTCCCTTCCGTCCTTGAATGTCTACATCATCTATCAATAAGAATCATACACCTCAATTTCATTGCTGCATATCGAAAAATGTGGATGTCTGGGATTCCACGGAAAAAAAAAGTAGTCGCCATGACTTCGTAAGTGACTCTCTTATATATGTAATATGTACTTATTCAAAAGTAAATTTTATTTTGACGTCGCCCAATCTTTTTAAGATATACACAAAACAAGAAACACTTATAAGTTTCTCATAAAGATATGGATTTATTGGATTCAGTTTAAATGTTAAATAAGTTCCAGCATTTGGTCTTCAGCAAACAAAAATCTTTACTCAATGTATTCAATGTTGGGAACAGTACTTACTAACAGACCTGGTGGAATATCTTCAATTTGTTGCGAAGATGCGTATTTCAGTTCATCGATTGTCGTACGATTAGTTAAAGGAAACTCAGTCTTTTAAATAAGCCCACAATCTGCTGGATTGATATCAGGGGAACGCGCTGGCCAGGTCTTAGGAAAATGCCTGTTTATAATGTGATCATCAAAAGTGTTTCATAACAATCGCTTAACTGGTGTAAAAATATGGAGAGATGTACCTTCCTGCATGAAGATTATGTTATCGAAGTCACGATTTCGTCAATTTTGTATACCAAATTCTGCAGAATGTCAAATAACGTTGTCCGGTAACCGTAACATAGATCGAGAATCTTAAAAAAAAGGTAGGATTCTATAATGAAATAATAATTGTTAAACTTCTTGTACATTCATAAGAACACTGAACAAAAAGTAATTCGATCTTGTAAAGTCAAAACCATTTTAAAGTATAGTGACTTAAAAATTCAATAAGAAGTAAATTTACTTTTGACACATTATAAACAAAACCTGTGACTCGTACCATGTTAACCAAAACAAACGAGTGTGATAAATGAACAAATCCCGTTTTAGATACATACAAATGTGTTACCATTTTGTGTATATGTTAACTTAAATAAAATATATATCTACTTCAAAATGTAACTTACATACAGCGTGATTCTAAAAGATGAACACAATTTCATGTGGCTATATTTTCTGAACTATGCGCTGCATTTTAATGATCTACAGAATATTTGAATGAGGATGTTCTAAAGTTTCAAATACTACCGCTAGAGCGCTCCTAAGAGCACAGCAGTGTCAGTTGTAAGCAAAATAGGTCGCATAGACAATGAAGACCTGGCGCTTCAATTCTGGCCACCAAGGTCTCCTGATATCACACCTTGTGATTTTTTGCTGTGGGAATTCGTGAAAGATGCAGTTTATGTATCACCTCTTCCCACAAATCTGAATGACCTAAGAAACCGTATCACAGCTGCGGTGAACTCAGTGATGCAGGACATTTTTCATCGAGTATGGGATGAATTCAGCTACCGTCTAGATGTTTTCCGTGGAGCCAGAGGCGGAAATATTGAATATCTATAAACTTGAATGTGTGTCTAATCATATATAATTGACATAATTCAAATACAACGTATATTGCAGGAAATATAGCCATATGAATTTGAGTCCATTTTTTAGAGTCACGCTACTGACACTTCATAAAATTGAGCTAGGGATACGTTTAAAATTTGTCTCGCATTGAATAAAAATTGGAAAGCTTTCAGTTTAGACGTGATAACACGGAATATCTCACAGCCCTAAAAGGGAATCGTAAAAGTGGTCAGTCAGCCAGAAGCAAGCTGTATTGTATGATACACATTTGATCACACAATTGCTGCATCAAGTCCATTACTACTTGAACGTCCCCGCAGCTATATTCTCTCAGTTCACTGGTCAACCGCTCAGTTCTGTGACATTCCGATTGCTCAGAAGACCATTCCAGCCCCGGAGATTATGTTATACACTCAAGTAGATAGAAAAGAATCCTTATTCTCTGAAAGAGAAAACTCCAGCTAGAATTGAAACTTGAGTGATAAGTCTGTGGATTCATCGTCATCGTTGTCATCGTTCATCTTAATAATCATCGACATCATCAACACCATTACGTTAAAAAGTGCCTTAATTTTTACATGTATCAGGATCGATCAATTTTACATTGCTTTTGTAACAATAACAGCAAGGATAAAAGACTATAATATGTTAATATTTGCAAATACTGAGAACTTTGCTAAAGAAATCACCGGCCCTAGACACAATCCTGAGCGAACATGTAGTAAGCTAGAGATGACGTTACACAGCCAATAAAGTTATAATCGTCGCATTGTTTTTTAAAACTCAAACTCTATTAATTATACTAGTAGCATATAACTGTTCAGAAAATGAAGTACCAAGTTTTTGTTCACGATCTTATATTGATGCTGACTGACAGGTGAGTTTGGATGGAGAGAGACGAATAGCACAAAAACAATTACGGTTATACATATTATTATTATTATTAATGTATTTTTGGTTGTAACGTCTAAGAAAATGGACTGTTTTATTATTTTAATACAGAATAGTGGGCTATTAACTTTTTAGACTACTTTTAAGTAGATTGCTCCTTCGATACAGCAGAAACCAACGCTTAACTACTTAGATCCTGTCCCATGTAATCGGCAAGCATCATGGTTAGGTACAACAAGAAAATTCAGGAATATTATGGACAGTAAAAACTCGCTCATGCGGGAATGGGTATTTAAAAGTTGTGAACTCATTTAAAAAAAATTGAATCTCATACAACGTTAGTACAATATAATTCCATTTCCTAGAATGAATGAATGAATGAATAAATGAATGAATGAATGAATGAATGAATAAATGAATAAATAATTCAGTAAATAAATAAATAATAAATCAACGATTCAATTAGTACATCAGTAAATAATTTAAGCACTAAGGAAATAAATGAACACAAAGAAAGAAAGAAAGAAAGAAAGAAAGAAAGAAAGAAAGAAAGAAAGAAAGAAAGAAAGAAAGAAAGAAAGAAAGAAAGAAAGAAAATCTTATATTCTACAGCAATATCCTTGATATTTGCGCCGTTTTCAAGGCGCTGAATTAATATATACTTTGTGAAAAAGACTCAGACGTAAACATGTTTGTGACATGATGCCTTAGTCCTTCAAATATCTACAAAGGAACAGCTGTCTAAACTCATGCATTTCTTCGCAAAGGAAGTCGTATCTCTACATCCATACCGAAATTTGACAACAATACGCTTGATTAGTTGTCTGATATTCATTCATTCATTCATTCATTCATTCATTCATTCATTCATTCATTCATAGGTTTCTGCCCTAAAAACAGGTATTTCACCAAAAACCCAGCATTCTCCAATCTTTCCTATTTTCTCTGTTAATCTTCGCATATGATCCATATATCTTAATGTCGTCTATCATCTGATATCTTCTTCTGCCCCGAACTCTTCTCCCGTTCACCATTAATTTCGTATCATCCATCAGAAGGCAGTTTCTTCTCAGACAGTGACTCAGCCAATTTCTTTATCAGTTTCAGCATCATTTTCTCTTCACCCACTACTTCCAAGACAGCTTAATTTCTTATTCTGGCTTTCAATTTCACAAGCTCCATTCTTCTCCATTTCCACATTTCAAATGCTTCTAGCCGTTTCTATTCACTTCGTCATAATGTCGATGTTTCTGCCACACACAATGCCACACTCAACACAAAGCACTTAACTAGTCTCTTCCTTTGTCCTTTTTCCAAAGATCCGCAGATGCTCCCTTTTCTGTTAAAAAGCTTCATTCCTGTGCCATTGCTATCCTCCTTTTGACGAGCAGCAGGTCATGTTACTGATTATGGTTCACTCCAAATATTGTCTACTTGTTCTACTGTCTCAGTTAGTGTTCGCACGTTCATCTTCTCTACTTTTGTTCTTATGACCATTGTCTTCGTCTTGTTTGAATTTATTTTCATCCCATACTACCGACAGCTGTCATTTAGCCCCAGTAGCATATCCCTCAGTATCGTCTCCTCTTCTGCTAATAATGCCATACCATCATCAAATTTTATTAACTTTATTCTTCTTTTTCCTACTATCACCGCTCTCATGTTCTGAAAACAATTCTTCACTAAATCTTGTCTGATATGTAAATAAGTAAAAGAGAATAATATAGTTCGTTTCACGTAATTATTATAGTTAACATCATGATTAATGTCTGATTTGTTCAAAGAGACAAATATTCTGTAGTCTAAAAAGAAATGAAAAGAAAAAAGAATTAACTAAAGAATAAGAATTGTGATGACTATTTCGTTTATATGATGCCATTTCATTTTCGACCAATGAAGTGTAATTAAATGTTGAATTCCAGCCTATCATAGTCACACTTTGCAATAATTTTTGCAGCTAGATTTATCGCTATCAATTTATCGCATGGTCGTTCTTTTGTTTATTCGTTGTCGCCAACTGTTTCCCCGTAAATTGATGATCATGAATATATTATGATGCAACTACACGGTTAAATGTTTCTTTCAACTTTAAAGCAATGAATGCAAGATTGATATTTAATATTAATTAATATATTTACGCAGTGAAGACGATGTTCAAAACGGCGCACCATATACACAAAATCTCCATGCATCTTAATTGAACGTATCTTTTAAACTTGATTTTTTCAATATTCTTCCCAGATTGCACGCATACGCGATTGGAATATTGACCTGTGTAGATGCAGCTTTAGTTCCGTTACACACTACAGCGAGAATGCGTTTGTCGAGCTATAAAAAATGTTTTCGTGTAGCACTGATTGTAAGTAACGGTTTAAATAAGGCACACTAACATTGATCCTGCTTCCACAGGTAACTTAACCTATAATTGTATCCTATAAAATTTGTATTTTGTGAATGAAATGAAGCAATTAATAGAAAGTCAGATGTTCAAATTTATGTAACATCATCGTATATCAAACCCAAAGACTTTGCATAGTTATAATAAAGTCTTTGAACAAACTGCCTTCCGTATGGTGTAATAAAATTCGTGTTTTAATTAGGCCTATCAATATATAGATGGCTACACTGTGTAGCAACTTGTCTCGCTGTGAATACATAACCATTGGTATATAGCTGTCCCCATTGTTACCGTTAAATTAAATTATGATTTCAGCAGATAATGAAGATGTATTTATGTTATAATAATAAGAGAAAGGTGCAGTACATGTAATTAACATTGCTAAAGCTATATTTCGCTTTTCGCAATTGGTATTACTGAATAATAACATCGAATATCTTTATTTCTGTAATCGAAATTCATTTACCAGTATTTCAACTTCACAATGTCTGAATAGGTGAAGTATTCGTTAATATACAATTATTAACATTTTGTGATCGAATTTTAGGGATATATTATTTATATTTTTATTTTATTTACGAAATAGTCCTAATAAATATCACTCGAGGTCTGAGATTACTACAGATCAGTTTAATAGGATACTCCATAGTAAATAATATGATCCTGCTTGATACCTGAAGTTTAATCGAAACGCGAGCTTCATTTCAGAGGTAATCTAGTCTTCTGGACAGTCACTGGATGAAATTTTTTTGTGTAAATCTACGGGTCGAAGTCTCGCGTTTGTGGCTTGGAGGGGACTTAATTTCAAGAGTCTAATTAAGTAATTAGTCCAGGCGGGTGAGAGAGCACGAAATTTTCAAGCGGTTGGAAATTTCCCGGGAAATCTGCCTTTGACACAGATCTTAATTACCATAATGCGGAGACGCAGCAATCCAGTCAGATAATCAGGTAGAAGAAGTTACGACATTTTATATAGAATTCTAACGTGTTACGAAGTTATGCCCTTCTTCATTACATTCCGGAAAAGTAATTCAGGTGAATCATATTTCCAAGTAGCTAACTTTGTTTATTGGTTGTTCCTAATTAAATGTTCATATCTTTGATAAATCATTCTGTTGCATCATAAAGTTTTCACTTTTCCTTCTGGTTTAAATTCTTCTTCTTCCTCTTAAATTAGGATTCAATCCTATTTTATTTCAATTGGTGCTATTGTGTTCGGAGGCATGTGACCAGCGTTCATGCCAACGTTTAATGGTCGTCCCTGACGTCTAAGAGTGTCTAGTTTTGCTGTCATTGCGAGTCTTGGTAAACGATCGTCCGACATCCTCAATACGTGGTCTCTCCATCCTTTTCTTCTTCCTTTGACACATTTTACTATGTCCTGTATGTCACAATATTTCTAATTTCCTCACTTCGTTTCCTGTCTTGTAAGCTGTATCCTGTGATAATTCTTAAGGTTCTCATTTCTATAGTTGTCAACATTTGCTCAGTCTTTTTCGTTTCAGTAGCATACGTAAGATTGGGGCTAACACGTGTTTTTAGATCCTAATTTTACTTTCAATATTCATATATTTGTTCCTCCAAACGACATCCTTTAAACAACCTGTCATAATTGATGCCTTTATTGTCTGTTCTCTGATTTTTTCTATTAAATTTGTATTACTTCTAATTTTTGATCCTAGATAGTTGAATGACATAACTTGTTCTATAATTTTATTATATACTCCTAGTTTGCATATTAATGGTTATTTTGAAATTGTTAATGAGTTGGTTTTTTCTGTTAATATTATCTGTAGTAATGCGAGTGGATTTATCTGGGAAATCTCAGACCTCGAGTGATATTTATTAGGACTATTTCGTGAATAAAATAAGAACGTAAATAAAGTATTCCTAAAATTCTATGACTTATTGTACATTTACGAATACTTAATCTATTTAGACATTGTGAAGTTGAAATAGAGGAATATCGATTATTGCAATAAAGAAATTCGATGTTGTTATTCAGTAATGCCAATTGTTTTATTTCATTCACAAAATAAAATTTTATAGGCTACAATTATAGGTTAAGTTATCTGTGGGAGCAGGACCAATGTCAGCTGTGCTTTATTTCGACCGTTACTTACAACCAGTGCTACACGAAAGCATTTTTTATAGCTCGACAAACGCATTCTCTCTGTAGTGCGTAACGGAACTAAAGCTGCATCTACACAGTTCAATATTCCAATCGCGTATGCGTGCAATCTGAGAAGAATATTGAAAGAATCAAGTTTAAAAGGTACGTTCAATTAAGACCATGAAGATTTTATGTCTACATGATGAGCCATTTTGAACGTCGTCTTCACTGCGTAAATATATTAATTAATATTAAATATCAATCTCGCATTCATTGCTTTAAAGTTGAAAGAAAATTTAACCGTGTAGTTGCATCATAATGTATTCATTTTCATCAATTTACGGGGAAACAGTTGGCGACAACGACTAAACAAAAGAATGACCACGCGATAAATTGATAGCGATAAATCTAGCTGCAAAAATTATCGAAAAGTGTGACTGTGATTGGTTGGAATTCAAAATTGAAAATTGAATGACGTGATATGAACGAAATAGTTATGTTAAATTGCTGAGCTGTTAGTTGGAAACTATATAGTAATTTCTGGAAGCTTTAAATTCAAAATCCATAATAAATTCATCCGTCATGAATGTTCATTTAATCTTGCGGTGCAGAGATTAGTCTATTTGTGTTACTTTTAACCAAAATTTATATGTTAGACATACGAAAAGGGAAACCTCCTTACATGGGGTCAGTATAACAGTAGGCCTCCAACTAGGGTAGGCCTAATACACGTCACATTAAAGTGAAAGTATCATTCCCGAGACGGGATTATTGTTGTCGTGCGCAGAAAATACGATGGGTTATAGAAAAAAAGAACAATCAGTAAAATTAAATATGGTGTACAAATTCATTTGAACTGTGAGAAATTTTCCAAGTCACATTGCATATGAGGTAGAACAGAAGTTTAAAGGAAAGAGTAAAATAATTTTCTAGTAATCCTTAATTGAACAAATTTCGTGGCACAATAAGGTAAATTTCGTGATTTTTATGGCAATTATTCCGTTTTAATTACACTTGTGCCAAATTAATTAATTATTGGTGAATAATCGGTGTAATTTCATTACTTATTTTCATACTAGCCGTACCCATGCGCTCCGCTGCACCCGTTAGAAATAAATATAAAGTAATTACATAATTAAAATAGCACATTTGAATCAGGGGACATTTGATGTTTGATAGAAGGATAAATCGTTTAGTATGTTATTTAATTTACATTGTATTTTAAAAAATTAAAATGCGATCATTTTGATCCAGAGACATAACCATTATTTTAGGAAATACAGGAAACGAATGTACAGAATAGCCTATCAAGTTTTCTGTGCGTAAGAATCTATTTTAATCCTACCTGTCCTGGATTCACTCAGAAGTTACTGTAATAACATTATAGCATTATGTCCATCTAGAGAAACTACACTTTCCAATTGTGAATTAATAATTAATTATACAAATCGGTTAATTTAGCTTCCGATATTACTTCATACAAACACAGGAACATTGTCTGTAGGCTATGTTTCATAGCTTTCGATTGTTGTTGTCCAAGGTTCCTTATAGACGAAGTCATTTGTTTTTTATTTCCTTACACCGCCTTAGATGGCGTTGTTATTGTAATTTTAAAACACATTTATCTCATTAACTATCAGTTGTATCAAAATTTTGCATACAATAAAACTTGTCGGATATTATTTTTAAAGAAACGTTTGTTATGTAACGTTTTTTCATGAAAATTAATAATAAGGGAGATGTTTCGATTTATTGAATTAAAGCCCCCTTCTAAGCCTCCTTTTAAATAAAATATTTTGAATGCCATATAGCCTAAATTCTAAGATATGAGGAACTTAATTTGTATTCCAATTTTCATATAAATCGGTTTAGCCATTATCGCGTGAAAAGGTAACAAACATCCATCCAGACAGACAGACACACAAACAAAAATTTCGAAAAAGCGATTTTCGGTTTCAGGGTGGTGAATTATAAATGTTAGGACCATTTATTTTTTGAAAATCGAAAATTACCAGAAAAATTTCGGCTACAGATTTATTATTAGTATAGATTTCAATATATGAAACATGTTATGAAAGGACGAATGATAAAACTGTGATGATGGAACAATGAATACATCTGTTACCATCCGACTGTTGCACCCTGAATGCATTCATTAGTGGTCATTTGTTAGCAGACGCTGTCAATTCACGCAAGAGTAAATTATGTTGCGCGGGCTCTCATCTTGTCACTCCAGGGTTATCAGTCATTCCCGGGCCATTATAATGCACTTCTGAAACAGATTAATATCATCATTTTGTATTTGTTAATCGGCCTGATTAAGGTTCATCAATTATGCCCGATTATACTCAACCGATAAATTCTCATTGCAAAACTTTGTAAAGGTGTTTAAAATGCATACTATGGATTTTAAAATTGCAGCCATTATTCATAATTCTGTATACTGAATACCAAAAGATGAACCGGGTTTATAATTTGAACTTACAAATTCTCGGTTAATACCATTTTTGAAATGTGAAATATTACTTTTGTATTGTAGGGAAGGAATAATGTCATGTTCATCTTTTAGTATTAAAAAAATTAATAGAAATCACCATCATAATCACCATCATCGTCACTAGCTGTCACGGAATTAGACCATTTGTTGACCTGTTTCGATCTGACTGTCCAAAAGTCTTTTCCTGGGTTTTCCTCGACTTCTCTTTCCTCTTGGGACGTAGTTCTTCAAAATTTTGCGCAGGTGTTGAAACCATTTTGTTTTATACTTTCCAATTTTTTTCTCTACTGGAACTATTTTTCATTCTTCTGCCATATCTATAGGATGTTTCCGGGCAAATGTTACAAACTTTCAGGGATGATGGGGAAGGGCTCATGTATCAATTTCAGATAAGGAATTCAAGTCCGGAAATGACAGAGTCGAAAGTTACAAGCAAAAATAGTTCTGTGGAAATCAAATAAATTTATTCCTCTGTACACCTTATTTATGTGTATTTATCTGTACATCTTACACATACTGTATTCATCTGACGTTGTTTACGTTGTCTACTTACAGTATTCCATCCAGTGCGCTGTCTAAGGGATTGGGACAGGAAACTACACTAAAGCAATGCACATAGCGTAATGTGTAACGGACATGGTCGGTCCTGATATGCACATCTGTAGACAGCAGTGTATGTGCAAAAGTTGCAGTGTCCAGTCGATCAGTCCTAGTGAAATGGAGGAGTACACGAGAGCGGAATAAGCAGAATTGATTTTCGAATACGGATGAGCCAATGGGAACAATAGACAAGTTCACAGATTGTATAGGGGCAAGTACCCATTAAGGAGCCATCCGCCCCATACCATCTTTCCACGACTGTTCTAAAAGTTAAGGGAAGGAGGGCACGTGGTGCCAAATTACAATTCCATTTCCACACAACTATTTTTGCTTATAACTTTCGATTCAGTCATTTCCGGATCATGGTTTCTTATCTCAAATTGATACATGTGCCCTTTGCCATCATCCCTGAAAGTATGTAACACCACCTCGGAAACACCCTGTAATTATTCAATTTTTCCATATAATTTATCCCGAATGATATCAATTTTTGCGTGTAGCTGTTTTGAGCAGTTGTATCAGTGAAGCGTGGTGAGTCAATGAAGTTATGGTTTTACAGTGCAGTGAATAGCTGCGATCAGTGATAATTTATAGTGTAAATGAAATGTGTTCTATAGTGTCAGTGGAATGTGTTATAGAGGGTCAGTGGAACGTGTTATAGAGGGTCAGTGAAATGTGTCCTAAAGTGTCAGTGACATGCGTCATAGTGCCACTACAGTGATTGAGATGAGAGTAAAGTGAAAGACTATTATGAGTACCAATGTGAAACTTATATAGGGCCTATACATATGTAGGTTGTATTGTAAAATTAGGTTCACTTATTAATTAAGTTATTTTATGTATTATTATTAATTGTAATTTTTGTGTTCAATTGTATTGTGTAGGCCTATTCTTATTGTATTGCTTATATAATTGTATTGTGTATTGTATAATTGTATTTGTATTGTATAATTGTATTGCGTATTGTTTAAATTGTGTATACCGCTGCCATCGGGTGCTTGCCCACTTGCAGTGTAAATAAATACATACACACAATAACTTTGTCTATTATTACTCTTAATATCTTAATATTAATACTCTGATAATCTAACGAAGTTCAGCTTTAAAACGCATCCTTAAAATAAAACCACATTGTCAGATTTTCCTATGCAGTTACACAAATGATCAAATAATGTAACACTTCGAGAACTCCAGAAAAGTCTTTACCCCTTACGTCACAAACAAAGAACTATCTCTCTCTCACGAATCAAATTATATAGGCATTTGCAGTGACACCAACTTATCTGGATGTTTCAAAGGTCTTTAAAATATCCCTTCTTGCTCTGCTGAAATAACATGGCGAAGGAGGGGCAGGAGGGAAGTTTTATATCGTAGTAATTCCCTGCGGGATTTATGACGAGAAATGTTCCGCTGTTTGTGTTGAGTGCCAACACATTAAGGCAGAGCTCGGGTCGCTGCCGAGGCCATTCCAACTAACAACCTTACGTAATGTCCAAGGTATCATGAGACCCATTAAGGATACCAGTCTTAAGCATCTTTGGAAATGTCTGTTCTGTTCCTATGTGTATTGAACGTCCCTGTAAGGAATTTTAATGCAGATATAATTACAAAATATGAACAGGTTTTAATCTTGCAACATTTAATTTATTGTGTAAAACGTTGGTTCATTCTCACAGAATGTTAGCAATCGAGTATGAACTTTTGGATCTTCGACTTATTTCGTATCACGTCAGTGGCTTTAACTGCATAATTATAGTCTATTCAGTAGAGACTCACTAATAGCAGACATTTGCTCAAAACCGCCGCTTAAAATATCAGAGTGTAATTACATGACAAACGATCACATGATGTCAATGCTGAAATCGAACTACGGGTAGAATTCACTGCATTTGTACCCAGAAATATCACCACTTATGCTATTGCGAACATTTTACGATTATGAATGTTGTTTATACAGGATGAACTGTCAATAATTTCAATAATTTCAGGGGGTTATTCTTTGAGATACTTCAAACAAAAAAATTTAATGAAATATCTATCTATCTATCTGTCTGTCTGTCTACCTATCTGTCTACGTGTCTGTCTGTCTGTCTGTCTGTCTACCTACCTACCTATCTGTCTATCTATCTATCTATCTATCTATCTATCTATCAATCTACCTACCTACCTATCTATCTATCCTACCTACCTACCTATTTATTTATTTATTCGGGTGTAGTTAAGGCCATCAGGCGTTCTCTTCCACACCACCAAATACAAATGCAATAACAGAAATAAAAAGGAAATAAACACTATAAACTAATGAAAATCACACAGAAATATACACAGGTTGCAGTCATACAAACTTTAAATGAGTGATTAAGTATAATTAATTGTATCCTAAGTAATTAAGTAACATAAAGAAGAAACTTGCGATTTTAATCTAGCGTAAAAAACACAAATCAACACTTCTAGCAATACCTAAAAAGCTTTTTTCTTAAGTATTTTGTCTACAAAGTATGTGTATCTATGTAACGGAACTGTCCCCGAACACGAGCTTTGCTCTTTCGGGGTATTTTAATGTAACGTTTTTATGTATATGTTATTATTAAATAAATAAATAAATAAATAAATAAATTAAATAAGACAAAATTTTCCAATTTAATTTAGAATTGTGATAAAGTCCGGCAGTCCCTGACGTCATTTGGTAACGAATTCCAGAGATGAGGTATTTCTACAGTGTAGGAGGATGAGTATAAAGACGTTCTATGATGAGGGATAGAAAGAAGTGCTTGATGCCGGTTTCGAAGAGTTGTAAGAAATTGAAAGCGCGATAACAGATAATTCGGAGTAGAAGTATGCATGATTCTAAATAGAAGAGACAGTGAATGTATTGTTCTTCGTTCCTTAAGACGCACCCATGAAAGTAACTGGAGGGAAGGTGTTATATGGTCAAATTTACGAGTATGCACACATTATGAACACGTTGTAGTCTCTCAGCTAAGAGTGAACTTACATTAGTTAGCAAGGAATCGCAATAATCAAAATGGGGCATTACAAGCGTCTGAATAAGATTCTTTTTTAGACTAAGTGGTAGAAATTCTTTCATATGAAACAAGGAGTGAAGTTGAGAAAATTTTTTTTGCAAGTGTGTGTTACTTGAGTATTCCAATTTAGATCGCTATCCATAAAAATGCCAAGATTTTTAACGGTTTCACTGTATTTAACAATAATCCCATTCAATATTATATGTGGTATAGTACTGCTATCAAGAGTGCTTCGTAGATGATTATGTCCCATTACGATTGCTTGCGATTTCTCTGGATTTAACCTTAATCCAAATTTGTGTGCCCACAATGAAATCGAATTCAAGTCTTCGTTTATTTTGTTTAATGCGTCACTAGTCTCGTCAGGGTGGATGGGTGGAGCGGAGAAAAATTCTCTCCGGCACCGGGACTAGAACCCGGGTGTTAAGCTCTATGTGCTGACGCTTTATTCACCGAGTCACACCGGATTCCATTTGCGATGTCGGATTGAATCCTCTCAGTTTAAGTTCCACGTCTTAATTTCCCTTTAGTGGCCAACTCTCATGTACTGCGTCACAGATGTGACAGTGGCACAATATCCAACACACTAATGTGCAGAGGTGCACTCATTACGAGTGACTAACTGGCCGGGATCCGACGGAATGAGCATTGTCTTAAATCACTATGTGATTATATACGCATATCATATTATTGCGATGTACCGAAGTACATATGATATTTCCGTGCAGGAACTCTGCGTTATCTTATGATGAAGGATCGGTGGAGCGGAGAAAAATTCTCTCCGACACCGGCACCTCAAACTTCCTTAGCCTCTGTTCTTCTCTCAAAGTGAAAGTCCAAGTTTCTCAACCATACAGAAAACCGATAATATAATTGTTTTATTAATTCCTATCTTCAGTTTTTTTAGAGCAAAAGCTTCTCAACCGAATAACAACAGACATTTCCTATATTTATTCTTCGTTTAAATTCTTTCCGAATTTCATTTATATTTGTTACTATTGATGCAAGATACTTAAATTTTTCCACCTATTCAAAGGATAAATTTGCAATTTTTATATTTCCATTTTCTACTATGTTCTAGTCACGAGACATAATCATATATACTTTGTCTTTTCGGGATTTAATTCCAAACCTATCTCTCTACTTGTTTCATATTCACACCATCCGCATAAAGAAACTGCCGATGTAACCAGTTCAATTATTCTAAATCTTTTCTATTATCCTGGATGGCGATCTTTTGTTGTTGTTCTCCAACATGTAAACATTAATTGCTTCTACAATGTATATCCTCAGACAATGAATTCTGTCGAAGTCTATAAGAATAGGAGTAAGTGCTCAAAAAAAAAAAAAAAATATATATATATATATATAGCTCTCTTGCACCCAAGTTTGTTTTAAGTGCTAGGCCTATTACACGAAATTTCAGTGTCTCTTTACCTTTTGACTGGTACTATACCATTTGAATCGGCTATTTACATTCCTGTATTATTTCCGCTACTTAAAAACTAAAAATTTAGTAGTATATTTTTGTCTTTAGTTATTTTACAACACTTTACCAACTTACTTATTTATTGGCTTTTAAGGAACCAGGAGGTTCATTGCCGCCCTCACATAAGCCCGCCATTGGTCCCTATCCTGAGCAACATTAATCTAGTCTCTACCAACATATCCCACCTCCCTCAAATCCATTTTAATATTATCTTCCCACCTACGTCTCGGCCTCCCCAAAGGTCTTTTTCCCTCCGGCCTCCCAACTAACACTCTATATGCATTTATGGATTCGCCCATACGTGCTACATGTCCTGCCCATCTCAAACGTCTGGATTTTATGTTCCTAATTATGTCAGGTGAAAAATACAATGCGTGCAGCTCTGCGTTGTGTAACTTTCTCCATTCTCCTGTAACTTCATCCCTCTTAGCCTCAAATATTTTCCTAAGAACCTTATTCTCAAACACCCTTAATCTCTGTTCCTCTCTCAAAGTGAGAGCCCAAGTTTCACAACCATACAGAACAACCAGTAATATAACTGTTTTATAAATTCTAACTTTCAGATTTTTTGACAGAAGACTAGATGACAAAAGCTTCTCAACCGAATAATAACACGCATTTCCCATATTTATTCTGCGTTTAATTTCCTCCCGAGTGTCATTTATATTTGTTACTGTTGCTCCAAAATATTTGAATTTTTCCACCTCTTCGAAAGGTAAATCTCCAATTTTTATAGTTCCATCTGCTGAGTTTATCTAGCGTCTGAGTGAGATGATGATTATGCCAGCGAAATGAGTTCAAGGTCCAGGGCCGAAAGTTATCCAGCATTTTTCGGGCAGTGGTAAACTACACTGGAATTCAAACTTCCTGTATGTAAACTGCACTGATTTTACATGTAGTAAATTGCATTGGATGTTGTAAATTACACTTCTTCTCATTTTATTAAGTTTTGTCCAACATTTTTGCCCGGTCTGTAGACTCTCGACAATAGATCCATCGCCTTTCTTGAATTTAGTAAGGTTTGTCTTCATGAACTGACAGTTTTCTTACTATTTAGTTCACAATTACATCGATATTAATGCACCATTTCCATCGAATATGTTGGCAGCACAGTCAGCGCACACAGGTCGGAAAACGAATGGGTGCAAATCTTTCCATTGGTATTTAACTCTCCTTTTAATTCTTCTCATCCCTCTATACATATTTTTGTGGACCAGTTAATCAGTCTTCAGATCGAAATTTACATAAAAATCAATAGAATCAATACACCACATTTAGGAAGAAATTCACACGCTAAGAAGAAACAAATTTATGTTGAAAAACAAATTTCTGATTACCAGAAAGGAAAAATTGATCGACTAAGATTCATAAAAAATACATGTTATAGATTTGTCAAAGTACACTACAGTATTAGTGTTGGACAAATGTTCGATAATCCACACGTATAATAAACTGAAGTGGTACGGTACAGTGTTAGTGTTGAACAAGTGTTTCATAATCTTCACGCATAATAAACTGAAGTGTTAGTACAGTCTATACAACAAATATCAGCTCATAGCTTCAGTGCAGTTTGTACCTTCTACTCCTCGGTCACTCAGTGCAGTTTACATAGTACGTGATTAACTCTCCGGATTCTTCTAGTGCAATTTACAATCGCCCGCATTTGCTCTTAATTGGTAGAGGGAAAATCCCGGAAAAACCTAAACCTATTAACTTGTACCAAACAAGATTTGAACCCAGTCCCCCTCGTTTCACGGTCAGGCGTGTTAACAGTTATTCCACAGCAGTGGACTTCAGCAGTATCTACTTCATAAATGTGTTGTGTGTTAAATTATTTTGTCTCTACGTCTTCACATCTTCCTAAAAGATTTTGCAATATCTTCAATATTACGGTCAATATTACCGGATTTTTATATAATATCAAAGAGTGAAATGTGTACATATTTATGTAAGAAAAATAAGCTGAATATGTACCGAAACATGTAAAATCATGAAAATATTTAATATCAATATTTGGCAGGTATAGGATAGGTAAGACTCTCCAGTTTGACTTCATAGAGCATCCGAATTTTTTACCGCACACTTGACACATTACTATTTTTCCATCTGTAGTGAAAGCTTCGTCCATCACAATCCATGATTTTATTTTGTTGTTAGGGTTGAAGATACAGAGGCCATTTTAGTTGTAGTTAAAAGCTGTAGATAAGCTCACTTGTACTTTATACTGTAAGTACTAAAACTAGAGAACTGAGTGAAGTGAATGACACAACAGTATTGCAAGCACTGTTTCGCTTTACTGGATTAGGAAAAAATAAGATCTGTGGGACACATGCATTTTAGCTGCTCCCTGTAAGAAACAAAGTACCTACTAAAACCTCAAACTATAGGCATTTACAAACTGTCGTTTGAAATTGACATTCCTGTCTCATTCAGAAGAGTAGGATTATTTCAGCCGAGAACCATACTTTCTACTAAATTTAAAGTAAAGAGGTCAAGCAATAATCTGAAAAGCTATTTATTTTCATCTTTCAACATCTTTCCAGTTTGTTCCTTTACTCCAGTTTCTTTTCAGAAGTCTACCACTTTATTGCGGCTCATGCTTGACTTGACACGGGTTTTCCCTGGAAGGATTAGGAAGAGGGTGGTTAAGGTTGAAAATTGCTTGGGAACGGATTGTTAAGACGTGTGCAGAACAATTATAGTTCGAGACAAATCATGTCCTCGTCCCACCCCACCGCAAGAAAACAACGCTAGTTTCTGAGCGATTTTTACAATACAAGGTAGTTGTATGAGAAAGGTTGCCTTTAGTTCACTCATATTTACAGTGGGCGGTATTGGGTGAGTGCCTCTATTACTACCTGGAACTAAGGACGTTACGTTTCGTTCTGAAATATATCCTTTCTTGGGTAGGTGCAAAAGGTTTTTAAATCTGTGTATTTCAAATTGTAAACTTCTCCAGCAGAAGTTTTTACATATTTTCCCCTTTTAGAGAAGTAAAAATGAATAAAACCTCTAAATATATAGATTTATGTAATATCAAGCCATAATATGTAATGTGGGGTAAATATGTAAAAATATGTAATATCAAATTTTAATATATTAATGGTAATTACAAGATTCGCAAAGATTTGTTATTTATATACGGTGAGGTTGAAAGGAATATAATATGTAATTACATAAAAATCTGTTCCTTACTCATATCCATTGGAAAAATACATTGCAAGATAAAGAGCAATATCAACAATCTTGTCTATTTTCTGGTACATCTTCAATACTGGAAATATTTCTGAAAAGTGTTTCATTTTGCTGCAAACAGAACTTTCATTTCCAATACAACTGCTGTGGCAGTTCACATGTCAACAACTGTACAGTATCATGTCTACGTCGGAAGCTTTCATCCCTCCGCCTTAGTCTGATCTCCTCTTTAATATAAAAGCTGGCTATAAATGAATTGATTGCCACCATGTGACTAGCAGTGCTAATATCTCAGTTCAGTGGTTTTCAAATTTTATGTAAATTCTAATTACCGCACGGGATTTTACGACTCCAACCGTTCGCTTTTTTTTTTTAATAACTTTCTACTACGTATTTGCAGTGTAGTAATTTAAAATCATTCATGCACATTACCTACTGTATATTATCTTAATTAGCTCACTAATAGTATAATATTATCATAACACACATTCAGCACTAGCACGTTGGTCTTCCATCCAGGTGACCCGGGTTCGAGTATCGTCATAGAACTTAGTATTCTGCAAGACATTTGTTTTCAAATTACATGTGATTCGTTGCTTATTCTGCCCGATCATTTGCATAACCCGACTTAAAAAAAAATTGAACATGCTCCCTCTGTTCCAAAATATGGTACAGAAAGATGTCATTAATTCTGTTCCACAATATGGTATACATTTGTTTAAGTTCTCAGTAATATAATGTAACTTTAATGCATCTTCTATATATTTATTTTACTCATATATTAACATAAAAACATAAAAATTAGGTAGGCCTAAATTTCATTCTGTGTGAAGTCAAATTAATGAAAGAAAAAAGAAAAATTGTTTTGAGAGGGCAAATTAACATAAAAACTGCAATAAATTATAACCCGTTTTTGTACGACTGTTGAGCCTTAGATGTTCTATTCAAAATTGACTGGGTTGGTGTTACGTTTTCTGCAATAGGAAGACCACAGCAGGTACCCATTTGGTTTCTGTTCATAATGAACTATTTAAATATTATAGTTTGATGTACTACAGAAGATTAGAAACATTCACAACTGCACTGTCTGATAGTCCCTTCACTACAGAACAGAATACCACACCGCGAAACATTTCGTGCGTGCATGCGCAATAATCAAACTTGCTTTGTTTGTTACTATACCATATTTTGGAACGGAGGGAGTAAGTTTATACGAAGATAGCTGATATAATCTACGGCTCAGTTCAAAACGGAAACGTCAGAAAATTTTAAGTTTTGATTGTATTGTATTTATTTACATTCCAGAGTATTCGTAAATTGCTTCACAGCTAGAATATGAAACGTGTCGAAAAAAAATCTGAATAGTACTACAAAGTCTTAATTATAGTCACAGTCTAGTTCAGTGGTACTCACTAGAAATTAGAGGACAGCCAAAAGTGAGAATTAGTAATTTTGCCTACAGCCGTAAAGCATTTCACAATATTGAAGCTTAACGAAATGCGCGGATTTTATTTACTAAATTATTTGGAGTATTATTGTTATCATTATTATTATTTCAATGTAAATGAAAAGAACTAACACATGTTACTAGTATTTTGAAGATGAAGTGCGGACTCTGTATAATCATGCCAATAGGAGCAGATTGTTTGTTGTTTTATTTCACTTTTACACTGCTCAGTCGATTTAGTAGAAAGTCAATGTTCGTCTACTTAGATATAACACGCGGAACAAGTCCCCTGCAATCGGCAAGCATCATATTTTGGTAGACTAAGTAATCAGTGATAAGACTAGTAGCACAGTCTAATATATAGTCACGAAGCTTGAGTTGTGAGGGCACTAGGAACAATAGACTGTGCCGGTACTATTTTGCATTGTCTGTGATGAGGCTATAGTAGCGATTCTAGTGGTTAGCAACTATCTATGAATGCATATTCCCTAAGTATTGAGCTCCGTGACTATATATACTAGGCTGTGGTAGTAGTAGCCTATAGTAAAATGAGATTATGATAAGTAAACTGTTAAAAAATGATGAAGGAGAAGTCGACGTGACAATTTTGAATAGGTTAAATTAAGTCATTGTGTCTGTAACGAAGGTGAGAGTAGAAGAAATTAGTTGGAGGAATGGATATAGTCTAAGAGGTTTCAGGAAATAGTGAAGATAAAAACGAAATTATTATATATAATGTATATATATGTATATTAAATAAATGGATAAATAAATATAAATATATATACTGTATAAGCTTATATATACTAATAAATAAATAAGTAAATATAAAAAGAGAGAGACAAAGGAAGAAGTGAGTGCGTGAGTGAGTGAGTGAGTGAGTGAGTGAGTGAGTGAGTGAGTGAGTGAGTGAGTGAGTGAGTGAGTGAGTGAGTACATCTCCCTTGATAAGTGTCAGAGGAAAAACAATTGTTTGTATGCATCTGATGTCTGATTAGTGTAACATGTAGCTAATCGGCGATGTATGCAATGGAGGGGGAAAGGAACTGGCCATCCTACCCCATTATCTCCTGGCCTAGTTGCCTCTAAAGTGGTGCTTTTTGGTATCACTTGTGAGGTTCAGACCTGTCTTCGGACAGTTGACTGAACAACAACAATTTATTGTTATGTATTTAGTTAAGAAGATGTATTGAGCGTTGCAGTTCATCAGCTGTTCTTTTATAAAGCTTTAATCATAAAATATTATGTAAGGCGACGCAAAAAGTAAGAAAAGAAAAACAACATTGTTTGTCCAGCATAGTGACGTTCTGGTTTTCTTTCCACCTCAAATATTATACTATTTATGACACACTAAATTTTGAAGTGACTTTTGAATGACCCTATATTTCTCTATAGAGGTCTCTGCAATAGTTACTTTGCGAAAATTACATGTGGAAACCGGTTGTACAAATTGCATTTGCATGTAAATGGTACTTACTGACTTATCGAGAAAGTACGGGTTTTGAAAGCGGATAATTGCGGACACATTCGAAATTAATGTGTGTTCTGAAACCACTAACAGCAACAGTGCTTTTATATTAAGGAAAGCATGGAAGACTAATTTATATGTTTTTGAAGCACTGATGGAGACCACGAGACACAGAAACTTGACAGGAAATTGTGATTTTGTTCTATTAATACACACACATCAAAATTTTCTAAGGAACAACTAAAAGAAGTAGAAATATTAAGAAAATTGACCTAATTACAAAACTGAAAGAGCCATCGGAGTGGCTCAGTCGGTTAAGGCGCTTGCCTGGCGATCTGAAGTTGCGCTCGGGAGCGGGTTCGATCCCCGCTTGGGCTGATTACCTGGTCGGGTTTTTTCCGAGGTTTTTCCCAAACGTAAGATGAATGCCAAGTAATCTATGGTGAATCCTCGGGCTCATCTCGCCAAAATACCATCTCGCTATCACCAATCTCATCGACGCTAAATAACCTCGTATTTGATACAGCGTCGTTAAATAACCAACTAAAAAACGTGAAAAAAGTGAATATTAAAGTACTATTCATTTGTAATTCTACTAGGTTACCATACTAACCAACGTTGTTATTTTGTATTGTTACGTTGGAAAGAATTAAATTAGTGTGTTTTAACAGAGGACATAATCTAAAAACCTTGTAAAATCGTAATAAACAGTTAAGAATATTTTAATGATGGAAGAACATCGTCATTTAAACCATGATGAAATGCTTAAGGCGATTGGCATAATTAAAAATGGGAACACAAGCTGATGCTCCAAGGGCTCTAAATACGGGAAGAGGTAATTTCAAGAATGTGGAATCGTTATGAACAACTTGGCAGTCCAGAAGAAAGGCACCAAGGTAAACCAAGGGTTAGCACTGCATGAGAAGACAGATTTCTGTACTTAAGAGCCCTCAGAGAAAGAACGTCAACTGCCACAATGTTAAGAAGTGCTTTGCAAAATGTAAGTAACGTAATTGTTTCAACTATCAGAAATAAACTTCATGAAAGAGGCCTTCATGCCCGTCGAACTTTAAGGTGTCCAGCTATTCGCCATGAAAATCGAGAACTTCATGTTTTGTGGTGCCCACAACATCCAAATTGGATAGAGGATTAATGGAGGCAGGTCCTCTTTAGAGATGAATCACACTTCGGTTTCCATCCGGACTCAATAAGAGTCGGAAAACGTATGTCTCTTTCCCATGTTAAATTTACATTACCTCGTTAACATGTTTCAGCCTGTTAAGTTATCAATCATCTTCAGAACAGCTACCTCGTTAACATATTTCAGACTGTTAACGAGGTAATATAATTTAACACGAGAAAGACACATAATACGTTTTCCGAAGTGATATAGTGTTAAAAATTGTGTAATCAAGATGTATCAAGAAGAGTGATCATATGGAGGTCACCAGATGACGCAGAAAGGCTTTGGAACGTACAGGAGATCCACAAATTTCAAGAAGCTTCTATCATGGTCTGGGGAGGAATAATGACCAATAGAAAGACGGACCTCGTTCTTTTAAGAGGAACACAGAGAGCAAATGTTTATATTCAAAACACTTTGCAACTTTTGGTGCTTCCGATCGCTGAACTCCTCTACATGCATGATAATGCCAGAACACATGTTGCCGGAGTGGTGTGTCACTGGTTTCAAATACACAATATTCAATTGCTACAGTGGCTTGCACAATCTCCTGATCTAAACCCCATAGAACACCTTTGGGCTAACCTTCGGAGTTTCGGAGGATCTAGACAACATCCAGTATCTGGATCAGTTGTACGCTCGGCTGACACATCACTTGGAGAACATTCCTCAAGATGAGAATCGTCTTTAGGGCTACAGGTGAAAGGTGGGGACAATGCTATGAAATGGATGGCGGACATGTTGAATTACGATGAATTCTTATGTACCTACCATCACATAACCTCATATCGATTTCATGTCCGCATGTCCATTATTTCTATAATCACCCTGTATAATAGACAAACATGCATGCCTGAGAAAGGGTTCCACCAGAAATTCTCGAAATTCCTCATTAAGAGTTTTGAGAACTTTTAAACGTTCTTGGTCTGTCAGACAATTTCTCAGTAATATCAAGTTACCATACTGTTGTCTTGCTAGAAGTACTGTAGCTAACATGAATTCTATTTTTGATTTTACTCTCTTAGTCTATTCCAAATGTTAATTACAAACAGAACATGCAGCAGCAAGTAGTGCCAACTCATTTTAAGCTTCGATGAATAACGCGTAATTGCAGAGTAGTAATGTGGGCATTTCAAGATAAGAGAACACTATGGTGAAATAATGACAAAAATTAAGGAAATCTACTTTTTTTATGTTCCTAATTATATTGTACCGTCTATTTCTCATTACAGTTTTATTTCCTATCAGAGTCCTTCAAACTGTGCCACGTGACTTTTATAGCATATATTCTAATAGAGAAAAAATAAATTGCAAAAAAAGTTACAAAATGTTTCCTGTAGCTATATAGACGAATCACATTCTAATCGAAGGCGTTCTAAGGTACCATTCCATATAATTAAATATGGTCAAACATACGTTGTGTGAGTAAGCTGAGAGAAATGTTTATTTTTTAATCCTCTTTTCTCGAGTTTAAAATTTAAGCAGTTTCTTTAATTAAAAAAAAAAAAGGTCCTTGTAGAGCTGTTATTGTCAGACTGGTCTGAAACTTCCCACAGAAGTTTTTTGAATGTTTATAAATAAATTTTAATTAACATTTGTCTGAAACATTAAGTTAATTCGAGGCATATTCATACTGCACTTTAAATTAAAATATGCTGTAGTGGTAAATCCATTATATTAAACAAAATTTTATTCTGACTCTCTATTTAGACTGCTCAAATGCTAATTAATTTTATTCCCACGACTATTTTTGAGCTTTTGACTAAATACGAAATAAAAATTTCGAAAACTTTGTCGTAAGAATCCTTTTTAGGGACGTCAATATAAAATGTATAATTTCAAAACTATTAGCCCTAATGGTACCAAATTTTGTGGAGATGATAGTATTGCAGGCATGTTTATGTAATTTAAAATTAACAAGTTTTGGATGAAAATTGTACAAGCTTTAAAAATGACATTTAAGAAGCAATGTACGCCTAGTTAGAGATCGGTAATATAAGTTGATATACGAAGTTGAGTAAATTGCACTTGGATGCACTATGCTAATCTATTTATAGTGAAGATATAAGGCAAATAATGAACCTTAAATTCGTAATTAATCTCTTAAGCAATTAAAAGACTGTTGTAGAGCAGTGGCGACTCGTGATATTTTTGTATGTAGGATATGAGATTGATGACTGATGATAATAATAATAATAATAATAATAATAATAATAATAATAATAATAATAATAATAATACTATAATATAATAGAGCATGCAAATTCAATACAAGTAGGCCTATGTTAGTCTTTGACTCATCATTCTGGAACTGGCAATTTATTAGTAGTGAAGTTCAATTCTCCTCCCCTTTTTAGTTGTGAAGATGACTCCTAAGCCATTGTACTGCCCGATATTTACCGATGCTCCGTCGTACGTTTGCGCAATTAATTTCTTGTTACAGTTAAATTCTTCTAAATGATCAAATACAACTTCTGATATTCTTTCGGCTGTCCTGTCATCTGAAAGTCCTCTTAACTCTTGTATTTATTATACGTACTTACTTACTTACAAATGGCTTTTAAGGAACCCGAAGGTTCATTGCCGCCCTCACATAAGCCCGCCAGCGGTCCCTATCCTGTGCAAGATTAATCCAGTCTCTATCATCATACCCCACCTCCCTCAAATCCATTTTAATATTATCCTCCCATCTACGTCTCGGCCTCCCTAAAGGTCTTTTTCCCTCCGGTCTCCCAACTAACACTCTATATGCATTTCTGGATTCGCCCATACGTGCTACATGCCCTGCCCATCTCAAACGTCTGGATTTAATGTTCCTAATTATGTCAGGTGAAGAATACAATACGTGCAGTTCTGTGTTGTGTAACTTTCTCCATTCTCCTGTAACTTCATCCCGCTTAGCCCCAAATATTTTCCTTAGCACCTTATTCTCAAACACCCTGAACCTATGTTCCTCTCTCAGAGTGAGAGTCCAAGTTTCACAACCATACAGAAGAACCGGTAATATAACTGTTTTATAAATTCTAACTTTCAGATTTTTGGACAGCAGACTGGGTGATAAGAGCTTCTCAACCGAATAATAACACGCATTTCCCATATTTATTCTGCGTTTAATTTCCTCCCGAGTGTCATTTATATTTGTTACTGTTGCTCCAAGATATTTGAATTTTTCCACCTCTTCGAAAGATAAATCTCCAATTTTTATATTTCCATTTCGTACAATATTCTGGTCACGAGACATAATCATACACTTTGTCTTTTCGGGATTTACTTCCAAACCGATCGCTCTACTTGCTTCAAGTAAATTTTCCGTGTTTTCCCTAATCGTTTGTGGATTTTCTCCTAACATATTCACGTCATCCGCATAGACAAGAAGCTGATGTAACCCGTTCAATTCCAAACCCTGCCTGTTATCCTGAACTTTCCTAATGGCATATTCTAGAACGAAGTTAAAAAGTATAGGTGATAGTGCATCTCCCTGCTTTAGACCGCAGTGAATTGGAAAAGCATCAGATAGAAACTGACCTATACGGACTCTGCTGTATGTTTCACTGAGACACATTTTAATTAATCGAACTAGTTTCTTGGGAATACCAAATTCAATAAGAATATCATATAATACTTCCCTCTTAACCGAGTCATAAGCCTTTTTGAAATCTATGAATAACTGATGTACTGTACCCTTACACTCCCATTTTTTCTCCATTATCTGTCGAATACAAAAAATCTGATCAATAGTCGATCTATTACGCCGAAAACCGCACTGATGATCCCCAATAATTTCATCTACGTACGGAGTTAATCTTCTCAAAAGAATATTGGACAAAATTTTGTACGACGTCAACAAAAGTGATATTCCTCGAAAGTTACCACAGTTGGTTTTGTCCCCCTTTCTAAAAATAGGTACAATTATGGACTCCTTCCATTGTTCTGGTACAATTTCCTTTTCCCAAATAGCAAGTACAAGTTTATAAATTTCGCTATATAATGCACTCCCACCCTCTTGTATTAATTCTGCTGGAATTTGATCGATACCTGGAGACTTGTACTTTTTCAGATTTTCTATCGCAATTTCGACTTCTGAAAGCGTGGGTTCGGGTATAAATGGCTCAGCAGTTTGTATTTCAATTTCGTCCCGATCATTTCTATTTGGCCTATGTACATTTAGTAGTTGCGCAAAATAGTTTTTCCATCTGTTTAGGATTGATGGAGAGTCTGCAAGCAAGTCACCATTCTCATCCTTGATCACGTTTACCCTTGGCTGATATCCGTTCTTAAATTCCTTTATACCCTTATATAAATCTCGAATGTTTTTATTCTTACTATTTGTTTCTACCTCATTCAGTTTTTCCTTCAAGTAACCTCTCTTTTTATTCCTAAGTGTACGACTTGCTTCCCGTCTTTCATTGAAATAATTATCTCTCTTCTCCTCAACTGGATCCTGTAAGAATTTCAATTTTGCCTGTTTCCTTCTTTCTACTACCATGCAACAATCTTCATCAAACCACGGTTTCTTTTTCTTAGTTTCATAATAACCTATGCTCTGCTCAGCTGCAATTTTGATACTATCTCTGATATTTTTCCACACGCTATTAACATCTAATTCTCTCTCAACTTCGTCGGAACTTTCTAAAGTGGCAAACCTATTCGAAATTTCGACCTGATAATTTTGCTTAGCTTCCTCGTCCTTTAATTTCAAAATATTGAATTTAGTAATATTAACTTGTTGCTCTACTCGCTTGGCTACTGATAATCTTTCTCTTAATTCTCCAATCACCAAATAATGGTCAGAATTACAGTCTGCACCCCTGAAAGTTCGAATATCTACTATACTAGTATGTCTCCGTTTATCTATCAAGATGTGATCTATTTGGTTGTGTGTCAATCCACCTGGAGAAGTCCAAGTATATTTATGTATATCCTTATGGGGGAATGTTTTACTTTTGACAATTAAATTTTTTCGATGTGGCAAAGTTGACTAATCTAACTCCATTGTCACTACTAATTGCGTGTAGGCTCTCTTTTCCAATAGTTGGTCTAAAAATATCCTCCCGTCCTACTTTAGCATTGAAATCCCCCAATAAAATTTTCATGTGATATCTAGGGAACTGATCAAAAGTATGTTCCAATTCCTCATAGAAGCTATTCTTTATATGGTCGTCTTTCTCTTCTGTAGGGGCGTGAGCATTTATAACTATGATGTCGCACCATATACCCTTAAGTACTAAATATGATAACCTGTCACTGATAAATTCGACCTTTTTTACTGCTGATTTTATTCTTTTATGAACAAAGAATCCTGTTCCTAATTGGTGATTATTGTTTCCTTCCCCATAATACAACAAGTAATCTCCTATTTGTGATATGCCATTCCCATCTAACCTAACCTCTTGTACTCCTACGAAGTCTATTCTATATCTAGCTAGTTCTTTTGCTACTAATGTTACCCCTCCTGTTCTATAAAGACTAGTTACGTTCCAAGTGCCAAATCTCAAATCCTTATTCCTTTGCTGTGGTCGTGCCAGAGAATCAGTCCTATTCCGAGGCTTATTATAGGGATACGTAATAAGCTGTTTTTTACGGTGATGGGTTGTTAGCCCTTCGCCCAACCCCCAAGCTGGAGGACCACCCCTTATCGGCTGTCCACGACTGCTTATTCAATATATTCGCAGCTACCCTCCATATCTGGAGGGCGTCTCCTCTATCCGCAACCTGAGGACGTGCCATGCCGTGGTGATAGGGACCCACAATACATGGATTTTTTATACGCAGCTTATATTATTTATTTTTATATACTTTTGTTTTTTATTCATTTTTATATTATATCATTTTAAATTATTTATTATTTCGTTTATTGTATTCTTTTAAAATGACCAATGAACTGCATTTCAAGAGACTATAAGGGTACTTGAAAATTCTTATTGTGGTCTCTGGCAGTGTCTCCAGCACCCAGAAAGAAGGGTCGTAGTATTAGGATACGCGGTCATATCCTCAAACGCGGCTAAACTCAAGCCATACTTCGCCCTCCGCACTCTCCCCTGTCCCCTAACTTCACTGTTAGAAACACCGTTTGCTGTAAGGTATTTGGAAGGTTCCTAGGAAATTATTTCTGATCTGTGCAGTGGCGGCAACTCACGACAGAAAGTGGAAGCTTATAGGAAATTAATACGTCGGTACGCATTGAAAACCTAAATCTATAATTCAAATGTTTTCGCAGGAGTTGAACATATACAGGGTGATTCACGAGGAAAGGTAAAAAATTTAGGATACGATATCTTAGGACATTTTGACTGAAAAAGTTCATACGAACATAGGTCCGTTTTCAAATGATGGCGGAGGTAGATGCATTTTTTTGGTAAAAGTCTCGCCCCAATGTGAATCAGACGTTACTATATGTTGCTGACGTGATACAAGGTCACCGATGAATGACTTAACATTGGAATCTGCATTAAGAGCGATGCAGATAAGAGAAGAGAAACAAACCGAGTGGTACGGCATTACAAATATGCTCTCACTTATCGGTTCACAGCAGTTCAGTCAGCTACCTACAGTACAGTAGTTGTACATGAACAGTTATCGGAAGTGTTAAGTTGGGTTTTTCAAGATGCCTTATAAATTTTCGACTGCAGAATACGCCGATATTGTGTATGTTTATGGTTTGTGCAATGGAAGTCCCTTGCGCGCCGTAGCTGAATATGAACGACGCTTTCCGAACAGAAGGGTACCATATCGAAGAGTATTTAATGTCTATGGGGTTGGATGAAAGACTTGGCATAGCAAAGGAAGGGGGGAACGAGAGAGGCGCTAATCGTCCGTATTTTGGATGCGGCATAAGAACAGCCACGTGCAACTCTCCTGAGCGATGAGCGCGATTCACGACCGAGCGCAATAGTGCATTGAAGCAGGAGGAGGTATCTTTGAAAACGTGCGAAAACATCGACCCCGACATCTAGAATATTAGGTATGTATGCATACGGGAATATAAACTTTAAATTTGTCCGTTATCTGTCTATAAATACGAGTTAGTGCAATGGAATCTCAGAAGTTTTTGTGAAATCAACGAGCCATATCTCCGTAACCGTTCAAAAGCGGACCTATATTCATACGAACTTTTTCACTCAGAATGACTTCAAAAGTCACATCCTAAATTTTGTGCGAGATTGTGCGTATTTGCTTGGTTTCCGCACAAAACCAATCCGCGGAAAGTCTAAAATTCCACATTCAGTATTCCCAACCTAACACATAATTTCCCTCTTCTTACCGCTTAAGTGACATATTGATTTTACTGCTTTAGGCTTTTAACGTATTATTTTTAGAGACGTTCAATATAGTAATAATTATAAATTGGAAACTTACCACTGCAATTTCACCTGAATTGCACTGTTAATTCCTGTTTTTAAATATTTGCAAAATTAAGTAAACTCTACAACTCCACTAAAGTTACTGCATTCGTGATGCAAGTAGCATTAAGGAAGCCATGAAAAAATCAACAAGATTGTATAGTATGGGGGAAAAAAAGACAGACGTATATCACGGCCTGCTGGAGTATAGTAAACACAAAAAAACATTTTAAAGCAACAATGTTGAAGATAGATATTTATGTTTTGTAAATTTGCCGTCATTGAACAGAAACCAAGATGGAGATTTCATTGCAACTAATTAGAAATTACTCTTTCAGGTATGTAATAAACGATCTTCGCACAAAATAATGTATGATACACGATCGGTATGTTTTCTTTCAATTCTCGGAAATTAAAAAAGTTCAACTACGTTTCGCTTTTTCAAACTTTTCCTCGAACATGAACACTTCAACATACCGCTCTTGTAACGCATATTACTATTACCTTTCCTCGTGAATCACCAATGTATTTTCTATGCTTAGAGGCACGAAATTAAACTGTAGGATAATCTTCATATCCTTCATGGAGGAATCGCCACTGTTGTAGACGACATCTTGCAAACATAGAACGCCAAAATTTTTCGTACTTTACTCTTCTTCACAATCCAGAAACTCGAGGACAGAGGTTATCTAAGAAAAAGGAAGTTTATGTGAAATTTGAAAGGATAAGATGTAATTACCGGTGTTTTAACAATTTAACGGTAATGATAGACACTGATGTAATAGCGACGCTGATGGAATCCTGAGGGCGCATGTGGTGGCTCCCACAGTGACATGCATTAATTTGAGGGTCGCGGCACCCCAGAGCCCACAACACGGTCGTTATATCCCGTTTACATGCTCCGCGACCTTGCACAGTATACCGGTCATCGGTGCGATGGAGCGACAGAATGCACCGAGATGGCTAAGAGATAAGCATGAGAGATTGCTCAGCATTGTTGACTGAGGATCGTTACAACAGCCCAGGAGCCATACAGGAGTACAAGCTACAAGATAAGCTGTCTTACATAGACTTGAGTTTATTGAAGTATTCATTTTTTATAATAATACTAGCTGCAAGCACCCGGCGTTGCCCGGGTTGTCCTTTTTCTTTTTCTTTTTATAACTACACTGGCCGTTAGACTTTTCGGAAAACTCAGGAACTCAACTATAAACAACCAAAACGAATTGTCTTTCTTAAGCTTTTCTCGCCATAAAGATGAATTTTTAAATAGTGTCACTTGCATGAATTAATGAATTTCTTAGCCAAATGTTTGAGAGGATTTACTCAATTTAAAACAACTGTATATCAGGCAACGAAAGAAAACATTTCATCTCGTGCCTTACATTCAAATGCTTTTTTTTAATTTCTATGTGTGTGTATATCTATTTATTCTAGCGTAGTTAAGGCCATCAGGCCTTCTCTTTCACATCACCAAAAATACAAATGAAATAATAGAACAATAAAACTATAAAGTAAAACCAAACGAAAATTTATACAGGTTAAATGAGTTGGCATTTTCTTGCTGAGCTTTATGGGCATAATTTTATTTACATTTTTCGAGTATTAATTTTGTTCCGTAAAAGTGAATACAGTAAAACCTCGTTAATCCGGACTAATTGGGGGGGTAACTTGACCAGTTTAACGAAAGTCCGGATTAACTTAAATAACCTAAAGGAAGAGTAGAAGGTGCATTAAAACTCCGTTTATAGCAATAAAACACGTTTATTGTGGTGTATTTAAAGGGCATAGGCTAAATAACAGTGCAGTAAAATGTAAAGCAAAATACAGCCTACATTTCAATAAAATTTTTAATACTATAAGTGTAATATTGTAATTATTATAATTGCATTGTAGTAATGTATAAAAATAAGTCGTTTAAAACAAGGTACTTTAATTTTTCGAAAGTAGAATATATGATATGATATGATATGATATGATATGATATATGATATGATATGATATGATATGATATGATATGATATGATATGATATGATATGATATGATATGATACGATACGATATATGATATGATACGATACGATATATGATATGATATATGATACGATACGATATATGATATGATATAATATGATATGATATGACATGATATGATATGATATATTTCGTCACACTGCTTCTTTACATGTAATGGTGTACCTCACATTTCTCTGTATCCGGTGCCACCATTAATATATTACTACACTGACACATTATTTGCAGTACACGTCTACACAAATACTCCCATGTACACTATGAACCTTTTCTATTACTTGGTCTAATCTTCCCTTCAGTATTTATCCTACATTCCATTCTATTCTCTATTTGTTCATTAATCCTAGTATATATTTATTATTATATACTACTTTCAAACCTTCCTTTTCCTCTCTCTAACTAATATTCACTAAAATCTCAATTTCACTTTTTCTCTATAAATTATCATATTGAATTATTTCTCTTATTTGTTCTTTGATCTTCTCTTTCCTATCCTTCTCTTATATTCATTTACTGTTCCAACGTTCAAATGTTAGTACTAATTTTATGCTGTCACTTGTTCACTTCTCTTAAACCTTTTTTAGTATTTTCACTCTTTCCTATTTGCGCTCACTTTCACTTTCTTATTATTCCACTGACACCTAATCCTTTCTCACTATTCTCACTTCCTATAAATACTTATATTTTATCTCTAAACATCTGATTGTACACTTTCTCTCTACCCTATACTTCTCGATCTTTTACAGTTCCACTTTACTTTACATCCCCACATTTTTTTAAACATATCAAATATTTCTGCTATATCCTCAGCTGTCGCAGGCTCTGACCTTTCTTTACTGTTCATCTCTACTTTATAAAGTAGAATATACATAATGAAAAATCACTTATCCCTGTGGCGTATTTCAATAGCGTGGACGGTTTTCATGTAAATTTAGTTAAAAACCACTAATTTCAAGCCACTGAACGGCGTAACAAGATCGCAACGTTACAGCCAGAGAGGGAGGTGGAAGGCAGTTCACTTAGGAAGACAGGACTGAGTTCCTTGACATCTTGTATATGTATTATGAGAAGAAAGAGTACTGTGTTAGCGGCGATGTTGCCAGACTGCTGAAACTTCCAAATTAATTTTCTAATTAACCGCGCATTTAATCATAAAAATTAAGATAAAATTTTTCTATTCATCCAAGTCAGCGGTGATCAAAGCGGGTGTCGTGATTAGCCTACATCGTGTAATCACAGACATTCAAACGGATACGAGGAGTTTCCTGTACATTATTGTGTGTTTCATTCACGTACTGAAGGCAAGCAGTGGCGGTATCATCTCGCTCTACAAACTCTGTCTCTACAAGAAGTAAGAGGTGGTTTCGTAAAGAATGAGGAGAATTTTTGTGTTGTTCTGTCGGACAAAATGTAATATGTTTACTTTGCTCAACGGTTCAATTAGGATATTAAAAAGAAACATTAATTGCCACGCTGAATATTGTATTATTATTATTATTATTATTATTATTACTGACCACTAAGTACGTGTTTCTATAATTCTCCTGTACGTGCATGAATATTGATATTTTTAGATCTTCTCCCCAGAAGAATAAAATTATTAGTTTTATCCCAATTTTAATCTTCTTAATCTTTAGATTAGGGTAACTATTTATTAGTTATTCATTTAATAATAATATTGTAGAAAAACCGATTAAATATCATGTGCCAACGAAGTGATAAACGCCAGGAATTGACATGTCTTAAATCATGGCCAGGAATAGAAAGACGACATAAATAAATGTAAGGAAGTCAGCTACCTAATGGAGTTTGAAATATCTCGTGCTCTAAAGCCTTTTAATAGAACAGAATTTCTGAAATGAGTAATGATCAAAACAGTTAAAGTAACTTGTCCACAAGAAGTTTTTAATTTTGAAAAACTACGAATTTCTCTATCAATTGTCGAGAGTAGAATTTAGAAAATTCCTGATTATATTCAAGAAGAATGTTAGTAAAAAGAAGCAAGAAAAATCGTATTATTATTCACTGGCTCTTGATGACAGCAGTGACATTACTGATACAGCAAAGCTTGAGATTTTTATCCGCAGGATTGATCAATAATGTCAGTACAGGAACCACCACTGGTTGTAGTTTTCATGCCAAGTACGTTTCCTCCGTCTCCTTACTTCATAGGCTGTCTGTCACATGTAATCACTGCAGTTCGAGTTTTGGTCACCGCTGATCTAAGTGTACCTTATCGTCACTTTCAATCTGCAGGATTATTTAACTTTCATCCTGTATATGTTTCAAATTGCTATATGGCAGAAAAATAAAGGAAAATTATGTGGAGTGAGGGTGGGTGTCGTTATTGAGTTCCCACGTTGGACGCCATTTGAGGGTGAGTGGTTATTGTGACCACACGTTGGGCGCCATTTGAGGGTGGGTGCGTCTCGATGTTGCGTGAGATTCACTCAGGGTAGCCGAGGTACGGTTGTGGTGTAGGTTGATGTCGGGAATAATACCAAGCCGGCTACTTAAATAAAAGGCAGCGTAAACTTCAAAACTATAAGTTTATTGTCGTATCCACTTGGTAAACCCTAGAGTATGTATTTCCGGCTGACATATAATTCAATCGTTGGTCGCCTTTTGTATCGACTCTATGGCGGCTCTGAATAAGCTCTATCCGATACTACAAATTCAATACTCTGTCCGGTACACTATGACACGAAGCGAAATAGTAGTCCTGTCGACACCAAACGAAGTAGTTATTCTGCCCTGTATGTAGGGCCGCCGACACGATGCGAACTCGTTTTTATGATCTCCGCTCCGCGGCGGAATAGTAGTCGTCTTGATGATCTCCGCTCCCCGTCACCCTTATTTATAAAAACCTATCCTACGCTAAAACTAACTATTCTATTGGTTAAAAACTACGTCACTAACTGGCCTAAAATCTATTCCCTATTGGTCCAAAGTGACCTCATAAGCTGGACCAAGATCTCTTCTTATTGGGCGCGAAATATGTCATCTCTAAATTTAAACTTTGGATTTCCCATAACATCTAATTAGTTTGTATATCTCACAGGAATACCCGTTCTTTGGAAAACCCCAGCTTGGCAGTATCTTTCCCACGGGTCTAGTCCGACTCCGGCTTTTATGCTTCATCGAGTCTATACGAAACCCCGCTCAAGGTGGCCCTAAATCTGTCCGATGCTGACAAGTGACGAAACCCCTGTGTGAGGAAGCTAATTCTAACGAAGTCGCCAGAACATCCCCGCGAATACATGTAATAAAAATATGGAGATATCACTTCGCTGATAAATCGGTCTCTCCCTCTCCTAATTACTGCTTCAAATGCCCATCTACATAACCATTGGAAATTCCCGAAAGAGTTTCCAATGTTATGAGATGTCCCCGCTTTCTGCCTATAACTAGCCTCATAGTTCCCCCACGCTATCAGCCGGTAACACATTATTTACAATACAGTGAGATTACAATGTCACTACAAACAATTACAATAAATATTACATATATCTTCACAAGCCTTTCTATGTACACAACTCTCACACAATAAGCACAACAATGTACAATTTATATCCACATTTACATATGTACAATACCATTCATTCACATATTTACATTTATTTATTAATTGATCAATTATACACTCTGCGTGCTTGGTTGTACCAGCCGCCCTGTACAGGTTCACCTAGCTGTACGCGTGAGACTAACCATCCTACTCTTTCTCATTCCTGCCTCCTAGCCTCTCCTGTTTGAAAGGCCGCAAGAGTTGCTTGTGGTACCTTCCAACAGGTTTACTTTTTCCCCTTTCTACCAATTCGAAAGTATGGTCTCCATATCTACTTTTAATTTCGTAGGGCCCTTTGTACAGTAGCTCCATGCGTGAGTAACGTCCTCTGAGGGCGGAAGATAACTTCACGTCCCTTAGCAATACCAGATCGCCGGGTGTGGGCTCCCATTTGTGGCGATATCTTTTAACTTTACCGAGTCTATACTCAGCCTTTTTCCTGATTCGGTCGAAAGCTAGTTTACACAGTAGTTCCGCACTAGGAGGCTCACCCTCCTGTATTGCCTGCGGCAAACTCTTTATCATAGGATCGGGATCGATCCCTAACATAAGTTTGATCGGAGCTATTCCGGTCGTTGGATTGATAGAGTGGTTCATGACTCTCTCAATCACCTCACATTGCCTAAACCAGTCCTTATGGTTTCGGTGACACAGAATACGGAGGTACAATGATATATCCCTAAGCGCTCTTTCGCAGGGATTACCGCTGGGAAAGTATGCGGAGCAATTGTACAGCTTCACACCCGCATCTTCCAGCCTTTCGCAAAACACTTTCGATTTATGTACCGACACATTGTCACTGAGCACCGCTGTTACCGGGCCGTAGGTCGGTATATAATCTCTAACCAGCTTGTCAGCACACAATTTACTAGAGATATTTCTTAAAGGGTAAATCTTTACAAATTTTGTGAAGACATCGTACGTAACAAATATGTACCTGTGTCCGAAGGACGATGTGGGCATTGGACCGTGTTCGTCCACTGCTACAAGTTCATTCTTTTTACCCCTGATAATGACCTGTGGTACATTGTCATACCTTACATTTAGAGGTTTCGCCCTCTGGCAGACCTCGCAACGAGATATTACCCTTCTAACCTTCTTTGACAGTTGCTTAATATAAAATGATTCTGACATAGTTAAAATGATCCTATCACTCCCAGAGTGACACATAGATAGGTGAAAGTTGTTTATAAGTTCATTCTCCATACTCGCAGGTATGTATATCTTCCACTTCTGGATATCCCTACCATGCAATTTATACAAGATACCAGAGCGCAATCCATACACTTCGTCTTTCACCTGTGAGATTTCTCTAGCTTTGTCCATTAAGGCCCTTATCGTGGAATCCTCCTGCTGCAAATCTGCAATTTTCCGAAATTTTCCCGTCAGAGCTCCATTCCTCGTGGAATCAATTTTCATCACGGCAATTTCGTACGCGGGGGCGGTGATAGTTTCCGGTAGCCCCGATTTGGAATTCAAACGAGAGAGACAATCACCAAAGATATTGTCTGCCCCCGGAATATGTCTAATCGTCACATCATGAGCCAAAATCTCGTGCACATATCTGGATATTCTAGAGTTCGTCAATTTGCATCTACTCAGAAACGCTAGGCTTACATGGTCAGTAAATATGATTATCTGCCTATTAAAGATATACTGACGGAACTTCTGTAGTGCGAAGTACACAGCAGAAATCTCTAGTTCCGTGATTGATGCGTTGCTTTCGGTACGCGACAGTCCCCTAGAAGCTGTGGCAATCACATGTCGCTTATTATCTTCATCTGTCTGACATAGAATTGCTCCATATCCATATGAAGACGCATCCGTATAAATCTGAAAAGGTAGGCTGTCGTTAGGCCTTTCCAACAGAATTGAGTCGGCAAAAAGCAGTTTCGTTCGATCGAATGCTTCCTGCTCTGCCGACCCCCACCTGAATGGTGTATCCTTCTTCAACAATGCTCTGAGTGGGGCTACATGCTTAGCATAATTGACGAGAAACCGATTCTGGTATTGTAGGATACCTAGATATCTACGAACCTGTTTCCGGTTCCGCGGCGGCGGGATCCTCGAAATGCTCTGAATTCTCTCTTGGTCCGGTCTAATTCCGTCAGACGAAATTACGTAACCCAGGAAAACTGTCTCAACTTTAAAAAAGGCTGTTTTCCCCAGCTTGACTGTCATACCAGCCTCTCTCAATTTAGTAAGTACAAAATCAATATCTCTAATATGCCTATCAACATTATTGCCATATATAAGAAAATCGTCAATGTACTGTGCCAGAAAACCTTTCGTCGAATCACCAAAAATTATGTCAAGTGCTCTTAGTAGCGCAGATCCAGAACTCGCGATGCCGAATGGGCATCGGGTATACTGATAAACTTTCCCGTTATGTAGGAACGCTGTGAATTTTCTCGAGTCCTCGTCCAGCGGAATCTGCCAATACGAACTGGTCAAGTCCAAACTAGTGAATATAGAACAGTCACTGATACGGCCTAACAAAGTGTCCACTGACTCCGTCCTGAAATTATCTTTAACTGAGAACGAGTTAACGTGTCGGGCATCGATTGTTACTCTTAAGCTTCCATTGGGCTTCCTAACCCAGCACAATGCATTTACGTAAGGCGAGTCCGATACTTCTATAACTCCGTCTTTTAACATATCATTTATGACTTCGTCTGCCTGATCCCTTAAAGATAGGGGGATGGGTCTACATTTATGCCGAAATTCCTCCATTCCTACCACCTTAATTTGGTGTGTATACACTCTACACAGACCCGGCGCGTCTGAAAAGACATTTAAATGGCTACCTACAACATCCATTAAGCGTTTTCTTTCACTCTCACTCAGGCCGTGTGCCTGGTTAACTTTATCTCTCACTATTTCGAAAGTATCTGTCTTCCTATTGTTAGACGCGACTACCTGCCTAAGATCGCCAAGCGAAATCTCATTACAATATCTGGCCCTACCGCTAATGAGATTACGTCCTATTTGTCTCGCCTGGACTAATTCGCCGATACATAACTCGCATTCTCCGCAGCCTACTTGACACACTCCCCTAGTTACCTCGTTACCTTCCCACGGATTAACCTCTATAATTACATTCTTACAAATTTTGAGGTGCTCTACAAAAAAATAACTCTTCCTGTAATTCTATCTCTCCCGCGGTTCTCTCATCTAACTCAGCTCGAGCGTTATTGCTACTGAATGGGACATGGCCTACACTGCCGTTACCTGCCGTAACCCCTAGTCTGTTTTCCCTGAAATCTAATAGCGCGTGCCATTCATAAAAGCTTTCTACTCCAATAATGATGTCGGTAGTCAACCTTTGTATCACAAGAAAAATAGCATTTAATTTCACGTCTCCGCACTCTAACTCGAACCATACTTGATATTTTACCTTTTCCTTTTTCTTGCTTAGGGCGCCTGCACAGTACAGTGAACATATCGGTAACGTTTGCAGTTTTATTCCTGAATCCCTAACCTTTTGAAAAAATTCCAAGCTGCATACATTATTTGTGGAGCCCGAGTCCAACAACACACAACACTTTGTCCCAAATATTTTAGCATCTATATAAGGCAATACATAAGTCCCATTATTTTCTAACTCTGGGTTAGTAATATCGCTCTGTCTCTTTACGCTTACCGCGTTGGTGGATTCTTTTGATAGTGACTTATTGCACTTAGCTACAGAAATCTCCGAACCCTTGAGACTTCTGTCTAGCAGTTTCCCGAGTGCGACGCAGTCGGTTCCACTGCTATCTCGTCTCTATTTCTACTATTTATAGGCTCCCGGCCCATACTTATTCTGACCGGACTTTGCTGACGTCCGTTCATGTCTCTATTCCTGCTTTGTCCCACGTTACACTGTGTAGGTGGCCTATTGCGCCCTTGTGAGGCCATTTCTTGTAGGACGCCTCGCCTATCTCTCTCCTGCTCCTGTCTCCTCCAATCACCTCGATTTTGCGGTCCCCTGCTAAAATTAGGCTGCCAGAATCCCTGTCTGTAATTTCTGTTCCTAAGCCAGTGTGGTTGGGTTCTAAGCCTATTATTTCCATTTTCTTGTCTTCCCGTGTACCATCTTATGTGGTTAACCCTACGCACGGGACCAACACCTCCTCTATCGTTTCTCATCCTGTTATGACTACTCTGGTTATTCCTACTATTATTGGAGGGACCCCCAAAGGGCGGGTCAATCCTTCTCTCCCTGTTGGGACTTTTCCCTCCGTTATGGCCATTATGGTACCGACTATGTGCGTTGTTGGGGCTCCTGTCACCACCCCAGTTACTCTGATTTTGGGCTCCTGTCCTTGGGGATGAAAAGGCCGTACTTGCCCCCTTCCCCGCTTTCTGGTCGGTGGGGCTTGAACCCTTTCCTTTACCATGTTCATAATCTGCCTGTCCACTACATTCATAGTGCGTGGCGTCCGAACCGTCCAGCGCAGTCAATAGATCTATTGTTTCCCCGAAGTCTCGGGGCCCTGCTACAATCAGATTATATCTGATGTTCTCGGGATACTGCGAAATCACAGTTTGGATCAGCTCTGAATCCGGTATTGGTGGATTGAGGCTTTTCCCTTTCTTAACAATTTCAAGAAAATAGTCTATCATAGAGACGCCTCTTCCCGCGTCGAACCTGCTCTGATTAATTTCCTTCCTAATTCTTTGTTGTTGTCTTTGTCCCCAGTATCTCTCCGAAAATTTTTCTCTGAATTCCTCATAAGTGACATTATCCCCTAGGGCCACTAGCGCCCAGTTGAGTGGTCGGCTCTTTAGGCTCTTTCGTACGACAGTCATTTTTAAGTCATCCGGCACCCCTCTTACTCTAAAGTACGTTTCTAGCTCACTTATGTAGTTATGTGGGTTTGAAAATTCAACCTCATCAAAAATAGGGTAACCAATCTCATTCAAAATGTGAGTGGGGTACTGGGGACGGCCTAAATATGCCTTGTCGTTTACATTTATTAACTCACTACGCACGTCATCCCGTGAGGTCTGACATTCCTCACCAACACTATTGTTAACATGTCTTACATTTATGTTGCTACCTGATGCCGGGCTCTCACTTGTGCCCTCTTGTCTAGAAACTGCACGGTCCGAGCTGCTATGTCCGCTTAAATTTGCGGGACTACCCCCATTTAATACGTCGTTTATTGAGTTTAGTTTACTTCTTAATTCTTCCAAACATTCGTTATCCGCCCTTTCTTTATTCTTTATGGCTCGCTTGAGACCGTCCACTTCCTGATCCATCTCACCTATTTTCTCTTCCACCGAATTCTGAATTTCCCGAACCTTTTCCACTATCGTTTCCTCCACAGCTGATTTTAAATCGCTATTCTCTCTGGTAGCGCTATCTCTAACTCTAACTTCTAAATCCTTCATACTTTCTGACATCCTATCCATAGCTATCTTCAATTGGTTCTCCATTCCGATCCCATTCTCGGTTAATTTCCCCTCTAGCTTCTCTATTTTGTCCTCCATCTTGTTTCCTCTTTCCGCTAATTTTGCAATATGATCTCTAATCTCTCTCGAACTTTCCCCCAATCTATTTTCCATTTGTTTTATTTGTTCTCTACTTTCCCTCAGAATCAGCTCTCTACTTTCCCTTGAGTCATTTTCTAATTTAGTTTCCATTTGTTTTATTTGTTCTTTACTTTCCCTCAGAATCTGCTCTCTACTTTCCCTTGAGTTATTCTCTAATTTAGTTTCCATTTGTTTTATTTGTTCTTTACTTTCCCTCAGAATCTGCTCTCTACTTTCCCTTGAGTTATTCTCTAATTTAGTTTCCATTTGTTTTATTTGTTCTCTACTTTCCCTTGAATTATTTTCCATGAAGTGTCTCATCTGCTCCCACAACTGCTCTAGCGTCATTTCCCCTTTGCCGCGGTCTCTACTCTGTTGCTTTTCCACCGTTCGCTCTCTCTCTATTTCTTGTCCTGCGTTATTCTCGACCTCCTCCCTAATTTCCATAATTTCCTCGTCCTTCCTTTGCTCCATGGTTCCCTTGTTTCTATTTCCTCGTCTTTCTCGTATTTTCCTAACTACTTTACTCCTATGGCTACGTAGTATCATCTATACGCCACTCTGTCATCTATCCGACGCTTGCTTTCCCAATAATAATCTAACTAGGCCTGTATGTGCACTCGACTCACTTCCAACAAATTACGCAATACACTTATTTCACTCTTTCCCCCAAAATATCACACAGAAAAAAAATACATATATATATACACCCGAAATATCACACCAGAAATTGAAACATATACACTTTATAATTATTCCCCCAAAATATCATATACATATATACACATTTGTACGTCTTCTATTCATACTTGCCACAGCCTCTCCGAGTCGCCTTCTCTGGTGGTCCCCGTGTTGTCTTCTCTAGTGTTGTCGTGATGTCGCGACGGCTTGGTTCTGTTCCCGCCTTCCAGCGTCGTTCCTCGGCTATGCAGGGCTGAACTGCTCCGTCCGGTCCTCCTCGTTGTTTGGTGCTGTGTTCGCACCCGGGGCCGGTCACTGGAACAGCTGTCTTCCTTCGAGCCCCACGTTGGAAAGCGCCATTTGAGGGTGGGTGTCGTTATTGAGTTCCCACGTTGGACGCCATTTGAGGGTGAGTGGTTATTGTGACCACACGTTGGGCGCCATTTGAGGGTGGGTGCGTCTCGATGTTGCGTGAGATTCACTCAGGGTAGCCGAGGTACGGTTGTGGTGTAGGTTGATGTCGGGAATAATACCAAGCCGGCTACTTAAATAAAAGGCAGCGTAAACTTCAAAACTATAAGTTTATTGTCGTATCCACTTGGTAAACCCTAGAGTATGTATTTCCGGCTGACATATAATTCAATCGTTGGTCGCCTTTTGTATCGACTCTATGGCGGCTCTGAATAAGCTCTATCCGATACTACAAATTCAATACTCTGTCCGGTACACTATGACACGAAGCGAAATAGTAGTCCTGTCGACACCAAACGAAGTAGTTATTCTGCCCTGTATGTAGGGCCGCCGACACGATGCGAACTCGTTTTTATGATCTCCGCTCCGCGGCGGAATAGTAGTCGTCTTGATGATCTCCGCTCCCCGTCACCCTTATTTATAAAAACCTATCCTACGCTAAAACTAACTATTCTATTGGTTAAAAACTACGTCACTAACTGGCCTAAAATCTATTCCCTATTGGTCCAAAGTGACCTCATAAGCTGGACCAAGATCTCTTCTTATTGGGCGCGAAATATGTCATCTCTAAATTTAAACTTTGGATTTCCCATAACATCTAATTAGTTTGTATATCTCACAGGAATACCCGTTCTTTGGAAAACCCCAGCTTGGCAGTATCTTTCCCACGGGTCTAGTCCGACTCCGGCTTTTATGCTTCATCGAGTCTATACGAAACCCCGCTCAAGGTGGCCCTAAATCTGTCCGATGCTGACAAGTGACGAAACCCCTGTGTGAGGAAGCTAATTCTAACGAAGTCGCCAGAACATCCCCGCGAATACATGTAATAAAAATATGGAGATATCACTTCGCTGATAAATCGGTCTCTCCCTCTCCTAATTACTGCTTCAGGAGAAAGCATGTAGTTTTTCACAGTTTTTTATAGAATAGCGAAGGGTTTGAAATGGTACATCACTGAGAGAGATGAGCGAGAAAATACAGAAGAAACGGAGTGTCATCTCATAATCCTACTCCTTCTTCGGTCGTAGTGAAAGCAGGCTGAAATAACACGGAGCTAGGAAAGCTAAAGAAAATCTAGAAGAAGATATATATGGGGGATTATAATGCAGACTGTTTAATCCTCTGAAACAAGAAGAGGAATTAAATTAGCTTCTCCATCTGCTTCCAGCAAAGACGCTAACTTATCTTGACATTATAATTGTTCTCAATAATTGCATATTCTAGAAATGGATAAGTATAGATATGTCTGTGTCCTCTGAAGTCACTAAACTCTTACAACATGAAATATGCGAAATTCATTAATATAAATTTGTACGACATTATGACTACCAATTTTTTTCTGAAATCCTACATGAAAGTAAATCATAATTATTAATACTCTGCACTTTATCTGTGGATCAAATTGTTCCATTTTGAATTTCTTTTAAAAAAAAAAACGAAATAGTATAGGCCTATTACTAGTAGGTACTGTTATTAGAATAGAGAAATATTTATCGTATGCCACTTGATGCCCTCACACTGCTGAACCCGGAAAAACGAATTTCCTGATCCATTGGCGGAGAAAGAGAGAACATATAATTTTTATACCTATGATTACACTATCATTCAAGTTAGTAAAGCTGTACTTACTTACTTACAAATGGCTTTCAAGGAACCCGCAGGTTCATTGCCGCCCTCACATAAGCCCGCCATTGGTCCCTATCCTGTGTAAGATTAATCCAGTCTCTATCATTATATCCCACCTCCCTCAAATCCATTTTAATATTATATTCCCACCTACGTCTCAGCCTCCCTAAAGGTCTTTTCTCTTCCGGTCTTCCAAGTAACACTCTATATGCACATCTGGATTCGCCCATACGTGCTGCATGCCCTGTCCATCTCAAACGTCTGGATTTAATGTTCATAATTATGTCAGGTGAAGAATACAATGCGTGCAGTTCTGCGTTGTGTAACTTCCTCCATTCTCCTGTAACTTCATCGCTCTTAGCCCCAAACATTTTCCTAAGAACCTTATTCTCAAACACCCTTAATCTCTCTTCCTCTCTTAAAGTGACAGTCCAAGTTTCACAACCATACCGAAAAATCGGTAATATAACTGTTTTATAAATTCTAACTAAGATTTGTGGACAGCAGACTAGATGACAAAAGCTTCTCAACCGAATAATAATAGGCATTTCCCATATTTATTCTGCGTTTAATTTCCTCCCGAGTGTCATTTATGTTTGTTACAGTTGCTTCAAGATATTTGAATTTTCCACTTCTTAAAAGGCTAAATCTGCAATTTTTATATTTCCATTTCGTACAATATTCTGGTCACGAGAAATAATAATATACTTTGTATTTTCGGGATTTACTTCCAAACCTATCGCTTTACTTGCTCCAAGTAAAATTCCTGTGTTTTCCCTAATCGTTTGAGGATTTTCTCCTAACATATTCATGTCATCCGCATAGACAAGAAGCTGATGTAACCCGTTCAATTCCAAACCCTCTCTTTTATCCTGAACTTTCCAAATGTCATATTCTAGAGCGAAGTTACAGTATAAAGTAAAGTGATAGTGCATCTCCTTGTTTTAGCCCGCAGTGAATTGGAAAAGCATTAGACAGAATCTGGCCTATACGAACTCTGCTGTAAACTTCACTGAGATACATTTTAATTAATCGAACTAGTTTCTTGGGAATACCAAATTCAGTAAGAAAATTATATAAAATTTCTCTCTTAACCGACTCATATGCCTTGTTGAAATCTATGAATAATAATGTACTGTGCCCTTATACTCCCATTTTTTCTCCAATTATGTGCATACAACATGACCTAAATTTATTACTTTATTATCAGTCTTACTAATAAGCCTGTATAGTCTTTATACGAGACTTATACAGAGTTGAGACAGAAAACGTTACTAATAAACCGTGAATAAGCTATGGACGTATAAACAAGCTGTAACTATACAATGGGAATTGCTTTGCAGTAGTTATATACACGAAACCCCTTGTTTAAGAGTTGTATATAGAGAAAAAATGGCCGCCCCTTTAACAGCTGTTCGTATCAATGTCATTTTATGATGATGTTTACCTTGTAACCACAGAAGAACAAACCAAAGATCATAGAATTATTAGAATAATATTGCTGTAGCTTGTACTCTTTGATCAAAATGTAGTGTGGTAATCGATTAGAGCCAGTTGTACTATCGATATTTAACACACCACACTAGAGCGCTCTACCGCATCCAGTAGAGAACCTCAGATATTCTATTACCTTTCGTAACGAAGTAATGACGAAACTTTGACGTAGCTGTGTAACAGTTATACTGTTGTACACGACGTATGTAGTGATTATTAGTAAGGAATTTACACACGACTTATAAACGTGCTACTCATTGTATAAGACAGTTAATCGTCTGCATATAGAGTTTTTATTAGTAAGACCGGATATTTATAGACTCATTAAAGTGTATTTATCATTGTAAGACTAATTTTAACCCATTTAAAGTTTTATTTAATGTCATTTATCGCATGTCAAAATGACTCAGAACCGCTCTAGTATTCACATAAATTGTATAATGTTTGTATACATGTTCATTTACATTATGCAAAACTGTTCTCTACCTGTATATCACCTGTGTTCCATATACCATTCATTTAGTTCTCCACCTGAATATGACTTTCTAAATAAGTCGAAAACATTTGTGGAAATATAACTTTTGTAATGTAATGAAATAGGAAACTGATTCTGTATTAATATCAGTAGGTTGACAAGTTGTAGACACAAACTACACAATTATAATTAATATAAAAATCAATTTATCTGAAATCAAATCTCAAAATGACTTTCAAATTTAAATTAAACGTTCAATTCTTTCTGTGATGAATATTGCTTTAAGAAAATGGGAAGCTAGAATGCCAAGGTGATGGATGAAGTCCAAATTAGAAGGGTGGTTCCGTTAAATGCTGGATGGGCGAGTGTGACGTCTATCCAGCGGACAATGACACATGGGTTAGCAGAGTCGATGGATAGTTTATGACAGGGAAAAACCGAAGTGCCCTGAGGGAAGCCTGCACAGAGTTCTATGTTCACCGCAACTCCCGCATAAACTTCCCCTGGGATACCACCCGTGCTATAGAAGTTACAACGGTAACTAGCCGAACAGCAACTGTGGTACATTCAGCACTAATGAGATTTGCAGCAATTTCAGAGCCATTATTTACTCACCATTAACATCTCTAGTACCTACCACAATGCACTACAAGTGGATCTGGATTTTGTACGTAGTTTCTCCTTATCCACCAAAATAATGCTTTCATATACAATTAATTCATATATTTGTCTTATAGTCTGTGAATATTTATTTTAGTGTTCAGGACTGAGATGGAAGTGTACTACTACTACTACTACTACTACTACTACTACTACTACTGCTAAAGTAGGTTATTTTACGACGCTTTATCAACAGCTTAGGTTATTTAGCGTCTGAATGAGATGAAAGTGATAATGCTGGTGAAATGAGTCTGGGGTCCAGCTCCGAAAGTTACCCAGCATTTGCTCATATTGGGTTGAGGGAAAACCCCGGAAAAAACCTCAACCATGTAACTTGCCCCGACCGAGAATCGAACCCGGGCCACCTGGTTTCGCGGCCAGACGCGCTAACCGTTACTCCACAGGTGTGGACGATGTTACAATTCTCGATAAGAGAAAGTTATCCTTTAGCGTCTGTGTTAATCAAGGTACTGATGCCATTACATTATGAGCTTTTTACAAGCAAATTTGGGCATACTAATCAATGTTATTTTAAATTTTACTGAAGAACCTGAAGTTGAATATTCAATGATATTCATATGACAAACACAATAGAGAAGGATCTACAATTTTAACTACTAAATTGTGATATAATTGGAAAACTAACAGTGTTATGAAGTCTTGTAAATTGTTTCGCCTTCTTTCAGTCATTCATTCATAATGTTCTGTCCAAGAGCACGTCTTTCACTGCACACCCAGCATTCTCCAGTCTTTAATATTTTCTACTATCTTCTTACACATAAAAAAGTTAATTTTTACACCATGTTAATAAAGTCGAAAGAAGTGCTTATATAAATTTTGGCCATTCGGCCGCAATTACGACGCCGTCCAGAAAGTGATTTTCCCTGGGGTCGTTTGCAGAAAAAAAGCACAATAGCATGGAAAGATTTATTGAAACAGATATAGCAAATGTTGCGCTATTTGTCAACATATTCCCCACTAGAATTAATACATTTGTCATACTATGAGATCATATTTTGTATCCTTGTGTCGTAGAAGTCAGCCGCCTGGGATCGGAACCAGCGTTTGACAGCCGTCTGCACCTCTCTGTCGATCTCATGGTATTATGACAAATGTCTGAATTCCGGTGGAGAATATATTGAAAATAGCACAACAATTGCTATGTCTGTTCGAAGAAGGTTTTCTAATGAAATTTTGTTTTCTTTCTGTTAACGGTCCCTGGTAAACTTAATTTTTTACTTCCGTCGTAATTGCGATCGAGTGTAAAAAAATTGTATAAGCATTTCTTTTGATATTTTTAACATGGTGAAAGAAAAAGATTTAACTTGTTTTTTTATCTGCCCCCATCAGAATGTTTGCTTGTTAGTCTCAGCTATATTGTCTATCATCTGATATCTTCTTCTGGTCCGAAATCTTATCTCGTTTACCATTCCTCCCAGTGTATCTTTCAAAAGGCAGTTTCTTCTCAACTAGTGACCCATCTAATTCCTCTTTCTCCTCCTGATCAGTTTCAGCATCTTTCTTTCCTCACCCACTCTTTTTAACACAGCTTCGTTTCTTATTCTGTCTGTCCATTTCACACGCTACATACTTCTCCATATGCTACACATTTCAAATGCTTCTATTCGCTTCTCTTCACTTCGTCGTAACGACCATGTTTCTGCCCCATACAATACTATACTCCACACAAAGCCCAAGTATTTCAAGCTGTCCACTTGCTGTACTGTCTCATTTAGAATTCGCAAGTTTATCTTCTTTACTTTTCTTCATATGACCATAGTCTTCGTCTTGTTAGCATTTATCTTCATTCCATACTGCTCATAGCTGTCAATTAGCTTCAGTAGCATATCTCTTAGCATCATACCCTCCATACACTAACATCGGCAAATCTTATGCACGTTAGTGTTCTTCCTCCTACTATCACTCCTCCCATGTTCTTAAAACAGTTCTTCACAAATCCTGCAACTAGATACTGAACAGAGTAGGTGTGAAAAAGATTCCCTGACGTACTCCTCCCTCCATTACGCTTCCTTTTGACATTTCTTCTCCTATCCTGACTCTGCCCTGTTTCATATAAAGATTACTGAACAGCCTGCTCTATTTCTAATCCACATTAACTTTCTTTTGGATAGCCACAAGTTTATTCCAATACACTCTGTCAAACACCTTTTCTAGGTCTACAAACACTACTGTATATACACTTTCTTATTCTTCTCTAGGTATCTTTCATCGATTGTACGTAGTAATAAAATTGCATCTCTCGTACCTTTTCTCTTCCTGAAGCCAAACTGCTCTTCTTCCAACTTCTGCCATCTAGCGGAATATTTGTAATGATGAGATGGTACAATAATGCATTTCCAAGAATTTAGTAAGTCAATATTTTATTGTATTAGAGTGTTTTTTTTATCTAGGCCTAATCTTTATATATTTTCTTCTAATCGTGAAATAGTGAATTAAATCCCACTCGAGTTATAATTTTCTCTAGATAAATCGAAACCTCTAGTAAGATTACTGTAGATAAATGACCGAAATAAAGTAATTTATTATAAATTATGTATATGCATAGACTTAGAAATAAACGAACGAAAATGAAAGAAAAATGTAAGAAGAGTTAAAATAATAGTCAGAAATACTGAAGAATAACTGACTTAATACTGTGCGTCTTTCTAAATATTAACATAACGAAGAATACGCAAAAACACAATAGATTAATTACTCATTACTACATTAGAAAATATCTAGAAAAGAACATGAAGAAAGAAACAAATACTGCATAATGCAACTTATAAACCTGCTCTGCAATATTGCAGCTAAAATCTAGGGGCCGTATTCATAGACATTCTTAGCGCGAGCTTCCGGTGGATGATCAGCGAACTAACTTTTTCGTATAAACCAGTGTTAGCGATATGATATGATATGATATGATATGATATGATATATGATATGATATGATATATGATACGATATGATATGATATATGATATGATGTGACATGATATATGATATGACATGACATGACATGATATGACATGACATATGAAATGATATATGATATGACATGACATGACATATGATATGATATATGATATGACATATGATGATATATATGACATGACATGACTTGATAAGATATGATATGATATATGATATAATATGATATGATATGACAAGATATGATATATGATATGACATGATATTATATATGATATGACATGACATGATATTATATATGATATGACATGACATTACATGATATGATATATGATATGATGTGACATGATATGATATGATATATGATATGACATGATATATGATATATGATATGACATGACATGATATGATATATGACATGACATGATATATGACATGACTTGATATGATGATATATGACATGATATGACATGACTTGATATGATGATATATGACATGATATGACATGACATGACTTGATATATGATATATGATATGATGATATTATATATGATATGATATGATGTGAAATGATATGATATATATGATATAATATAATATATGATATGATATTATATATGATATGATATGATGTGAAATGATATGATATATGATATGACATGACATGATATATGATATGATATGACATGATATGACATGATGATATAATGATATGACATGAAATGATATATGATATGATATATGATGATATGATATGATATATGATGATATGATATATGATATGATAAGATATGATATATGATATGATATGATATGACATGATATGATATATGATATGATATATGATATGCTATATGATATGATATATGATATGATATGATATATGATATGATATGATATATGTGAAACTCGTATACGTAACCAGTCGATAGCCGGGGCTAGTTTAGCACACTCGTAGCGGGGGCTAGCGAAATGTCTATGAATAGCACCCTAGGTATTTAAAAAAAATTAAGATAAAAGAAGAGTTAAGATGGGTTTGATGTATTCTGGATGTCTATTCTCATTCTCATTAAATGTCAAAGTTGCGAAGAAATATGATTCCGACGAAAAATAAAGAATAAATCCCAAGATGTCAATAGCAGTGACACAATAACGTATAAAGTATGCCGCCAAGATGTCTACCATAGCAGGCAAGTATTAACATGTAGCTGGGAGAAGACAGGGCATCGGCCGCTGTCGAACAAGGTGGCGACAGCAGTTCCAGCAAGTTTGTCTCAGAATGGGGAAACAGTCAATTCTTGTAGGAATAAAAAATATATGCACATAGATAGGGAGAATTCCGAAATGTAGGTCACACAGAAGTAGCCAGTTCATCATGTTTCCAGTCTTATATAAGAACCGAGGAACTTAATTGCAGTTTTCGACACAGAGGGAATAATTGAAGCGTCGGCTGGAACAACGTTATAAGTTACATTTGGTAAAATTTACAGGAGCTGCAAAAATGTGTACACGTACAACGTTGTTCTTATAGGGTCGCAAACGTTTGAGTGGACAAATTTCACGTACTACATTGATGGATAGTTGCAAGCAAAAGAGTATAGCAAGGTAACATGACATACAACATTGTTACATGGAAACACGCTGAATGAAAATTTTGTAACTTACAACGTTGTTCCAGCCGACGCTTCAATTAATGAAACCATTGCAACCATATACTGTAACAGCAAAATATAACAATTTTTGGAAGACCATGTATTCACCAGAATAAAATTATTGTAGAACAGACTTTGAAATTTAAATAACAATAGCAGAAGTACGTAACATCTAACAGCAATAATTGAGTAAAAATCAGTGTAAATGCAAAATAATATTAAAAAGCTTACATTACATATTAGACGTAAAAATACTGATCAAGTTTTCATGTATCAGTTTATTCTATAGTCCGGGTCAGCTTACTTCATACCCTAAGGGTGAAACCTAACAATTTTTACCCCATTACTATATATGTTAGTGGATTGTGGTGATTTTCTAGTTTTCAGGTTGAATTTTCTTTTGCAAACTTCGTTTCGAATTTCGATACTGACAAATACTACAAATGGTAGTGATTTTGTAACTGTTATGTTGGCAGCTGAGCCACTGGAGTTCCATGGAATTAAAATTGTACTAGATTTCTGAGCCGGTTACTGGAAGATAGTGAAATTTGAACATACTAATAAGTAATTAATATAAGTATCAATATAAATACATAGTAGTTCTTTTATGTGTTGAGGTATGATTACAATTCAATATTATAGTCAGCTAAGTGTAAATAAATATAACATACTCGAGTGCGATAATATAAGTGGGTAATCGATAGAAATACCATTTCACATTTTAATGAATTTCTATCGCTTTAGATTTTTATTATAATAAAGTCAAAAAGAGGAAAAACCATGGCAGCGATCCACCAAGAAAGCATAAAGCGTGCTGCGAGAGTGGGGATAACATCCCCTACTGGCGTTCTTTTCTATCAGATTTAATCGAAAGAAGATAATGAAGAAGGAATTATGCTCACGGAGACAGCAATTATGGGCTAGAATAGCAAAATTATTAGGAGTAAGTATTCTTAAGCATACATTTCATGGTGATATTCGGTTTTCGGAGTTAGTACTAGTAATTTCATGTGGTCAAACAAAATACATTTTTAGGTTAGGTCTCGTGAATCAAATGTTTAGTCAAACCAATGAATTTGATATCGCCAGAGAAAATACCTAACATGTTGATTCCTATAGTTTGCCTACGAAAATATATTACAAATTATTGAATTATTTAGAATAACCAACATAAAGGTAAAGTACGGTAAGTAAATAAGTCATTTAGTATGTAGGATCGTAATTTTACTTCATATGGTGATATCTGGTAATAGTTGGCAACACTGACAAGACAGCAATATTTGCTGTTTAGGAACTGTTCTTACGTGACCCTCACTATATAGTGTGCCAAGGAAGTCTCTCCTCACTGGAGACAGCGCGTTAGCAACTGCAGTTATGTTGGTAGTAGCTGGAACTTAACGCTAGGAACAAAACGTAAACTGTGCACTCACCACAATCATAACAGATGCTAGAAATGTTTTCCTCGTTCTTGAAGGCACAGTTCGACTCTTTTACACTTATTTCCAAACACTTTCACTAATGTTTCTTGCGTAATCGACTGCATATAATTATTTATATTCGTCTTAAGTTCATTCATTATTTTAGGATTATTACCATATACCGCAGAAGTTTCAGAATCTCTTTTCGTAATCACTTACCTTTAATTCATGAACCACTGTAATTTTATAGGGGTACAATTGAAGTTCCCTTCTTACAGCCTTATGTGCTGTCCACTTAGAGATTCCGGCCTCTTGTGCTGAATTTTATTTTAGTAGATTATTTTACGACGCTTTATCAACAGCTTAGGTTATTTAGCGTCTGAGTGAGAGGAATGTGATAATGTCGGTGAAATGAGTCCGGGGTCCAGCACCAAAAGTTACCCAGCATTTGCTCATATTGGGTTGAGGGGAAAACCCCGGAAGAAACCTCAACCAGGTAACTTGCCCCGATCGGGAATAGAACCCGGGCCAACTGGTTTCGCGGTCAGACGAGCTAGCCGTTACTCCATAAGTGTGGACTCCGTGCTGGACCCCGGACTCATTCCACTGGCATTATCACCTTCATCTCATTCAGACGCTAAATAACCTGACATGTTGATAAAGCGTCGTAAAATAACACACTAAAAATCCCCCAAACTCCCGTTAATTCGCACCCTGTCTGTTTCATATAAGAAGAAGTCATTGTTCTGTATTACCAAATATGTACACATAATCATTCATATTGCATGATAAAATAGCCACTGCAAAAATAGAAAATACCCGTGAAAATGTCTCATGAACGAGTTGGACTTGAGCTGGATGGACTCCTACCTACGGGACCGCCAACAGTGTGTTTCACTTGATAATCAATTCTCCCAATGGCGATACACAAAGGCGGGAGTGCCGCAGGGCTCCGTATTAGGACCACTACTTTTCTCTATCTACATTAATGACGTATCAAAGAACTTACAGTATTGCCGATATCACCTCTATGCCGACGACCTACAACTTTACATACATTCCAGACCCAATACGATCAATGAATCGATTGACAAGTTAAATTGTGACCTAGCCACTGTCTCCACTTGGGCGGCCAATTTCGGACTCGCACTTAACCCAAGTAAGACTCAAGCCATAATTATTGGACATAAGCGTGTAGTTAACTCCCTTAATAACAGTAATCTTTCAGTTGTTACCCTTAACAACACGCTAATCCCTTATTCATCTGTCGTAAAAAATCTTGGCTTCTTTTTTGATAATAATCTAAGTTGGAATTTTCAAGTTAAAGAAACGATAAAGAAAATCTGTTCCTCCTTTCACTCTTTGAGTCGCTTGAGAAACTTCTTGCCCCAGCAACTAAAACTTACCCTAGTACAAACCCTAGTAATGCCGCACTTCGATTATTATGACGTTTTGTTAAGTGATCTAAGTTCTGAACTGTCAGTCAAGTTACAGCGAGCTCAGAATATGTGCATCAGATACGTGTGCAACATCCGACGATATGATCACATATCACCGTCCTTCGCAAGTCTCTCGTGGCTCCGACTTAAAGAACGCAGAACTTTACACTCTTTGTCTTTACTCTTTCGAATTCTGCACACCTCAACACCAAATTACCTTTCGTCTCGTTTCTCTTATCTATACTCTAACCACGACGTAAATACCAGATCACTTATCTGTGGCACGCTAAATATACCTCTTCATAGAACATCTTGTTATTCCTCATCTTTTACAATATCCACCTCGCGTCAATGGAATTCCTTGTCACAAAGTATTAGGGGCTGCAAGACAACAAACACCTTTAAGAACAGCTTAAAAGATAACCTTATTAGCATTTCACTCCAATCATACTGATTTAAAATATTACTGACTACACTGTTGCTTTTTTTCTTTAGACATCATCCTGATTGTGCTGCATTTTCAAAATTGTCTCATAATAATCTCTTTCTATTATCTAATATAATTTGAAATATATTAACATTCTATGTATTTTAGTTTAATTCTGCTACCCAGTTTATTTCAGTGTTTAATTAATAGTTCATAGTATTTTGTTGTTTAATTCGTAAATAACTCTTGTATACATGTAACTCTCATCTAAATCAAATTGTTGAATTCTTTGTAAGTTCATGCATATGTATATACACTTTTTGCTGGTTGTGTGGAAGAGAAGGCCTTACGGCCTTAACTCTGCCAGCTAAAATAAATCATTATTATTATTATTATTATTATTATTATTATTAAAAGAATAAATGAAATTACAAATAAGGAAATCGAAAATTTGCTCTTTTATTCCTTCCTGTTAAAAACACATAGGCATTAGCACTCGCGTGGTTTACATTTGTAATCCACTCTAAAAACACGTCTATTGCTACACAGAAAAAAGTCACAATTATATTCAAACACTCCAGACATTGGGACTAAACTCTAATAGGAAAGTACTGTCCACACTTCACGAGATGATCTCTGCGACGGGGAATGGTCCTTGCGGGGTAAGAGACGAGAGTAAGGAAATGTACAATAACTTAGAGCTTCTGAAAGAGCAGGTAGATGAGGGGGTGCCATTGACTGGCGGGGACAAAGTTCACTGACACTCGACCTGAAAACGTTGGTTTTGCAAACTGTGCAAGCATTTTAGTTACTGTTGAGATTTTATTGTATGATGTTGGTGTTGTGAATACTGTGGATAACAAGTGTAGTTTATATTAAAATATTCTTAAGTCAGATTTTAATTTCTTAAGTTAACTTAAAGATCGTGCCAGATTGGCTGCTTTACGCTTTAATTAGGCAATTACCTTAAATTAGTAATTTAGTTAGACAATGAGTTACGAAGTTGTTTAGTCAGTGAAGTATTTAGTTAAGTAGTTTCAAAGCGAAGTAGAGTTCTGTTTGATTTCAATAGTGTCACATATCAGTTATTATGTTTTCAAAGCGTAAAAATGGAAAAACTATACATAGTGAAGCACGACAAAGTATAGCGAATGTAATAAAGATGTGTGATGAAGAAGCAAGGCAGAAGAGATTATTGTGTCCTTTGATGAATGCTACAGAAAGGGCTGCTAAATACGCAGGTATTTACTTATTTTTTGTAATTTATACTAATTTCATTTACACTGACTTAATAATATTCTCATAATGTCAATATTAAATTATTGAAACTTACAATAACTTCAGTTAACCACGGGCGTGACTTCGAGAGGGGAACAAATTTAAAACTTTAGTTAGCTCAAAAGTATACATGAAGCTTTAATATTTCATTTAAATAACATGCAGCATTATACTCGTAAAAATTTTCATTTCTGTATATTTAAAATAAATCTTAATAAATTGAATAATTAAATTAATAAATTAAATTATTATTATAATAATAATTATTATTATTAATTACTATATTGTAAACCAAAAATATAATATTTACATTGACTGGTGTAGTATAACACTGTCACTGAATAATTGCTTTCCGTAATTAACTTAATTATAGATATTAAATGTATAATATGTAGCCTGTATGAATTAATAATCCGGATACAAAGTTAATGTTTTACTGAGGGACAATGTTTTCACTGCAGTTGATAGCGAAACTTTAGAGCACACAAACCCGGTTCTGTCTCGATGTTTGGTTGCGAGAGTGGGGGAAAACCTTGCATTCCTTGCTCGGATCATCTCGTGAAATGTGGACAGTACTGAAAATTTCACGCTATCAGGATTGAAAGCGGAGATGTGATGATGTAATAAACAGCAGTGAATTACAAATGTATGCCGCGTGAATACTTGAGGGTTAATTACGAATTTGAATATCATTTTAAAACAGGAAGCCAAAGAGGATTCAATTTTTATCGTCCATCACATGCACATCTTCTTTGAAAACGAGGTAACGTTGATTTTAACTTGCACATACATTCATGATATACGTAACGGAATGTGATGCAATAAATATCGTCCTTATTACAGATTCTAGAAGAACTCTCTGCCCTACATTTACTACATGTCTAATTTTGCAAGTAGATTTTTCTTTTTATGTTCCATTTTTTCCTAATTCTGGAGTGCTATCACGTCCCAATGGGATGTGAGTATTAATTGAAACAGTACCTACGTCTGCGGTGCCCGTGGGTTTTGTTATATTGATTGAAACATGCATTCCATTTGCAGCGGAATTCCGTTTCACGTAAGCTTCAATACTCCAGATACCAGGAAAATTATTCAGGGCTCAAGAGTTTAAATAGGTTTCTGTATAATTGAAACATCAGGAGAACATACTTTCCTGATTGATTTGTTTCGTGCTGCGTGTTTCATTGAAGCAGGGTACCCAAAGGAAATGAGAACAGGAAAATCTATAATGTAGCATTGTACTAAAATGAATTTGATTTCAATAGAACAGATAGGGAAAGCCTTTGTTCAATGCAGGTTTAGAAATTTAGCTGTTATGTAATTTTGAGTGTCTGAAACGAACCGTTTCTCACAGATGTAGTTTCTGTGTATTTATATATAAAAAGAGTAAATATTTGGATTTTTAACGAAGTTTATTCTGTAAGAAAATGAGTACTATTTCTATCAACTGTTTCACTACTTTTAAAATATATGTCACATGTAATTAATAATATTTTAAGCATGCATATTTTTCTACAAATAAATAAAGATTTCAGGAAATTGTGCTGAGAAAACGAAACTAATTGTCCGTCAAAGCTTCACGAAATAAATATAAAATAAAATAATGAATAGGATATGGAGTACGCTTTGTTGGTCCAGAAGATTGAATTCTAATTCAGACGAAACAAATTGTTATGGTTCTCAACGGGGAAAATATGATTGTCACAAAGTTTAGGAAAACTTTCCTTTGTTTTCCGTATATCGACAACTAGTTAATTTATTATTATTTTATCATCATCATGCCTATCAGAGTAAACCATATTTACCTGTTTTGCCTCAGAAACAATCTTCCCAACGACGCATAGGTTTTTCTATATCTCATCTGCCTTTCGGTCGATACTGAAATGCTAGTAAGCGTCACCGTTTTTGGCGTGTGAAATAAGTAATGGGAACGTTAAGTGCGACTGTTCTACATTTGCCGCAATCAGTCCGACAACTGTGTCTGGAAAATTGCTGGTGTGACGTGTATAGGAAGTGGTACCATTCTCTGCTGCACTAGCAACATGCTCACAAACTGGGCACTATATATCTAGGACACACGCCAAAAACGCTGGCGCCAGCTGGTACTAATCTTCCATCAAGAATCCTCGTTACAGTAGAGTCCCGAAAACTCGATATTCCGTATAACTCGATATCTGCAGAAGCTACTCTATTTTTTTTATAGTGGATAAATCATGAAAGAAGTTTTTTCATTTTATTTCACTATTTACACTAGCCGAGCGGTATGACTAAAGACAGTAATTTTTGGAACATTCTGGACTGTAATGCACAATAACATTCATGGCGACAAGTGACTTGTACAGAGAAACATTTACCTACCCCACGTAGCAGCTTTTAATGCTGGAACAACTCTAGTCAATTACTCATCATTAGGGCTCGGAAGTTGAGGAAAAATACTTTTTTTTTTTTCGAGTGTCCCAAGACGAGGCCCAACATAATATACGTTCATTTTGGGTCATTGTAGGCCAGAAAATGATGAGTTTTATTTGTCCTCTTTGCCTTTTTTTTTTTTTGTTATTTTTTGACTTACTGGTCCTTTTTTAGCCTTTTTAATAAGTCTTAATGGGTTTTTTTTGCAACTTGAGCTTCATTCGACTATATTTTTACTTCCATTTTTACAATTCAAGAGTCCACACCTGTGGAGTAACGGTCAGCGCGTTTGGCCGCGAAACCAGGTGGCCCGGGTTCGAATTCCGGTCGGGGCAAGTTACCTGATCGTGGTTTTTCCGGGGTTTTCCCTCAACCTAATACGAGCAAATGCTGGGTAACTTTCGGTGCTGGACCCTGGACTCATTTCACCGGCATTATCACCTTCATTTCATTCAGACGCTAAATAACCTAGATATTGATACAGCGTCGCAAAATAACCCAATAAAAAACAATTCAAGAATCCACCACGAGATCTCACTTGCTTCAACTATAGAAGTTTCTCGATGTTTCACAACGTGCTCTCAGAAAACCGAGAAGCCTTTACATCTAAGAACCTGAAGATGACTATTGTGATATACTGGAATGCTAACTGAGGTAAAGTTTTCAAAGTCCAATTTCTGTAACCCTAGTGTGGTTAAGTCAGGAATGATTCTAGTTATACTAATATCAGTTTCTTCCTCCAGGAGTGTTCGCTGAATACATTCGAAGTGGCAAAAATCGTTCATTCTATGTTCTCCAAGTACTTTTTTTTTAACAAACACGGAATTCCTTTTTCAAATTATGTTAATCTAAAAAATATTTAATGTGTGAAGAAAGAAGAATTTCATTCATGTGGTGTTTTTCGCAGATGGTGATGTTGGAGAATGTATGGGACGGGATGAAAATGAATTAAAAGGCGACAGTAAAATAGTTACACTGATAAGGGAGATGGAAGAGAAAGATGAAGAAATCAGAGGACGGGGTGGTGTAAGACAATGGTAATGAAAAGATGACACACAGTGAAATATTAAAGGCTGCTGAAGGAATGTTGCGTAATTTCAAGGAGCAAAGTGCATCTGTAATGGACATTCTATTCCTCCGACATCTTCGTGAAAAAGCCGCCAGAAGAAGGAACGAGTGCGAGAGACAAACTATCGTCACAAGGGTTTTTTCTCCAGTAAATACTAAATTTGATATATATATATATATATATATATATATATATATATATATATATAAGTTTTTAAATACTTTTTAAAAATAATTTTTGTGATTAAATTTTACGTTTTCTTTCCACACCTATATGTTAAAAACTTTCATTTTTTTAATGTACTGCATTCTGAAATAATATGTTTTATACAGCTCTTCTACGAGCCCTTAAAACTCGACATTTTCGTAACTCGAAATCCTCTCAGTCCACATTAGATTTTATATTTAGATTTAGATTTATTTAATAATAATTATACATAAAAAAACGGTACATGAAAGTACCCCAAAAGAGCAACGCTCGTGTTCGGGGACAGTTCCGTTTTGATAGAAATACTTGAAAATGACATACAATTTTACATTATTCACCTAACATACTTATTTTTTCTGAATTAAAATTTAAGATTCTGATTACACAGATTATACATACCGGTAATTCACAAAAATAGAAATTTCTACCGTTTCCAAAATAAAATTTAAAATTCTTGCACTAAGATCACATTCTTAAGAAGAGTAAATAGATTCATACAAAAACACATACTTCGCACATACTTTGTAGACAAAATACTTAAGAAAAAAAGGTCACATAAACATGATAATAAAGTTAGTAATAATAATACTAGTAATAACTGAGTGAAAAAAGTGACGATGTTGAGATTGGTGATAGATTAATATTAACTTATTATTAGTAACTTACTTTTATTAGAACAGATTGTGTTGATATAGTAACAAAGATAAGATAGAAAAAATATACTTAGGATAGAAATAAACTTGTTTTACAATACATGGTACATATAAAACACGGAAGTCTGTCATATTATATATTTTTTAATTCTGGATTTCAAATTTGATTGCTTAAAGTAGTCAATTCTGGATGAAATGTTATTATCGAATTATATAGACGTGGACCATAATTTGTACTGTGTAGTAAAGCAGCAGATGTGAAATATTTAGGTTCAACTAAATTAAGAATTTCATTTCGTCTTGTATAATGATCATGTGGCTGAGTCACAAATTTCATTCTACTTTTATGATAGAATTTCATTGAAGAGTATTTATAAATTTGGTCAATTCTAAAAGCATTCAATTCGTAATTGATCAAGTTTGTTGGATAATCCAGTCGTCTTTTCAAATAAATTTTGATTATACGTTTTTGCAACATAATTAGAAGAAGAAGATCAGTTTTTGTAATGTCTCCCCATCAAGTTATAAGCCTACCATATTCGATAACAGATTCAACTATAGACAAATAAACCAAACGTAGAACATGAGTACTCAAGTAATGGCAAAGGTTTACAAATTTATGAATTGTTTTATGGATCCTGTTACATAACACAATGTACAATTTTTGTCCATCTAATTTTGTTTATTCTATCGTATTTTATTGTTTAAATTTAAAATACTTAGTTTTCTATTATATTTTCCCTTCTTATGTGATCTTTTAGTTTACAACGAACTACAAACCGTAAAAAAATCGTTTCAGCCGTTTCAATATTATTTTTGTCACTTCTCTTCACTGCCCAATTGGTGAATGATGACCACGGTTTTCCTTATCGCTCTCAGCATATCACTACTTCGTTCCTACAGTATCCTCATCACATCGTTTCGAAACTTCTATTGTTTAAAAATGGGTCTAAACCATTACAATAGCAGTTTCGATCCAACCAAACATTTCACATAAGTTGCTGTCATGCTGGTCGTGTTATAGTAAATAGTATCTTAATTGATAGAATGAGGAATAGCATCTAATACAATCAGCAAACTGAACAAGGGCGGAGTGTGACTGATTTACGTGCAATGTCCAGGTTTCAAACCCGACAAAGGCTGATGTGGGTCCGATTGTGGAGTTGCTATTGTTTTCGCTCTGTTTGTAAACAGGCGATTCATCTGGGGACAAGCACGGGCGTCGCACATCTGTCCGCACCCTGAGCGAACCTACCGTGAATTCAATTCTGCCACTGGTAAGTCCCTATCTGCACGGGCTGACTCCACACATGACAATATTGCGTCAACAAACCGCTTCAGTGACCCACAAAAAGTTCAATTGGAACCTATAGTTCTGTGAACGATAATATTATTATTGTTAATCATAACAACGATAACTTACTCGTAAATGAGGCAATTTAGATGTAACATCAGCGAATAGGGATTACAAATAATGGACAGTGAGCGAATTTTCCTGTGTTTTGTTTCTCTGTGCGCTGGCGTTTAGTTCCACTTTCAAGCGCTAGAGGTTAGTGTAATCCAGCACTCGCTAAGATAATAATTGAGTACAGAGTTGAGACACAGGATCCAAACATCGCCTACCTTATTGCATAATCCAGTAACGCTTTGCTTCAAATAAATTCAAGTTAACAGCTTTTCCTTATTTCTGAGTGATAAACTAGTTGTAATAATAATTTTTATTACAATATTTTTATTATAATAATTTCGGATATAAAGCTCCAAATTTCATATGCGAATGTTGGAACACTTCCTAAAATTCATAATAGTCTCTGACAATAGTACATGTAATAACACTTATTTCAAAGCTGTGGGCCAATGTTACCTGGCACGTGGGGTTACTTTGACACACTAGTGTTTTCTAATATACAGGGACATCATTTTATCTTTACTTCAATTTTTATTGTACATGAGTTTTTTAATCTATTTCACTCGCACTCCCTCTACTAGTAAACTTTCATCCGTTCTCCACACAGAACCAAGCGTATACAGTCAAAGTCGCCTTACGATCATAGTAAACACAAACAGTACTGAGTTAGTGAGTATAGTACGTTCCAGAAATATGTTCACTTTCAACATTGAATCATATTTTCTCACAGGTACTGTCATACGTTTGCTTATGTCGCATCCCGGTTTCTCCCACCCACTTCTGCCCGTCCCTTTTTGGCTGGGCTGTCTTAGCTCTTTTCTGAAAACATTAATTTCTCTTAGGAATTAGACGTCTACGTAATATTATACAACTGTTTAAAATAACTTAAATAAAAAGCCCTCGTTAAGTAATTAACTGTCACGTGATTTCCCCTCTTTCTACGACCCTGCGACAAAACCACTTGGACAGACAGTAGATAGCATGTCTGAGTAATTTTATCTTTTCGGATCGGGCAGAAGAGAAGATTGAATTTACAGTACGTAAGGTACTCTTTTATAGAGTAGGTACAGAATTATTTCAACATGAGTTACTAGTACGAAAGACGAAACTGGTAACTGGAATTAGATGCAATAGTCAATAGTGCGATAATACGCACAAAAGAACTGAAACCTGTATAGAAATTAACGGCCATCATTTTCAAATATGTGTTTAAATATTCATATTATGATTATTTTTCAATTTAACTTCGTTCTCTATATTGTACACTAATGTGCTGTAGACAGTATAATATACACTGCATAATGAATACGTCCTAATGGACAGCTCAGTTCGAGAGTAAAAACGCTTATTGTTAACATAGTACTGTATTTTGATTAAACAAAAACCTAATGAAAATTATCGAACTCAAAATCGCGATATTTCCTAGTTTACGTAAATGGATGAACTACTTTTCTTCCCTCCTATACCTAGTAAAGTGATTTGTTTGTGTCTTACGCCAGTATCATCGAACTCCAGTAGTGGAAGGGGTTAGCAAACTGTGTTTCCGGTTCACAACCTTTAAGCCAAAGGTATAGGTAGGTTAATATTAGAAATTTTAGTAAAAATAAAATGATGTCCCTGTATAACCAAAGGAAAATTAAACTGGACTAATGTAATACATCACCTGGGAAACTGAACTGCAAACTGCCAACAATATTCTTAAAAATTAGTCTGTCTGAAATAAGAGCGATATTTATTTTGAGACAAACATTTTAATACCTTTTCAATCTTTTATGCTACAAATTCTTGTTCAGAAGCAATGTTTCAATACAGTGTCTAAAACTGTATGGCACACAAAGATATATTATATTGATAAGGCTGCAAAACTAAATACACAAAGCAAAACAACAGATATTTTATATTTAGTTGACGCATTGAACACTGAGAAATCCCCTCTTCAAATGTTTTGGGCTATTCCAAGTTACACAAGTTAGCGTTATGGATTACTTTGGCCTGGGTCAATATAGCCCCTATCCACGTCAATAGATGCTATTTATTTTTAAATAGACTATTTTGTTTATATGACGTATTCCATTTTCGACCAACGAAGTGTAATGAAATTTTGAATTCCAACAAATCACAGACATACATCGCAATAATTTCTGCAGCTCGATTTATCACTATCAATTTATCTCATAGTAGTTCTTTTGTTTAGTCAGTGTCGCCAACTATTTCCAGGTAATTCGATGAGCATGAATCCACTGTACTAAATAAAGTGCGAAATCCTACTTCCACATCTACAGCTTCATCTTCTAATTCCATGTTCATTGTATCTAAAGAAAATGACACTCCTTCATAACAATTGTTCATTTAATTAATTTATTAATCAGGTTATTTGTAATTATACTATATAATGTTTAAATTTAATTATGATTTCAGCAGATAATTAAAACGTCTTTCTGTTATAATAGCAAGAGTGCTGTACATGTAATTAACATTTTAAAACCTGTATTCAGCTTTTCTCAATTGGCATTACTGAATAACATTCAATTTCTTTATTGCAGTACTGCAATCGTTATTGATCTATTGTCTGAATATGTTAAGTATTCATAAATATACAATTATTAACATTTTTGAGCGAATTTGAGAGATATATTGTTTACATTTTTATTTTATTCACGAAATAATCCTAATAAATGTCACTCGAGGTCTGAGATTTCCCAAATAAATCTACTCGCTTCACTCGTGGATTTATCGACAAATCTCAGACCTCTTGCAACATTACTATATAAAATACTGTCAAGGGATTTTACAACAATCGAATATTGTTTACATTTATCTTGTATGCCAATACTTACAGCTTACTAAAAATACACTGATTTGATTTTTTTTCAAATCAATTTGGAAGAAGGAAGTTTACACAATATTAATTTATTACTTCTACAACAACAAACGCCATAAACTCCACAAGTGTCCAACAAAGACCATTATAGACAATCCTAAGAGCGGAAGTTATTCTTAAAATATCTGACTATCGTATGGCGCGTAGAAATAGATAATGTGGATGAAACTCTATGTGCGAATAATTTTTAAAACTTTTTATCTTGTGTGGGCGAAAGAAATACGCTCTGGTCCAATCTACCCCGGTGTACGGTACAGAATGTTTCATAATTATGGGTGCTATTCATAGACATTTCGCTAGCCCGCGCTACGAGCGTGCTAAACACGATTCATATATCATATTGCTAACACTGGCTTATGAATACGAAAAACGTTAGTTCGCTGATCATCCACCGAAAGCCCGCGCTAAGAATGTCTATGAATATGGCCCTTAAGGTACAATTGGCAGCCTTGTCTCACATCTTCATTTACAAAGGTGGACTTTGAACTTACCACATTGCCTTTGTTAATACTATTACTAGTGTAATCATATTATAATCTTGGAATTAATTAAAATGTCTTCTCTCGTAAGCATTCTCATTATAAACACGGAATACACAGTCATGAACAATATTTTAAATCTGAATTTAATAACTTTAGATTGCTTTACAGTCGAGAAGAAACCACAAGAGAGAAACTATTGGTGAAATATAAAAAAGTATGCGCTACGTAGTTTGGATGTTTAGTTTCAATTCTGGGATGTGCTTGCAATTTTACCGGAGGCACTATGGCAGCAGCATTTCTCGCTTTCCACAATCACGTTACTACAGTTCGCAATCCCAATAAAATAGTGTCGTAACTCGAAAATTGTCATCTATAAATAATATATACCATTTCCCAGTAAAATTTTGCTGCAAAAATATTTTAATAAATAAATACCAAAACCTTTGATAACTTACTATTTTACTATTAGAAGTTTATAACTTCAACTAATAAAACAGCGTTGGAAATCATTCAGGAAATAATAGGCCTATTTTACTTTCCACACAGACAGCATTTCATTGGAGGTGCGAGTTTAGTGAAATTTTCATTTACTTTTCAGGTGCTTAGCCGAAACTTCTAAATTTTTATGACTAGATTAGTGCTAAGAAGGATCATAAAAAGCTTTCTCAACATTTCACAACCAAAATTCATATTCTTAATAATAATAATTCTTTATTCATACTGGCAGAGTTAAGGGCCTTCTCTTATACTCTACCAGGTCACAAAGTATTCAAGCAGTTAAAATGAACAGAATACTAACATATTACAAAGAGAAATAATAATAGCATAATAAAATCGACACTAAACAACATGAAAAAATACCATAATAGAAAACAAAAAGAAAGTAAAATGCACTGGAATATAGCAAAAGCAACTCATTTAGCACAAATGGTTAATATGGAAAACATAAGGTAGAATATAATAAAATAATAAAAAAGAAAAAAAAGAACGAAAAATTAAATAAAATATACAATAAAAGGCTATGATAATAAATTCGTCAGCTGATAAAAGGAACAAAAAGGGGAAAGAAAGGAAAAGAAATATATAGCCTATATTTTTACATAACTATTGCAGAGAAAAGGGCTTATAACTGAAAGGAATCTGAATTGAAAAAGTACAATTTTAATTTATTTTTGAAACTAGACAATGTCCGACAGTCTCTGATATGTTGTGGTACAGAGTTCCAGAGATGAGCTGCAGAGACGGTGAAAGATGAAGAGTAGAAGGCTGTTCTGTGTTTAGGAATGGAGAGTGTGATATGGTATTGTGAGCGAGTATCTATTTCGTGACATGAGGACAAATGTTGAAAACGAGAAGCTAAGTAGCTAGGGTTACAGTTCTGAAGAATATTGAAGAGTAAAGTGAGAGAGTGAATACTTCTTCGCTCTTTGAGACGGACCCAGGACAGCATATTTAGTGAAGGTGTGATACGGTCAGATCTACGGACGTTGCAAATAAAACGAACGCATGCATTATGAACACGCTGTAGTCTGTCTGTCAATTTCATGTTAAGGTCAGTGTAGAGAGTGGCACAGTAATCAAAATGAGGCATCAAGAGCGACTGCACTAAATTCTTCTTGAGAAGCAACGGAAGGAAATTTCGAATTCTTTTTAGTGCGTGAATTTTCATGAAACTCGCAATCAAAATATAAGCACAATATATCTTCCCCTTTTTATTTTTAAATCATCTGCAAAGCAACAAGATGATATACCATATTATTTGTCATAATTTTAGAATGGTCAAGGAGTAAAAAATCTTCCAATAGAAATTAAATTATATATGTATAGGGGAAAGTCGGGTAGTATCGGACAGTGCGTTTCTTTCATCTACCACCATATGGTAGTACCTGAATGGCATGGTTACGTTTCTCTTTGCGACATCATAGAAACGTAATGATGTCAATCAGGTACTATCATCGTGTGGTAGATGAAAGAAACTCACTGTCCGATATTACCCGATGTCCGATACTACCCGACTCTGCCCTATATTGATTCTTTGGTACGACCGATAGAGAGACAAATTTCGGCTCAAGATGACATTCCAACGAGATCAGACTGGAAACAGGGAAGTTCCCTATTTAGCATCAGCTGTCTCTGAAATTCAAGTGAAAGCACACATAGACATGAAATTACGTGATATGTATGTCAGTACAGCTTCAGATCCATGTACAGATCTTATAATTATTTTATCACTGCCTCTGTGCAACGTCAAATTTGCGGGGGGAGGAAAGGAGACGGCAGAATGGTTGTAATGCTTTTTAATAAGCTAACGCCCACGAATAAATCAGGCACTTGAAATCTAACGGTCACTGACCGCCACAGATAAAATGTAAGCTCTGTAGGACATTGAGTCAACGCCCATTTAGCGAACTCATTTAAAGTTTGTGTAACTGTAGCTTGTATATAGGCTATGTCCGTTTGGTTTTACTTTGTTTACAGTTTGATTTTTTCATTTCATTTGTACTTCTGGCAGTGTGAAAGAGAAGGCCTGATGGCCTTAACTACACCAGAATTAATAAATAGGCCTAAACTATATATTTGAACATAAGGTACATGATGAAAATGTTTTCTTTTCGGTGCCTGATCTACACCCGTTTTAATTGAGTTAACCCTGGCAGGCATTTGGCTAAGAAGTTCATTAATTCGTGTAGCCTATGTGTCGTTATGTAAAGATTCATTTTTATGGACGAGTAAAGTTTAGTAAAGACAATTCTTTTTGGTCGTCTATAGTTGAATTTCCGAGATTTTCGAAAAGTCTAACAATCAGTTTAATTAAAAATAGAAGCAAAAATAAAACCATGTATTGTGGGTCCCTATCACCACGGCATGGCACGTCCTCAGGTTGCGGATCGAGGAGACGGCCTCCAGATATGGAAGGTAGCTGTGAATATATTGAATAAGCAATCGCGGACAGCCGATGAGGGGTGGTCATCCAGTTTGGGGGTTGGGAGAAGGGCTAAACAACCCATCATCGTAAAACACAGCTTGTTACAAAACCTTGAAATAAGCTTCGGAATGGGACTGATTCTCTGGCACAACCACAGCAATAACGTAGATGGGAAGATAATATTAAAATGGATTTGAGGGAGGTGGGATATGAAGATAGAGACTGGATTAATCTTCTCAGGATAGGGACCAATGGCGGGCTTGTGTGAGGGCGGCAGTGAACCTCCGGGTTCCTTAAAAGCCAGCGAGTAAGTAAGTAAGTAAGTAAGCAAAAAGAAAACCCGGGCAACGCCGGGTGCCTTCAGTTAGTTGTAAATAATTTGGATCAATGTAGGCCTACATTCTTTATTACAGTGTAAATACTAATAATAGCGTATTATAGTGTACATGCTTTCAGTAATTTAAATTGTAATTATTAGTGTAATTATTTCCTCTGATTTATTTTTGCTTATACTTTTCGACTCAGTCATTTCCGGACCATGGTTTCTGATCTCAAATTGATACATGGACGCTTCGCCATCATCCCTGAAAATTTTTAACATCACCTCGGAAACACCCTGTACATACAGATTAGATTAGTGGGAATAAGTGATCAGTGAACGTTGATGCAAGTGAATAAATAAGTTTACAACTGTGGAAGAATTCAACTTAATGTAAACAATGTAGGGAACAATTGATAAGGAATTGAGAGAAGTGATTGTTTAGTTAAATGAGATTAGTATGAATAAGATAGATGACTAGGAAAGGGAGGGGTAACTAGAAAAAAAGGAGAGGGAAACAGAGGGGAGAGACGTGACAGAAAAGTCATCAGCTTCATTTATATGCAATAGCCGGATGTTTAAAAAAGTGTAAGCAGAATTATATCCCAGGGAGTGATGGCACTGTATACAGAAATGTGAAGAGCCATCACGACCGATGTAACCTGATGGAATAAAATATATCATATACCGTAGAAGAGGGTAAATTCGATCAAAATTTTGCAATTTTTTATGATATTGAGGTTATGCAATGGAGCATAGCATTTTGTCGTCATATCCTTCACTTATGAGGGGACGTTACAACAAGTGAATTACAATCTATCAAAGACTAATTTTTTTATTTGACTTGTGATCGAAATTACCTGCTTAAATAGGGTAAAGTCGATTACTTTTGAATTTTTAATTTAAGATCGATTTTAAAATATTGCGGAGTAAAGTCGATCACTGTTTATGTTTAAAAAAAAACAAATTAAGTGTATTACATATATCTTATTTGTTATAAGGGGTGTAGAAAACAATAATAATCTACAATATATGCCTATAGGATTATATAGTGTATCTTTTGTTACTGTGATCATACAATTCGATACAATTAGGCCTATAGGTCTCCACTGTACAAACATGAGTATGATTGCAACTTATAAAACATATAAACACATTTTAATACTTCACATACCAACAAACAGAGATTTAAGAATTCAAAATTTACATTGAAATACCACACTTCAATTATAATCTAAAATGCTATTCAACATTGCTTAGGTTTATGTGAGATGATATTTGAAATCTTTCCCTCCTCATGTCACTTTAGAAACCACGTTTTTCCCCATCGACAGGTACAAAGGGGTATACAAAATATACTCCATTGGCAGTGCTTCTCTTACGCAAGAAATTCACCATAATTTCGTCTTCCTCATTCACCACAATCCCATCAATATAAATTATAAGCTGTACTATGACACTTTTCTGTTTACAGTATTTATTGTTAGTTGGAGGTATTTCGGTGAAAAAAATTATTCTTCCTATTGGTCCTATCTGCTTCGAGTAGGTTGATGGCATGATCGACTTAACCCTACAAAGGTACAAGTTTTCTTCAAATAATAAGTTTAAATACCAACATTTACGAACTGAAAAACTATTATTTCAGGATACAATCTCAACGAGAAGTACTTACGTATACTTCCTGTCTCCTTTCACTGCTGACGATAATTTAGAGTTTGTAAGACTTTGTTTTCGTTTAAGAGAAAAAGTTGAGAATAACAATTTTGACTTCAACGGTATTTACACAGTGTTCCCATTGTTGGTATTCGCAGGCTTTTTGTTGTCCCTCTTGCTTACATTTGCAATGTCAGGCAATGAAGTCAGCATAACAAAATTTTAACAAGTAACTGAGAGAATATATAATTTTCAATAAAAATCGCATATGATCGATTATACACCCACTGATTGACTTTACCCACTTCTACGGTATTCCACTTTGAATACTAAAAGCGTGGAAATATTGAAAAATATTTGTACTGAAATACCTTAATCGTACAAAAGTATCTACACAATCCCCTTAAGAACTGAGGGGGTAAGTAGAATCACATAAGATTCCAGACATCTTTTAAACGTGCTTAGTAGAAGGCCTAGATTGTTAGCGGTTCTTACGATAAGAGAAGCTACTTCAGTACTAATCATCTGGAAGTGCAGGCCAAACATTATTAAACCAATTACACACACGCTGATATTTGCTCAACTTGGCGGCATATTTGTCTTCCTTCACTATCTGGTTCACTCTAATTCATCCGTGTCGTAATTTATGCTGTCCAACAATTAGCTTATCTAGTAACAGGATCTGCCAACCCCCTTATAACACTCCCTTATCTTGATAATAGTAAACAAACTCCTCCTCCAATACACACGCTGTAATTACCTCCTCGCCTCGCCTTGCACACCTCACCTCGTCCCATTCCCCTCACACATCCAACCCATTCAAACAGTTACCATTGTTACTATCGTTACCATAAAATAGGCCTATATAATAGCACATCCCCTTTTAGAGATAAACGCCAAGTATTACAATAGTACAAGCAACTGTTTGTAACAATAATAATACTAATAGTCATTACAAAAGTGTAATTCCTGAAATCTCATTCTCATTTTACTGCCTATCTTACATCTTCTCCCTTGTCTCCTCACTTCCCGTTCTTTTTTTCTTTTCTCCTGCGCCCCTTTATTCAAAATATTCTCCTTCTGCTCTTGCACTTTCTTTATTCCGTTACATTACCATCTACTCCTGCCTCTTTTCCTTCTCCTTGTTACGCCAGCGTTTTATTTTCCCGTACCCAAATTCCCCTCACTTTCTCCCCTTCTGTTTCTCTTTCTTCCCCCCTTGTTTCTTACTTTATTTCTGCTACATGTCATTCCGTATCTTTTCTTTTCAATCCTACTATCACATTTGCTGATCTTCCTGAGAAGTATCTATTTTCTCATCATCTTCTTCTCAGCTTATTTTCCAATATTCACATTCCCTTCTAAACTCTCCCATTCGTCTTCCCTATTCCTTCCAGTCCTCTTTCCACTGATGAAATACAAAAACAGACATAGGTAATCGGAATGTGTAACAAAAAAAAAAAAAATAAACTTCTGCTCCTTTTTACCACTTCTTGTTGTGATTCCTACCTGAAATTAAATTATAAGGGCAAAAATGCAGTTTAACTTTTCAAAAATATATATATTTTTCAAAATAATTTTTAAATTATGCACCAACTATTGAAATCTATTCTGGTAGAACAATTATTTTGATATTTGTATCACTTTTAAACTTATGAACTTTAATGTAAGACGCTACACATGTTACCACATTGTGTATTGATATGATATGATATGATATGATATATGATATGATATGGATATGATATATATGATATGATATATGATATGATATATGATAAGATATATGATATTATATATGATATGATATATTATATATAATATATGATATGATATATGATTTTTTATTGGGTTATTTTACGACGCTGTATCAACATCTAGGTTATTTAGCGTCTGAATGAAATGAAGGTGATAATGCCGGTGAAATGAGTCCGGGATCCAGCACCGAAAGTTACCCAGCATTTGCTCGTATTGGGTTGAGGGAAAATCCCGGAAAAAACCTCAACCAGTTAACTTACCCCGACCGGGATTCGAACCCGGGCCACCTGGTTTCGCGGCCAGACGCACTGACCGTTACTCCACAGGTATATGATATGATATGATATGATATGATATGATATGATATGATATGATATGATATGATGTGAAGAGTTCGCGGGAAGAACGACGAATGTCACATTTCTGTTAAGGATTAGATAATGATCTAATTCAATCTGTAACTGCAAGATGTAGTGCTGTTTCTATAGAAAATAAAGGAAAGGATTACTGTATTCGTGGTGATAATTCTCCTTTTTACCATTTTTCATAAGAACAACATTAAATTTCGCAGTGATCCATTGAATTAGATAATGACATCAACCTTAAGAAAACTGTGATATTCATCATTTTTCCAGCGAACTCTTCTTATGATATATGATATATGTTAAGGAATGATATGATATGATATACATTTACGTCACAGCAAATTTTTAGAAGTAATGGTGAATGGTGTGACTCACATTCATTATATACGGTGCCCACAATACTACGTTAACACACATATTTTGCAGTACATGGTTACACAAATACTCCAATTTACACTATTTTTCAAAATACTGAACACAATTTATGAATTTAATTTTTGATTTTACAAGGCCTATACATTATCTACGTAATTAACCATAATGAAACCCCTTTGTTAAATAATTTGTCTATAAAAAATAAATTTGAACCAAAATTCCTTGAAATTGCTTATATTTTATTTAAATATAAATTTAAAATATTACTTATTTGACTATAAATACGATTGTGTTCAGTCTTATAGAGCTAAATTTTAGCTCAGAAACGAGAATGCTGGTTTTGCAGTGAAAGATCTGCCCTTGGACAGAAAACTATGAATGAATGAATATGAAATATTTCATAGCGTGTTTTGGGAAGGCCATTACCTAATTCCCAATATGCTCAGTCAATTTAAGAGAACAGTGCATTATGTTAATACATGACTGAAAGAATTTTAGTTTTGTCCTTCATATGTGTAGAAATTTGATCCGAATAAAGGTAACACTTTAGAAGTTCTTTTCAGAACGAAAAGTTACATAGGTTCAGTGAAATTACTGCATATTTAAAGCACAAAACTAAAATTCATTCAATTATTTATTATCATAATACACTGCTCTATTAAATTTACTGTCCGAATTGGAAATTGATTCAATAACTTTCCGAAAATATACTATGAAATGTTTCAAATAAAAATATTTTTTTCTCGAAAAGGAAGCAAAAACGAATAAAATTGCACAGGGACATCATTTTATTTTTACTAACATTTTTAATATTAAACTGCCTATACCTTTAGAGAACCGGAAACACCGCTTGCTCCCCCCTCCAAGAGTGGAGTTCGATGATACTGGCGTAAAACACAAATCACTCTACTAGGTATAGGAAGAAAGAAAAGTAGTTCATCCATTTACGTAAACTAGGAAATATCGCGATTTTGAGTTCGATAATTTTCATTAGGTTTTTCTTTAATCAAAGTACAGTACTGTATTAAGAATACGTGTTTTTACTCACGAAGTGAGTTATCCATGCGAACGTATTCATTATGCAGTGTATATTATACTGTCTACAGCATATTAGCGTACAATATAGAGAAAGAAGTTGAAAAATAATCATAATATGAATATTTAAACACAATTTTGAAAATGGTGGCCGTTCATTTCGATACAGGCTTCAGTTCTTCTGTGCATATTATCGCACTATAAACTATTGCATCTAATTCCAATTGCCAGTTTCGTCCTTCGTACTAGTAACTCATGTTGAAATAATTCTGTACCTACTCTACGTACTGTGAATTCAATCTTCACTTCTGACCGACCCGAAAATATAAAATTACTCAGACATGCTATCTACTGTCCGTCCAAGTGGTTATGCCGCAGGATTGTAGAAAGGGAGGAAATCACGTGACAGTTAATTACTTAACGAGGCCCTTTTATTTAAGTTAAATTAAACAGCTGTATAATATTACGTAAACTTCCAATTCCTAAGAGAAATTAATGTTTTCAGAAAAGAGCTAAGACAGCCCAGCTATTACAGAGGGGCGAGCAGAAGCAGGTGGGGGAAATCGGGATGCGACGTAGGCAAACGAACAGTACCTGTGCGAAAATATGATTCAATATTGAAAGCTCTTTCGTCACTGGAAAACGCGAACATATTTCTGGAACGTACTATACTCAGTAACTCAGTACTGCTTACTATCTGCGGTCTTGGTTCTGTGTGGAGTTGGAACTTCCTTAGTAGAAGGGGTGGGAGTGAAGTACATTCAAAAACTCAGGTACAATAAAAATTGAAGTAAAAATAAAATGATGTCCCTGTATTAAAATTTTTGTTTGAAATATCTCAAAGAATAACAACTTCAAATTAATGATATTACGATTCGTCCTTTATGAAATAATATTAATTGCAATCTAAATCTAATTGTAATTTTAAATTGTTGGTCTATTCTTGGTAATTTCTTGATTCTCAAGAATGACAGATGGATGAATGAATGAATGAATGAATGGATGGATGAATGAATGAATGAATGAATGAATGAAGTGCATTTATTAATACACAACTACACAAACTCATTTACACAAGATACTGTAACTTCATCCTTTTTACCCCAAATAATATCCTAAGAATCTTATTCTCAAATACCCTTACTCTCTGCTCCTCTCTCAAAGTGAGAGTCCAAGTTTCACAACCATAGAGAACAACCGGTAATATAACTGTTTTATAAATTGTAACTTGTTTGACAGCAGACTAGATGACAAAAGCTTCTCAACCGAATAATAACAGGCATTTCCCATATTTAGTCTGCATTTAATTTCCTCCCGAGTGTCATTGATATTTTTTAATCTTGCTCCAAGATATTTGAATTTTTCAACCTCTTGGAAGGATAAATCTCCAATTTTTTATATTTCCATTTCGTACAATATTCTGGTAATTAATACATAACTTATTATTTTATCCGTGTTCTACAGGGACATTTTATTTTTACTAACATTTCTAATTTTAACCTGGCTATATCTTTGGATCAACGATTAAGAACCGGAAACACCGTTTACTACTACGTTCCACGACTGGAGTTCGATGATACTGATAAAATACAAACAAATCACTTTACTAGGTATAGGAGGAAGAAAAGTAGTTCATCCATTTATGTAAACTATGAAATATCGCGATTTTGAGTTTGATAATTTTCATTGGATTTTTGTTTAGCCAAAATACAGTACAGTATTAACAATGAGTGTTTTTACTTACTAGCTGAACTTTCCATGCGGACGTATTCATTACGCAGTGTATATTATACTGTCTACAGCACATTAGCGTACAATATAGAAAATGAAGTTAAATTGAAAAATAATCATAATATCGATATTTAAACAGATTTTTGAAAATGGTGGCCGTTCATTTCGATACAGGCTTCAGTTCTAATGTGCATATTATCGCACTATAAATTATTGTACGTAATTCCAATTACCAGGTTCGTACTTTGTATCAGTAACTCATGTTGAAATAATTCTGTACCTACACTATAAAAGAGACCTTAACGTACTGTAAATTCAATCTTCACTTCTGCCCGATCCGAAAAGATAAAATTACTCAGACATGCTATCTACTGTCCGTCCAAGTGATTTAGTCGCAGGGTCGTAGAAAGGGAGGAAATCACGTGACAGTTAATTACTTAAGGAGGCCCTTTTATTTAAGTTATTTTAAACAATTGTATGGGTATAATATTACGTAGACGTCCAATTAATTCCTAACAGAAATTATTGTTCTCAGAAAAAAACTAAGACAGCTCAGCCACTAGCATTTACAGAGAGGCGAATAGAAGCAGGTGGGTGGAAACCGGGATGGGACGTAGGCAAATGGAAAATGATGCAATATTGAAAGCTCTTTCGTCACTGGAAAACGCGACCTTATTTTTGGAACGTACTGTTTACTATGACCGTAAGGCTACTATGACTGTATATGCGGTCTTGGATCTGTGTGGAGGACGGTTGAACTTCATTAGTAGAAGAGGTGGGGGTGAAATACATTAAAAAACTGAGGTACAATAAAAATTGAAGTAAAAATAAAATGATGTCCCTGTATTTCCATTGGAATGAACTACTGTAGACCTATATGGGAATTCATGAAAGTATTTATTATAATAGAAGACCCTTTCCAGAAAAGTGAAATTATTTACGTGGTTATTTCCTCACTGAAAGTACAAAAATACCTAAGGTACACTCAGAAGATTCTGGAGAACAGTATAGTTCTTCCTGGCACTTTTACAAATTGTTTTTGCTTCTTAAAGACAATTTTGAAAAGTACAGTGAGTTCAGCTACATTGACTGGCAGATACAAACAAGCTTTGTTTTGATCATCCTGACTTTCTGCCTAGCGACCAGCTAGCCTACGAGCGAAGAGCTCGGTAACCAGCCAGACGTCTTGTAGTGTCTTTCTCTGACGAGTTTAGCGCTGGGACCTGAGGTATTCTTGCCATCGGTTGGGGGGGGGGGGATTGCAGGTAGATTCTTTTGTTGCTACAGTCAAGCCGAGCCGAGCGGAGTGGGAAGTATTAATCGTCCAAAAATATGCAGTCTTCAGTTTGTAGTAGTGTGTAAATATTTCATATACATTTTGTTTACCTAGGCCTGTATGGTTTTGTTATTAATATATTAAATATATTGTTCCAATTTTTGCTCACACATCTCCCTGATGTTAGCTATGCTAATATCATATGAATTATTCATATTAAATATTGCACCGTTACAAGTCATTTTTAAGGAAACATGCTGTGGAAAAGTTTTTGATTTTATTCTATTGGAATTTTGGAATATGTGTGATTGGTATCGTGAAAAACAGATTCCTATAATGTCATGCGAAAATCATTTGTTGGTGATATATTAAAATACAAATCAAGTAGTTTTACTTCTCTAGTGAGTTCAGCAGTACAGTATATTTAAATTGATTACTTTACAAATTTAATTCAATTCTACTAATCACTAAATTGTATAGTATAATTTTTCTTTTCATTATATTATCGTAGTTGTATTATGATTTTTCTTTTTATTTGTTTTATTGCATTTGTATTTCTGGTGGTGTGATGGCCTTAACTTTACCTGAATGAATGAATGAAAAAAATTTTCTACAATACTTTCCTTCTCTGAACACGTAAGTACGAATGGTTGTATCTCTATCTTGCCAAAAATACGTTAGAAAACTAATAGGCATACTGCTCTCGTAAATTGAGCGAATGTTTTCAGTATGATTGTACTTCCTTCCAGACTGCCGCTGTCACTGTTCCCTCCCACTCCAGTACCGCGCTAGACTAGTCGGAACCGCATTCCTCTCAGCACTAAACTCCTCAGAGGATGAAAGTACATACCCTAAGAATCGAACGTGGCGAGATATGGGTACGATGTTATAAAAAGGAAATATGGAGTGGAAAGCAATAAGCCGATACCGCAACACTATGTTTAGGAAGGGATTGCAATCACTCTGCCTCATAAAGTCAGGTTCTGAAATCGAATTTGAAGCCAGCAATTCGCTCGAAGCGCAGAAGTCTCTTGTTGCGAGGACTGCTTGCCCTATAATAATGCACGCCCACATTCGGCCGCGGCAACCGCGGAAACTCTAACACGAGTGAAATTTGAACTTCTCCCACATCCAGCCTATAGTACTGATCGTACTCAGATTTCCATTTGTTTGGACTATTAAAGGGGTGGCCGGTGGTTCGCCAAGGACGATGGAGTTAAGGTTGCGGTGCATTTGTGACTTAGGAGGGAAGCCAAACCCTTCTTTGCAAACGTTAACAGGAGGCTTTTAGACCGTGACAGAAAATGTGTTGCAGAAAACGACTACCATTGAAAAATAGTTATGTATATTCTCGTTTCTGTGATATATTGTGACCAGGGGCGTACGCAAGGGGGTACCAAGTTTGAACCCCCGCTTGAACTTTTCGAAAAAAAAAATCATGTTTAGATTTGAGGTTTTTTATCCATAACAGTTATCCCTTCTCTAATTTTTCACTGTCACAGTAACAAAATCTACATCGACATAAGGAATAGTCTTCCTACCTCCCTTCAAAATATTCCCTCTGCTTGGTGCTGCGCCACGTTTGGATTACAAAGAACGTTATCTCTAGACAGAGGAAAAAAAAGTCATTGGGATGTGAACAACGCGAGTAGTTTGTCTGGTCAGAGGGTTGTTGTTTACGTAAGCAGAGTAGGCATACTAGAGGCGAGTGCAGGTAAGAACTGTTTTCGAATCGATGATTCAGAAGATGCCTGATATTTTGTGTACTTTTCTATAAACCCTTTAAAGTGAGGATTGTCCAACGTTTTGAATGGAATATTGCAACTTATCGTCATTCGAAACAAATCCTGGTAAAAGTCATATTTCATATGAGACGGAATTGACCTTGAACCCATATTTTCTTCTGACATAGAGCAACATTTTTCATGTGTTTCTGTGTATTACATTGATGTTCTGTCGATTGTTTTGTTATCTTCTTTAATGTGCACATACATAACCGACATTTATTTGTTTCACCAGTATCAATATTGTACTACAAAATGTCGACACCGTATTATTGTATTAAAGAATACACCCTATGTTTTTGACATCTATCTTCGACATTATAATCACTTGACTTAACACAAATGAATAATATGTTTACGTATCTCAATGTTGTCTGTTCACGTACGGACTAGGACTGACTGAGGACGCAGAGTGGCAGTTGTTTTCGGTGTTCGCGTGGTGCTCTCTGCGGACGGTACCGTGTTGTAGCTACCTACTTGGGAAGCGTGAACACTTCATGCCATAGTCTTTGCGTACAGTACTTGTAGACCGTAAACATGACTTTTGACTTTTTTCCGCTGTCTAGTTATCTCTGTTATAGAGAGACATACCGCCTAGTACCGACCTTGTAATAAAATGAAGCCAACACAATTTTAACTTGTGAAAAATTTAAAAAGATTGTTTCGGCAGTTATGTAGTGCAAATGTTAAATAATGTGCACTGTCGATTTTAAACTCATTTTAAAAGTGGTATTCATCAGTTCGTTAGTTTGAGCCCTGACTTTATTGTGGAACGTTCTTTTTACGTTTTATGCATTTGACAGTTCATATTTTTAATATACACTTCACATTATCATTCCGGGTTCTTTGATATATCTCAGAAACCGCAAAACTCAACTTACAATTTTTAGCAAAACGTTGAGTGCTGATTCTTGCGAGATTATTGAAAATTTCACACTGGCAAACGTTTCTTCGCAGCCGCAGTTTCTTGTAATAAACTTTTCTTATATTGTAAAGAATTTATGGTCACCGAACTTGGGCACCATGGCATTAGGATTATGCAATGACAAACAAGAAAGCAAAGAAACTTTGTTATATTACTCAGACTTCGTGGTATGTGGTCATTAGTTGCTAGTAATATCATGTCATTCCTTAGTGCAGCTGTGGCGAGCACATTGTGGCTCACAATGATAGCTGTGCATGTCTCTTGCTCCCCCAACCCCTACCCTCTCACTCACTGTAGTCAAACTCCGTTCCATTTACATTTGTCTCTGACCTGCGAGTGGCGTATCGTCGCAATGTCTCTCTCGAAACCATGTACCTCTACAAAAACTAAAGTTTCAAGTAGGATGGGAGGACGCATTTTTTTGCTGCCAATATGATGAGAATATTAAATGTATGATTTGATCACAAGTGTTACTAGGGAAACGGTTGTATAACATAAAACAGCATTACAATAATTAATTTATTTAATCTGGCAGAGCTAAGGTCAGTAGGCCTTCTCTTCCGCCCAGCCAGACTCTAATTCTAATTGAATACAATTGCTTACATAGTTATTACATTAATATCTAGACCATAAAACAACATGAAAGTAAATAATGAAAGTTGGATAAGTAATGTTAGTGTAACAACAATAAACATTGGTAAGAAATAGTTATAATAATAATAATAATAATAATAATAATACTAATAATACTAATAATACTAATAATAATAATAATAATGAGATAAGTTAGATATTTATCTGTGATATATATATATATATATATATAACCATTAAATATTGAGAAACCTGAAACAGCTATTATTGTTAACAAGAATTGTTAGAAAAATATTTCGTTAGCCTATTCTTAAAATGGTTATACTACATGTCACTCATGAACATTAAAAGGTTAAGTGTTATTATTATTATTATTATTATTATTATTATTACTATTATCATCATCATCATCATCATCATTATTATTATTATTATTATTATTATTATTATTATTATTATTATTATTATTATTTGGATTCTTTTTCAGCAGATGTACTAATAATGCGGTTAGATCTTCAATTTAAACTCTCATATTTACAATGTAATGTTATAATGAAAGCTAGATGTAAGGACTTGACAAATGTTGAACTTCTCAAATTTTTGCCAAAAAATTAATATCCGAAGCTTCGTTCTTTCGCTTGCTCTGTTGAAGCCATGTTCGCTACAACTTACGTTTGTCAAAAATTATTTTCAACAATGAAAATAGTAAAAACCAAATTTAGATCACGACTGACAGACTAATGCCTTCGTGATCAACTACGACTGGCAGTAAGTGACATAATTCCTGATTTTGAAACTCTGTCGCAGAGACATTCTGAAGACAGTTAACTTTAGATTGTGATAATGTGTCCTATGTTTTCTTGTTCATTTCTTTCTTCGTTACACGTATTAAACATTATTTTGTAACCTTATACTCTATAAAATTATATTTAAGTGCTTGACGTAAGGAAAATGAAAATCCGTTAATAAGTCAGACAGTTGCTTCACTTCACCTTCGGGTGTCCGCCTCCCTCCATAGGTGCTACGTACGTTGCAGGTTACACAGTGGCTCGGCGCACGATTACATTTTCGCCACGGCTGCCTTAGTGCTAAGTTCCCATTTCAGCCTATCAAAATCGTTTATACCAGTGGTTATACTATTTGAAGACAGATAATTTAGATAATATCGAACAGAAAGAAGCCATATAAAAATAACGACATAAAAATTTCACGTTCCGTCTGAAGTTTGTACACTACTGTTTTCTTAATCCAACGGGCTGCTTATTCAAATACATGATTCTTCCTCCTTCCATACCTAGCGCTTGATGCCAACCGCACGACGTCAAGGTCAGAAAAATGCGCTTGCTTTGACATCATTGATGTATATTGTTGCGTGCACCCACACGTGGCTGGCTGAAGTGTACAACCACTTAACGTTCTGCTAGTTGACGGTTTCTTTCGACTTCCTCCACAAAATTGACGGAAGTCCTTAAATAGGGCAGTGTGAACGAAGTGAGACAAGTGGCCTTTAGGATACGAGCTCACATAAATAAGATGAGTCCCGAGAGCTTTTGCAAAGACGCGATAAACTCAGTACACCTTTTAACTTGTACATTCGCCTTCCTCGTCACACAGGCTGAACTGCTACACTTTATCTTTATTGCGAGAACTTCACCCGTAAACGGAATGGAAAAATGTACTCTAAAAAATCGCTTCGTACCAAAACTAATCTAAGAAGCGTAGTAGAATGACATAATTAGCGTTAGTCAATTTTTCTTAAGGATTAGTCGTTATTAGGAACTACTAAAAACTTCTTTGTTACTCGCCGCAGAACTTTCAATATAGCCTAATGCAGTCTTGCTACTTTCTCTGAAACGTTCTGAAGTATAGCGTTGTCCTCCTTATTCAACTAATAAGTGATATAATTAGAAATGTATTATAAATCACTAAACGTTGTTGATAATTAAAAGACTAATAAGATCATACTTTGGTAATACGTAGCCAAATAATATTATAATCAATTACAGTAAGCCAATACAAAAAGCTGTTTAACGTGAATTGTGAAAATCGGTTATGAAATCATTTCACGGGAAAAATATTTAAATGACGTCAGATATCTTATGTTTTGGAATTACACGTGTTTTGTATACAATCGAAAGTCTTTCTCTTGTGTCCGTAATATAGCTTTCATCATTTCCGTTAAAATTAAGGTGAATTTATTTTTTAAGGTGACATGAATTTATTCAGCCTGACGAGTTACCCCCTTGATTTGATTGTAAATTATTTAAAAATAGCTTGCAAGAGGGTCTTAGACTAGAAATGTTTAGTTTAAATGCAGTTCTGTTTATAAGTAGGCCTATGAATAAGGGTGTAATTGTTTGTCTTATTTGAACTGTTGTATTAGTGAAGCGTGGTGAGTCAGTGAAGTCATGGTTTTACCACAGTCTACTATATACAGTCGCGAAGCTCAATATGTAGTAAAAATGCAAACATGGGTAGTTGCCCACCACTGGGATCGCTACTATCGCCTCATCATCGCAGATCTCTCTCCTAGCAGACGTCAAAATATGTTACACTTTCGTTGTCGTGTTCTTTTGGAAAAATTAACACCTTCCTTCCATTATTGAAATATTAAATGCATAAAGTTAATTTATTATTTTAATGAAGTATATTAAATTCCACCATAAACTCGAAGATACCTGCAAGAAATGGGTTAATATTATTTTTGTTTGTGCAAAACGAACTGAATTTTACTATAATCGCTTCACTCATTCAAGATTATAGCGATAATTAACTATGAAACCAATAAATATTAATTTGCATTTCCCTTTACAACAATAATAATGGAAATATGAATTAATAGAGTAACTTATGTGTACCGGTACTTGTAGTGTAGGCTTACGTAGTTAACAAAGTGGGACGAGGTTAAGCAATAATAATCACACCAGAATTGGAAATAAAACGTGATCAATAAATTTTACTGTAACAGACTTTTTCTACGTCTCTAGTAAAGTAACAAATAAAAATAACAACAAAATTAACAGCTATAATTAAAAACATATCCTTTGAAAAAAAAAGTAGGCCTAAGCAATAATAATCCCACCAGAATTGAAAATAAAACGTGATCAATAAATTTCATTAAAACAAACTTGATTTTACTTCGTCTCTAGTAAATTATTATTATTCCAATTATTGTATTTTAACCATCAACATTTTCATTACAACCAATAACGAACATTTTACAAGCATCAATGTGAAGTACGCAACGAGCTAGCACTCGATGGAAATACGACACAGTCCAAAGTCGACCGTGGACAGTCTATTGTTTCTAGTTGCTAACCGCTTGGAGCGCTTTATCACGAGATTTGCAAAAAATCACCTCAAGCTTCGCGACTGTATAGAGTAGACTGTGGTTTTACATTGCTGTGAATAGTTTCGATCAGTGATAATTTATAGTGTCAATGAAATGTGTTCTATAGTGTCAGTGATATGTGTAATAGTGCCAATACAGTGAGTGAGATGAGAGTAAAGTGAAAGATTAGTATCAGTAACAGTGTGAAATTTATGTAGGGCCTGTACAAATGTAGGTTGTAATATAAAATTAGGTTCACTTATTAAACAGATTATTTTATGTATTATTATGAATAATTATAATTATTGTGTATTGTATTGTGTATTCTAATTGTATTGTACATATAATTGTGTTGTTTATCTAATTGTGTTGTGTATTGTATAATTGTATTGTGCATTATAATTTTGTTGCGTATACCACTGCCACCGGGTGCTTGCCCACTTGCAGTGTAAACAAGTACACACAATGTCTTTTAATGACAGTTGCAAGAAAATAAAATATAAGCAGAATTATATTTATTTATTTATTTATTTATTTAATCTGACATGATTAAGGCCATAAGGCCTTCTCTTCCACCCTACCAGATAGCACATATAAATACATATATTTCGTGCCGTGATAAAAGAACTAGCAACAGTAAAATAATAATAATAATAATAATAATAATAATAATAATAATAATAATGATAATAATAATAATAATAATAACATCAGAAGCAATTACAGTAGAACTATACAAAAGCTGTTTTATGTGAATTGTAAAAAAAAAAAAAAGTTGTGAAATTATTTCAAGCAAAGAAATTTATAAATGCCATTAAATATCTTACATTTTGCAATTACAAGTATTTTATTTCCAATCACAAGTCTTGCTATTGTATCCGTAATAAAGCTTTCATTTATTTACGCTATATCATTTAATGAACGTTCCAAGAAAATCAAATACAGGGACATCATTTTATTTTTACTAACATTTCTAATATTAACCTGGCGTCCACACCTGTGCAGTAACGGTCAGCGCGTTTGGTAGCGAAACCAGGTGGCCCGGGTTCGATTCCCGGTCGGGGCAAGTTACCTGGTTGAGGTTTTTTCCGGGGTTTTCCCTCAACCCAAGATGAGCAAATGCTGGGTAACTTTCGGTGCTGGACCCCGGACTCATTTCACCGGCATTATCACCTTCATCTCATTCAGACGCTAAATAACCTAAGCTGTTGATAAAGCGTCGTAAAATAACCTACTAAAATAAAAATAAAAATATTAACCTTACTATACTTTTGAATTAACGGTTGCTATTCCCTTCTATGACTGGAGTTCGATGATACTGGGTAAAATACAAACAAACAAATCACTTTATTAGGTATAAGAGGGAAGAAAAGTAGTTCGTCCATTTACGTAAACTAGGAATTATCACGATTTAGAGTTTGATAATTTTCATTAGGTTCTTGTTTAATCAAAATTCAGTACTGTATTAAAAATAAGTGTTTTTACTGGCGAACTGAATTATTCGGACGTATTTATTATGCAGTGTCTATTATACTGTATACAGAACATTAGCGTACAATATAAGTTAAATTGAAAAATAATAATAATATGGATATTTAAACACATTTTTCAAAATGTTGGCCGTTCATTTCGATACAGGCTTCAATTCTTTTGTGCATATTATCGCACTATAGAATATTCTACCTAATTCCATTTACCTGTTTAGTCCTTCGTACTAGTAACTCATGTTGAAATAATTCTGTACCTGCTCTATAAACGATTAAGTACCTTGCGTACTATATACTTCACTTCTGTCCCATCCGAAAAGATAAAATTACTCAGACATGTTATCTACTGTCCGTCTAAGTGGTTTTGTCGCAGGATCGTAGAAAGGAGGGAAATCATGTGACAGTTAATTACTTAACGAGGCTCTTTTATTTAAGTTATTTTAAACAGTTGTATTATATTACATAGACGTCCAATTCCTAACAGAAAATATTTTCAGAGAAGAGCTAAGACAGCCCAGCCACTAGCCTTCACAGAGGAGCGAGCAGAAGCGGGTGGGGGAAACCGGGATGCGTCGTAGGAAAACGGACGACAGTATCTGTGCGAAAATATGATGTAATATTGAAAGCTCTTTCGTCACTGGAAAACGCGAACATATTTCTGGAACGTACTATACCCACTAACTCAGCAGTTTACTATGAGTTATGAACGCAAAGCGACTCTGACTGCATACGCGGCCTTGGTTCTGTGTGGAGGATGATTGGAAGTTCAGTAGTAGAGGGGGTGGGAGTGAAGTACATTCAAAAACTCAGGTACAATAAAAATTGAAGTAAAAATAAAATGATGTCCCTGTATAAACAGAATTGTAATTGGTTCTATGATAAAAGAACTTAATTTGCTACAAAAGAAAACGTAGAAGTATAAGATGAGAGATATTTACCATTTTAATCATGTCTGTTATTTCCTTTCTATTAGCGAACATGTTACAGAAAATAGATCAGAGTTATTAAAATGAGTAAAAATGAACCGGAAGTAAGATTGATAAGAACAGATGTTTCTCACTTCAATATCACATTCTAGACGTTAACTTTGGAAACAAGATTAGTTCTGTAGATAGCAATGAAATGCTTCAGTCAAAGTGCTTGTTCGGTTGTACTTCCGCTTTCGGCAAGGCTTTGTCAACTTTCATAAGAGAACTAGAGATTCTTCAATAGGACAAAATCCTAGATCATATTGACAAGAGCAGATATATATCTTACTCTAGGTCGATATATGAAATGACGCCGCATTAAAAGCAGAAGGACATTTGTGCTTTAACACCACTTCAATATCGAAAAAAATATTTTAAAATTTTGAACGTAATAATACTGAAAATTGATATTTTTCATGTCTCCATAATTATTTGCAGATAACCCTCTTTCATGTGTTAATTACAGGTACATATTAGCATTTATTGAGAGATGTAATATATTTAGCTCGTTTCAATTTTGTTTACAACATAAACGATAACCTTTACAGATATAAAAAAAAGAAGAATTCACATTGATAACTTAAAAACGTCCCGTCTGCAATTTAATAATTTATTTATTTAATCTGGCAGAGCTAAGGCCAGTAGGCCTTCTCTTCCGCCCAGCCAGACTCTAATTCTAATTAAATACATTTGCTTACATAGTTATTACATTAATATCTAGATCATAAAACAACATGAAAGTAAATAATGAAAACTGGATAACTAATGTTAGTGTGACAATAATAAACACTGGTAAGAAATAGTTATAACAATAATGAAGATGATGATGATGATAATAATAATAATAATAATAATAATAATGAGATAATTTAGATATTTATCTGTGATATATATATATATATATATATATATATATATAAAACCATTAAACATTGAGAAACCTGAAACAGCTATTATTGTTGACAATAATTGTTAGAAAAATATCTCGTTAGCCTATTCTTAAATTGATTTGATGTCTGACAGTCCCTGACATTACTCGGTAGGGAATTCCAAAGTCCACAGTGAAAGAAGATGAATATGAGGATGTTCGGTGGGAGGGAATGGATAATATTGAGGAGTGTTGTGATGGCGTGTCTAGGTTATGATGGGTGGATAAATTTTGAAAACGAGACGCAAGATAGACAGGAGTGGAGAAATGCAATATGTGAAAGAGAAGAGAAAGACAGTGGATTTTCCTACGATCTTTTAGACGGAGCCAGGACAACATTTCGAGGGATGGTGTTACGTGATCAGCCCGGCGAATATTGCAGACGAAACGGACGCACATATTATGAACACGTTGTAGTCTCTGCGCCGAAGTAACGCTTAGGTCAGTAAGCAGAATATCACAATAATCGAAGTGGGGCATCACGAGTGTTTGCACTAACATTTTTTTCATGGAAAAGGGTAGAAAATTCTTCAATCGTCTAAACGAGTGGATTAATGAGAATACCTTTTTGCAGGTTTCTGCAACTTGAATGTTCCAATTTAAACTTTTATCCATATAAATACCTAGATTCTTTACTGATTCACTGAACGGAATTTCGGTGCCGTGTATTTTAACCCTTCAGTACTCGCGTGGATTACAATAGTAATCCACTGATATTTAATCCTGTATTACGTCACCGCCTGCAGCACTGCGTAGCTGAGCGTCAATGCAATTTCTCGTCACAGTCTAAGTGAGGCATTACTGGTGTTTAGACGTATTTGTCGCAACGCTTTGGAAAGTTATACGGAGTTTTATCAAGTTATACGCAGTTTTTCCGAGTGGATTACCATTGTAATCCACGCGAGTACTGACGTCAGTTTCTTGCTCAGGTAAGTGAAATAGTTTTTATATGGTTATGAGTGATGCAATGCAGGAACTTTATGAAAAAAGTGTGTGATATCGTTCAATCCTCTTTGTAGTTGGCTCCAATGGGTACGGAAAATACAAGCAATATTTGCAAGTGGCTAGATGAAGATCTGGATGTTGGCATTGAAAATGAAAGTGATGATGAAAGCAACAAAGAAGATCTTTTGAATGAAGTTCACGATTCTAATTCAGAACAAGACAATGAGGAGGAGGATGATGATTATGGTGATGGTGATGAAAGACTAATGTCTATAAATGATGGAAACTGCTATACGGGAAGAGACAACACTACAATTTGGCAGGAAGAACCAGTATCTCTACGAGGGAGAAGAAGAGCACAAAATATAGTGATTCATTTACCGGGCCCTAAAAGAGCTGCAAAAAATGCGCGGACACATACAGAGTGTTTTGACTGCTTTATTGATCAGACAATAATCAATGTAATAGTAAGGTGTACTAATATTTATATTGAAAAAGTGAAGCGTAATTACGGACGTGACAGAGATTGCAAATTAACAAATGACGTTGAAATTCGAGCACTCTTAGGTATTTTGTATCTTGCCGGTGCTTTGAAATCGGGAAGACAGAACGTAAGAGAACTATGGGATAAAAATGGAACAGGTATAGAGTCAATTTACCTGACTATGACCTACAATAGATTCCAATTTTTGTTACGATGTCTACGCTTTGATAACATTCATGACAGGAAGGAAAGGAAAGAAATTGATAAACTGGCTGCTGTACGTGAAGTGTTCGAGTTATTTGTTCAGAATTCACAAAGGTGCTACATTCCAAGCGAATATGTAACTATAGACGAGCAGTTGGTTGCATTCAGAGGACGATGTCCCATGAAAGTGTATATACCTACTAAACCAGCAAAATATGGGATCAAAATTTTTGCTATGGTGGATGTGAAAACATATTACACTCATAACTTGGAAATTTTGCTGGTATTCAACCAGATGGTCCATTTTACCAAAGTAACAGTGCACATGCAGTGGTGAAGAGGCTGGTTCATCCCATCAAAGGAACAGGAAGAAATGTGACCACCGATAACTGGTTACGAGCATACCTCTGTGTTTAGATCTTCTAGAAAATGACAAAATTACACTTGTAGGAACCTTGAAAAAAACAAAAGAGAAATCCCTCCTCATTTCACAACTACTCAAGACAGGGAAGTTAACAGTACTTTGTTTGGATTCAATGAAAACTGCACAATTATTTCGTATGTACCAAAGAAAAACAAAACAGTGTTAGCATTATCAACCATGCATTATGATAAGGCAATGGATGAGGAAACAGGAGGAAGCCAGAAGCCTGAAATAATATCTTTCTATAATAGAACTAAATGTGCTGTGGATGTCCTGGATCAGTTATGCTCAGCCTATGATGTAAGCAGAAATTCACGCCGCTGGCCTCTGACTATTTTCTTTGACTTACTAAACATAGCAGGTGTCAATGCTCTTGTTGTTTATTCTGCAAACAAACAAAAAATTCTACGGAAAAACTTCCTAAAAACCCTTGCTCTGGACCTAATGAAGCCACTAATTTCCGAGCGTATCACCCAACAGACAATTCCAAGAGAAATAAAGAGAAGAGGAGAGCAACTGTTAGGCATTCCACAAACAGGTCAAGAAGAAGGAACACGGCCAGAAGGTATTGGTAGGTGCTACATGTGTGGTAGAACAAGAAACAAGAGCACAAGACAATCTTGTTCCCAGTGCTTGAAGAGAATTTGTCCTACTCATTCAGATGTAATTTGTTTGAACTGTGTAGAAGAAATGCATAGGCCTACTCAGATAATTGAATCAGATGTAGATTAGACTCACGTGTGTAAAGTGTGAAATGCAAACATAAACATGAAAGTGCATCAATATCCTTCTTACAATACACAAAAACATCTGTAAAATATTACAAGTGAAGTGAGAATGATTGTTACATCCCTGAATTTTTTCATTGCTACACCCCTGAGTGAGGTATTCGGTTATCAAATATGACGTAAGTAAGGTCAGCAGTAGTGAACTTGCGTTTCCCGTGGGAGAGATTAAGAGAGATCAAGAGTTCAGATGACCTTCAAACATCGAGTGAGCAACAATGCTAGATAACCTACATAATTATGATGATAGTGAACTAACTCATAACTATGATGCAACAATAAATTATGACTCAAAGACACGACCAGTGTTGAAATATTATGCAAACATGTCACTTGAATGCAATTTGTGTACTATCCATTTCATTATTAATATTTATATTTAATACGTTCCGTTATGCGTACCATATCTATTCTTATTACTGTAATAACTGAAAACAATATATTTCTTAACATTTAAATCTAATTGCAATGTTTAAACCTTGTCTGTGAACAAAAACAAATGTGGATTACCATTGTAATCCAGGTGAGTACTGGCGTTACGGATTTTAACGCGAGTAACGAAGGGTTAATCGGGGACAGATTTGGTATGGTAATGGTGCTTAACAAACGTGTGTAGGTGGCAGATTCAAATTTATACCATTGTCTTTACTCAGGGTTACAACCATAGTGCTGAATTGGAGTTAAATCGCTCTCTTGAACTCGGTCGAATGTCGCACGCTCGAGTGAGATAAGATCGGTCGTCATACGCTCGTAATAAATAGAAGCACAGTATAAGGTCATCTTACCGACATGTCTTATCTTGTATGGAAGGCGACAGATGTATATGTTTTGCTCGCACGGTAAAAATAATGCTTTATTTTCTGCGTTTATGACAAACGTTTAATGGAACGTACCAAAACAGTAACAAGAAGTTATAAATAAAATAGTAAAAAAAACTTCGATATACAGTTATTATTCCTAATTAATAATTACTGAATATTTGATTTACCACATATATGTAATATGATAGGTCCATACATAGTGTTCCGCCTATATACTGCGACAATGTAGAAACATTTTACAAAATATTATTGATATAGCAGTAGATTAATAACAATATTAGTACAGAGATAACGTCACAGAAAATATAATAAAACGAATAATCATGCTGCACAACTGTTACAGACGCAAAGACTGATACACTAATTATTAGAGATTGCTACTGCTGCTGCTGCTGCTACTAGAAAACTTGATGTATTTTTTGCATTATCGTGATTGTGTTCTCCGTTTATAATAATTACATTTACATCCAATAACATCTATCAGATGTGGCAAAAACAAAATCACTCCTGTGTGGGGTGGGGGGAGGAAACATTTACCTACAACATTTATATTACATTTTAAAGCAAGTTTTGTAGTTGTACTATGGAGAGGTTAGTTAAACACTGCAAAGTTTTGAAATGTTAAACATCTATGATGTTACTACATAGTTCATCACTGTAACAAGAACGAATGTCTAACCCTCGGCTTGTACCGTTCGAGGATTTGTCGCTCGCGACAATTTTACCCATCATGCTTGTGCGCTTCCTATTGGATTATGCTATGAACTGCTTGGCGCTAGAGCGAAAACGTCCGATGCAGACCTCTGGTTACAACTGATAATCTTTAAGGTCATTGCTATGCGTTTATTTCATGAAATATTTGTTATAACTAAAATTAAAAGCAATATTTAGCCTATATTACTAAAACTTTAAATTGCACTTCAACACACAGCCCTATTGATCTAGTGCAGCCGTGACGAAAATGTGATCGTGCGCCGAGCCACTGTGTAAAGTGCAACGTGCATAGCACCTATGGAGGGAGGCGGACACCCGAAGGGGAAGTGAAACAACAATCTGACTTTTAACGGATTTTCATTTTCCTTACGTCAAGCACTTAAATATAATTTTATACAGTGTAAGGTTACAAGCTAATGTTTAGTACGTGTAACGAAGAGAGAAATGAATAAGAAAAATTTGGACACATTATCACAACCTAAAATTAACTGTCTTCAGAAGTCTCTGCGATAGAGTTTCAAAATCAGGAATTAAGTCACTTACTGCCAGTCGTATTTGATCACGAAGGTATTTGTCTGTCAGTCGTGATCTAAACTTGGTTTTCACTTTCTTCACTGTTGAAAATAATTTTTCACAAACGTAAGCTGTAGCGAACATGGCTTCAAAGGAGCAAGCGAAAGAACGAAGCTTCGGATATTTATTTTTGGCAAAGATTTGAAACGTTCAACATTTGTCAAAGTCCTTACATCTAGCTTTCATTTAACAACACATTGTAAATCTGTGAGTTTAAATTGAAGATTTAACCGCATTATTTGTACATCTGCTGAAAAAGGATCGACGTACAGAGATAATAATAATATTAATAATAATAATAATAATAATAATAATAATAATAATAGTAAGCTAGAGGGCTTGAATCTTACACTACAACTAGACGTTAGTGCAGGGTAAGACAACATCTTACACATACTGTATTCATCTGTATTTAATTTATAGAAACATCGCCAGCGAGTCAAATACAGGGTTGTTTCCGATCTCTGGAAACGAATTTTGAATGACAGGAAACTACACTAAAGCATTGCAGATAGAGTAATGTGTAACGGACATGCACGTCTGTAGACAGCAGTGTATGTGTACAAGTTGCAGTGTCCAGTCGATCAGTCCTAGTTAAATGGAGGAGTACACGAGAGCGGAATATGCAGACCTGATTTTAGAATACGGATGAGCCAATGGGAACAGTAGAGAAGCCCATAGATTGTATCGGGCCATGTACCCACGAAGGAGACATCCGGCCCATACCATCTTTCCACAACTGTTCCACAGGTTAAGGGAAGGCGGGCACATGATTCGAAATTACAAGTCCATTTCCACACAACCATTTTTGCTTATAATTTTCGACTCAGTCATTTCCGAACCAGGGTTCCGTATCACTAGACAGTGGATGTGGGATGACTTATCGTTGATTGTAGGTGCACATTTACTATATGTTACATTTTTTTTTTCATTCAAACCATTGACTCAACAGGTTTTAAAAGTAAACAGATGACGTCAACATGCTGCTGTACAGTCAGAAGGAAAAGAAAAATAACATACTGTAGTACATATCTTGCAAGGTTCAGTCCTCGTCATCACTGATGCAATTACCAGCGTTCCAGTAAACGACGATATATTCTCGTAAGTTGTCGAAGCTGAATCGTCTTCGCCTATCGCTTAAGCAGTTTTTGTATCGAGAGAATTTCTGAAGAAAACCTCCAAAATGGGGATCACTCAATTTCTTTAGAGGAATATTTGCACTGAGTATCATGTTGCACATGTCGTTTAGGCCCGCACAACGAAATGATGACGATGATGGTTCCTCACATTTCATTTCAACGCATTTCCTGTGCGATGTACTGTTGCAATGTTTCTCTATAGCCTGAGTTGCTCTGGTTTTTATTTCAATTTTACATACATTACACACGATATTGTCTTCGTTAATACATAAAATGTCACTCTCATGCTTCTTAATTGCATTTCGGATCTCTGAGCGAATTTAACGTTTTGCCTTCTACATTATGAATGAATGAGTACATCACTATTCAACGCGTACTAAATACTTGAGCAGGATAACACAACTACACACATTGCGTTGCAATGTTACTATGAACTGACCGGGGTTCCTTCGTTTTGTACGCTGCTGTATTCGCCAGGTACACAAAAGACGGACGGAGCGGCACGTGCCATATACTCTGATACGAAACAACTTAACTTTTCCTTAAGTCATCCCGCATACACTATCTGCTTATAAAAAATTAATACAGGTAGGCCTACTCACTTTAATATTCGGTCAGGCTTTAAATTTCATAATTTTCGAACTTGAGTCAGTTAGTAAATGCAAAAAATATAAAAAAGTATTATTAATTAATTGAATCAAATGATAGAAGAATATTGAGCGAACACTTATTGATTCAGAATTAATATATGCCATATAATTTGTCCTTTTGAATATGAGAAGCAAAAAATTGTGTACACTTTAATATTCGGTCAGTGTGATAAGGTCCCCTTTCCACTGTGTTTACTATGTCTGCAAGCACAGCACAGTGAAGGGTGGGAGTGGTATGCTTCAGTTGTCTACTTGCTGTTAGCACTGGCAGACTGTAGTCCTATTTTGAAAGATTATTGTAATAATGGGGCGTAAAGGTAAGAATACTAGTTTTGAAAATCGACAGTTTGTTATTTTTCACCATGCGAAGAGACGTACACATACAGAGATCGCCGAAATGTTGAATATGAGAAGTAGTAAAGTCGGGGACATAATCAAAAGATATCAGAATGAAGACATTATTGAATATGTGTCTCAGAGAGGGCAGCCAAGGAAGTTAACAGACAGAGATGTACGTGCGATCATCAGGAAAGTTAATAAGAACCCTCGAATAAGTGCTCTCCAACTAGCAAAAGACCTAGCAAAAGAATCTTCAAAGACCGTGCACCCTGAAACAATTAGAAAAATTTTAAGGAAGAGTGGTTACCATGGAAGAGTGGCTAGGAAAAAACCTCTGGTATCTGAATTTAACAGAAAGAAAAGACTTGAGTTTGCAAACAACAATATTGACAAGGATGAAGCATGGTGGAATGACGTCATTTTCGTGGACGAAAGTCCATTTAGCGTTTTTGTTCAGGCTGGTCAGGTGATGATGTGGCGTAAGGTGAAAGAAGACATGAAAATTGATAACTTGCAACCAACTGTGAAGCATGGTGGTGGAAAGGTTATGGTTTGGGGCTGGAGTAGGGGAGCTCGTCTTCATTGACGGTAACATGAACAAGGAACAGTATCTTCAAATCCTGAAACAAAATTTACACAAGAGTGCTGAAAAGTTGGGAATACGTAATACTTTCAAATTTTACCAAGACAACGACCCCAAACATAAGTCGTATATTGTTCGCAATTAGCTACTGCATAACTGTCCAAAAGTTATCGATACGCCTCCCCAATCTCCCAACTGCAACCCTATAGAAAATCTATGGAATGAGCTGAACAGAAGACTGAGAAAAGTGTCAGTTTAATCAAAAGAAGAGTTAAAGAGACGGTTGAAAGAGGAATGGGGCCGTATTGATGGATGATATACAAGCAGGATCGTAGCCAGTATGCCCAGACGGTTGCAGCATGTTATCCAGCAGAACGGGTACCCAACAAGGTATTAATTTCCTGTTGCAGTTGTTATGAAGAAGTATATTTTTGATTTTATAACTTTTGATCGAATATTAAGTTGGCTGTGATATTTTTCTTATGTTGATAAAAGAATAAATAGTTTGATTTCTGTAATGATAGATTCAATTTAGGAAAATGGATTATATTGTTTACTTTGTATGTTGTACAAATATTTTTGTTTTATACGCAATAATGTATTTATTTAGCTTCAAATTCCTTATTAAAATTTTGAAATATTCAATTTAAAGCCTGGACGAATAATAAGTTGAGCATCTGTACATGTGCCCTTCCCCATCATCCCTGAAAGTTCGTAACACGAGCCCGGAAACACTCTGTATAAGCAACATGTATGTTATACTTCCGAACTTTATTTATAATGCTGGTTATTTCAGAGAAAAATTATGACAAATGTTAATTACCTGTATTAGCTTCGGTGGTCAACTATTATTATTATTATTATTATTGAAAATGATATCTCCCAAAATTTCCATCACCCGCTTTTCATATTTTCTAGTTGGCAGGCCTGATGTTACATGCACTCTGCAATTATCTAGAATATCGTTACTACGTTTACTTCTGTATTCGCCGATACGACTTAGCGCTTGGTTGCACTTACACAATAATCTGTAGCGTAAATACTCATAAAGGGACCTTATTATACAACGCATTCGTTTTCCTTCTGCTCCAGTTGATATTAGGCCGGGGTCTTGGCGACATAATAAGGTCCATCATATACTATCCCCGAGTACAGCTCAGACATGGAGTGCACTCCACGCGTAAAGGGTAATGCAGTGAATAGGCTAAGCTGCTTAAAAATAATCCCTACCCCAGTCATGCGTGGCCCTCGGACAAAAATGAGAGTGCAGTGAAAACAAAGACATTTCACCGCCGGGTGCAACTCCCATCGATTGCTACATCGAATTGGAATATTCGCTTGTGTTTACTCAACGGCAGAGAAAAACAAAAGGTAAAATGACTCATGAGATGAAGATGGGAACTGGGAACGCGGTGATATTAATGGTACACAGGCTGAATCGTAATGTCATTAATTTCAGGGAGTTATTCTTTGAGAAGAAAGTGGATAACTTCAAATACTTGCAAACAGTAACATGACAAGCTGCCAGGAAATCAAAAGGAGGATATTAATGGCAAAAGAAGCTTTTAATAGAAAAATGAACATCTGCGGACCTCTGGAGAAAGAACTAAGGAAGAAACTAGTGAAGTGATTTGTGTAGAGCAGGCATGTCAATTGATGCACACAGGAGCAAGCGAGCGCTTTAGAGCCCAGGAGAGCCTGAGCTCTTTACAGCGGAAAGGAAAGAGACAGACGAAAGAGGTGGTATATGCCGCTTGGTCGAGCTATATTCAGGGACGACCAGCACTGATTCAATAGATAAAGGGAAGAGAACTTATTAAAACTGTATCCATGTTAATTTTTAGATTTGCCTGAGAAGTATAAGTGCATTATAAGAATATGTTTTTTTAATTTTAATGTTCATTTTTCACAAGTTTGATTTTTTTATTCAAAAGAAATATTTTCTCAACTTTTCGTATAGAAAAGGGAAATTTTCAGGTATAGGCCTATTTATTTAGTAGCCTTACAGAATGTTTTCGTAAATCTAATATACCGTCTGTACGTATTACTGAAGATTGTGTATTGAAAATTTTGAAAATATTCGCATGGAAATTGTTTGTAAGGAAATGAATTAACAAAGCAACTACTGTTACATCATAAGAAAAAGATACGTGCCCATGTGTTGTAAAAATGTCGGCTCTATAGCTTCAGCACATTTCGAGAAAATAATTTAATATTCTGAAGCTAGGAAGTTGCTCACAAATATCACCTTAAAAGCATAATGCAATAAGACTTTTGTCATGTAATAATAGTTACACTTCAAACAGATAAGTACCTAGGTAACTTTGCTTTGTACTGTAATATGGTTTGATTAGTTTATTGATTACTTTTTTAAGGCTAAAGATACCATCAATATCAATTCGAACTTATCATGTCATGCTCAATCTCTTTCTTTGGAATATCACTTTCTGTATGAATGATATGTTTAACCACTTAATACAGAATAATATTATAGTATTATGGAATTTATGTGAATATTCCTTCTTAACTCTCTATTATGTTATTAAGATTTAAAACACAAGTGCAATATTAAGAAATCAGTGTTAGTACTTTTGTTTTACAGACAATATAGATAATATTAAACAGAAAGAAGCCATATAAAAATAACGACATAAAATTTCACGTTCCGTTTGAAGTTTGTGCACCACTGTTTTCTTAATCCAACAGGTTGCTTATTCATATACACAACCCTTCCTCTTTCCATACTTAGCTCTTGCTGCCCGCGCACTACGTCAAGGTAAGAAAAATGCGCTTGCTTTGACATCACTGGTGTAGAGTGTGGCATTATCTGAGGCAGAAATATGTACATTAAGACGAAATGCAGAGAAGCGACTAGACGCGTTTAAAATATGGATATAGAGGAAATGGAGCTCAGACGCAGAGTAAAATACGAAGCTGTGTTGGAAAGAGTAGGCAAAGAAAGAATGATGCTGAAGCTGATCAGGAAGAGAAGAAGGAATTGGTTGTCACTGGCTAAGAAGAAACTGCCTACTGAAGGATGCACTGGAAGGAATGGTGACCGGGAGAAGAGTTCGATGCAGAAGAAGATATCAGATGTATTAAGATACATTAATCATATTCAGAAACAAAGAGGAAAGTAGAAAATAGGAAAGATTGGAGGATGCTGAGTTTTCAGTGAAAGACTTGGCCTTGGGCAGAAACCTATGAATGAAGAATGAATTCATTCTTTGAGATGTTTTCAAGCAAAACGTTTAATACCATTATGCTCGTATTTGCTTCCTTTTCGAAGGAAATAAATATTTTGTATGAAATATTTCAAAGCTTGTTTTGGGAAAGCCTTTGATTTAATTCCCAATATGGTCAGTAAATATAAGTGAGCAGTGTATTATGATAATAAATGTTTGAAAGAATTTTTGTTTAGTTCTTCAAATCTGCAGAAATTTCATCCGATCAAATGTAACTCTTCGTTCTGCAAATAATTCTACAATGTTACACTTATTTTGATCTCGAAAGGAACTAGACACGAGCAATTGTGTTAAACTTCTTTTGTTTGAAATAACTCAAAGAATAACTCCCTGTAATTAGTAACATTACTTACGGTTCAGCATGTATATTCCGGATTGTGGAAGATGAAGAGAAAATCCCAAACAGTTTAGTTATAATAGTACAAATCCAACAATTACCCCCCTCACCTAACAGTTATGAACGATACGAATGACTTTTTTTTTGTATGTATGGATGTTGTATTCTTCACCTGACATAATTAGGAACATTAAATCCAAACGTTTGAGATGGGCAGAGCATTTAGCACGAATGGGCGAATCCAGAAATGCATATAGAGTGTTAGTTGGGAGACCGGAGGGAAAAAGACCTTTAGGGAGGCCGAGACGTAGATGGGAGGATAATATTAAAATGGATTTGAGGGAGGTGGGGTATGATGATAGAGACTGGATTAATCTTGCACAGGATAGGGACCCCTGGCGGGCTTATGTGAGGGCGGCAATAAACCTTCGGGTTCCTTAAAAGCCATTTGTAAGTAAGTACGTAATGGATGTTAGCGAATCGAAGCCGTACATCGAGTGAAGCAGGTCTCGTATAAATAAATAGAATATATTTGTACTTGTGTATCGTAGTGTGTGGAGCTGTCGAGTTGATCCGTGATATGGTTGTGACGTGCAGGGAAAAAACTATATTTTGTTTTAGCTGCAGGTGGAGGGAAATGATGCTATTGGCTACAGATAAGCGCAGCGTTAGCTCCTAACAATCCTTAAGAAAACATTCGCTAGTAGGAACAATTTGATTTAATTCTACAGACAGACAAACCAGACTAGACAGACAGACAGACAGACAGACAGACAGACAGACAGACAGGCAGGCAGGCAGGCAGGCAGGCAGGCAGGCAGGCAGGCAGGCAGGCAGGCAGACAGACAGACAGACAGACAGACAGACAGACAGATAGATAGATAGATAGATAGATAGATAGATAGATAGATAGATAGATAGATAGATAGATAGATAGATATAGACAAATAACAAATAAACGCACAAGCAAACAATATTACCTTAAACTCTACAGCAGTGTCCTTAGTATTTGCGCCGTTTTCAAGAAGTTGAATAATATTCACTTTGTCAGAAATACTCAGACGTGAACGTGTTTGTAACATGATGCCTTACCGATATGCGGGGTTTTGGATTCTCGTCACAACTGACCACGTTGTACTGTTTTTCTTTCTTTATTTATTCTCAAACGCATTCTACTAAATAGGGGGAGCAGTAAGTTAGGTATTATTAAAAACAGGGTAACCACTAGAGCTGTGCGTTTTCCCTTTCAAGCCTGCCTGCCCCGTGTCTTTCAGAATACGTCTGGCATTCCGCTCTTGACCATGTAAACAACAGGCCGAGCGCAAGCTTGCCTGGCAGTTCCCGCGCCTTCTCATAAAAATCATAGTGTTACCCAAGCGAGCCCAATGGGTTGTTACGAAGCCTGTGTGTAGTTTAACTGTACGCTATGGATTCTCAACAAGTGGAAGACAAGTTAGCTTAAGAAAGCACAAATACCAACCTAATGCAGCGGAATACATCCAATAGACAACATAATAAATGTGGACTTCAGTGGCAAAGTTAGCTCAACCAACGTACAGCTATCTACGGAAGGCTCCAAAACGGAGGAACACGTCGGAGCAGAAGTGGTAGCAGTACAAAAATCATTAGAAATATACACAGGAACTCAAAGATTAGGAAACGAATGCACGGTTTTCCAAGCAGAAATAATCGGAATCAAAATGGCAATTGATTGGATAATATCCCAACGTAAGGATAAAATATCGTATGGCATCCACGTCGACTGACAAGCTGCACTTCATGCAGTAGCAAACAAAAGAATGATACAGCCGATTGCAGTGTACATCAGAAAGAAAATGATTGACATTATGGAAACTATGGAAATTTCACTGATCTGGATCAAAGGCCACTCTGGAATTAAGGGCAACGAAAGAGCCGACTATCTGGCCAAAATTGCAGCCAGCTATAGCAACATCATAGAATATAACTCCATCCCACTACCCCTTTCCAAACAACTAATCCAAAACTACTATATAAAGATCTGGAATGCTACATAGACACACAGAGGTAGCACTACATACCAAACAGTATATTCCGTCCATCACACACAGATTCTCAATATCCCTAAGGCCAAACTATATCCTCACCCAATTCCTGACAAACCACGGATGCTTCAAATCATATCTGCACAGAATTAAGAAATCACCATCTCCACTATGCAGATGCTCCAAGAAAACACCTCAGATAGCAATACATTTACTGACGGAATGCACACACTTTTCAACAGACCGGCCTTCAATACTGTCGAAGCAAAATCTGCACCAGATGATGAGGACACACATAAACACAGTAAGAGTGACAAGTTTCATCAACAGAATCTACTGTACTTTTCAAGAATAGCATTCGAAATATAAGTGTATAATAGTGTAATAGTGTAAATGTACTATGTATAACAGTGTAAATATCCTGTGATATGCCCATGGCAAAACACAGGTTGCATACTCAATACAAACAAATTTAAAAAAAGGTGCGAAGACTGTTTTGGTTAATGGAAATAGGAATGGATCTGAAGCCTGGAAAAAATTCTCTTGTGTAAATGAAAAAGAAACACTAAAACCAGAGGGTGCTGCGAAATTCAATACGTATGGAAATATTTTAAAAGTGAAAACAGGTACCTCAGGCATGTTGCGTCATATATTATGTAAAGTGGAAAGAAATGCTTACGACGGGTAAAATATTTTGAAAACTGATTTTTTTAGTGGAAAGGTGTGTGGAAAAGTGCGCGAAAGACTTGAAACCATATTCTATTGTGGAAGGGGAAGAATTCTTAAAGTTGGACATATTTTTTTTCTCCTTAAAACAGAATTTATTTAGACCTATTTCAATAATTGAAGTTTTACGAGAAATAAACTTTGAAATTAACAATAAAATAAGAAGTTAATAGTTATCTTTGACACAACTTTTATATTAATTGAATCCAGTACTGATTGCGAAAGTTAACTACACGTAAAACGAAACAGAAGAGGCGCGACAAGAGCCTGCCATCAAAGGAGCAAGCTCACGTGGAACCCGACTCACAACACAACACATAAACTTGCTTCTACTGTTGGGTTAAATACGCTCTTGCCTGTTCACCAGTCCAAGCAGGTCAGACAGGCTGAATGTTGCTGTGTGCACAGCTCTAGTAACCACTCTGTTACCCAAGAAACTCTGCTAAAAATTTAGAAACGTATGCAACAAATTTATATGATTAATATGCTGTGAATAATAATATTGAAGTTCGAAACCATTGTGTCTGAATTTTATATTGTAGTTATATTCGTACATGTTCTATTTGCAAACCTACTAGTATTATTCATGATCATGCGTACTTTCTGCGTCAAAACTGTTCAAATAAATTGAAACCTGTATACATTATTGATCTGCCTTGCTTAGGGCAATTTAGTAGAACGTTTGTACCCACAGAACGAATTGGGAGAATAGTACTGGAATCCCCGGTAGCTTTTAGCGACGGATCGGATGCTACCAAGCCCTAAGCACCCTGCAAATTAATGCAATATTCCTGTCGTGTCTACACAACAAATAAACATGTGACCTGCTTTAAAAAGCTGTGACAATATTAGCTCATATATAACAACTGAACGTGTTTGAAGAATTTCAATTATATATTCAAATTTATTGTAGGTATTGATTGGCTTCGTATTTTGGTTCTGCAATTACAATGCCTAGCGGAAAATTACATTCACAAATGAACATTGTTATGCCTTAATTACACTGACGGACAATTCGGTTAAGCTAAAGTGTAAGGACGAAAACAGAGTTCTTTCTCCTATAAGATATATCCAGGAAATATGATTCCTGGTATTGTGGAAGCGAAGGTCTCATGTATAAATAAATAGACAGACAGACAGACAGACAGGACAGACAGACAGATAGATAGAGTTTATTTTTATTTTCTTGGGTTATTTTACGACGCTGTATCAACATCTAGATTATTTAGCGTCTGAATGATATGAAGGTGATAATGCCGGTGAAATGAGTCCGGGGTCCAGCACCGAAAGTTACCCAGCATTTGCTCGTATTGGGTTGAGGGAAAACCCCGAAAAAAACCTCAACCAGGTAACTTGCCCCGACCGGGATTCGAACCCGGGCCACCTCGTTCCGCAGCCAGACGCGATGACCGTTTCTCCACAGGTGTGGACTAGATAGGCAGGCAGGCAGGCAGGCTGGCAGGCAGACAGACAGACAGATAGATAACTAAGTAAACAAACAAACAAACAAACAAACGAACGAACGAATGAATAAATAAATAAATAAATAAATAAATAAATAAATAAATAAATAAATAAATAAATAAGGTACAGCAAGTGCTCCAAATAAGGTCATGCTAAGGTTTGTATCGCTGGCACTAGGTTCTATCTTAATGAATCTTTTTCAAATTGAACACAATTATAAATTTATTCATGAGGAAAAGGAAAACATAGAGCTTTACTGTTTAATTTTATTATTGTTATTTAAAATGAATGTTGAGGAAGATTTTTGGTCCCATTCAAGAAAATAACACATGGAGAATTTTGCAAAAAAGGAACTAAGGGATATTTATAAAGATCCGGACATAATAGCCTTAATAAAAAGTTGAAGACTATGTTAGCTTGGACACGTTCTGCGGAGTGATGAAGACTCTCTTCTACGAAAAGCTTTCGACTATTCTCCAAGATGTACGAGACCTCTTGGTAGACCTCGTCTCCGTTGGCATGACCAAGTATATGATAATCTTTATACAGTGGGAGGACGACAAGAAGATGCAGAGAACAGAGAAGAATGGCGATATATCGTGAATGAGGCTAAAAACTTCTTACGTTTTGAAATGCCCTAAATTGATTGATTGATTGTTATTTAAAATGTACGAGTAGGTAATTCAACAAAGGGATAAATGGCAATATTAAGAACAGGGTTTCCAAATAAGAACAGTTCTGAATTTCCAAATTTTAAGGGTAAACAGAGTTGATAAACTTTTCAATTTATGGAACAAACGATTGAATAAAAACAAGTTATATTTTACTTAGTATAATAACTAAAAGTGTAAGTCATTGAGAAAATGGTCTTTACACTATGACTTACACAAAACGTTTGAAATTATATTAGAACTCAATCATTTTCACATTCTGGGCACTCAAAATGTACAAATTTCTATTGTTTTGTGATCCCAACACACTGTCCATGCACATACTCGTATCTGGGATCATTTTCACACAAAATCATATCTCTGATAAAGTCCTCCTTACAAATAAAACATTCATTCATTGCATTTTCATTTAGTGTTCTGCCCAAGGGCAGGTCTTTCACTGCAAACTCAGCTTTCTCCAACTTTCCTATTTTCTGCTTTCCTCTTTGCCTCCTCATATGATCCATATATCTTAATGTCGTCTATCATCTGTCTTCTTCTGCCCCAAACTCTTCTCTCATTCATCATTCCTTCCACTGCATCTTTCAGTAGGCAGTTTCTTCTCAACCAGTGACCCAACCAATTCCTTTCTCTCTTCCTGATCAGTCCGAGCATCGTTCTTTCTTCACCCACTCTTTCTAGGACAGCTTCATTTGCTATTCTGTCTGTCCACTTCAACTTCACACGTTCCATTCTTCTCCATATCCACATTTCAAATTCTTCTATTCGCTTCTTTTCACTTCGTCGTAATGTCCACGTTTCTGCCCCATACAAAGCCACATTTCATAAGCCTACAAAGCTCTTCACTACACAATTCATTGAATTCTTTGCATTGATTAGTTGTATTTATTTGTTTTTGTTCATTTATTTACTTAATTATGTTATTAATTATCAATTTATTTATTTATTTATTTATTTATTCATGTATTTATTTATTTATCTATTTATTTATTCATTTCGTTCATTTAAGCTGGTACAAATAAAACAGTACCAGCTTAAATGCACGAAATGAATGAATGAATGAATTAATTAATTGATAATTTAATAAGTAATTAAGTAAATAAATAAACAAAAACAAATAAATACATTATTAGTCAGAAATTTACACATTACCTATAAACGAGGTATTCACTCTAGAAGTATAAGACGGTTAAACATCTGTATAAGATTTCTTATTATTAGGCTGTAAATTAATGAAATCCGCAATGTTTCTACCAGAAAATGTACATTCTTCCTGTAGGCCTAATATATTTCTCTAGTGTGACATCAAGCTATTCTTATCCATAGCAATTTACGCCATATTCTATATTAGGCCTACATTGATGAATGATGCATGCAGTATTAATTTTATTCTTGAAAGAATTATTAACACTTCTTAATATTATTGTTATACAAGAATATAAAAAATGTCAAAAGGCAAATCAAACTGATAATAATAATAATAATAATAATAATAATAATAATAATAATAATCATCATCATCATCGTCCTTGCAGATATTAGGACTAGTGGCTTGTTACGGTCTCCGCCCATGTTTTCAGGGGGCGTCCCAAAGATCGTCTTCCATGTGTTATATAGTAGAGAATTTGTCTTGGGAGTCTGGAACGGTCTATCCTATTGACATGGTTAAGCTATTTTTGTCTATAGTGGTTGAGATGTTCATAAATAGGTGTAATTTTCAATTCTTTTGTAATTAGTTCATTCCTTTTGTGGTCAAGCAAGCTGCAGCCGGCAGTCCTTCTTAGAAAACTCATTTCCGCAGTTGTTAGGCGTTGAACATCTGAGTTTCGGACAGCCCAGGCCTCACTACCATACATGAGGACAGGTCTTGCTAGAACTTTATATGCTTTTAACCTGGTATGTTTTTGGGTTTTCGTGGTTGTGAAAACCTGGTGATGGTTCTTAAGGCTCCATTAAAATGTTGAATATTTTCAGATATATCAGTAACAGGTAAATATGTCAAATTATAATCTAAATATTAAAATGAGTTTACCTCTTGTAACGTATGGGTTCCAATGCAAAATTTACTCCTAACTGTTTACTTTGGAACGCCATAATTTTAGTTTTGTTTGGGGAAATGTTCATATTGAAATTTTGTGCTATTATTTTCAAATGCTATATTGAGTATTGCAGCTCGTCTTCATTTGTTGCAAAAAGAGCCTGATCGTCTGCATATAATAATGTATCTAGAGTACAATTTCGGAAGAGCGGGATGTTTACATGAATTGTTAGTCGCCAATGTCTGATGATGGAGTTGATGTATATATTGAATAAAAGTGATGAGAGGTGGCATCCTTGACGAACTCCAGAGTTTATCGGTCTCCATTCGGTATGTTCTGATCCGATAGTAATTTTGATAATATTGTGGTTATGTAATTCGTAAATTGTTCTTATAATTTCGTTTGGAACTGAATCATCTACCAAAATCTGAAAGAGCTTATTTCTGTCAACACGGTCAAAAGCTTTTTCGTAATCAATAAAAGCCAAGTGAGTTTCTTTATTAAATTCCCTATGTTCTTGGATCAAAATCTTCAAAGTAAAATATCCATCTGCGCAAGATCTGCCTTTTCGAAAACCGTTTTGTTCTTCACCAATGAGAGTTTTGTAGTGAGCTTCCAACTTAAGAGCTATTATTCTTGAGAAAAGTTTGTATCCACTATTTAGGAGACTGATTCCTCTGTAGTTTGTGCAATCTTTGATGTTGTCTTTCTTGAAGATTGGGATGATGATAGCTTTTTGCCATGACATTGGTGGAGCCTCTCCTTCGAGTATTCAATTGAAAAAATTAATAAATTTTATTTTGAGAGATCTGTCAGCATATTTGAAAAGTTCTATAGGGAGTCCATCCTCACCTGGAGTTTTGTTATTTTACAAGCTTTAAGGGCTATATTCAATAATAATAATAATAATAATAATAATAATAATAATAATTAACATCATCATCATCTTCATAATATACAAGCTGTCCGCAGAGCCCATTACCAATTTTTACACCCCTTGTAAAGGTTAAGCTTAGTCAGAACAGGAAATGAATGCGTTGAAATCACCGACCAAGTCCCTCTCAAAGGATGTGACTAATAGAAAGGGACAGCGACATATCTCTAGTGCCAATAGCAATCATTCCCAATTTAAAACTTGCCGTTCCTTCTGCAGACACATAGAACGAGAGAGCTCGGTAAAGGAATATTTTCATTACTGTTTTGGCTTCAGTCCCGTTTGGAACTAAATCGTAATGCGGTAACTCGACAAAAAAATTCAACTTCCACGAAGAAGCTTGCTTGATTTATAGTAACACAGAAAATCTTGTACTTAAGTGAATTCTTTTCATTTCACACCCTATATTTAATTAAACTATTCATCTTATTAATAGCTTCCGTCTTTAGTTGCAAAAGGTAGGAATACGATAAAATATGTTACATGGAAATACATTTATTCTTAATTATACTGCGTATACCTAACTACAATTATTATTATTATTATTATTATTATTATTATTATTATTATTATTATTATTATTTTATAAAATTATGGCAATCATCCAGTAACGTTTTTGACAATATCTACCACAAGATTTAAGGTACCCATACATAAATTTTATCACTGAATCTCGAAAGAAAGCTGAATTGAATTGCATGCAGTTCATTTAATTTAGATTATTCATCTGTCCTAAATAATTTGCTTAATTGTTGCATCAAATCGAAAACAGTTATATTACATTATGGTTTATTTATCGACGCTCGAAACTGGCGAGGTTATACCAGCGTCCCAGGTGTGCCGGAATTTTGACCCGCAGAAGTTCTTTTATATGGTAGTAAATCTACTGACATGAGCCTGTCGTTAGAAAATGAAATGAAGCATAAGATCACATAGGTACAAATTCCTGGTAAACTAATGATTTCATTGGCCGTAGACTTTTATCGATCTTACATTATACATACAGCTATAAGAAACTGAATTTTTAGTTAATTTGAGAAAGATCTGTCGGTCTTGTGATATTTTAAGCATTACAGTTTGGAAGAAATAATTTTGACAGCATGTATATTATTATGAAACTAATTAAATTTTTAAGTTATAAAAATAAAAACTGAGCTTCACTTTCACAAGACAATATGCAAGATCTGGTAAAAATTTGGTACCAATGACATCATTAGTTTACCAAGAAAATGTACCAATGTGATCTTATGTTTAAGTATATTTTCGATTTGTTTCAACAGTTATTGGACAAAATAACAATCTAAATTAAGTGAACGATAAGCCCTTCAATTCAGCATTCATTCAAGATTCAGTGTAAAATATATAAATATATATATATATATATATATATATATATATATATATATATATATATACGGCTACCTTAAATCTTTTGGTAGATATTGTCGAAAGTGTTACCCCATGTTTTGTCATAATTCTTGTGTGTGCTCATAGCCTATGAATGAATATTGGGTTTATGAAGAGTATCGTGATTCATATTATATTTTCATTGTGAATAAGAAGAAATTTACCAGATAGCAAAGAGAGTGTTGTGGTCTAGCGAGAGATATAATGGGCAAACAGCAGAAAGTTATGACGTTTCACATGAAAACGTATTTCAACACGATAAGGTGGAAATTCAGTTTCTTTAACTTCATACGAATAAAAACTAATATATGAGTCAAAATTAAAACGCTGTAATATGTAATTCATTCTAAGCACTGTGCGAGTAAACCGCAGTATCTAATCGATTACAGTATCATGAAATGTACTTGTTCTTCGGACGAATAATATTATCTCTCCTACATACATCAGAGTTATCTCATTTTTTATTATAAAACTCCTATTGTTTACCGCTATCTCTATGCCGCTTCCAGAGAATATGGGTAATCAGAAATAGGTTAGCTCACTTGGATTACATTAGACGATATACATGAAAAAGGAAATCGTGTCAAACATTGCGAACGACTATGATGTCAATTTTTCCTTATTCTCTAATACTGCTTGTGGTAAAACAGGTCCAAGATATTGTGGAGAGAACTGAATACATATCTTATTTAGAAAATATTTCAGATAACATGGCTTTAAAATAAAATATCTGCCAATGAAGTCGTATGAAAAACTTTCTCCAAACACAACAGATGTAAAGGATTGAATATAAATTCCTTATGAAATAAAAAGCTAATTAAATTAGGATTCTCAGGATGTGCCTAGTGCACAGCAAGAAATAATTGCGAAATATGTAGTTTGATGCTTTCACGTGTTAAATACTATGTACGGTACCTTGTTGACTAGTTTGTCTGTTGTGGGCTATCCTCAGAACCGGGTTGGCCTAGTTTTCGCGCCATCTGTTATCGTTTCCTGTGGAGATGTGTTTGCGTAGTGTAATGTGGAGTCAAAAAGGTGTATGTGTTCTGAAATTGAGTTGTGTGTTGAGCATTTCCACCTGCCTAAACCCTGTATTTGTCCCCATTAAGTTTCGTTTGGAATAGCAGATATTTAAATTCTGTTCTTCAATACGAGTACACCTGCCTCAACCCTGTATTTGTCAACAAGAAGTTCCGTTTGGACTCGCAGATATTTAATTTAGGTTTTTCTATACGAGTACACCTGCCTCAACTCAGTATTTGTCCACAATAAGTTCTGTTTGGACTCGCAGGTATTTAAATTAGATTCTTCAATACGAGAACACCTGCCTCAACCTTGTATTTGTCAACAAGAAGTTCCGTTTGGACTCGCAGATATTTAATTTAGGTTTTTCTATACGAGTACACCTACCTCAACTCAGTATTTGTCCACAATAAGTTCTGTTTGGACTCGCAGGTATTTAAATTAGATTCTTCAATACGAGTACACCTGCCTCAACCTTGCATTTGTCTGCAATAAGTTCCGTTTGGTCTCGCAGATATTTAAATTAGTTTCTTCATTACGAGTACACCTGCCTCAACCTTGCATTTGTCCACATTAAGTTCCGTTTGGACTTGCAGATATTTAAATTAAGTTCTTCATTAAGTACACCTGCCTCAACCCTATATTTGTCCACATTATGTTCCGTTTGGACTCGCAGATATTTAAATTAGTTTCTTCATTACAAGAACACCTGCCTCAATCCTATATTTGTCCACATTAAGTACCGTTTGGACTCGCAGATATTTTAATTAGGTTCTTCATTACGAGTACACCAGCCTCAACCTTGTATTTTTCCACATTAAGTTCCGTTTGGACTCGCAGATATTTAAATTAATTTCTTCATTACGAGAACACCTGCCTCAACCCTATATTTGTCAACATTAAGTTCCGTTTGGACTCGCAGATATTTTAATTAGGTTCTTCATTACGAGTACACCTGCCTCAACCCTATATTTGTCCACATTAAGTTCCGTTTGGGCTCGCAGATAAAATTACATTAGGTTCTTCATTACGAGTACACCTGCCTCAACCTTGTATTTGTCCACAATAAGTTCCGTTTGGACTCGCAGATATTTAAATTAGGTTCTTCAATACGAGTACACCTGCCTCAACCCAGTATTTGTCCACCATTAAGTTCCGTTCGAAATAGCAGCGATTTGAAGCACGTTATCTGATAAAAGTTCACCTGCTTCAACATTATATTATTGGTCAACCATTAAGTTATATTCGTTTTTGCAGCGATTGAAATCAGATCCGTTCGGATTTCCAACGATTTAAATCAGGTTCTCCTATAAAAGTACACCTATCTCAACACTATTACGCCACCGTTAAGCTTCATTTGGATTTGCAGCGATTTAAACCAAGCTCTCCGGTGAGGAAAGTCTATGCACCGTTCTTTGTGAATGTCGAATGGAGTTTAATTAAATAAAGGTCTGCATCCTGCTATCAAAACATTTTCCGCTATTAATGTAATAAACATGTTCTCGGAATATTTAATGGATAGAAGTGCACTGATGTTTTGTACTTTAATTATTCCAACTCCTTGCCCTAGAAGTTGACATCTCCGTGTGCAAATGACAACCCAGCAGAGAGGAGGCCGACTTAAGAAGGAAAAGCGAAGATAAAACGTGAGCACGGTATTACCAAAGAAACGGGGAATGTTAAAGAGATATGGTAGGAAAGAAATAATAAGAATTACATATACTTGTTTGAATCTACAGAACGTTCTGTGGCAGTAATGCGTCTTTATCTAGAATAGGGACAGGTTTCGAGTAACTTGAAATAAATCTGTTTATTGTTTTGTACAGTACAGTAAAATCCTAGAAGTTTAATGCTATTCCCTTACAACGCACATTGATCCGGAAGTGAAAAATCCTTGCCAAAATTCAAATTTTATACTAACGATTTAAACAATCCTTTATGTATTTCGCTTCATACATGCGGAATAATTTCTCCTTATATTTTTGTATCTCTAAGTCGCGTTTACTATTAGTTTTAGTATCCGAAGCAATAAACTAATAATTTGTATGATTTTACGGTAGAAAAATAAAGTTTCTGAATTCACCAATAAATTAAAATTTTTAATTATAACACAAATTTACGAATTTCGGACTTCCTTTATTACTTTAACTATTAAGTACAATTTATTTGTCATTTATAAATAGTTATATAATTTTATGCGTATTGTTTTAAATGTATATAGACGTACAAAATCTTGAGGATGAGATAGGATCATATTTTTATGCCGAAATAATTCCGGAAACAAGCTCAGTTCGATCAATAGAGATACTTTTGGATGGCATAGCGAATTTTGTGTATAGATGAATTTAGTTGCAGCCCTATAAGCGCCTGGATAACATCAATCACACGTCACATCTCTTTATCACAGAGTCTGTTTATGTTAAAGTTATTGCTAAATGGGTCTGTTTCAGATAAGAGAAAAGTTATTAATTTTGTCTATATTAATTTAATTTTGTAAGAGGTAGTTTGCCTTACACGAATATAATCAGAGTTTGCATACAAAACAAATAGGCCTATACTACCCATAACTAATGTACAAAGTTTCTTGAAAATCTGTTACATAGAATAAAGATATTATTTTCGCTGAAAGCATTCCCCTATAAGAGGCAGTTTCTCTTATAAAAACGTGTTCAGTATTTGTATACAAAACAAATATACTACCCAGGGGCGTATTTTGCGGGCTACCGGGGCTACCGGCGGTAGCCCAAGGAAATTACAAAAGAAAAAGTTTATAATATAACGTAATGTAATAATTTTGTATTATTAGTTTCACTATAGTAATTAAAATTAAAGTAATTGTTAGATATATTTTGTGTAATAATAGGGTCAGCGGTAGCCCAAACCCTTTAACCAGTATACGCCACTGATACTACCTGTAACTAATGTACAAAGTTTCATGGAAATCTGTTGCATAGAATAAAGATATCATTTTTCGCTGAACGAATTCCCCTATAAGAGGTAGTTTCTCTTATACAAACGTGTCCAGTGTTTGTATACAAAACAAATATACTACCCGTAACCAATGTACAAAGTTTCATGAAAATCTGTTACATAGAATAAAGATATTAATTTTCGCTGAAAGCGTTCCCCTATAAGAGGTAGTTTCTTAGTGTCGCTTATACAAACATGTTCAGTGTTTGTATGCAAAACAAATATACTACCCGTAACTAATATACAAAGTTTCGTGAAAATCTGTTAGATGGAATAAAGATATTAATTTTCGCTCATAGCATTCCCTTGTAAGAGGTAGTTTCTCTTATGCAAACGTGTCCAGTGTTTGTATACAAAACAAATATACTACCCGTAACCAATGTACAAAGTTTCATGAAAATCTGTAACATAGAATAAAGATATTAATTTGCTCTTAAAGCATTTCCCTATAAGAGCTAGTTTCTCTTATACAAACGTGTTCAGTGTTTGTATATAAAACAAATATACTATCCGTAACCAATGTACAAAATTTCATGAAAATCTGTTAGATAGAATAAAGATATTAATTTTCGCTATAGCATTGGCCTATAAGAGGTAGTTTCTCTTATACAAACATGTTCAGCGTTTGTATACAAAACAAATATGCTACCTGTAACTAATGTACAGTACAAAGTTTCATGTAAACCTGTTAGACACGAGAAAATTTATTATTTTTTTTTCTAAATTCAATTCCCTGTAAGGTATAGTTTCTCTTATACAAACATAATACTTGTAATTACTGTACAAAATTTCATGAAAATCTGTTAAATAGGAGAAGATTTATTTACTTTTTTATAAATGCACCCCCTATAAGATGTAGTTTCTTTTACAAAATGGATGTAGGTAAATTCTCATTTTAAAATCGAACTATAAATGATTGGAATGACCTACGTGTAGCGGTTTCTGAGGGCTGTCCTTTCTTAATGAGATTTAAAAATAAATTAAAATGTTGTGTATAAAGTGAAAATTAAAAAAAGAGACGTTACATTCCTTAAGATGACATGTATTTACTTAGCCTGACGAGTTATTCCCTGGGTTTGAATTGTAACTTATTTTAAAATAGCTTGTAAGAGGATCTTAGACTACAAACGTTCAGTTCAATGTAGTTCTGTTTATAAGTATGAATAAGGGTGTAATTGTTTGTCTTATTTGTACTGTGGTATCAGTGAAGCGTGGCGAGTCAGTGAAGTTATGGTTTACAATGGCAGTGAACAATTTCGATCAGTGATAATTTATAGTGTGTTCTATAGTGTCAGTGAAATGTGTTCTAAAGTGTTAGTGAAATGTGTCATAGTGCCAGTGTAGTGAGTGGATGAGACTATGAGAGTGAAGTGAAAAATTATCACATCAGTATCAATTTGGAACTTATGTAAGGCCTATACATACGTGGGTTGTAATAGAAAATAAATTAAGTTCACTTATTAATTAGGTTATTTTATGTAGGCCTGTTAATATTAATGTAATTATTGTGTTTTATTTGTATTGTGCATTATTTTTATTGTGTGTAATTAAGTTATCACTTTACCGGGTGTCTGCCCACTTGCAGTGTAAATAAATATATACATTATACAAACGTAATCATAGTATGTATACAAAACAAATGTATTACTTGTAATTACTGTACCTAGTTTCATGAAAATCTGTTAATTAGGAGAAAAGTAATTAATTTTGTCCAGCTAGATTTACGTTTCAGAGCCACCGGCGTGGCTAAGTCGGTTAAGGCGCTCGCCTGCCGGTCTGAAGTTGCGTTCGGGCGCGGGTTCGATCCCCGCTTGGGCTGATTACCTGGTTGGGATTTTTACGAGGTTTTCCCTAATCGTAATGTAAATGCAAGGTAATCTATGGCGAATCCTCGGCCTCATCTCGCCAAATATCTCGCTATCACCAATCTCATCAACGCTAAATAACCTAGTAGTTGATACAGCGTCGTTAAATAACCAACTAAAATTAAATTTACGTTTCATATCACTGTGCAACAGTCTTGTTCCTGTAAGACGCATTCCAATAACGTAACATTGGTTATATGGATTATGTCGTAATTTTTCTGCCGAGATACGTGTTTTTAAGGCGCCGAGAGCTCACAGTAAGCTTCCCTATCAGCTACAATACATTGAACTCTTGTTATAAGAGACTTCTGTGAAAGAACATCAAGAAAGAAATGAGTCGTAATGTCATTTCAAAACCTGCCTTACAATATGGTAGTAAAGCTTGAGTATTAAGAAATGTAGCAGAAAAGAAGACTGAGATATCAAATAAGAATTCTCGGATTCCTGTTAGAGGTCTCATTATAGGAGAAGTTAAGGGGTGGAGAAATATCAATCCGATTAGAAACTGAACGAATGGAGGAAAAAGTCTAATGATACCAACGTCATTGACATGAACATATAAATAGAACTTCTGAATGCCTACCATAGTAGGCACGGCTGGGAGGATAAATGAATCGATGATTGGAGAAAGGGCATGAGTCACATATATTTAATGAAATTCAGATATGAGCAGATTCTGAATCTCTAGAGGTATATTCAACTTCGTGCACAGCAAAAATCCCAATCTATTTAGATTTAGGTTGAAAACATTGGACTGAATTTCTGGCTGAATGTAGAAAGATCCAAAGTTCAGGACTGCAGTCTTTTCTACACTCAAAAGTTGGCTGTCAGCTGTTTCGCACATCGCCCACATTTTGTTTTGTTGGGAATTTCATGGTGCAGGAGGTGTAAGGAACAGATATGCTAGATCATACCGTCACAAACAGCGCTCGACGAGAGCGCGCGCTCCTTCCGAGCGGGAGACCTGTGTTTACCGCTCGCCGAAACGGAGAGGAAGATACGTCAGAATAACATAGACTTGCTTTAGGTAGAGGAGAGGTAAATGACCATTCAGTTATCTAATGGAGTGCAGTGTGTAGGCCTATTCTCAGTAACTGTTTCACGTTGCTTACCTACTGCTATAGTACAGTATGGAGAAATCTAAAAGACGGAACATAACATTTAACGATTTACAGCTCGAACTTTTGATCTTCAATGTGACCTGAGGGCTAAAGATCGTTTGAATAATTCTACTAGTCTGGTTGAGTTTTACAAGACTAAACATTTGCAATAATATCCACGACTACACAGGCTGGCTGTGAAAATGATTGCTATGTTTGGCTCAACATTTATATTTGTGAGCAACTGTTTTCTATAATCAACTTTAACAAAGGCTTACATCTGTAACTGTTGTTCCATTACGATCAGTAGGCTACTGTTCCTTTCAGCTGCCAACAGCATAAAACCTCGTTTTGATATACTGATAAATAAAAATATAACAAAATGATATTATACATTTAAGTAGCTATAGAATTTCTATTATTTCTGTAAAATAAATATTTCTTTATTAATTAATAATAATCCAAGACAGTTTTGCAAACACTGAACGGGAATTCATTTCATAAACACTCGTAATAGTACTTTCTTTTCTGTATATTTTGTACCAGATCACCCCTTCTTCCAGTCCACCCTTATACAGAGTGCAGGTAATATCTGCATTCTGTTCATGAGCTGTGAGCCGGCTCGGAGAGCGCAATCCTTGAGCAGGCCTGTGCTAGGTCATCCAACTCATCTCATATATAAAGAATTCAATGTTTTGAATATCAAGCAAATTTATATGCATACTATTTTGAATCACTACCATATATATCAAGCTAAATTTATATCATCCGATCATGGCTATGAACACAAGAAGATACAATATTTCGCTCCCCCTCACTGAACCAAAATGTAAGACTGAAGCAGATCTAAGGCACAGTTCTAATTGCGGTCCAAGACTGTATCCTAATGATTTTTTAAAGAGGAATCATAAACTTAAATGATTAAACAATACATTACTAAAAATTAAGTGCTTCAACTGTTTTTTAAATTATAATCATGTAAATTTTTATCCTTTATTTATTCTTTTGTCACTGTAACAATGTTGTATTCTTAATTTAGTATGTTTATGTATAGGCTATGGTACCTTTGTTTGTTTTTCTTTCTTATTCTTTTTAAACTTTGTGTGTAATTATAGTTAACAGTTTAATCACAGTTGTGATTGTTATTATTACATTATTTTTTATTTATTTTTTATTTTTTTCTTCTATCAATTGTGAGTTAAAGGTTAGGTTAGGATAGATCAAGGGATAGCCTAAGTGACGTGAGGTATAAGGGGTTAGACACAGCTTACAGCAATTAGCATTTTTACGATAAAAAAATTTATTTACTTTTTTTTTTAATATTCATAACAGTGGCGTTTCTCGCATAATCCATAAACTTGTCAACTTTTTCATGTTCTCTCTCTTTTATTTTATTTCTGAAACTCACGTTTACAATATCATGCTCTTTCAACTACATTCCTTAATAAATAAAACTTTTTTCATTTTGTGCTATAAGAATATACCGATATGTGACAATTTTTTAATGAATTTATTTTTTATCAGACAATCTATGAAAGGTAGAGAAGTGATCTTGCATCATATTGTAGATATGACATATATAAATACACACAAAACATGTCATGACAGAATGTTGGATAGTTTTTGAGTTATGTGGGAAACGATTCATCACTGCACAGTGAACTAATTTTGAAAAAAAAAAAAAATTAAATAATTTTTTTAATCGTAAAAATATTTTTTTTTTCATATAGCAGAATGACAGTGTTTTACATATAACAATTTTCATTATTGTTCAAGATACAATAATGGAGGAAAAAAATGTTAAATATTTCCAAAATTTTACTGCTGTAAGCTGTACCTAATTCCTTAGTAATGTGAATAGATTAAAGTGGATTAGATGAGGTGATAGGAAAATTATAGGAGATCGAGGACTGCGACAAGTTTCGGATGGTTTAGGTGAGGAATAGCTAATTGAAGAGACGGAAGAATGTAACAAGATTAGAGTATACCTAAGTGACATGAGACAGTGGAATGACAAGATTAGAATTCGTTAATGCTGAGACAGCTAAGTATCTGGAAACCGAGGATTTTGACAAGATAAAGAGTTATTTATTATTATCTTCCGCTCAATTTGAATAGTTTATACATATTCTCCTATCCATATCTAGTAATTCCAAATAAATTTTGTCGAGAAAACGCACTGTCAGCTAAAGTAAATATTTACTGAAATATTACGTTAATATTTTGTAAATATTAAAGGACAACTTCCTAAATCAATTTTGTATTCGACAGATATTGGAGGAAAAATGGGAGTATAAGGGTACAGTACATCAGTTATTCATAGATATCAAAAAGGCGTATGATTCGGTTAAGACAGAAGTTTTATATAATATTCTTATTGAATTTGGCATTCCTAAGAAACTAGTTCGATTAATTAAAATGTGTCTTAGTGAAACTTACAGCAGAGTCTGTATAGGCCAGTTTCTATCTGATGCTTTTCCAATTCACTGCGGGCTAAAGCAAGGATATACACTATCACCTTTTCTTTTTAAATTCGCTCTAGAATATGCCATTAGGAAAGTTAAGGATTATAGACAGGGTTTGGAATTGAACGGGTTACATCAGCTTCTTGTCTATGCGGATGATGTGAATGTCCTAGGGGAAAATCCACAAACGATTAGGGAAACGCGGAAATTCTAGTTGAAGCAAGTAAAGCGATAGGGTTGGAAGTAAATCCCGAAAAGACGAAGTATATGATTATGTCTCGTGACCAGAATATAGTACGAAATGGAACTATAAAAATTGGAGATTTATCTTTCGAAGAGGTGGAAAAATTCAAATATCTTTGAGCAACAGTAACAAATATAAATGACACTCGGGAGGAAATTAAACGCAGAATAAATATGGGAAATGCGTGTTATTATTCCGTTGAGAAGCTTTTGTCATCTAGTCTTCTGTCAAAAAATCTGAAAGTTAGAATTTATAAAACTGTTATATTACCGGTTGTTCTGTATGGTTGTGAAACTTAGATTCTCACTTTGAGAGAGGAACATAGGTTAAGGGTGTTTGAGAATAAGGTTGTTAGGAAAATATTTGGGGCTAAGAGGGATGAAGTTACAGCAGAATGGAGAAAGTTACACAACACAGAACTGCACGCATTGTATTCTTCACCTGACATAATTAGGAACATAAAATCCAGACGTTTGAGATGGGCAGGACATGTAGCACGTATGGGCAAATCCAGAAATGCATATAGAGTGTTAGTTGGGAGGCCGGAGGGGAAAAAGACCTTTGGGGGGCCGAGACGTAGGTGGAAAGATAATGGTAAAATGGATTTGAGGGAGGTAGGATATGATGGTAGAGACAGGATAATCTTGCTCAGTATATGGACCAATGGCGGTCTTATGTGAGGGCGGCAATGAACCTCCGGGTTCCTTAAAAGCCAGTAAGTACGTAAGTAAGTAAGAGTTATTTATTATTACCTTCCGCTCAATTTGACTAGTTTATACATATTCTCCTATCCATATATCCAGTAATTCTAAATAAATTTAGCCGAGAAAACGCACTGTCGGCTAAAGTAAATATTTACTGAAGTATTACGTTAATATTTTGTAAATATTAAAGGACAATTTCCTAAATCAATATTAATGGTTCTAAGGAAATAATTTTAAGTGTAATTATCTAGTCTTATGGTTGGAGATACCGCTTTCAATTTTGCTTTAATAGTGACTTCAGTACAATCACATTAACATAAAATGACGTTCACTATAATGTTAGAACTCCGTATTTACCACGACCGCGAGGCAACTTAATTGTAGAACTGGAAGATTTATTATAGACCTATTTACTACTTCCATTATTATGCACAATAGCATCAATTTCGTTTTTGTACAGTACTGGCAAAAAAACGGACTGACCCTTGTAGCTGATTTCAGAGTCACTGATTCCAATTTTGCTAGTCACAAAACACATCCATCTTGTGTAATTAATTGTAACAATGAAATTTATTGCATTTGTTCGAGTCTTATCGTCTTTTGTTTCCTTCAGTGCCTCAAACTTACAGACGAAAAAACTTTGAGAGTTTTATTTTCATCTGGCATCAATATTACATTTCTACCTATATTCGGCAAAGATAACTGCGCATTTTTACATTAAATAGCAGTACATACCTCTGGCTTCACTATCCATATTGAAATTACCCCAGTTTCCCACAATACATACCACAGGATTCTTTTGTATCAGCTACAAGAGTCGGTCCGGTTTTTCTTGTCACTACTGTACAGTTGATTCTTATATCCTTCCGTCACGTACGCTTCGATATCCTACTTTCACACAAAATACGTGTGAAAATGTGAAATTTATCTTCAATTCTCGGAGTTCAGTTCCGGTAATGTAACAATTATAAAGGAAAATAAAGTTAAATTTTAATATCGTATATGGGACAATTTAAAAATAGACATTAAAACTGTTTCACTGAATTGAGCGGAATATTACGCGTTCCTATAGCATAAAAATTAAATATAATGAACGTGCTATTTTAAAATAAAGCCGAAAATTGCTCTGGGCTGCTGAAAACAATAATCCAATTACGCTATGCTAATGCGTTTAAAATATGAATACAATAAACATAATTACGTGTGATTCAACGATTGTACAGAAAAAATTAACATGTTATTTCTCCCCTATTTTTATTTTGTAGATATATTATTCCAATGAAATTTTAAAAGCGTGATCACTACTTTAATAGCCTATCTGTAAAATTAGCGTGTTAAATAAATTGAAAACAGTAACAATTTATTTCCAGTATCTAATCTTGCAGTAATATATGAAAACGGCGCCAGTTTGTATCATAAAACATTTGCCAACGCAAGATAGTTTCCCGCCATAAAAAGAAGCATTCTCATTGTTCATTTCTTTTTATTGCACAGAAATATGGGCTCCAAACGACACGAAGTAAGGTTAATTTTAGGCAAGAAAGTATCAAGACAGAACTATAGCTTGGAGCTGTGTCAGATTTTTAAGTTGTTTGTAATGTATTGGAGAGTTGATATGTTAAAGACCTTTTTTATTGAATTATATTACTGTAAAATTAAACTTCCATAAAAGCGCAATGATATAGGCTATAGGAATTTTATAATACCAGTATGTAGTAATTAATTACATATTGAGGAAGCGTTCAAAATCGTTAATACAATAACATTGTATATGCGAATTGAAAGTTAATTTATAATTAACATTTTACATTATTATTTATTTTGTAAATTTAAAGGTAGCTCTACAGTATATATAGGACATTCGATTTATGTTTCATGACTTACAGGGAAACTCCACTGAAAATCATGAAATTTTTCCAGATTATTTATATTGTCTTCACTTTTTTAGAATGTATATTTTCGTAACTCCAATGGTTTTAGTTCAATATATTATTTTTTTTTTAATTAAGACTGTAAGGGGGTGTGGCATTTAAAGAGGTGTCAAAATTAATTTTCCATTATAGAATTCTTTTTTACAAATTTCTGATTACAATTCTAGTAACTTTTTGTTTTACAGTTGACTCCCTGAAGTTACTAGATGAATGTAGCGGAGGAAAACTTTAATAGATATGTATTACAATATTTATCATACTTTGAAATCCATCTTTCCGTATGTTTATTTTCTTTATTCAACACCAACATTTTTTATGCCAAATATTAGCCTAATCAATATGGATGAAATCATTAATCAAATATTTATGAGACAGTTGCAGGTTTCCATGTTTTTATCTTGTAAGAAAGACTTCTAGTTTATTTTATTACTCTTTTTTCACGAATTAGAGAAAAATAACATTTTCAAAACATCAATTTCATAAAAAGATTGGATAGAAATGTTTTTCTACGTCCTGTGAATGTAACCAAAAAAAAAGAAGTATAAAAATATAGTTGTTCTACTAAAAACTTGGATTTGAAAATGTTGAAAAGAAACATAGAAAACAAAATAAAAAAAAAATAAAAAGCCAGAAACATTTGAGAACTAAAAATTTGAATTTTGTTAGTCCTTTATATAGTAAACACGATCTTAAAATTTGGTTAAAAATGATTAAGAAAAAAGTTGTAATTTTTAGTAGAGTGACCTCTTGAAAGTAAAGAACATGACTTTAAAACATACATACAGTACATATGAAAAGTGTACCTTATTCTATGAATTTATTTTAAATTGAGAATACTAAGTCATAGAAAGCATGGATATAATGATACAAAAATAAAGCAATGAGATATGAAATGTAAACAATGCCCCTCTATTTTATAACGTCATCAGGGAGGTAAGGGGGGAGTTGAAAGTTAATTAAAGAAACTCGAGGGTCATGCAATTTAATGATAAGAAGATATTAATGTGTTTATAAATACGTGATTTTACTTGTATTTTAATGTTAAAGGTATATGACAAATTTTTTAACAAGTACATTGATAATAATTAATTAATTAATTGTAAAGTTTATGTAGAGAAATACATACGGCAGGGACATATATTGAAATAATTCATTAACACCTATTATATTTAACACGATCATTAACGAAAGATAAGTTAGTATTAAAATACATTTAAAGACGATCTAACATATTGTTCCTACTTGACTGATAAGTGACGCTTCAAAATATTGTCCGATGATTTTATGTTTTTAACTTCCTCTATGGTGAAATAAAATGCATTATCTTAAAGTCTACTCACCAAATCTTCGTAAAGTTAAGTATTTCCACCTTCTGTTGTATCTTCTATCCAGTCACTTGATCTCAAATATTACAGCTTTTCCCTTGGTGCAAACCATCTATCGTTGTCAGGAGTATCGAAATATCCGCGTGTTATAATTACTGAATCGTCAAACATAACTCTACACTAATTTAATCAACGTCAAAGCAATAACTAATAATATATAGTCCACGACTTGTTGATGAGTATATCTGTCTCACTCTTTTAACCCCTAACCACGTGGGTTTTATTACGCAATTCAATAAGCAATCTCTACCATTTTAAAACGAACGAGTGTGTTCAGGTTTATTCCAAAGTGTTTACAAGAATGTTTTCTACTTTATAAGTCTCCATCAGTACACATGTGCCTGAAGTAGTTTGAGATTTAAAGAGTCAGGGGCGGATACGTATAGAGAGCACCGCGCGATAGGGGGTGTTTTCACCCCGGACACTACAGTCCAACTGAAATGTTCCAGGGAAGCAATGCAAGGTCCCTGCCGATGCTCGCACGCCTGGATAGAAAGGGACAGACTCTGCGCTCTGTTTCTGTTACATGCGCGGTGGAACGAACTGCGTATCCTAGCGACGCCTCGACTTCTGTCCTTTTTGCTGCCATCAGCGACATAATATATTTACTTAATATACATTGACATAATAATTGAAGTGAAAAAATGTAACGCGTTATTTCTCCATAACATTAAGGATAAAAAATCCCAAGCAATTTGTTCTTTAGCAGCAAAGTTTCGAGTGAATAGGAAAACAGCATTCTATTGTAGAAGTTCGTACGCCCTTAAGTTATAAGTCCATTAATAATAATAATAATAATAATAATAATAATAATAATAATAATAATAATAATAATAATAATAATAATGTGTATGTGCATTTATTCACACTGCAAATGGGTATTATACCCGGTGCAGCGGTAACTAATGACACTCAATAATGAGAATTAATAATAAACACAACTAATAAAAACAATAATTAATGATAATAATAATAATAATAATAATAATAATAATAATAATAATGTGTATGTGCATTTATTCACACTGCAAATGGGTATTATACCCGGTGCAGCGGTAACTAATGACACTCAATAATGAGAATTAATAATAAACACAACTAATAAAAACAATAATTAATAATAATAATAATAATAATAATAATAATAATAATAATGTGTATGTGCATTTATTCACAATGCAAATGGGTATTATACCCGGTGCAGCGGTAACTAATGACACTCAATAATGAGAATTAATAATAAACACAACTAATAAAAACAATAATTAATGATAATAATAATAATAATAATAATAATAATAATAATAATAATAATGTGTATGTGCATTTATTCACAATGCAAATGGGTATTATACCCGGTGCAGCGGTAACTAATGACACTCAATAATGAGAATTAATAATAAACACAACTAATAAAAACAATAATTAATGATAATAATAATAATAATAATAATAATAATAATAATAATAATGTGTATGTGCATTTATTCACACTGCAAATGGGTATTATACCCGGTGCAGCGGTAACTAATGACACTCAATAATGAGAATTAATAATAAACACAACTAATAAAAACAATAATTAATGATAATAATAATAATAATAATAATAATAATAATAATAATAATAATGTGTATGTGCATTTATTCACAATGCAAATGGGTATTATACCCGGTGCAGCGGTAACTAATGACACTCAATAATGAGAATTAATAATAAACACAACTAATAAAAACAATAATTAATAATAATAATAATAATAATAATAATAATAATAATAATGTATATGTGCATTTATTCACACTGCAAATGGGTATTATACCCGGTGCAGCGGTAACTAATGACACTCAATAATGAGAATTAATAATAAACACAACTAATAAAAACAATAATTAATAATAATAATAATAATAATAATAATAATAATAATAATGTATATGTGCATTTATTCACACTGCAAATGGGTATTATACCCGGTGCAGCGGTAACTAATGACACTCAATAATGAGAATTAATAATAAACACAACTAATAAAAACAATAATTAATAATAATAATAATAATAATAATAATAATAATAATGTATATGTGCATTTATTCACACTGCAAATGGGTATTATACCCGGTGCAGCGGTAACTAATGACACTCAATAATGAGAATTAATAATAAACACAACTAATAAAAACAATAATTAATGATAATAATAATAATAATAATAATAATAATGTGTATGTGCATTTATTCACAATGCAAATGGGTATTATACCCGGTGCAGCGGTAACTAATGACACTCAATAATGAGAATTAATAATAAACACAACTAATAAAAACAATAATTAATAATAATAATAATAATAATAATAATAATAATAATAATGTATATGTGCATTTATTCACACTGCAAATGGGTATTATACCCGGTGCAGCGGTAACTAATGACACTCAATAATGAGAATTAATAATAAACACAACTAATGAAAACAATAATTAATGATAATAATAATGTGTATGTGCATTTATTCACAATGCAAATGGGTATTATACCCGGTGCAGCGGTAACTAATGACACTCAATAATGAGAATTAATAATAAACACAACTAATAAAAACAATAATTGATAATAATAATAATAATAATAATAATAATAATAATAATAATAATGTATATGTGCATTTATTCACACTGCAAATGGGTATTATACCCGGTGCAGCGGTAACTAATGACCAGGGAACGGATTTATATGGACTAAAAATATATGAAATATGTAAATATATATGTAGTTATTTTTACCAAAATATGGAATTAAATATGGATTTTTACCAAAATATGGAATTAAATATGGACTTAAAATTATAAAAAAATGACTATGTACGTTAAATATTGGTACATTTTAATCAAACTAAACAAAAAATATAATGGACGTACCTTATCTTCCAATGTAGTTTCAACAAAACACAATTTTTATTGTCTGTTACCATAACAATAGGTTACAAACATTTCTTTCAAGTGCTGAAAAGTGAATCTTCTTCTATTGTCTCTGAGGATAGATTTATACTGACTAAAAGAGCGTTCGACGTCACAAGAAGTAACTGGTACATAATTCAATTTCACAATGTCTGCTGGGGATAAGTCCAAGTTAATCTTCACTGTTGATTCACCACTCATCACAGCAACAACCTTTTGTAGTTCTTCATATCCAGGGTTTTTTGAAAGTACAGTGTCCACCTTAGCTCTTACTGCATCTGCAACTTTACCTCTACCACGATTCAGTTGTTCCACAGTACTATTTATAATTTCAAAACTTTCAGATAGTGAAAGGTGCCTATTTTGGAGACTTTTGAGCGTTTTTATGATGCATGAAAATGTATGCTGAATGTGAGATAAGTCATTCTTCACACTTATGTCACAGGTAACTGTTTTCGCAGTATCAATTGAGACTGCATCTTCAGAGTCCAATGCAAGGAGAACATTGTTAATAGAGTCTATATGTTCGGCATAATATTCAACTGCTTCTAGCCATGTACCCCATCTAGTTAAAATTGGCTTTGGTGGCAATGGAATTTCAGGGTACATTTCTTTCAACACGTTAACTCTACTGGGAGCTTTGAGAAATACTTTTTTCACTGATGAAATCAACAAATCTACTTTAGGGAAATTGTCTCTGACCACTTCTGCCACACGATGAAATGCATGCGCCACACAAGTAAAATGAGTCAATTTAGGATATACAACAGATAATGCTTGTCCAGCTTTGACCATATAAGGGGCAGCATCGCTAATAAAGAATAACACATTATCGTACATAATACCCTTTGGCCACAGGATACCCATAGCTTCGTTGAACAGTTTAACTATAGTTTTGTTATTGCACTTTTCTAGAACATCACAATGTAAAAGAATTCGTTCAGAATATTGTTCACTTAACAAACCGATAACTACATTACCAACAAGTCTACCTTCTTTGTCGGGAGTCTCATCAATGGAAACCCAAATTGAACTATCTTTAATTTCATCTCTTATCTTCTGTATTGTCTCATCGTAGATGGATGGAGCATACGTCTTCCTAAGTGTTGACTCATCCGGGATTGTATGTTGAGTATATTTTTCAAGGAATTCCCTGAAGACCTTATTCTTTAGTTTGTAGAGAGGAATATCAGCAGAGATGAGAGAACGGCACAGGTCGATGTTAAACTCAGATCTTACATTCGATGTTGTTGGTTGTGTTAAAAACAATTGTCTCTGCTTGGAATTTAGTTGTTTGTTGGCCTGATGTTTACTAGTTGTAATGTGTTGTTGCACCAGGAACTTTTGTGTAGATGATACTGCACACTGACACAAATTACAAAATAATATTTTATTGTCAGTTGATAAACCATCTTCTTTAAATTCTGAAATGTAACTTGTTAGTTTTGATTTTAAATTGACTGAATGACGTACTTTTGGCATATTTACCGTCTTTATAGTATGATTTACAAAACTGAACCTATGTGTACTCTGACTGGCATTTAACTGTTGAGCTGCACAACTGAAGTCTGTTAAAAATTTTAAATTAAATTAATACAGTTTTGTAACTTACTTTCCCATTGTTGATAGGACTGCTAATTTTCAAATAACTCTGATGTTAAAGGGATTACTGAACATGTGTTTAAATCTCTATTGTTGAAATGTATTTTTAAAAGTTAATGGAATTTTGTTTTGTTTTATTGTTAAACCTAATATAATATGGACTGTTTTATATGAAATATGGAAAATATATGGAAATTAACGAAAATATGTACTAAACTCTAAAATATGGAAAAATATGGAAAATAAAAGTAGGATTTTTCAACCCTACACATTGTGAAACATAAAGATAATGCAAAATATAAATTATATTAGCTTTATAAGTAAATATGTATTTACATATAAATCCTTTCCCTGCTAATGACACTCAATAATGAGAATTAATAATAAACACAACTAATAAAAACAATAATTAATGATAATAATAATAATAATAATAATAATAATAATAATAATAATAATGTGTATGTGCATTTATTCACACTGCAAATGGGTATTATACCCGGTGCAGCGGTAACTAATGACACTCAATAATGAGAATTAATAATAAACACAACTAATAAAAACAATAATTAATGATAATAATAATAATAATAATAATAATAATAATAATAATAATAATAATGTGTATGTGCATTTATTCACACTGCAAATGGGTATTATACCCGGTGCAGCGGTAACTAATGACACTCAATAATGAGAATTAATAATAAACACAACTAATGAAAACAATAATTAATGATAATAATAATAATAATAATAATAATAATAATGAGCATCCTAAATTAAATGAACCATGGTCACTTAAAATAACATTTAAAGTCATACCTGCACAAGTACCTTTCGACACTTTCGCTGTCAACTCACTCACTGTATTGATTGTACCTGATTCCACTAACACTTCTAACAATTTCACTGTTCAAATACTTTGCACAGCCACTTCACTGACACCAACACACTTCACTTACACAATAGACTTCACTGACACAACACACTTCCTCAATGATAGAACACTTCAAATAACAAAATATCAATTACACCCTTTAAGTAGTGTGTACAATATACTACCGTCTATTAGTAAAGTCCTTAAGCTTATTTTTATAGTAATATGCGTTACAAGAGCGGTATGTTGACATTTTCATGTTCGAGGAAAAGATTGAAAAAGTGAAACGTAGTTGAGCTTTTTTAATTTCCGAGAACATGAAAACAAACATACCGCTCGTGTATCGTACATTACTGTATTTTGTGCGAAGTTCGTTTATTATATACCTGAAAGAGGAATTTCTAATTAGTTGCAATGAAATCTCCATCTTGGTTTCTGTTCAATGACGGCAACTTTGGAAAACAAATATATCTATCTTCAACATTGTTCCTATAAAATGTTTTCTGTGTTTACTATACTCCAGCAGGCCGTGATATACGTCTGTCTTTTTTTTTCCCCCAGTCTATGATGAGTCTGGAATCTTGTTGATTTTTTCACGGCTTCCTTAATGTTACTTGCATTACAAATGCAGTAACTTTTGTGGTGTTGTAGAGTTTACTTAATTTTTGCAAATATTTAAAAACAATAATTAACAGTGCAGTTTAGGTGAAATTGCAGTGATAAGTTTCCAATTTATAATTGTTACTATATTGAACGTCTTTAAAAATAATATGTTACAAGTCTAAAGCAGTAAAATGAATATGACCCTTAAGCGGTAAGAATAGGGAAATTGTTATGTGTGTTACGTTGGGAATACTGAATGTGGTATTTCACACTTACCGCGTATTGGTTTTTGTGCGGAAAGCAAGCAAATACGTACGATCTCGCACAAAATAAATTTTTGGTTATTGGTAAAGCCTTTAGTAAGTCTGCAGGTAAAGCATTCTAGTCCCTTATAGTACGATTGAGAAAAGAAAACTTTCCAGTGTCCGTCCTCTGTCTTCTTTCCCTCAATTTATATGAGTGGTCATTCCTTGAAGAGTAATTTGGCGGCTGCAACCTATTTTTTATTTCTCTCCAGGCAGGCTTACCTCTGTATGTTTTGAACATTGCGCATAATCGAATTTGCGTTCTCCGGTCCGTGAATAATAATAATAATAATAATAATAATAATAATAATAATAATAATAATAATAATAATAATAATAATAATAATAATAATAATAATAAATGGTAAAGGCTAATTGGGATTTCTCGGGCTCTGACCGGGTCAAAAACTCTGATAGAACTGATATGTAACTGTTGCTGTGAATTTCGGTGAAGTCCGTAGCGCCTAATTAGTCAAATCCACTTCCCTCACCTTTACGCTGGGGCTCCTTGGGATCTTTTAAGGTGCGAAAAGGAGAGTTCTATGCGGAAAGCAACGAAAGCTACGGTATTTATCTTTCCCAAAAAGAAAACTCGAAACATGGCATGATGAGTCTTCCCACGGTAAAAGATTCCGGATGAAACTGATCAGGAAGAGAAAAAGGAATTGGTTGTGTCACTGACTGGGAAGAAATTCTTTACTACAGGATGTACTGGTAGCAATGGTGAACGGAAGTAGAGTTTGGGGCAGAATAAGATATCAGTTTATAGAAGACATTAAGATATATGGATCATAATTATGCAGAGACAAAGAGGAAGGGCAGAAAGTAGAAAATATTGGAGAATGCTGGGTTTGCAGTGAAAGACCTGCCCTTGTACAGAAATCTATGAATGAATGAATAATAATAATAATAATAATAATAATAATAATAATAATAATAATAATACCGAATTTTATCCAATATACCGCATATTATTTTCCGAAATATATAGGTAAAAAACAGATGAACGGCTTATTCGTCTCAATTTATTTATTTCTGTTAACTGAACTAAATTTGTATTGGTTTTTAATTTGACGTGAATACATTTTTGAAAGTTTTATTTTTGTAATTTATGTTTGTTTTAATTTCTTTTCCTTTCAAAACTGGGGTACACGGCTTATTAGAGAGCGCGGGTTATTCGAGAAAATACACGGTAGCAGTAGCAGCAGTAGCGGCAGGGGCAGTAGCAGTAGTAGTAATAATAATAATAATAATAATAATAATAATAGTAATAATACAATCATGTACCTACTTGTTTATCAGCAGGCTTCTAGACTTCGGACCCGATAGAGCAGTTCAGTGGGAAACCCGCATAACGGCGTACTGAGTATAGTGGTAAAGCGTACAGTGGCTGGGGGTACTGTAGAATGAATGCCAACAAATACGCAAAGGAGAACGCTCTAGATTTGAAGGTTCTGAATAATAATTTGGTTTTCATACAAACCTATTTTCAAACTGTGTCTGAAACTATTACACGGCTAGAAAAGTCAGAGCAAGAGATACCGGAAGCCCTCAAATTAATTAAGAAAATGATGCAGAGAATTAATGAGACATCAAGTACACCAGTTACTGAACGTATAAAATAGAAATGGAAATCAATGTTATGTAAAAATAACGCATATGGAACATTGTGTAATATAAACATCAAATTAGTGGACATAGAGTCACCCGAGAATAAAGGACTGTCTCTTAGAGATTGCAATGATGTTAGGTTTCTTCGTTTTGCTCCTATCACGTCATGCGACGTAGAGCACAGCTTTCCACAGTACAAACTTTGGCAGATAACCGAAAATGATTTACGTTTGAGACACTGAGAATGTATCTTGTAGTACATTTCAATTCGGTACTGTAACTGCACTTCCTAAAGATGACCAATAGGATAAATGAATAAATTAAAATTGCTACATGCTTATTTCCACCATTAACACTGTGTATAATTAAACAGAAATTCTTATAAAAGACAGGAGAATAAATGCTTTTCACATTCTTTTGACATTGTCATTGTACAATGTATATTTACTTTCAGAATGTACATATGTGTGTTTCCCCATACTACAGTACTCTACTCTAAATAGCAACGTTGTTACCTCAATACATCTCTATCTACCTGCAGCGAGTCAACAACCTATAGTGCATGGACAGTAAACTTATTTTATCGGGTCCAAAGTCTCGAAGCCTGTTTATCAGCCATCTACATATCTCTACTACATCCACAAAGGGTTTTGCATATCCCTAATTTTGTTCACTCTGATCTCTATTTTCAGACGTCTGGCATACCAGCTAGACTTGCTGTAGGATTATTGTGACGTATAGTGTACACGACGGCGGACTTACGTAGTCTGTGACAACGTGGACATCGCAAAGTATTGGCAATGGACAGATGTTCATGCTCCACACACAATCCGCACCTCACGCAGTGTTAATGCTGCGTTCATAATTCAGTAGAGGAGGAAATATTTTATTTAGCTACTCTTTCAGTAGCAGAGGTTATGCTGTTTCAAAATTAAACTGAGAGAGAATTGGCCGACGAGTTTTTGCCTGAGTGTTGTGAAGGGGACAGAATACTTTTACGTTCCGTAAATCTACAATTTGCGACCCACTTTACTCAAGCAGGAAATAATGCTAAGGTTCTGAATAATCGCCCTTCAAATTCCATCGTTATTCTCTGTGCCTTCTGAGGTTATTATTATGAATGTTGTATCCGAAGTTAGCTTCTTTAAATCGGGTTGAATTTTTATTGGCTTATTTTACGACGCTCGCTTCATGTTTAATAGCTATTTTAACATAAAACTGTGTAAGAGAAAAAAGTGTATATCCATTATACTACTGGGTGTTCAGTTCAAATGTGTCATGGCTCGCTGTATGCCGTCATGTGGCTAGCTGATGAGCCTAGAGAATTCAATCTTCCTACACTTCCGCAGAGGTGTATAACCTAAGAGGCAGAGAAGTTGCCTAGCAAGTACGGCGTTCATTCTGAAGAGTACGTACCGATACGTACGTTAACGTTAACGCCGGTAGTGGCAGGAATGTGAACTGTTTGGAAATACGTACTGTCGGGATGTGGGGAGAGGGTTAAGACGATTAATTACGTATTTGTTGACATTAACTTCGACGGTCAACATGGACACGGAGCATTTGATTTGTGTTGTGGAATGTTACCGTACGTAACCGATGATAACAAATACCCTGCGTACGACTTGCCGGCGCAAAACACAGTTCGAAAGAGGTTATGGTAGCACACAGACCGTACAGACCGCCATCTGTTGCTACGACGTTCAAGTTATACCGTACACGTTCTCAAGTTCAGATTGAAGAACGCCTTAAATAATAGGCAACTTCTCTAACATATAAGCTGAAACTCGCTTCAAATCGGTGACCCAACAACAGTGACGTCATGACACACTTCGAAATGAACACCCAGTAGAGCAGTGATGTCAAAGCAAACGCATTTTTTTGACCTTCACGTAGTGCGCGGGCATTAAGCGCAAGGTATGGAAGGAGGAAGGATAGTACATATGAATAAGCAGCCTGTTGGATTAAGAAAAGAGTGGTGCACAAACTTCAAACGGAACGTGAAATTTTATGTCGTTATTTTTATATGGCTTCTTTCTGTTTGATATTATCTATGTTGTTTGTAAAACAACAGTACTAGCATCAATTTCTTAATACTGCAGTTGTGTTTTAACGTTAATAACATAAGAAAGAGTTAAAAAGAAATATTTACATAAATTCCATAGTAGTACAACTTACAATACTGTACTAAGTGAATAAATGAGTTATCCCAAAGAAAGAGTTTGAGTATGGTATAAGTTTCAATTGATATTGATCCCATCTTTAGCCTTATAAAAGAAATAATCAATAAACTAATGAAAACAATATTATAATACAAAGCAAAGTTACCTAGGTATAACTGTAACTAATAGGCCTATTACATAAAAAAGTCTTATCGTATTATGATTTTAAGGTGATATTCGTGAGCAACTTCCTATCATCAGAATATTAAATTATTTTCTCGAATTCTGCTGAAGCTATATGGCTGACGTTTTTACAACACACAGACACATATCTTTTATTTATGATGTAACATCAGTTGCTTTGTTAATTCATTTCCTTGCAAACATTTTCCATGCGAATATTTTCAAAATTTTCAATACACTATCTTCAGTATTAGATAGGCCTATTTACGATACATTAGATTTACGGAAAAATTGTTTCAGTCACTTCAAGGCTATTAAATAAACATATCTGAAAATTTCACTTTTCTGTAAAGAAAATTGGGAAAATATTCCTTTTGAATAAAAAAGCAAAATGTGAAAAATGAGCATTAAATTAAAACTTACATTCTTATAATGCATGTACACTTCTCAGACAAATCTAAAAATTAACATGGATACAGTTTTAATAAGTTCTCTTCCCTTTATCATTAGAATCAGTGCTGGCCATCCCTGTATACAGCTCGACCAAGCGGCATATACTACCTCTTTCGTCTGTCTCTTTCCTTTCCGCTGTAAAGTTCTCAGTCTCTTCTGAGCCCTAAAGCGCGCGCTTGCGGCTACTGGGATCAGTTGACGTGATTGTACTACAGCTTCATCACCATATTGTCAACTACATTGGACTCTGTAATTTAATATAAACTACCATGTCCTTTCACGTTATTGTAAGAAATAATACTCCTAAATATCAGACATTTTCCTGGGAGAGAAATTTTAATATACCGCGCCAATTATGTCAATTCTCATACACTTTTTTTAAATAACATTGACGATGTTGCGAAGGAGTGGAAGAATGCAATAACATATGGAATTTATATAAAAATAGGAAATTAATAAAGAGTGTGTAGGGGAGAAGTGGGTACAGTGAAACAGGGAGAACTGTGAGACATATTTCATTAGATGGTAAATTTTGATGTTGAAATGTTTGTAACCGTGGAGTTGTATGTTACATGAATAAAGTAACAATATTTTCATACTCTATTTGATTCTAGTTATAAAGGTGAGTGATGAAAAAATAATTCGTAATTTTTCACTCTAGAAGTAAAATTTTGCCTTGTGTTTAATGAAGGTTATATTGGATATTCAAATGAAATAGAAATATGAATGTTTTTTTACCTAATACTATGGTATTTGACGTTATGTTCGGCAAAGTTTTGTCTTTCTTGTTTTGATCTTGAAGTGCTGGCGCCATTTTTAAACGAACTATGCGTAAAGGGAACAGTGAGACATGCCTTTGAAGGGTATACTGAGAAGTCTCACTGTTCCCATTTACCAATGATTTTCAAAAACAAACTGTAATTATATTACATTGACCGGTAACCAACATTAAAAATGAACATACTAATAACCAATTTAGGAACTATAGCTTAAAATAATGGATACATTACATTTTAATGGTTTCTTAAATAAAAATTATTCACAAAATTTAAGAAAATATTAAAAAATAATAAAGAATTAAATTAAATTCTTATAATTATAAGGTTTGTTGTCACCAAAAATTCATTTTATTTTTTCACAAAAGTTTGGAAAGTCATGGAAAATTCACTTTTCCAAATGTTCCAGATGTCTCAATGGTTTCGAAGTCAGACATCAAAATGATTCTAAATAATTCTACAGAACATGGCAAGATAAAGAGACAGCAAACTTTCTTTTCTTTTGTAATAAATGTAAATAATTTCAATGTCCGTTAATAGACACTGTGGTGTCTCACTGTATCCTCCTGAATGGGAACAGTGAGACTTTTGCATTTTTTTTTGACAAACACGCATTGTATATTATGTCCTTCATCTATTAACATGTCTGTTTATGTATTATTGTACTCCATGTTTTAATGTATATTTCCATTGCACTTGATTTTAAAAATACTTGAAATTTCACTTGCATACATATGTCTCAATATTTTGTGTCTCATTGTACCCACTACTCCCCTACTTTACTCAAAATAGTATATATTCCTTATAAGGTCAGACAGCCAACTGCAGAGAAATATCGAGTAAGTGAAATTTACAAAATAATGGCTTTCAAAATATATTCTGATGACTAGAGTCCTGCGTTTGGTTGTCTAAAGTCACCAGACAACCTGCAATAGTATAGGTAATAGGTATGTTTGGAGATAGATCGGCGGCATCCAACTCTACTTAAATTCAGGTCTGGCGTACAGTGAACGTGCGGAAACCGGGGTTGTCGTATCGGCTCCCGTGGCTAACCTAATGGTCGTATTGGCTCCCTGATCTGAAACGTTCTTACCTGAACGGCAGTATCGGCTCTGAGGTTCAGAGCAGTATTCTGCCTTGAACAGTTGTATCGGATCCCCTTAAAAGCATAAACTCTTACAATGAATGAACACTAGCCATGATGTCCCATGTTGGACACGAGCCTCCTGTGATGGGGTTAGAACCCCCTCGACAGGGATGGCTCAAGTGTACTCGCTTGGTGACCTAATCCAGGCGAGCTTGTCGTGTGTACTACTTTTGTGACATGGTTAATAACCCTGTTCAACTTTAACTAGTCTCAGCACTCTGTTCTTCATTCATTTTTTTTGCACTACCCACATTATACTATCACCGGCACTTTGACAAACACTGATTGCTATTTTCACTATTTACCTGACACTTTCTCAACACTGACTTTACTATTTACAAAATTTATCTGACACTTTCACTAATACTGACTTTACTATTTACAATATTGTGACAGCAACGTGAGGTTCGAACTCACGACCAGCGTCCCGCAAGAGAGAAGATCGCGCGGAGCACTTTGGGATGGCGCGTGGGCTTCACGGGGAAAGGGGAAAGGGGAAAGGGGCCTACACGCGAGGGGAGGCTGCGCGCGCAGCTGCTACTTAACGCAGTGAATGTGGAACGACCTTCCCGACTATTCCAGAAATCCGTCGAAGTGGAAGACTCGCGAATTTTCGAGGCTACGTCGCTGTGGTTATAAATTACGGTCGCGAAGGAACGACAGCAGAGTTTTCAGTTATTCAGTCAGTGAGTAAGACAGAGCAAGCAAGCCAGACTTGTGTGCCGGAGTTCGACTCGAGTGTGCGTCCGCATCTGCGTCAGCATCCGAAGGCCTGAGTTCGAGTGCAGTGGACCGCAGTTGGAGGGACCCGAGTTCGAGTACAGTGAACTGTCTCTGAAGGTCTGTGGTTCGAGATACTGTGAACTCGAGTGACTGAGATAGAAGAACTGTGAACTGAGAACTGATAGTTCTGATTTGTAAATAGTGCTTTGTAAATATTAGTTAAGATTAACAGTTCATTGTTGTGCGTAATAGACCAAGTAAATTGTCATTGTCGTCGGTGGAGTGCTATAACGAATACTGTGTTAAGTGAAAATCCAATTGTTGACGAGAGCGTTTAAGGCGAATTGTAGAAAGGAATTATTGTTGTGGCGAATAAATTACATTGTTGTTACTAATAAAATTCACAATATCTTAACACTGATTACGGCTGATTACGTTATCTATTTACAATGAGCTTCTCTAGTTCTTTCCACAAAACTCTGTTCTTTGCTGCCCTCGACCATTGTTTCCTCGCCTCTTTGGTAAACATGTCAGACCATCTGAGTCGTGGTCTTCCCTGTCCTCTCTTTCCGACGTAGGGGTCCCACATCGTGACTGCATGGGTCCATCTTGTCTGGTGTAGTCTCGCCACATGTCCCCCCCCAGGTCCACTTCGTTGCCGTGGCTCGTTCTGCTGCGTCAGTAGTGTTCGTCAGTCTTTGTAATGTTTCATTTGTCATTCTGTCTCGTAGCATGGTGCCCAGTATTTTTCTTTGCAACTTCTTCTGGTATGTTTGTATATTTGAGCGTTGTCTCTCGGACAATGTCCCAGTTCGGCAGCCGTATAGCTAAACTGGGATTATACATGTCTCTAGTGCCTCGAACTTGAGATTGTGGTTGAGTTTCTTGTCCGTCCATACGAACTTCAATCTCCAGAACGCCTTCCATGCCAATGAAATTCTTCTATTGATCTCTTTGTGTGAAAGTAACTAGCTGACCCACATACACATATTCAGAGACATACTGCAATTCTGTGTCGCCTACTCTGATTGGGATCTCCTGTGCGTTTGTCATCACTTTTGTTTTCGTGTTGTTCATGGTCAGTCCAATATGGGTACTTTTGATATTTAGTTCCTCAGTCATTTTTTGAAGTTCTGTTGCTGAGTAAGCGAATAAGACGATGTCATCTGCGAACCTCAGATCGGCTCCGAGGTATAGAGCGGTATTTTTCCTTGTACTGTAGTGTCGGCTCCCCTTGAAAGCATGAACTCTTACAATAATAAGAAGAAAATGTATATGACAAAACCATACATATGATAAGTTTGAAATATCTTGTTCTTCTGCCTGAGGTGGTTTAGGTCTTTAGACCTGTTCCGAGGCCAATAACACTTGATCTGTCCATCTTCTGCGGGATCGTCCCACATCTAATATCTACAAATGGAAAGCATTTTGAAAACGCTGATATAAAAATCGTTGAAACGAAGCAAATGAAACAGCCAATGTACCCTTTGATCTAGGCTTGTCCTTCCCACATGTAATATTATTTAAGTACTTAGACGGATTGACTACGAAATGATGATCATTACTCAGTATTCGTATATCACGCACGAAAGTGAAACTACAAAAAGCATTACAAAGGAAATGCATAGGCATCTATAGAGGTTTAAAGGTGCTTATTGGGCGGGACACTGAGCTTCCCTACTCTCTGCAGCTTAAAGAGGCCTTTTAGGCACCTGTAATGTAATGAGTTGCATGTCGACTGTACTACGCCACTAATGCGGCCCCACCATCCATTACATTACGCATTCCTCTCTGTTCTTCAAATCCATATACAGGGACATCATTTTATTTTTACTAACATTTTTAATATTAACCTGGCTATACCTTTAGAAAACCGGAAACACCGTTCGCTACCCCCCCTCCACAACCGGAGTTCGATGATACTGGCGTAAAACACAAACAAATCACTTTATTAGGTATAGGAGGGAAGAAAAGTAGTTCATCCATTTACGTCAACTAGGAAATATCGCGATTTTGAGTTCGATAATTTTCATTAGGTTTTTATTTAATCAAAATGCAGTATTATATTAAGAATAAGTGTTTTTACTCACGAACTGAGTTATCCTTGCGAACGTGTTCATTATGCAGTGTATATTATACTGTCTACACCACATTAGCGTACACTATAGAGAATGAAGTTAAATTGAAAAATAATCACAATATGGACATTTAAACACATTTTTGAAAATGGTAGCCGTTCATTCCGATAGCCTACAGGCTTCAGTTCTTTTGTGCATATTACCGCACTATAGACTATTGCATCTAATTCCAATTACCAGTTTCGTCCTTCGTACTAGTAACTCATGTTGAAATAATTCTGTACCTACTCTACAAAAGAGTACCTTATGTACCGTAAATTCAATATTCACTTCTGCCCGACCCGCACAGCTAAAATTACTCAGACATGCTATCTGCTGTCCGTCCAAGTGGTTATGCCGCAGGATCGTAGAAAGGAGGGAAATCACGTGACAGTTAATTACTTAACGAGGCCCTTTTATTTAAGTTATTTTAAACAGTTGTATAATATTACGTAAACGTCCAATTCCTAACAGAAATTAATGTTTTCAGAAAAGAGCTAAGACAGCCCTGCTTTTACAGAGAGGCGTGCAGAAGCAGGTGGGGGAAATCGGGATGCGACGTAGGCAAACGGACAGTACCTGTGCGAAAATATGATTCAATATTAAAAGTTCTTTCGTCACTGGAAAACGCGAAGATATTTCTGGAACATACTATACTCAGTAACTCAGTGCTGTTTACTATAAGCGGCCTTTATTCTGTCTGGACAACAGTTGAAACTTCATTAGTAGAAGGGGTGGGAGTGAAGTACATTCAAAAACTCAGGTACAAAAAAATTGAAGTAAAAATAAAATGATGTACCTGTAGAATCTACCATACCTCAACTGGTGATCTGACATTCTCATAGATCTTTGTACAGAATTTGTCATAACCTTTGCCTGAGGGTCCAATATAAAAGGAAGCCCATTATAATGGCATTTATACTTTTGTTTTAATTATTCATTTTTACACAATATATTCCACATAAATATTGTGGCCTATATTTGCGTCTCGTGCCGGAGAAAAATTCTCTCCGGCACCGGGACTCGAACCCGGGTTTTCAGCTCTGCGCTTTATCCACTAAGCTACACAGGATTCCAGTTCCGGTGCGGGATAGAATCCCTCTCAGTTTAAGTCAGGCATGTCAAAACCCTGCACATTGTGCAGTCGCGCTCATTGTGCAGCTGTCTCTGTGCAATATGCAGTTCCTATTCCCTTACCTGGAGGGAGTGAATCAGGTTGGAGGGGCGCGCGTCAGGGGTATACAGTATCTGCAGCAGCAGACCAGCATTTGTTTCAGTAACACAGATCAGTACGGGTGCTGATTGAGCTGTGACTGTGAATGTGTTATGAAAAATAAAGTGAGGAGTCCACAGATATAACGAAGAAGAGGAATCACGAATCATATAACATACTTTTGTTATGATTTCCTCAGCCAACAATAATTATTTTAAAATGAAAAGCTTTCCATCAACCCATGTCGAGGTAACAGCCTTGTGACAGTTTAGATCAGATGAGTGAAGTTCTCAAAATATGATATTCGCCAGCGCTTATTTCTTAATCAGTACTCTCGCGGCAAAACGAAATTGACAGTGGCGTTGTTTTGGAGTCTGTGCTAACACAGGCATCAAAGGTTAGGCGACTGACGACTTTTATTTCATAAGCTGCTAAGTGATGAGAATATAGTGAGGAATACATGTGAGGCTCTTGAGGTTGTAAGGAACGAAGAAAGCAACTATTTGCAAGGCGGAAAAATTTTCTGGAAAAATATATAATGGTAAATTTTCCATCTATATTATGTTAATATACTTACATTAATAAATCTTTAAACTTGACATGAAGAGAATGTCATCGCTTTACAGTTAGTGAACTACACTTCTAATTTCTTACAGTAACGCTCCCAACTTATCGATACTTGCTCTCAAAGTTTTCTAAATAAACTATATGTGAATTTAAATTCTAAGCTTAATTTATATTGTTTATTAATATTATTGTTAATTTATAATGACATACAGCAAGGAAATGATTTCAGTGTAAAAACTTCACATTGTTTTACTTCATGTAATTAATTGTAAGTATAATATTTTCTTCAACATTCGTGTACCAATGGTCCCAATAAATAATAATGCTTGAGAAACAATGAAAGAGTATGGTCTATTACTTTAGAATAATTAGTACCTACTACGTAAAATGAAATACTTGTTCGTTTTTTGTTGTTTCGAAATTACTGCAATATTTGTTTTTCCTTCAAATACTACATAAAAATCTAGTTCATAAATTATGCTTTACAAACCACTACTTTATGAAGTAAAACTGAGTAAGCCTAATGTTTCTTGTATTACAAGTATCAAAAGTAGACACTGATAATAACTGTGTTTATTTTTCTTCTGCTAAGTGTGTTTATGATGTCCAAATGGTTATTTATCCAACACTAGAAGTACAGAATAGATTACTGTACACCCCTCCAGCTAAGAACTGGTAAGAGCAACTCCTGAATGATGCAGTCCGCACAGACCGGCGATCCGCGCACATAATGCACAATGGATGCCTCTTTTCTGACATGCCTGGTTTAGGCCCGTAACACACTTGAAGAGTTTTCGCTAGCGAGAAATGTGTTGCGAGAAAGAGGCGAAGAGCCTTCTTCCACACACTTGGCGAGTTCTCGCTATCACAGATCACACCTCGCTATGATCATCTATGCACTGCCTTCATGCAGAAGCATTTTTCTGATTATAGTAATCACTCGTTGGAGGAAATATTATAGGTTATGTATTTACGTATGTTGTCGTACTTAAATATATAACCTGTAAGTACAGTATATTGTACTTTACAAATTACGTTCGAACGCTATGTTGAATCTGCGTATTCAGATGATGAGGTAATGGAGTTACAGGAACATATTTTGTTAATGAAAAGAAAAATTACCCTAGGCCTAAAATTAAAGCCAGAAATATCTGAAAATCACATTGTATCTTACGAAAATAAGGGCGAGTTTTGAACACTGGTTTCGATTTGAATGATGATACGTTTAGGCGTTATTTCAGGTTGAATGGACCACAGTTTTTTGCCATTCATGATATGATAGAAGATTGAATAATTTAGAGAGAAAAATTGTTCCGCTGCCGGGTATCGAACCCGGGACCTTTGGTTAATAGTACCAACGCTCTCCCACTGAGCTACCCGGGAACTCTACCCGACACCGATCCAATTTTTCCCTCTATATCCACAGACCTCAAAGTGGGCCGACAACAGTCAAGCAACCAACATTTGAGTGCACACTAACAGAAAACCACTATTTAAAGTCACACAGAGTTAGTGTGCACTCAAATGTTGGTTGCTTGACTGTTGTCAGCCCACTTTGAGGTCTGTGGATATAGAGGGAAAAATTGGATCGGTGTCGGGTAAATTTCCCGGATAGCTCAGTGGGAGAGCGTTGGTACGTTTAACCAAAGGTCCCGGGTTCGATACCCGGCACCGGAACAATTTTTCCCTCGAAATTATTCAAATTAACTTTACAGGGAGTTATTCCTGAAATCTTAATTTGCATGATAAAAGATTCTTTGTTATGTTCTGATTAAAATTATGTAAACTATTAAGATTTCAAATGTTTAATTAATACTATTAAATCTCATCAAAATAAAATACAGCCCTATTTATTTTCAGATAATCTCATATTTGTCTCTAGATTTCTTCTTTAAGTTTCGTGTTTTTATAGTTTTCATCCCGTGTATAATATAAATAGGCCTACGGTTGACATCGTACAAGTTTGATAAGTTTCTGACTGCAATTATCAGCCACCTTTCTTCATTTCCAAATAATAACAATACAGTTCATCGCCACCTGTGATATCTTTTTCTACATTCAATCGTCATAAAGAGTATAAATGTCAAGCATCTTTGATAAATGTGTCAAGAAAATTCGCTGAGCTACCGATTTCAGCGAGAAACTCGCGCGAGGTTTTTGCCTCGAACGAGAATCTGTTCCAGTGTGTGGACGTCCATTTGAAACCATGTTATCAATTTTTTAATTTTCTCGCAACACATTTCTCGCTAGCGAAAACTCTGCAAGTGTGTTACGGGCCTTAAATCCCACCTCTCTGTTTCTCTTTGGTGGCCTATCTTCATGTACTGTGTCACAGAATATGTGAGAGTGGCACAATGTCCAACGCACTATGTACAGAGGTGCTCTCACTATCTATATAGCCGGGATCCGGAGGAATAAGCGCCGTCTTGAATCACGAAGTGATTATTTACGCGTATCATATTACTATGATATTCCGAAGTACATATGATATTTTTATGCAGGATAAAATATGTGGTTATGTGGTTAAAATTTTACGTGTTGAATAGGTTAAGAATATGTACAACTACAGGGACATCATTTTATTTTTACTAACATTTTTAATATTAACCTGGCTATACCTTTGGATTAATGATTGAGACCCGGAAACACAGTTTCCTGCCTCCTTCCTCGACTGGAGTTCGATGGTACTGGCGTAAAATACAAACAAATCACTTTACTACAGTAGGTATAGGAGGGAAGAAAAGTAGTTCATCCATTTACGTAAAGTAGGAAATATCGCGATTTTGAGTTTGATAATTTTCATTAGGTTTTGTTTAATCAAAATACAGTACAGTGTTAATAATACATAAGTGTTTTTACTCACGAACTGAGTTATCCATGCGAACGTATTCATTATGCAGCGTATATTGTACTGTCTACATCACATTAGCGTACACTATAGAGAATGAAGTCAAATTCAGAAATAATCATAATATCGATATTTAAACAGATTTTTGAAAATGGTGGCCGTTCATTTCGATACAGGCTTCAGATCTTTTATGCCTATTATCGCACTATAGACTATTGTACGTAATTCCAATTACCAGGTTCGTACTTCGTATCAGTAACATGTTGAAATAATTCCGTATCTACTCTACTGGGTGTTCAGTTCAAAATGTGTCTTGGCTCGCTGCATGCCGTCATGTGGCTAGCTGATGAGCCTAGAGAATTCAATCTTCCTACACTTCCGCAGCTCAGGTGTATAATCTAAGAGGCAGAGAAGTTGGCTAGCAAGTACGGCGTTCATTCTGAAGAGTACGTGCCGATACGTACGTTAACGTTAACGCCGGTAGTGGCAGGAATGTGAACTGTTTGGAAATACGTACTGTCGAGATATGGGGAGAGGGTTAAGACGATTACTTACGTATTTGTTGACATTAACTTCGACGGTCAACATGGACACGGAGCATTTGATTTGTGTTGTGGAATGTTACCGTACGCAACCGATGATAACAAATACCCTGCGTACGACTTGCGCAAAACACAGTTCGAAAGAGGTTATGGTAGCACACAGACCGTACAGACCGCCATCTGCTGCTACGACGTTCAAGTTATATCGTACACATTCTCAAGTTCAGATTGAAGAACGCCTTAAATAATAAGCAACTTCTCTAACATATAAACTGAAACTCGCTTCAAATCGGTGACCCAACAACAGTGACGTCATGACACACTTTGAAATGAACACCCAGTATAAAAGGAGACCTTACATACTGTAAATGCAATCTTCTCTTCTGCCCACTCCGAAAAGATAAAATTACTCAGACATGCTATCTACTGTCCGTCCAAGTAGTTACGTCGCAGCGTTGTAGAAAGGGAGGAAATCACGTGACAGTTAATTACTTAACGAGGCCCTTTTATTTATTTTAAACAATTGTATGGGTATAATATTACGTAGACGTCCAATTAATTCCTAACAGAAATTATTGTTCTCAGAAAAGAGATAAGACAGCCCAGCCACTAGCATTTACAGAGAGGCGAATAGAAGCAGGTGGGGGAAACCGGGATGCGACGTAGGCAAATGGAAAATGATACAATATTGAAAGCTCTTTCGTCACTGGAAAACGCGAACATATATTTGGAACGTACTGTTTACTATGACCGTAAGGCTACTATGACTGTATATGCGGTCTTGGATCTGTGTGGAGGACGGTTGAACTTCATTAGTAGAAGGTGTGGGAGTGCAGTACATTCAAAAACTCAGGTACAATAAAAATTGAAGTAAAAATAAAATGATGTCCCTGTATGTTATGGAGTTCAGTATTGCGTTCCCCTTAATGTGCCACGGAGTGAAGCTGCGTAGGTGTCCTTCTCTTTCCTTGTTTATTCCAATAACACTAGCTCTCTATTTCTGTCAGCATTTCAAAGCAATTCAAAGTTATGCACTCGCGAATGTTGCGTGCCCGTGGGAGTTGTTTGCCGTCATTCTCTCCTTTGCTTTCAACCTTTACCTTAAAGTACAGTACGAGCCGTTGGAAAGTGTTTTTCTCGTCTATCGTATGTCCAAGTATGAGTATTTTTCTACTTTTATGATAGGAAATGATTATTGATTTTCATGTACTCGTACAATTCTTATAACTACGTCCTCATTACTAACTCTCTTCATCCAAGATATTCCAGCATCTGACGTAGAATTCAAGTTTATTTATAGATGTCCTTATTAATGCCCACGTTTCAATGCCATATAGGAGAAGAAAGCAAACATAGCACTTTAAGCTTCGATATTTAAGTTCAAAGTTCAGATCGAGCTTTAAAAATAATTTTATAAACTTCTTAAATTCTACTTTATTTCCATTTTCGAATCCCATTAGCAACTTTTAATACGTCCTAAGTATACAAACTTTAGTGGAAAATGAAATTCGTGTTTTTTTGCCTACTCCATTAGATCATAATTAGGAAGACAGAATACGGGGAAGATTGGAACTTGCTAGGTTCGCAGTGAAGGACCTGTCCTTGGGCAGGATATTATGAATGAATGAATGAATGGGTAATTATTTTTGTTGTGAAATTTGTACATTTACCTTGTAGCCACAGCATCCAAATTAATTTAGAAATAAGACACAATTTTGGAAGAAAATGTTTTTAAAAAATTTGAAAATAAAAGTTTTTAGGAATAAATTTTGTTGGTTTGTTTAGTCAACTGTCCGAAGGCAGGTCTGAACCTCACAAGTGATACCAAAACCTCCACTTAATAGGCAACTAGTGCAGGAGATAATGGAGTAGAGTGGCCAATTTTTTTCCACCTCCATTGCATACATCGCCGATTAGCTACATGTTACACTAATTGAGCCGTTCAGAGCAGAAATGGTGTAAGTAAAAAATATGTAATGAGGGTTAAAGTAAACATTCTGTAAAATACAGCGCAAAGAAGCAATTAATATTCTATTTATTTAAACTATTAGTAGTCAGTGAATAGCAAGAAGGACATACTCTATTAATATTATAATTATAATTATAATTATTATTAATTGCTACTTTGCGCTGTATTTTACACAATTTTTACTTTGAACCTCATTACCCAATTTTGACTTACATCACTTGTGCTCTGAACGGCTCAATTATACTATATTACACTATTATAATAATAATAATATTATTATTATTATTATTATTATTATATTATTATACTATTATATTATACTTCAGATGCATACATATCGTCAAGTGAGATGTACTGCTTGATAACAGATGTACATATCAGCCAGAACTTAAATCAGAGGATAAATATATTTTATTGGCTACAAATTTACTTCTTATATTATATTTAAATATAGATTAAAATGATTAGACATATTTTAAATTTAATTTTCATTTTCATTAATTGCTGCAGAACTACATAATTATGTCCCTCTTTCCTGTGAAGTTCACACTTTTCAATTAAACAAAATTAATGTTTCCATAGCTCCTAGCAAAATGTGTATGTTGCGACCTGCACGTTCTCCTTACTTCAACTTTGTGACGGACTCTACATCACAGAAAGGGATTGAAGACACGTAATCTCTTTTGCAGTGAAAGCTGTGGATGCCGTATTTGAAGACAGTTGTTGCTCTCTGAGAGGGTTACGAATTAGCTAATGGAAGTCATCTCGACCACTTCTACTGAGAAGATTTTCCGTTAAAGAGATCCTACGGTAACACAAAACACTTCCGTTTGTTTCTTCTTTTCTGTCTGCTGTGAGTACAAAACTTTTCAATCAAATACTCACTCAAGAAAAACTGTTCCACGGACACTCTGAAGGATTTAGGCTGTAGTCATGAAAGCGCCTTGAATGCCTAATGCGATTAAATAATTATTTCTCTGGTTTAATTAAGTTATAGCGATTGTGCGAGCAGATTATAAAAATGAAATTCGATCCTCTTTTTTTTTAAGATGACTTTTCTTTCTAGACATTGGTTCGAGTCAGAAAGGGGTTAAAATATAAAGGGATCAATGTTGAAGGAAATGAAGTTGAGAAAACGAACAACTCAATAACTCAATGCTTAATATTAGATAAATAACAGTATTATTTTTCACATGTTACTTTATTAAATATTTGTCCTTGACTTCGTCTTGAATCAGAACACGCATTGTAAACTAATACACTTTTAACAATAAAATACGCAAATCGGTCACTATTCAACAGTGTTAATTAATTTTAAAATTCATGAAAAGAAGTAAAGTATAATAAACAAACATGTTTTCATACAACTGTAGTGATTGTTTATTGAATTTGACGAATTTTAATACACACTTACTCTTGATGTTTTGAATAACATTTAGTTAAGATATAAAAAGAAAAATGTGGAACTTTAAGAACATCGTGGAAATCTATTTTATGCACACTGTAACTCTCTTTATTCTTCAGGCCTTGTGAAACAGTCACAGTACTTATCATATACCATAGAACAAAGTCAAATCTTTACAAATGAAATTCTTCTAAGTTTACAAGTATTCTTTTTTCTTTCACACTGAGTGATTTTACAATAAACTTCTAAAGATAATATATGGTCTACAATTGAGGCGCTAGGTGCAATAACAACTTAACTCTACTTAAGTCGTAATTCCAGAGATGGCATTTTCATAATCTTCCATGTTTTCTCTATGGACTGCAAAAGCTCTATTTCATTTCGTGACTCTAACTGGCACGAGAGTTCATTATGTGAAGTGTTGTGCTAAGTCGAAAGGTTCAAAATTCACGATACAAAAATATGTTACACTCATGTTTTATACACCAGTTTCTTTGGAATTATCATGTACTTATAATACCGTTTTCTAGGCTTTCAATTTTCAGTGGGACATAATGTAACACCAAAGAAAGAACTTAGACTAAATAATCCCCCTTGTCCTGGCATAAAATTATAAACAGTAATCTCACAAGAGGTTTTGACTTATCTCGAGAAAATCATAACTCGAGTGGGATTTAATTGACTATTACACGATTAGAAGAAAGTATATAAAGATTAGACGTAATAAAGCACCGCAATACAATAAAATATTAATTAATTGATTTACTAAAATTCTATATCACTAATGTTCCCTTCATCAAAATGTTGAACGAAGCCGACATTTTCAGTCGACTATCTATGCGGGAAACAAATGACGATCGTAAAGTATGTTTTATAGTACAAATGCTAGGGAAGTAATAAAAATAAACAAATGCTAGAGAAGTGATAAAAGTGCGCGATAAGCAGCCATGACTGATGAAGGATGAGTGGAACAGAGAAAAATTCTCTCCGGAACCGGGATTTGAACCCGGGTTTTCAGCTCTACGTGCTGACGCTCTGTTCACTAAGCCACACCGGATTCTCATCCCGATGTCGGATTGAATTCTCTCAGTGTAAGTTCCACCTATTGGATTCCCTCTAGTGGCCTACCCTCATGCACTGCGTCATAGATACATGAAGAGTCCACTGCAAGAATTATGGATGTCATTTGGAATACATTTTGCAGGAGAAGCAATTCAAAGCTTAACTGTGATTATTACTGGACAATGACTATCAGTGTTAATGTCACATAACTATCTATGTACATTCTATATGTCTTAAGCTATGCATTGACAGTGTTGGTTCATTTTCGACAAGAAAGTGACATCCATCATTCTTGCAATGGACTCTTCATGTGACAGTGGCACAATGTCCACATATGTGCAGAGGGGCACTCGTGACTAAGTGGCCGCGATCCGACGGAATAAGCGCCGTCTTAAATCACTAAGTGATTATTTTTCACATATCATATATTATTACGATGTACCGAAGTACATATTATGATATTTCCGTGCAGAAATTCTGCGTCATCATATGATGAAGGATGAGTGGAACAGAGAAACATTGTCTCCGGCGCCATGATTGGTTGAAAGACGTCCTTCCTTACCGTTTTATTGGTCAAAAGTAGTATGACGTAGTACAAGATTCTTTTTTTAATTTAAGTGGTGTAAAGTGTTTTCTACTACTGCAGAAGATAAATGAAATGAAGTGGAGGGTTAGAATGTTGATGGAAAAATAGAGCAAAATGGAGTATCCTCTGAAACATGTGCTTTATCCACAACTTGTCCGGGAATCGAACCAGGGACGCGTAAATGGAAGGTCAGTGCAGTAGCATGCGGACAATCCTATAGTTACATACTACTATTATGTAGCTTCTTTAATTGTTTCTGCATAAAAACGTACAGGGTCAGGCACAAATCAAGTTATTTAGGACATTTTTTAAGGCTTTTTGACATGCTATCTAAACACGAGAGGTTGGAAGTGATTTTACAGGCAGGCAAAAGTGTCCACCGCATCCAGACACAGAACCATAATTATTCCATTCTCATTATCTGAAAAATTTAATAACCTCCTACATCTATATTAAGTATTAAATTACATAATTCTGATTGTTGTCTTATACAGTGTAAATGTCCATTATTAAAGAGTCCTCTGAAGTTAAATATTTATGGATAATTTTCGATAATCATTTGAAATGGAACCAACACGTTAATTACCTTTGTAATAAATGACGTAAAATAGTATATTACTTTGTGTTATTGAGGAATTACTTGTCAATAAGTTTATTACGTACAATATATTTCACTTTATTTCAATCGGTAATTATGTATGGAATTATAGGATGAATTAGCTTATTTAAATACAATTTTAATCCACTTTATTTATTACAGAAGAAAATAATTAAAATATGTCTTCATAAACCTATTGATTTTCCATCTCAAAATTTGTTGTCAGACTTTAATGAACTTAACGTAAGACAAATTTATTATATTGTATTGATAAAATTCATACCTAAAAATCGAAACAATTCTGAATTGTGTTCTAATAGTTATGAGACAAAAGGTATGAATTCTTTAAGATTGTTTGAACCAAAATGCAACACTGTTACAGTATTTAATAATAGTAGTAATTTAGGCCCAAGAATATGTAACAAATTTATATTTAAATATCCTAATCTTGTCAATTGTAATAGTTCTAGTATTAAATTTAAAAAAGTTATGTATGAATTTTATAAAAATTGAAAAATTGTAAATTTAAATTTATATACTATAATTGCATAGTAGACATAAGACAAATTGTATTGTATAATTATTAATTTCAATTCAGGAATCCGCCTATGAGCACGAGTTCTACTCTTTCAGGGGTGAGCTAAAGTTTTTCTGTATATATTATATTTTATGTTACAGTTATTAGCAAAATAGTAAATAAATAAGTAAGTAAATAAATAAATAAATAAATAAACAAATAAATAAATAAATAATGTAATCGTTTGTTTGATGGCGCGATTGAAGAAGACTAGTCTGTGCACGACAGACCGCATTCTGGAAGACCACGAACAGTCACAGACAAAGGGACTTGCCACATTCAGCAAAGCCATTCAGAAAGCCCTCGTCCTTTGTCAATGAGGTATAACATCGGTCAAAGAAGTGCGCTACAATTATGCTTGCTTTTAAGTGGAATTGGCACAAGCTCCAGATGTTGCAGGACCTTACCGATGACGACCCCACCACCGACTGGAATTTTGCAATTGGGCATGCAAACACTTCAGAGAAGAACCACTGTTCAGTCTTTCATTCTGTTCAGCGATGAAGTCAATTTTTACATTAATGGAGAAAGGGTCAGAGAAGCCATTATTTCACAAATCACCCCCAACATACTAACACAGGTTTTACATAACTGGAAGCATCGTATTGAGGCATACCTTCAAGCATGATTCACTACTTTGTAATCCATGACAACTCGCAATTGAAGACTGGTAAATTATTTTATTTTATTGTGCATTTTAACTACCAGCACATTGTTTGTCATTTTTAATACTGTGTACTTGGTTTTTTGATTTTCATGTCACGCATATGTTCCTAACCACATATGCTTGTATTGCCCATCATTTTAACCTTGTTTCTCCAGACATATTTTAATGATTGTATGTAAACCAGAAATATAAGTGTTCATTATTTGTCTTTGTCACTTTGAGACCTGAGACTATACTATTGGCGAAAACGTTCGTCTCTCATTATGTATTACCTTATGTCATAATCTAATGACTTGAATGGTTGGTTCTTGATAAGTCATTGTGAAGGTAATAAATCCATATATATTTAAAATTGTATTAATTACAGTATACTTATCGGACACAACATGCCTTTAAAATTTTGAAGCAAATGGTTTTCATATTGAACATACATTGTAGCTGTTCCCATGTAACCTGACTTCTGCTTCACCTAATGCCTAACACTAATACACGAAACATATAGACACAATTAGTAGGCTTCAATATATTAACAGATCGTTAAATAATAATGCAAATTCTGGTTTCGTGCTAGCTTGAAGTGTTTTTGTTTTTATTCATTTATTTAACTTTAGTGTTGTCAGCACTGACTTCCTGCGCAAAAGTCTGGACTTGTAATCTCGAAGCGCATGACTGTAATTTGGATGATTTCGGAACAGATTTTATGGATTCGTTTCTATTTTCGCCTGCATTTTCTTCACCAGTTATCGATCTTTATCTGTTTATCACAGTGTTTTCTTAAAACAAATATTAGCGAGAAAGTATTACTCGTGGGCCTAAAAAAGGCGTTTTACAGAGTGGATTGGAATAAACTGATGGCGATCCTAAAGAAAATTTGTGTGGATTGGGAAGAGAGAAGGCTGTTCAGTAACCTTCATGTGAAACGAGTCGGAGAAGAAATGTATGAAGGAAATAAAATACGAAAAGAAGTATGTCAAGGATGCCCCTCATCACCTACTATCACCTACATTTACTTGGGGGATTTAGTGAAGGGTGTTTTCACAACATTAGAGGAGTCATAGAAGGAAGAAGAAGAATAAAGTGCATAAGATTCGCTGATAACAAGGCGTTGTTAGCAAAAGAAGAGATTATACTAAGGGATGAGCTACTGGAGCTAAGTGACAGCTGTGAGCAGTATGGGGTGAAGATAAATGCAAACAAGACGATGACTTTGGTCATAGGAAGGAAAAAATAAAGAAGACACACTTTGGAATTATAAATGATTCAGTTTGCAAATGGACAGGTCAAATATTTAGAGTGTACTACAGTGTATAAGCAGTAACATGAGTTGTTGCCAGGAAGTCCAAAGGAGAATAGCAATGGACAAGGAAGTTTTTAATAGGAATGGGAGCATCTTCAGGAGGGTCTTAGACTTGTTTCAAATTTTTCAGAGTTTTATGAACCAATATTACAGAATCCTATCACAATCTGCCTCTAGTCATATTATCACCAGGTTTCGGCTTAGGGACACAGATTAACCAGTATGACGTTTAGAGTACACGGAGTATAAATGATGTCATGACCCGTGTGCAGTCACCCGACTGCAACAGCACAGGTGGGTCCGTAACGTGCATTACCGTTTTGTGAAGGCCTATTGCTGCTTGTAACAGGCTTCGGGGTAGGGACGTCTGATTGAAGGTTACAACTCACGTTAAAACTTTAATGGTAGACATTTGAAGACCTCCCTGGAAGAACGTTGTATATCATACGCAAAAGCCGTTGATATACAACCATCTTTGAGGGAGGTCTTCATTTGTTTTCTACACTAAGAATGTACTGTATATCGTACTACATCTATACAGGGTGAAATATATTTTGTGCCGTACTGTGACGGACTGTTTACATGTTGAGACAGGAAGTAACGACGCGCTCCATCTCCCACTCTACTCGACCAACACAACACTATCGTCTGTGCGTTCTGAACTTCATGCGTTTCTGTGGCCAGGATCGAAGCCTGGTTATCACGTTAAGATAACAGAGCAGAATTGTAAGACAAAATACGCTCATCTAATCCAGCAGGAAACCGAACACGCCTCGTGTAGTAGGCTACACTGCGTGGCAAAAGTCTCTCCGCAGTAAACTCAAGGCCGCGTGGGAACGCTTAAGTTGGCAGCACTAAGATAAGGCGAGAAAGCAGCGGCCTTGACCTAGATCAGGTAGTAACTGAATAGCATTCTACGTACGAATAGCTGAGTGTGGACATTATGCTTATAAGCGGAATTCGTTGCCAACGTAACTGAGTATAACTGAGTATGCTAGCGCATCGCTCTCGCTGCGGAAAGACTTATGCCACGCACTGTATTTCCAGCTAGGAACGCTACCAAATGACGAGATAGGCCAAGTAGCTGTTTATGTGTACTATTCTATTTGTTCACTTGCTTAATGACTTCTCATTGTATTGTTCCTCCCACTAATGTTCTAAAAAAAGAAAAGGTGTCGATGTTTTCACTCCGCCAGTAGTGAACAACCCAACTTGACCTCGTCGAGCAGAAGAAATCTTTACGTGTCTGTGTATGGTCCTATATTTGCTAACATTTAGAAGCTGAGTGCAGAGAAAATGAAAGAAGTGAAAGAAATATAGTTGCAGGAAATAAAGAACGATATGAGAAAAAGAACCAATGTTCAACATGTACCTAATATTAGGCCTTATAAATGGAAAAATATCGTTTTACAGTCCAATATCAGCATTTTTATTTGCTCTCTCTTGCAGTGTAAATAAAGCAGTGCTTAACTTCACAATTCCTGTTTCCATAAATATGAAAGTTATATAAAGTTTCTTACGTCTGTTACAAGCGGAGACCTGTTGGAATATAAAAATACCTACCTCTATACTGAGAGTGATATTATATTCTATATGCCTCGTTTGGAATCAGTTTACACCTCATGGTGTACAGATTTGAAACGGTAATATGATGCGAACTCCCTTTTCGATATTGAAAGGTGTAAACGTATATGTTTGAAGTTAAATCGCAAGACCAGAGAATATAAATTGTATTTAAGAGTTGTATAAACGATAATTATGATAATGATAATAATAATCATTATAATAATAACAGTAATAATAATAAATAATATAAAACTTACTTTTGGCTTTTAAGGAACCCGGAGGTTCATTGCCGTCCTCACAAAAGCCCGCCATCAGTACCTATCCTGTGCAACATTAATCCAGTCTCTATCATCATATCCCACCTCCCTCAAATCCATTTTAATATTATCTTCCCATCTACGTCTCGGCCTCCCTAAAGGTCTTTTTTCCCTCCGGCCTCCCAACTAACACTGTATATGTATTTCGGATTCGCCCATACGTGCTACATGCCCTGCCTATCTCAAACATCTGGATTGAATGTTCCTAATTATGTCAGGTGAAGAATAAATTGCATGCAGTTCTACGTTTTGTAGTCTAACTTTCTTCATTCTCCTGTAACTTCATCCCTCTTAGCCCAACATATTTTCCTAAGCACCTTATTCTCAGTTCCTCTCTCAAAGTGAGAGTCCAAGTTTCACAATCATATAGAACAACCGGTAATATAATAGTTTTATAAATTCTTACTTTTAGTATTTTTTAGATTAGAAAGGATGGTAAAAGCTTCTCAACCGAATAATAACAGGCATTTCCCATATTTATTATGCGTTTAATTTCCTCCCGAGTGTCATTTATATTTGTTACTGTTGCTCGAAGATACTTGAATTTTTCCACCTCTTCAAAGAACAAATTTCGAATTCTTATATTTCCATTTCGTACAATATTCTGGTCACGAGACATAATCATATACTTTGTCTTTTCAGAATTATTTCCAAACCTATCCCTTTACTTGCTTCAAGTAAAATTCGCGTGTTTTCCCTAATAGTTTGTGGATTTTCTCCTAACATAATCACGTCATCCACATGACCAACAAGCTGATGTAACCCGTTCAATTCCAAATCCTCTCTGTTATCCTGGACTTTTCTAATGGCATAAGTTAAGAAGTAAAGGTGATAGTGCATCTAGATGATTTAGCTCGCAGTAAATTGGAAAAGCATCAGACAGAAACCGGCCTATACGGACTATGCTGTATGTTTCACTGAAGACACATTTTAATTAATCGAACTAGTTTCTTGGGAATACCAAATTCAATAAGAATAATGCATAAAACGTCTCTCTTAACGTAGTCTTATGCCTTTTTGAAGTCTTCAATTTTTATTGTCAATTCCGTCTCACTATTTTTGTCTGTGTGTCTCCGCCACAGATGCTGTTTGATGTGTCCATGTGAGTATTACATTTCACATACTGCTTTGTAAAATTCTCTTTTCAGCATATATATGTTGAATTTAATAATGAACTAAAAAAAAATATACCAGAAATATAAAATATTAAACTTGAGAATATCTATATTTCTATAAAGAATATGTCATTTTACGCGGTTTGCTTAGGGCCAAAATTTGGAACAAAGAACTAATTAATGAATAAGGAAATTATTTCGCGCATTCTACATTTTATAATATTAAAACACTGTGACTTTTTTTTATTCTTCATAATATAGGCTACTGAGACGGGAATGTATAACAATGGAGGAATGATGGAATGGAAATTGCAGGGAATACCAATTATTCAGCTAAAATCTAGTTCAACCACAGATATCACAGATCTGCTGTACATGGAACTTCGACACCTCCACTGTGAAGGCGTTCTAAACCCGAGTGTTAAGTCATGCGTTGTGTTTCGATGCGAGAGAACTCTGCTGAGGCCCTCAACTACAAGATCTAGACTGATGTTCTTTTTTCTTTTGTCTTCTTTGGCTTTGTTTCTTTGTCCCTTTCTAAGTATCTTTTTATCCCTTACATTGCCTCCAAATAATCATTCAACTTGAAATTCCGTAAAATACAAAGAAGTGACTTGCGAAAAAATAGAACATAGGCCTAAGAGCAAACAAATAAATGTGAAAACAAGTTATTTAAATACGAAGGACTACATCAAAATGAATACATAGGGATGATCTCTGTACGCAATCCTGAAGAGAACGTATGAACGAAAAGATTAACAGCAAAACTTTCTTTCCCCCCCCCCCCCTTAACTATGATGTGGTCTTCCCTGAAGGCTTATTAAGGTCTTATAATCTTCTCTCGGTAATAGGCATAATTGTCCTATTTCAGGAGACCCGCAATTTATCACGATGTTGAATACAGAGGGTCGTACTGAAAGTCATGAGCAACCCATTACTACAATTCCAATTTCAACAATGTAACAAAAACAACTACAGTCGAGCCGTTCTTATTTCCGGCAGCAAATCACACGACCGCTTCTGGTCAGCTGACACGCTGCTTCACTGACAGTGGTTGTCGTCAAGGTTATGCAGACGACATACCGCTTCCCGCTCACGGTAGATGTTACTGCGTTGTCAAGTCTACCCTTGTACTCTTAACGAAGTTTTAGCACATGTCTAGTCTTAAACATCGGACGAAAAATTATTTCCTACGATAAATAATTAGTAATATATGAATACATAATATTATATATTATTGTTATTGTTGATCCTAGCATCCCAGGACACAGAAGACTTACCATGTTGTGCTATAATTGGTTTTTCCGACCATTTGAAGTAACGATTTTCGTAAATACAGAAACAATATTAGAAATTACTAAAATGGGAGAAAGCTGTAAAATATAATAAATAAACATTTTTTATGTGAATGAATAACTAAAACCACACAAACTGTAAATTAAGTAAAATATGTTAGTATTGAAAATTTTGTCATGATAAGTCATTGCTACATAAAAAAATTACACGAATAATCTTGCCTAACGGTATTGTCCAATTTAGAGGTGCTACGCCTAGATCGCTACAATCATTGTTAGTACCTGGCGCCGCCATAGTTCTCAGTTTATTTTCTTCTTTGCCGGATTGTCCGTACTTCTCTGTCGTTATTTGAGAAACCGTGAACTTGTTCACATCACACGCATCAGCTGTTCATTGCACCACTTGCATTAAAGGCAATAAACTACTCTTATTTTACGTTCATTTTCGAAATAATCTCTAACGCTAAGAATCATTTCTCTGCTTTGCGAATTGATGGTCTTCCGACTCCTCCGCGGCATTGTGATGCTGAAAACTCAGCGATAACACAGCACTAACAACAATACCGACTGATTGTTCGACAACCAGCTATTAGAACTGCGTCCGTTCACTATTGGCTTGACAGAGATTTAGCAACACCACTATTGCCTACCTTCTTCGCGCCAAAAGTCGAGAAGGCGTGGACACGCCGGAAATAAGAACGGCTCGACTTTATATGCTCATATTGTACAGACTTTACACTATGTATCGACATATTGTGACCTCATTAGCTTCTAACACGTGATCACAGGCAATGTTTACAAAATGGTCGACAACGATGATTCGTTTCGACAGCATGCTGTCATTGAATTCCTTATTAAAGAGAAAAAATCTTCTCTTAAAATTCACTTCAGACTTCAGCATGCATACGGAGATGTGTGCATGGGCGCCAGCAGTATTAGGAGATGGGTGAAACATTTAAAAGATGGGAATAAGAGAATCCAAGATGAGCCTCGTAGCGGTCGCCATCGAATTGTCTTCACGGAACGCAAACAGGAAAGAGTTGATGAGTTCTGAGATGCATCCTGGTTGAATTTCCTGAACCTGGAGAGAACACAAATGTTGTCCGTTATATCCACACACCTTTGAAGCTCCGTCGTGCATTGCGCGAGAAACGACCTGAAAAGAAGATAATCCTGCAACACGATAACGTGCGGCCTCACATTGCTCGTGTCACCATGGAGAAAATCAGGACAGTTGGGTGGAAAAGTCTTCCGCATGCTCCCTACAGTCCCGACTTGGCACCCTCCGACGACTACATCTTTTCGGATCTCTAAAGCAACAGTTGCGAGGCCAACGCTGCAGCAATGTCTTCAGGAAGAAGGCATTGACTTATACCGCACGGAAATTTTCGAACTTACAGAACGGTTGGATAAATGTGTGCAAAGAAATGGAGACTGTGTTGAAAAGTGACAGGAAAGTCTGTAGATTAACCCAGATAAGACTGAATTATTTTTTGTTACAAAAATACGATTTTTCTGTATGAATTATTTATTTGTAATTGATATAACATAATAAAGTTGTTTTTAAATGTTTTATGTTGATAGTATCAGAGATTTTCAGTGTCCTATATATAGGACGTCAGTCATATCCCCATGCAAAAACATTATATGACATAGGTCGGTTTAGCACTTATATATATATATATATATATATATATATATATATATATATATAGTTTAGCTTAACAATACATAAAATTAACACAAAATTATAATATCACTCACACAATAAGATTATTGTATTTTTCGAGAATGTTTATGGTGTGTGATACGTGATAAATCATTTTACATGTACACCAACATCACACTTCATATTATCGTTGTCTTTGTGTGACACTGTCTGCATCGAGTGCGTTTTTCTTGAGATACCACAAAATGATTACTGCCATCAAACCTTGAATCTTTTTGCTCAGTCTTAGATGAGATGGTCTACCGCAGTGGTCGTCAGCATTCGCTGAAATGGGTAAAGGGTAAGTAAGTGCAGCAGGATTAGGTAGAGATCATACCCGCCAGCAGCCACAAATGCACCTGCGGGTAAGAGACGATAGCCCGAGAGTGCAGTGAGTTGACGACCGCTGGTCTACCGCTTGACTGTACATGTTGAGCAGTGGATTCGAGAACAGATAAGACAAGACGTTTGCGAAATGCAAGATGATCGAGGTTTTCGTTGGAGTTTATCTTGTATTGCTGCCATGCATTTTGTTCTGCTACGTCAATGCAGACTAAAGTACCATGTCTTGCTTCTAATAGATATTTTGTACAGATTGATGACTTGGTCCACCCGTATTTTTGTTGTACTAATATATGATATTGGGCTATTTCACTGATATTTTCTTCTTCAAATTTATAGAGTATCTTGAGACTGTGTGCACGAAAATTGAAAAATATAGTATTTCCCTGCTGAATGTCAACTTCTTCCCTATTGAAATTTATTATTCTTTCTCTTCATCTGTATATCGGTTGCTGAATCACTAGTATTTCTACTGCCATTCTCACCATCGCCTTTATTATGTTCATCATTACCATTATGAATTTCGTCATCGTAATCATCCATTCCGTCTCCTTGTGTGTTGAAGTTACTTCCGTCTCAGCTCGCAACTGACTACCAGGCATATTGTCAATTGTAGGGTTATTTTCATCACCATAATCCTCATCAGTTACGTTAGCACACGCATTTTTTGGTGATAAAATGGTGATGGAAATGTTATTGCACTTAGGTATAGCAACGTGGTCGTCCTGAATCATTTGTAAGGCTTCATTTAGTGAAAATCAGCTATAACAACATGAATACCATCAGTCTCACGAAATGTCCCCTTTTATGACTGACGTACTGCATGCAGTACGCCTAACTTTACCATGATATGGCATAACACTAAATCAAAAATTGAATCTAATTATGAATTATTATATACGAAGTACATCATATGAGTATGTCCTATCAATATCAAAAGCATTATATCTATAGGATGTGATATATACCGACTTCGAGAACAACATGTTCTGCTCCACAGCCATGACTCACACAAATATGTTAACAACAATGACTATGACAGACTGAACATAATAAAAAAAAAAATGGAGGCAATTTATAACACATAAGGATTATGGTATCATGTTTGCCGACTATGAAAATCTTACACAACAATCTTAAAAAAATAAAACGTCCGGTGTCCTATATATAGGACGTCAGTCTTATCTGGGATCTGGGTTAAGATGATGTACCTGGTTTCTCTAAAAATTAAAAATTTAGCTTTATAAGAATGGGTTGCTCATGGCTATCAGTACGACTCTCGTAGATTTTCTTCATTCGGTTGGAAAACACGGTCTCTTCATTCTCTTAGCTACATCATCCAACCATAATAATGTTATATTTCACACCTTTCCTCATGGGTTCTGGATTGCCTGAAGAAGCTTGGCGACAGACTCTACTCTTACGGCTTTCATTTAATTTCATTTGTGTTTATTGTCTATCCAAATTATTTATTAATTTTGTTAGGATCTCTGTGGTATAGTGAGTTAGTATCACAAGAATTTTGTACATTTTCATTTCATTCCTTACGTTCAGTATTTTGTGAAGCCAAATGATGTTTCTTAGGTGAAATTTGTGGCAAAATGTTTTGCACTAAACATATAATAAAAAGTCTAAACAACATCATATCTAGCATATAATCGAACACGAAACAACAATGAAGTAAATAATGAATGCTTAAACAAGATAATGGAATTGCTTGGAACCTGATAAATTATTCGAAAATGTTGATTATCTTAATATGTTTCACGATACTCCCAATCACAGGAATAATGGAAAAAATCTCTAAGAGCTTAAAACTTATAAAAGAAAGGAAATGAGTTAGACATATCTTTTATACAGCTATAAAATAGTTCAAAGGATACCTTTTAACTAGAAGACAAATGGGAAAATCTTACAAGAAATTAATGTAGAAATGTTTAGGCCTAATAATAAAGTAAAAAAAAATAATAAAGCGAAAATACTTTAGAATGACATAACTTTAAATGCATAGAATATCACAGTACAAACTAAAAGCAAAATTAAGAAGTTTAAAAACACTACTGATGCCCGCGAATAATATGTACTAAGAATTAATTAGTGAAGGTTGTAATTCCTGGTATTTTTGGTATTTAGAAATTCTTCCTTTTCGTGACTTCATTCACGATATCTCTACTTCTAAATAAAACGACAGCATATAATGCATATAACTTACATGAAGATGCACACCAATAAAACGAAGTACCGGTGCAGTCTCAAACACGGATAGAGGTCGGACATCTGGAAAAAAAAAAATACAACTGAAATTACAATGTCAAGCTAGAGTAGATATATTCAGCATAACGCTTGAAGTGTAAAGGAAGAAGCAGAATCATTTTGTCTGTTTCTACATTCGTAAAGATTGTAACTTAGATATTCTCAGCTATAGTACTGTCAGCTGGTGCCTCCTTATCACAAGGGATTCCAGGGAGATGTGAAAATACTGCTGGTGAACATGACGCATGTGGAACAGAATTTTCCGAGTACCTAAGTTATCTTACAACTCTATAAAAACAAATATGAAACTCTTCGTCGTTGTATAGTGCATACTGTTGAATATGAATTATTTATCGGAGGTAGAGGCATCCACTTTTAGACGCCTTTTTAGCGTATTGGGATAGAACTCTATGACTTCATGATTCCGGTAAAAGAAAGATTGCGTACTCAGTTTGATAGGAAACGGAGTGAACTCTGAGACCTTTCTGAAATTTTAACAACGAAAAATTTCCTCCACTACCGGGCATTGAACCCGGGACCTCCCAGACTGTAGTCAGTTGCTCTACCATGTTAGGTACCCGTTGTACCAACTACAGTGCTTGAGAATAAAGTTGCTATTAACACAGTGTGGGCGCATTCGCACGTGAGGAGATAAGGCGTCATCTTGCCCAATCACAATTCATGAGTATCATAGGAGCTTTCCCTGGCTTTTACATAAATAGGAACACAACAACAATTTTTCATTTTTAGTTGTTTTTAAGAGTATTTAATATACTAATACACTATGTAAATCCTCAATGTTTATATGAATGAATGGATTAATGAATTTAGCCATTATGTCCCGTGGAGGACAAAGGTGTGCTATAAAAGGGGTGGTCCGTTATTACTAGCCTGCTGAGCCATTCTAGGCGAGATCTCTCTTTGAGGGCTGTATACCTTTAAAACTAATGTATACTATCTAGCACTAGTCATCATTATAACCTATTAACACTATTCACTGTAACACTCTAATTTGTATTAGTCCTAGTTCTTTCCACTTTCCAATGTTTATATAGTGGAAAACAAATGCACATGTAAAGAGCATCCCTCAAAGTACAAGCGCGCTATCTGTTGGTGCTAGTTCAGTAAATCCCTATTGTGTCATTATTCATCATGCGACGGTTTGTAGTTTATCTCCCGTAGTGTACCAAGGGCAACGCCTATGGTAGCTAAAGTACAGCTCGACCAAGTTAAGTCTGCGAGCCGAGAGGGGAAGTTGGAGACAGTTCTGTAGGGAAAGGAGGCGGTAACGAGAGGAGACCAGTACAGTCTCATATGACAGCAAAGTTTTCCTACTGCGCTTCAGTTCATAGAGCGGTAACAATTTAAGACGCTTTGAAATAGACTGTACATCTACTTCTGCTTGACAGCGAGGTTTGGCGTTCTGATTGGCAAGCGTAGGCGTAGCAGAGAAAGTTGCATGAAGGGAAAGGCAGCGTAACTGTTGCCTTTATCTGAAGACAAGGACAACAAATGCGTGCGCTCCATAGTGTATTTTAAACGATGTGCACACGTTGAAATCTGAGCGTTAAGTGACCTATGTGGCAACTGTGTTTTGCCTCTACATTCCATCCCGATATCCCCACTCGCAGACTTGACTTGGACGAAATTGTAAGTGCGATTTCGGTGCGTCGCCCAAAGATGGGGAATCTTGGGAGAATGGCGGAAATAAAGTAGGCCTAATCGCCATAAAGAAATGAAATATCTGTGAGTGAATTAGTGTAGTTCGTGCAAGAAAAATAAACCTGCAAAGAGATTATATGAAATCTCCTTCTTTATTTCCATTTCGACGAAGTATATTTTTTAAATCCTCAAAAATTTATCACTCAGGCGGATGTGAACCTCGAAATCACGGACGCAATGGACAGAGTGGAGCCACCATACCACTGAGGACAACAAAATTGATTTATGGTAGAGGAGGGTCCACCACTTCTTCCTAGAATGATCTCTGTCTTAATTTCCAGGGCACGGAAGTCCCTTGCCCCTCCGCACGCAGTGTAAAATGTAATCTCTGTGGACCAAGCCCACGAGTCTCGTCTGCTTGACTGAGAGCACAGACCTTACCCTCGGCCCTCTCTGTGCCCTTACAAAGTTGAACCTTATTGCATATTCGCATCACATACGCGGTAAGGTCGAATATTGCATGACGAAGTAAATAAGCAAGAAGGGGGAGGGGGAGGAAAAGAAAAGATATGGGAGGATGAACCCAGCGAATCACTCCGAATGTGAAAGGTGCGAGGATTTCGATTTTCACCTCCTTTCTATCTCCATCCGTTTTTCCTTTCCTTACTCGTCCGCCTCAAGTCCGTGTTTTCCATAATACCATCTTAGTTCCCTGTCCAAACTGATAGAATTATATGTCAATCAGTCGCATCTTAGTGTTTTCTTCTCAGCAAAGTTTCACTCGTTTAACATAAAAAAGTATACATCTTAATTACACAACTCAACACACAAACAACACAAACAAACAAATACAACTACACAGACGTATACAAACTCAAATGCAACATCCGCAACAACTTCGACATAGGATAGACAGGCAGATCATTTCAAACACGTTACAAAGAACACATCACAGCCATAACAAAATTACAAAACACTTCCATATAATATGCAGAACACATCTCAAATGCTAACCACACCTACAGAGACATCAACACAGATATGGAAATTCTATACATCCAATCAAAAAGCCAGAAACTAAACACACTATAACAATATGAAATATAAACAAACAAAATTACATCCAAACGAAATTCTCACCACACAACTCAGTTTCAGAACACACACACTCTTTGATTCCACATTACACTACACAAACACACCCCAACAGAAAACAAAACAAAAGGCGCCAAGACCAGCAACAATCAATTCTGAAGATGGCCAATAGCAGGTTGAAACATGTTAACAAGGTAATATAAAATTTAACACAAGAAAGACAAATAATAAGTTTTCCGAAATAAAAAAGTAATTTAATTAGGCATACTACGATCTTACTCAAAGTATGAGAATTGAAAGACATCTAAAACACAAGCTTATCACCAAGAAAAGTGGTAATCTATTACAGACTACAATTTTAATTTTAATGACACATTATCACCAACTTTAAATGTAGTGTTGTGGGATAAGTACATAAAAATATCAACAAAACTAAAGATTTATAACACAATTGTTAAAACTATTGCCCTTTACGGAGCAGAAATTTCGCCATTGAAAAAAAAAGTATATCTAAATTATTGGCAACAAAAATGGATTCTTGGCGTTAAGCTTCCAAAACCTCAAGAAGAGTAAAAATTAAAAATTAAGTTATTAGGAGAAAAAGAGAGCCAAACACAATTTTTGGTTACATCTCAACAAATCAGTTGAGATGTATGGACACGTGCAAAGGATGAATGGATGGAGACAGACTTCCCAAAAGTGTATTCGAGTGGATACCAGAAGGAAGAAGGAAGAGGGGAAGACCAAGAACTACAGTATTTGGCGGAATGTAGGAACAGCAGTGATGACAAAAAGGCATTTGGAAGGTGATCTGTGGCGCGACAGAGAGAAATGGAGAAGGGCAATCGGAAGATGTCAAAGAGTCCAATATAATCTGCAGACTAACGTATGATAAAACTGGGTTAAAACCTAGGTTAAACCTGGACTTTTCATTTCGTCATAATTTTCAAAACGGCACAAATCTTTTACTCAGACTATGCAGACTGATGCTTGAATGTTAGAAAACCCTAATTTCCTTCAGTATTGGCCGTCATTCCTTCATTACAGTTCACACAGATCAGTATTACTGTCAATAGCGCTTCTACAGGGACATCATTTTATTTTTACTAACATTTTTAATATTAACCTGTCTATACCTTTAGAGAACCGGAAACACCGCTTGCTCCCCCCTCCAAGACTGGAGTTCGATGATACTGGCGTAAAACACAAATCACTCTACTAGGTATAGGATGGAAGAAAAGTAGTTCATCCATTTACGTAAACTAGGAAATATCGCGATTTTGAGTTTGATAAATTTCATTAGGATTTTCTTTAATCAAAGTACAGTAATGTATTAAGAATAAGTGTTTTTACTCACGAAGTGAGTTATCCATGCGAACGTATTCATTATGCAGTGTATATTATACTGTCTACAGCACATTAGCGTACAATATAGAGAAAGAAGTTAAATTGAAAAATAATCATAATATGAATATTTAAACACAATTTTGAAAATGGTGGCCGTTCATTTCGATACAGGCTTCAGTTCTTTTGTGCATATTATCGCACTATAGACTATTGCATCTAATTCCAATTGCCAGTTTCGTCCTTCGTACTAGTAACTCATGTTGAAATAATTCTGTACCTACTCTACGTACTGTAAATTCAATCTTCACTTCTGCCCTACCTGAAAATATAAAATTACTCAGACATGCTATCTACTGTCCGTCCAAGTGGTTATGCCGCAGGATTGTAGAAAGGGAGGAAATCACGTGACAGTTAATTACGTAACGAGGCCTTTTTATTTAAGTTAAATTAAACAGCTGTATAATATTACGTAAACTTCCAATTCCTAAGAGAAATTAATGTTTTCAGAAAAGAGCTAAGACAGCCCAGCTATTACAGAGGGGCGAGCAGAAGCAGGTGGGGGAAATCGGGATGCGACGTAGGCAAACGGACAGTACCTGTGCGAAAATATGATTCAATATTGAAAGCTCTTTCGTCACTGGAAAACGCGAAGATATTTCTGGAACGTACTATACTCAGTAACTCAGTACTGCGTACTGTCTGCGGTCTTGGTTCTGTGTGGAGTTGGAACTTCCTTAGTAGAAGGGGTGGGAATGAAGTACATTCAAAAACTCAGGTACAATAAAAATTGAAGTAAAAATAAAATGATGTCACTGTACATGGCCAGTAAAACTGTCAGTATCTCCACCACACTGCAGTACTTATGCTCGAAAATCAGGAAATTTGGATTTCCTTCAGTACTGGCCGCCATTCCATTATCAGAGTCCAAACACGATCAGTATTTTACTGCCAATAGCGTTCTACACATGATCAATATTAATGTCAATATTTATTAATAATGGCAGTATTATTGATCGTGTAGACCACACATGGGCACAATTTTCGGTTACGTGAGGCACTCTATTTGAAATAGTTTGTTTACTAGGAGAGGAGACTGCACAGTCAGTGGCGAATTATTAGGAAAGCGCTTGGTTAACGTGAGAGACTCGAAAACTTTTATTCAATTTGGCAAATTAATTCGGCAGCTTTAATCCTAAACCTCTTTACTATTTCTCCATCATTGAATCGATTTAAATCACAGGCGATAAATTGCGTAACTAGCCAATAATATTCCATCACGTTGTCACGTTTATTTTCTTGAATATTCTGGCGTTTCTCAAGATTACTTAATAGATTTGCACGTTCTCGAAATAAAATAATTTCAGAAAATCATATTTCGTTTTCTACGCACATTTGACATATTTTCTTATAAATTTCTTTTGGAAATAATACGTAAAAACAACATTTAATTCCTCGTAGGCTACCTTTTAATGTAGCGTGTTTAGTAGTAGTAGTAGTAGTAGTAGTAGTAGTAGTAGTAGTAGTAGTAGTAGTAGTAGTAGTAGTAGTAGTAGTAGTAGTAGTAGGTTTATTTTGCCTGGGAGAGTTAAGGCCATGAGGCCTTCTCTTCCACTCAACCAGGTTTCAATAATATACATGAAATACAAAATTTGATTACAAAACAACACAAAAGAAAATTCCTTAGATATTACATAATATATAGTAGAAAATTACAATAGAAAAGATCAGTTACATAATATAAAATTACAAATAGTCAAGATCGGTTATCTAATATATAAAATAAAGTAGAAAATTACACATAATCAAAATCAGTTACATAACATAAAGGGGAATACACACACACACACACACAAACACACAATTTATAAGACCTAAAATGCCCGCGATAAATACGACGATTAATTCACTTGATATATATTATACAGTTAATATACTAATAGGAGAATACATGTGAGTTACAAGACATAAAATGTTTATTAGCAAATTCGTACTAAATGGCATACAAACACAAATGATTAAGAAATATGTCAAGATAATAAAAAAAAGAAAAGAGAAAAAAGAAGAAGAAGAGAGAGGAGAAAAAAATAACAACTTGGTCATTTAAGACTACTTAGAAACTTCCGCAAGAGTCTAGTTCTGTTCATTAAAAACATTTCTAAGTAGTGTGTACTTAAAAGATTTTAGACTCCGACTGCTCCTGATTTCTTGTGACAAGGAATTCCAGTAACGAGCTGTGTGTATTGTGAAGGAAGCAGAGTAGAGAGATGTTCGATGGAATGGAATTGATAGAACATGGTTATGCCGTGAACGTGTATCACGGTTGTGGTGGGATGCTAAAAGTGTGAAGCGAGGAACTAAGTAAATAGGTGTGGAATTATTTAAAATCTGATACAGTAAACAGAGCGAATGAACTGAACGTCTCTCCCGTAAACGAAGCCAAGATAATTGAAAGAAATACTCGGAGACATGATCATAGCGACGGCTGTTAAAAATGAGACGAACACAAGCATTATGAACACGCTAAAGCCTCAATGTTTAAGGTATAATGTCGTATTTAGTATACTATGCAAATGTTAAGATCATAAATTTTCTTCGGAATAGTACGAAAAATAACATTTAATTTGTCTTACCTTCTAATTCAGCATGTTCTTTATGACATAAGGAGTAATGTCGTTGTATATTACATTTATTAATGCCTAATAGGATTTTCGAGCATAACATATCGTACGTTCTCCCCTTCTAAACAGCAAAAAAACTCTTCCTCCCATTTCTCATGAAATAATCGTTTTTAACGTGTACACACTGCTTTGATAATGCCATTATGCCACCACTGATATTGCTTATGAAACTGATACAGAACTTGCCCACGCCTAGGAGCTACGTGAGGGAGGAACGGGGACTATGAAGATGATGTCACTCAGAGCGATAAGCTCTGTGAAGGTCAGTGAGGCACAAATTCTAAAGTGAGGCACGATGTCCATCTCTGGTGTAGACTATTATAGTTCTGTATAATCATTATGGCCGATTGTGTAGCGTAAATGTGTCTTTCCGATGTAGAAACAATATGTCAGCCAATTTCGTTTTTAATTTTATTGCAAGATATAAGTAGAATAATTTAAGCAGATACTTTTCTTTCAGCTTATGTTCTATTCTTATTAAATTCATTAGCGTCTATGAATATTTTGTGGCGTTATAAACATTAAACAAACATAACAGGGAACCTAGGGTGGAACCTCTGTTCCCAATTTACCGTTAAATTTGGTTTTATGTAATGTGTTTGTAAAGGCATGCTTTGTATTTTATTAATTACTGCATTATATTCGAGTTTGCAGTCGGGACGCTTGTTTCGCGCCGATAAAGCTTATCTGTAGATGACGTCGCGGCAGACTACACAAACTCTTCTCCAATATAACAAATCTTTATTAATTGTACCGCAACTCTTAAGTCATAAAAGCTAGCTGAAATATGAATACAGATGTAAAACTTTGTGTTTAGTTACGTATTTCACTCGCAATATGTAAAAGACAAAACTCTTGTAATTTGTACAGGGACATCACTTTATTTTTACCAACATTTTCAACATTAACCGGGCTATACTTGGAAACACTGTTACCCCCTTCCATTACAGGAGTTTGGTGTTACCTAGCGCAATATGTAAACAAATCATTTTACTAGCTATAGGAGGTGAGAAAAGTAGTGTATCCACTTATGTTACAGGGAAATGCGATATTATGAATTTCAGTTTGATTATTACTTTTACGGTATTTTATCAAAATAGAGTAGAGTAGTAACAGTTTTTTTCACAAACTCAACTCTTCAGGCGGTTGTATTCATTATATAACGGATACTTTATTCAGCATATTACCGTATTTTCGGTAACTCTAATCTTCACTTCTGTTCAGTCCACACAGATAAAGTTATTCAGTCATACTTCACACCGTACCTATGCGAAATAAGCAGGGCCAGGTGTTTATGGAGATCGCGAAAATCACGATATAATAGATATACAATATATTTTTACTAATCTTCACGAATTAAGTAATTCTGATTAATAATATGCGGATAAAACAATCGCGACAAATCGCGAAATAGAACACATTCGCAAATTATTATTATTGCGTCGTTTTATAGCGAATTTCATATTCTAAATTTTTTCGGACTTTTTTTTTACTTGAATTTGTTATACATGCAAGTAGGCTACATTACATGGTATTCCATATGTTCTGATTACATTAATGAACTCAAAACACGGAGAATTCAACATTTCACTAATAATTTGAAAGTGTTAATTTGAGGGCTGCAAGTTTTTTTTTTTTCGTTTTTAATGAATGTGTGTTAAATAGTCTCAATCCAACAAATATTGTCTATTGGCCATACCGCACCTTTACCAGAATCCAACAAACCTTTAAAGTCAATTATTTGGAAAGTAATATTCATACTGAGTTAATACTTCAATTCCAAAATAATTGCATTCTCCAAAATTTCCATTAATCTCCGCCAAAAGTACAAAACAATTTCCAAGAATCTCCTTCGACACCAATATTAAAAAACACAAATGATAAAATTAATCTCCATAAATACCTGCCCTTGGAAATAAGCTTCAATAATATTGGCTTTTTCTTCTATAGGAAACGCAACCATATTTCTGAAACACACTATACTCTGTACTGTTTACTTCACTGCTAGCAGACTTCGAATGTAACAGCGGCCGTAAGTTTGTGTGACTGACGGGAGCAGGAACATTAGTGAAAGGGGTGGGAGTCAAGTACATTCAGAAACGCAGCTACAATAAAAATGCAAGTAAAAATAAAGTGATGTCCCTGTACGTAGAAACAATAATTGAAGATAGGAAGTGAACGCAAATTGTTACATGTTTTCAGTAATTATATAGCAATTTATAAAATATTAGTCATAGAATATTTGCTCTTCCCTTTTCATTTAGGTTTGCTTTATCTGCTTTAAAAGGTACTGTGTTATTGGCGTTCAAGAATGTTAGCGCCAGCGTCAATTACATTTTGTGTCAAGCGCATGTTCTTACATAAATGTTATTGAACGTTAAAACCGGTGAAAAAATGTATATACTAGATCTGTTTCTTTCTAAACTTGAATAATAACAGGCGGCAGGAATGTACACTGCAGATAGCAAATGGCATACTTTGCTCTAGGTATATGTCTCTTACAGAGGTGCTGAGCTTTCATTTCCAGGTAATATTGTTTTGTCAGTTCTCATAAACAAACATTGCTTAGTTTCCATTATAGTACGAGAGAGGTACACAAATTGTGTTCTTTCAGATACAAAGTTTAATGGTTTTGATTATGTTACATCGTGAGTATAATAATAAATAATATATGCAATTATTTCTTGTTATATTTTGGTGGACGAAAGAAGTCAATTACTAATATAATAAGAAAGTTTATTTGACTTCCTTTAATGTTAAACTCAGTGGCCAAAGCTACTCATGGGCTTCTCTGACTCCAAGTTCGACATAAATGTTGACATATATTTAGTCAACTACCATTATACAAAGAGCGCACTCAATTGAGTGACTCGTGGTTGAGATTCCACAGTAATATGCACTATTTGGCGTAGAATCTGCATAAAGACACAGTCTCGTAAATACAGTCACGAAGTGAGTTGTGAGGGTGCTAGGAACAATAGACTGTGCTGGTACTAATTTCGCATTGGCTGTAATGAGGCGATATTAGCGATCCTAGTGGTGAGCAACTAACTATGGATGCATATTTACTACGTATTGAGCTTCGTGACTGTATATACTAGACTGTGACAAAGTTTAATTTTTGCTCCTACAGAATATATCCTATATTAATATTGTTACCATAACAGATATATTTTGTAGGACCTAAAATTAATCTTTAAGTAGATTCTTCCCCCAACAGCGTATATTACTGTGGAATCCCGGCCACCAAGTCAATCAATTGAGTTCGCTCCGTGTATAATGGTAGTGACTTAATATATGCCAACATACTGTAATGTCGAACATGGAGTCAGGCCAAAAAGTAAAAACACTAGGGAAGCGGGTTTCGATCTAGTGCTGTGGATTGAACTTCGGCGTAGCTCAGTGGTTGGAGCACTTGGTACGTAGAACCAAGGACCCGGATTCGATCTCCGGCACAGGAGCGACTTTTTCTCCTCAATTATTGTTACTTATCGTCAGAATATTAACATAAGTGCTTCTGATGTATATCAACAAAGAAAAAGAAGTTTCTTCATTTTGAGCCAGGTAAAATATATAGACATAGCATAAAATAATTTTATATAACACTTTTTTGAATCTGGTATTCCCAAGAAACTAGTTCGATTAATTATAATGTGTACCAATGAAACGTACAGCAGAGTCTGTATAGGTCAGTTTCTGTCTGATGCTTTTCCAATACATTGCGGCTAAAGCAAGGAGATGCACTATCACCTTTACTTTTTAACTTCGCTCTAGAATACGCCATTAGGAAAGTTCAGGATAACACAGAGGGTTTGGAATTGAACGGGTTACATCAGCTGCTTGTCTATGCGGATGACGTGAATATGTTAGGAGAAAATCCAGAAACGATTAGGGAAAACACGGAAATTTTACTTGAAGCAAGTAAAGCAATAGGTTTGGAAGTAATTCCCGAAAAGGCGAAGTATATGATGTCTCGTGACCAGAATATTGCACGAAATGGAAATATAAAAATTGGAGATTTATCTTTCGAAGAGATGGAAAATTCAAATATTTTGGAGCAACAGTCACAAATATAAATGATACTCGGGAGGAAATTAAACGCAGGATAAATATGGGGAATGCGTGTTATTATTCGATTGAGAAGCTTTTGTCATCTGGTCTTCTGTCAAAAAGTCTGAAAGTTCGAATATATAAAACAGTTATATTACCGGTTGTTCTGTATGGTTGTAAAACTTAGACTCTCTCACTTTGAGAGAGAAATAGAGATTAATGGTGCTTGAGAATAAGGTTCTTACGAAAATATTTGGGGCTAAAAGGGATGAAGTTACAGGAGAACGGAGAAAGTTACACAATGCAGAACTGCATACATTGTATTCTTCACCTGACATAATTAGGAACATTATATCCACACGTTTGAGATGGGGAGGGCATGTAGTACGTATGGGCGAATCCAGAAATACATATAGAGTGTTAGTTGGGAGGCCGGAGGGAAAAATACCTTTGGGGATGTCGAAACATAGATGGGAAGATAATATAAAAATGGATTTGAAGGAGGTGGGATATGATGATAGAGAATGGATTAATCTTGCACAGGATAGGTACCGATGGCGGGCTTATGTGAGGGTGACAATGAACCTGCAGGTTCCTTAAAAGCCATTTGTAAGTAAGTAAGTATTACTATGTGTGGAATTTCTGAGCCTGTGATAAATAAGACGTCTTCTCTGAACTGACAGAAAGAATAGATTAGGCAGTTTAAGCAAACCGTTTCTTGATTCCCTCTCATTTTCTTTCGCCATCTCCTAAGGGAATCTCTTCTTTTTTCTGTCCGTTCATTTCTTTCACAGGAGTTTGGTCTCCAGGGTGTTTTGAGGGACAATATGTTCTCTAATATACGCAGTAGTAGCGCCACCAACATGTACGTGTTCATCCTAAGAGCTCCTAGCAAGTGCTTCGCTGCTCCTTACTTGGATAGAACCATACTCGTTCCGAACTCGGTCCACACCGTTGCCACCCATCTCCTTTTCTACCCCTCCTTAGATGCCTTTAGAAAAAGCTTTCTTACAGTATTTGTACAATAGAAGTCGCGTAGATGTGTTATAAAAGAAGTTGAAGGAAACACGTTTTCAGAAAATTAAAGAGGTGTGTGCTAGAAGAAAGGATTATCAAATTATCCCTTATTTCTTGTCGTTGCTTCGTTCTGAGTTGGACACGTGGGACGTGAATTGGATGGGAAGACGTGATACTGTTACAGGAAGGAAAATGTCAAATATCACATATTTGTGAACATTGTATTTCTTTTAAGCAACATATAGTGTATTATTTCCATACGGTTTAAGCAAAGCATTCCACCAAATCTATAATATTTCTTCCTCATATTCTGACTCACTACTATTGTGTATAGAAGAGTTCAGGCATTACTGTGACAGTAAATATGTCTCAATTTTTTCCCTTTCATTACGTATAATAAATAACCAATAAATCTTTAAAAAAATAGTTCATTATGCAGCGAGCCTATAATGGTAGTAATTAAGACGCGAGTATGTTTATGAAACGAGAGCAAGCGAGTTTCATCATTTTCATACGAGCGTCTTAATTACCATTATAGGCAAGTTTCATACGACTTTTTATGCTCGACCTTATTTCTAACTTGACATTATTCATAAGTATTCATGTTATTCTTATCTGACTGGGGAGCGGAACTGACCTTGTGCAATATCTCGTAAATTGTGAGATGTGCGCAGACGCGAAAGTTTTGATTTTTGCCGAGAAACGAATGTCATTGACCTTGATATAATCTAGAGAGTAAAATAAACATTAATCTTGATATAACCTTGAAATTGATTTAGACATTGAAAAACGAGATGACAAATTGAATTTATTTGAATATTATTTACAATTAACGTTAATTATTATAGTAACAGAACATAACCTTCTGCGACAGTTTTGGATTTCCAGCCTCCGTGACGTTTCGCTAGTTGTCTTTCGATTCCATATCCGAGAATAATCCATACTTGCGCTTTCATATTGCTACAATGGTGTTTACTGATTGGTGGAACACCTGAACTTTAATGAATAGGTGTACTTCAATGAGGTCATTAAAGGGCTGCTAGCAGGTGTATAATTACTACATTTCGGCATGGTCGAGCATAAAAATATTTAGAATCTCGAGGGACATTGAAGAAGCGGTTCTTTCATTTAATATTACAGGAAATAATAATAAAAATACGTCTTAATAAGCCTCTGGATTATCTCTCAGAACTGTTGTATTCTGAATTTAAAGTATTTAATATCTATGAAATTTATAACAATATATTATTGAATTTCGTACATAAAAACTCTAATATATACATTTATATTCAGTTAAATATAAAACTAATGGATCAGACAACATATTATGCTTGACTAAACCTAAATGTACCACAATTGTAGCTTATAATCATAGTAAAAACTCCGGTCCAAGGCTCAATAACAAGATAAAAGCTAAATTGCCAAACATTCAATTTGCTAATGCTCCTTATTTAAAAAAAAACAATTAAAGTTATTGATTAGAAAGGCAATATGAAGTTTCAATTACTGTGATATCTGTGTTTTTCTTTTTCTATTTTCATCTTTTGTTAATTAATTAAATACATATTTCAGAATTTTGTGGAATTCCCCTAAGCACGAGCATGTACTCTTTCTGGGAGTTTTTTTTATTTTAGTTGCTTATTTAACGACGCTGTATCAACTAATAGGTTATTTAGCGTCGATGAAATTGGTGATAGCGAGATGATATTTGGCGAGATGAGGCCGAGGATTCGCCAGAGATTACCTTACATTCACATTACGGTTGGGGAAAACCTTGGAAAAAACCGAACCAGGTAATCAGCCCAAGCGGGGATCGAACCCGAGCCCGAACGCAACTTCAGACCGGCAGCCAAGCGCCTTAACCGACTGAGCCACGCCGGTGGCTTTCTGGGAGTGCTAGAGTGATATAAAAAAGCAATATAAAAGTAATATCCTTATCCTAGCAATAAAAATTATTATTATTATTATTATTATTATTATTATTATTATTATTTAATAATCTTCGATGTAAATTAGAATCTGCTTCATTTGTATGGTCACAGATGTACAAATCTTATAATAATCATTTGAGAAAGATTAAAAACAAAATACCTAATATTTATATTACAAAAACTATAATAATTCAATATATAAATTGAATACAGTCAACTACGGTACTAAATAAATTCAAACTAAGTTCTTTTTTTAATAGCAAAATAATTTCCGAGCAAATATTCTTGTATGGAGTTATTAATGTCATGTAAAACAACGAAGAGTTACTTGAAACAAACACAGGGTGATTCACGAAGATTTACCGTCCCTTACGGAACTTATTTCCGTTGATGTAAGGAGCAAAAAAATGTCATATAATCATTTGTTCTATTCTCAATATTTTCAGAGTTATAGTAATTTGAATTTCTTTGTAAAATACCATTAATCTTGAGTTTCAAGGGTAAAACAATATTGCAGATAAAGAATGAACAATTCCGGAGTATCATTTCTTTAATTACCTAATATTCTGAAGCTAAAAATTTGTTGTGAATTTCATAGTCGCTTCGTACAGATTTTTTTTTCGACTTTTAACTGCAAAATTATATTTTCTTACGCATTTATAACAACAATTGTTACAAATCACACCACTCTAATAAATTCTTTAAGACTGTGCATTAGGATGCAGAATTAAACTGTAAAGAATCAAGTTCCTAAAGTCGTATGATTTGTAACAATTTTTGTGATAAGTGCGGAAGATTAATGTCATTTTTAGTTGAAAACTGAAAAATAAAATCTATACCAAGCAATTAACAACACATTTCTAGCTTCAGAACACTAGCCAATTAAAGAAATGGCACTTCTGAATAGTTCATTTTCTATTTGTAATATTTTTTCACCTTTAAAACTAAAGAAGAATGGTATTTTACAAATAAGTTCAAATTTTATTTTATTTTATTTTAAATCTACCACTAACAGAAGCAAGCTTCCAATTACTGTAACTCTAAAAGTATCGAGATTAGGACAATGTTTATATGACAAATTTTGCTCAGAATGTCTTCGGAAATAAGTTCCGTAAGTGACGGTAAATCCTTGTGAATCACCTTGTATTTTGTCGTCAGTAGAAATAATCCAAGGTAACGTCATTTATTTCAATATTGAACACCTAAAAATTTAACGCATAAGAATTCCTCCGTTCTGAGAATGTGTCATAAATAAAACGAACTCCCAAATAAAGTTGATTTGGACCACAGTTATAGGTTAATCAATTTAAATAACATTTAAACATAATATTTATCTTCACGATTCGCATTCCATTTCTTTTAGTAAGATTATTAATATTGCTAATTTGTTAGTGATACATGATTAAAATTATTGGTTTTGTTTGCTACTTTCTTAACAATCACGAACCATAGTTCTTGTAATTGTGATACTATAACCAATAAGTCATTCGTTATCTCGTGAAAACAGATGCGTTCGCCGTAGCATACAGCAAGAACTTTGCGGTGGGGGTAAGTAAGCTCGCTTGCTATTAATAGGAGCGTAGCAAGGGAGGGAAGCTTCTCAGTCCACATTCTTCTTCCCCTGACGAGCAGGTTAGTTTCGCGAGATATCGAATGTCGTATAATTGATTACTTTTAATCTGAGTTTTTCTATTATTCTTTGTTTTGATTATAATTATTAACTATTTTCATGTTTATTCAGATCATATACTTTCTATTATTGCAATCCTGAATTTATTTATTTTTATTTTATTGAGTTTTTTACGACGCTGTATCAAAATCTAGGTTATTTAGCTTCTGAATGACATGAAGGTGATAATGCCTGTGAAATGAGTCCGGGGTCCAGCACCGAAAGTTACCCAGCATTTGCTCTTATTGGGTTGAGGGAAACCCCCGGAAAAATCCTCAACCAGGTAACTTGCTCCGACCGGGAATCGAACCCGGGCCACCTGGTTTCGCGGCCAGACGCGCTGACCGTTACTCCACACGTGTGAACCTGAATTTATTAATTGTTTTGTTTTTAGTATTATTTTATTCCTTTCATGATACTTTCATGTTATACATTAACTTGCAGCTACTGTAATTAGAACATTGCTCAGTTTTTTTTTATTGGGTTATTTTACGACGCTGTATCAACATCTAGATTATTTAGCGTCTGAATGAAGTGAAGGTGATAATGCCGGTGAAATGAGTCCGGGGTCCAGCACCGAAAGTTACCCAGCATTTGCTCGTATTGGGTTGCTGGAAAACCCCGGAAAAAACCTCAACCAGGTAACTTGCCCCAACCGGGATTCGAACCCGGGCCACCTGGTTTCGCGGCCAGACGCGCTGACCGTTACTCCACAGGTGTGGACTCATTGCTCAGTTGTAGTTCACATAAAATAAATAAGAAAATGAAAAAAATACACAAATAAATATATACATAATTAAATAAGTAAATAAATACTAAATTAAAATATTTTGCTGAATCTTCTTGTGTAAATGCACTTCAAATTTGTAATGATTTTAAGATACGGTACGTAAAAATGTCGTTAATTAGATTTTTTTTATTAAAACATAATTTATCAATTTATCGAAAGCAGAGATCCTATTCCCAGAATGAATAAAGAATAAAAGTATATTCCTACAAAAATATGTTAAATCTTACTAAAGATAACGTTTCACTTCTTTTTCATGACAGTTACACTGCAGGACTGGTTGATTCTCCACAGTTTTTGAACATCCTGTCTCTCCCCTTATAGACTTCCAGGGTTCCCAGAACCGAAGCAACCAAGTGTGATGATGGGTGCTCTATTGCATACGCTGCTGGGTCAAATGATTTTCCGATCGCCTTTTTCTTTCACAATTTCTTTCGTGAGATGTTGACACTGAACGATGTTAAACTACGCATAACAGCACAAGATTTACGAATCTTTAACATATTACTTCTAATACATTACAGTATTATTGTACCAGGCTTCACAATTGTGTACAAATCTATAGTGGCATTCATTACATAATGACAATGAAATACACAGCATGGAAATGAAATAACCCTACAGGTTTTCAGAACGAGTAGCTCATGTTGTATGTAAAAAATAAAGTGTGATACCGTATTGTTGGAAAGTTCATAGTTTTCTCAGAAAAAAATGTTTTTTTTTTTGTATTTATTTTTAATACCATATTATTCGGTAACTGTTGCGAATGTAATCGTCATATATCGATAGAAAATCTAACAAAGAATCATTTATCCCTCTAGCTTTCACGGATTCCGTGAAATTTAATTTAAAAACTACTAATTTGAAGTCACTGACCGATGCAACCAGCTTACAACATCAGAGCCATAAAGGGAGATGGAAGATAGTTCACTAAGGCAGACAGACCTGAGGACGTTAAACTTTTACATCTACATTACTAGAAGAAAGAGGCAGCGATGTTGCCAGACTGCTGAAACTTCCAACTTAATTTTTTAATTAACCGAGTATTTAATTACAACACGTAATATAGATTTCCTATGCATTTAAATATACTATATCGTCCCCTTCAATCTGTGGGATTATTTCACTTCCATTCTGTATATTAATGTATCCCTTATTATCTCTTGGATTGTTGAAGGAAATGGTGTGAACTTGACGTTTGAGACGGAAATAATATGAAAATTAATATAGTTATGTGTAGTAACATTTCATACAAAATTAAGTTTCTGAATTTATTTACAATGACAGAGCAGAAAATACATAATTACGAAGTAGGTACAAACAAAGTAAAGCTGTATCGATAGATCTGGCTTTAATTATAGGCTTACATTCGAATCAGAGATCCGACTCTCACTTCCAGAGAATATAATGATCTTTTTTAAGCCGTATTCAAAATTAATTCCTACACCAGCTATAGATATTGTTAAACCAGATATAAGTAAAAGAGAAATATTGAATCAATCATTAAAATTAACTCTAAATCGAATTCATAAAAGAACCCCTGCAGTAACTAAAATAACTACTTTAACAAAAAATATTTACTAATATTCGTTGTTATAACCTCGGATGGTAGTATAAATTTTACTAATAATAAACCAATAAGAGCTTCCGGAGTAGCTCAGTCGGCTAAGGAGCTTGCATGCCGATCCGGAGTTGCGGTCAGACACAGGTTCGATTTCCGCTTGGGCTGATTACCTGGTATGGTTTTTTCCGAGGTTTTCCCCAACTGTAAGACAAATGCCAGGTAATCTAAGATGAAACCTCGGCCTCATCTCGCCAAATACCACTTCGCTATCACCAATATCATCAACGCTAAATGATCTAGTGACACAGCATGTTAAATAACAAACTAAAAAACAAAAAACAAATATAATTATGATGTACCGAACTACATATGATATTTCCGTGCAGGAATTCTGCGTTATATATGATGAAGGATGGATAACATAGAGAAAAATTCTCTCTGGCACCGGGACGCGAACCCGGGTTTTCTGCTCTACGTGCTGACGCCTTATCCACTAAGCCACACCGGATTCCAGCTCCGATGCCGGATCGAATCAACTCAGTTTAAGTCCAATCTCTCTTTTTTCTCTTTGTTGGCCTACCCTCATGTACTGTGTCACAGAATATGTAACACAGGCACAATGTCCAACGCATTAAGTACAGAGGTGCACTCATTACGAGTGACTAAATGGCCGGGATCCGACGAGATGAGCGCAGTCTTGAATCACTAAGTGATTACTTACGCATATCATATTCAACTGAGGGGATTCGATCCGGCATCGGAACTGGAATCGGGTGTGACTTAGTAGATAAAACGCCAGCACGTAGAGCTAAAAACCGGGGTTCGATTCCCGGTGCCGGAGATAATTTTTGTCTGTTCTCTCAGTCCTTCATGTTATAAAAAAAAAAGTCTAAAATCCTCCCTAGAAAATGGTTGTCCTTAAAGTAGCTCGGGCGACAGGCTATGTTGCGTGTTCGTCCGGAATTCCGCTCGAGTGTGGCTTCGATCCCCGCTTTGACTGGTTATTTGAATGGATTTTTTTAATCTAATCTAAGGGTAATGTCAGATAAGAGCACAGTCTAGTATATACAGTCAAGAAGCTCAATACGTAGTAAATATGCATCCATAGATAGTTGCTAACCACTAGAATCGCTACTATCGCCTCATTACAGGCAATGCGAAATAGTACCGGCACAGTCTATTGTTCCTAGCACCCTCACAACTCAAGCTTCGTGACTGTATATGCTAGACTGTAGTAATAGCACATTGAATGCTCATTTTATCTTGATAACACAAATTCCATGTAAGAAAAGTGACAGAGCTCCTGATACTGCGTAGTTAAATAACCGAAAAACAAAGAATCCAGACAAATAGACGGGCGGAAGGACAGACCGGTCGAGCTACAGAGACAGACAATTTGCGCCGAAAGCTACCCAGCATTTGCTGTTAAGTAGTAGTTTATTTTTATGGCGCATTTTATCAACATCTTAGATTATTTAGCGTCTGAATGAGATGAATGTGATAATGGCGGTGAAATGAATCCGAGATCCTGCACCGAAATTTACCCAGCATTTGCTGGGTCGAGGGAAAACCCCGGAAAAACTTTCACCAGGTAAGCTGCCCGACCCGAAATCGAACCCAAGCCACCTGTTTTCGCGGCCAGACGCGCTAACCGTCACTCCACAGGTGTGGACTTTTCTGTTAATGGATTGAGGGAAAACCCCGGAAATAATTTCAACCAGGCAACTTGTTTCAACTAAGACTGAACTCGGTTCGCTATTTGCACGGTCAGACATGCTAACCCTTACTTCCCTCCACAGCTGTGGAAGACAGATATTTTATGTGCAACCAGAAATTTCACAATGTAAATTTCAGTCTGTTTTTTTGTGACATAAGAATGCTTCTGATGAAACTTCCACATACTTCTTATATACGGGTATAAGTATTGAATTCTGAACATATTGGGAAGCACAATGCCAATACAGATTGGTTTTATACCTTCCGATCAGAACGTTAGGCATAGCGCGAAACCTTTGTGGTGGAAGTCGAAAGCTAACATAGACCTGTTTGATGGATTTTTTATATGTCGATAGTAGTCAGCATATACCTCAGTTGCTTCAAAAAGTTGGGAAGCAAAGCGTTTGATCTTTCATATTCTAGAGCCCTTTTGCACCAGATATATGGGATGTAATTTCCATCAGAAAACCATTTGGAAGCGAAAGACCAGAGTGGAGAGTGCGAATTAGGCTTCTGTTGGTTATATATTCAGGATTATATCCCTATAAATAAAATACAGTATTATTATTGGAAATTTTTTCTCTTTTTGTGGGATTCACACAAGGAAGATATCAAAATTGTTATTGCATTCATATGCACGTGCTCTAGATTTTAATGTTTACACAGATTGCTCGCAGTGTAGGCTGCGGTGTATTGTTTCACTGGACACAATGCGATGTATTCTGACTGACCACGAGCCAGCAAGTGTAAGGCGGTGGAACTCTAATGTCTAACTTCTATATTTTCAGGTTTAAAAGTCTGAAATTTTTGTCACACTCTGCAGAGTATATGAGCATGGATCATACAAAGTTTCATTCAGATGTCAAAATGAATTTTTAAGTTACTAATTTTTATTGCTTTAATTAACATTATACAGAATATTAAAGAGATAGGTTTGGAAGTAAATCCCGAAAAGATAAAATATATGATTATGTCTCGTGACGAGAATATTGTACGAAATGGAAATATAAAAATTGGAAATTTATCTTTTGAAGAGGTGGAGAAGTTCAAATATCTTGGAGCAACAGTAACAAATATAAATGATACTCGGGAGGAAATTAAACTCAGAATAAATATGGGAAATGCCAGTTATTATTCGGTTGAGAAGCTTTTATCATCCAGTCTGCTGCCAAAAAATCTGAAAGTTAGAATTTATAAAACAGTTATATTACCTGTCGTTCTTTATAGTTGTGAAACTTGGACTCTCACTTTGAGAGAGGAACATAGGTTAAGAGTGTTTGAGAATACGGTGCTTAGGAAAATATTTGGGGCCAAAACGGATTAAGTTACAGGAGAATGGAGAAAGTTACACAACACAGAACTGCACGCATTGTATTCTTCACCTGACATAATTATAAACATTAAATCAAGACGTGTGAGATGGACAGGGCATATAGCACATATGGGCGAATCCAGAAATGCATATAGAGTGTTAGTTGGGAGGCCGAGGGGAAAAAGACCTTTAGGGAGGCCGAGACGTAGATAGGAAGATAATATTAAAATGGATTTGAGGGAGGTGGGATATGAAGATAGAGAATGGATTAATCTTTCTCAGGATAGGGACCAATGGCGGGCTTATGCGAGGGCGGGCGGCAATGAACCTCCGGGTTCCTTAAAAGCCAGCAAGTAAGTAAGTAATTAAATAAGTAAGTAAATAAGTAAGTAAATATATAAAATATTGCTCTCTTTACCATAATTCCAATTAATTTTTCTTCATTTTTTTCTTTATTCCTAACACATGAATAAAGAAATTTACATGTGCCGTTTACAATTTTAAAGCAAGCTTTTGAGAAATAATTAACGTTCTGCATTTTTATTTTTTTTAACAATACAAATTCAACAAATGCTGGTCACAACATTTTAATGTCTTTTTATTATCCAATTTAATAAACCCTATTTCACCCTGAGGTATATTAGGATTATAGTTGGTATCAAAATACATATTTTACAGGCAATAAACAATAATATAATTATAATACAAAATTGTGGTCAAGGTTAAAAATCACATGAATTATGTACAAGAATGCACCTTAATGAAAGAATGGATCGTTTCATAAAGCCTCAAGGAATGTCTCTATATTTATATCTAATGGTTATAGGAAGAAATATACAGTATATATATATATATATATATATATATATATATATATATATATATATATATATATATATATATATATATATATGTATAAAATAGCTATTAAACATGTTATTTTAGAAGCAATAAATAGCTATACTGAGAGATGGTTTAAAATTTACGAATTAAATACATTCTTTAGTAACAACAATTGGCAATAATCAGGTATTACAAGAAATGGCTCAAAATTAGAAATCAAATGCCTGATTAAAATAAAAATTTAAACCAATAGTATAATATTATAGTATGCGAAATTGAAGACTTACAGTTTCATTATAGTTGATTAGAACTAATACGATTTTTTCCCCCGGAATAATTTAACATTTTACAGTTTGACGAATATTCTATTCAAGAAGGACATGAAATACTTACATGATTTGGAGTTGGTAAGTATATTGGTTAACGGTTTGGTAAATGTATAATTTAAAGTGTCCAGTAACAACTCAAGCTCGTATCTTTCACGGCAAAATACTGGACAATCATATAATACATGTTTGACATCTTGAGATTCCTCCCCACAAATGAAGTTGCATCGTCTTTAATATGGAATCTATTTAAGTATTCCCCGAATTTTCCATGCCCAGTCAAAAACTGTGTCAGTATGAAATTTGGCGTTATTACTTTACATTTATTACGATCATAGATCGTTGGAAAATACAGCTCTTTCGTAAGAATTCCCTTATCACTATTGACCCATCTTTCGTTCCATTGTTGCATATAATGTTCTTTGGCTACTTTTTTGATATATGATATTGGACATAAATTGTACGACAGTGGCACATCAGAGTTGGCTACCATCTTTGCCAATTCAACGGCCCTCTCATTTCCAACTATCCCAGTATGCCCTCTGACCCAAGTTATACAAATATGGACGGCACTTTTCATTATTTTAACATTTTAATTAGTACAATGAAAAGAATATGCCTCTTTATAATATATTCGTGAACTTCTGTACATAGGAACATAGATCATTTGAAGGAAAATTATTCATAGCAGTATTTTGAACTCTAAAATGGCTTTCCCAAAACAAGCTATTAAATATTTCATATATTTTCTTTTTCGAAAGAATGCAAAAACGATCAAAATTTTATTAAACTTTTTTGTTTGATATATCTCAAGGAATAACCCCCTGAAATTTATGACATTAGTTACGGTTCAGTCTGTAATATATAGAAAAATTACTTTCATTATAACAACGATGCTACCTGACAAAAGAAGACTGAAGATAACACAATCTAGCTTCACCATGTAGCAGAATGACCGTCTGGAACACCAAACTACACACCGCATCTAATACTGAGTGTGGGATAGGATGATCTTGCTTACTCAGCATACGAGTATATACTACAACTGCACTTGCTGAGGTTTCTTTCTCGATGGAGTTATATAGGCTAGTACGTTTCTCATCGCCCCAGTGCCTTGAGGCGTCTGCTAGCTGTACAATCGTGGCGTATCGAATGAATGCAGGAAGCAATTTTGGGAAGAGGATGTCTATCCACTTCTATCTGCAAAGAAGTTACTATGCTCGCCATGTCTTTTATTCTCAATTCATATTCTTCCACTGTGATCTAAAATAACCATAACGGAGAACTTTTCTTTATCTGCTAACAAGAAATTAGAAGTTTTTTAAATAACACAAAAGAGTCGCGGTATCATCTACTTATTAATAATATGAAGGTTCGTTTCGCTAAGTAAGAAGCATAATATGGATATTACAAACCACGAAACTGAAAGAAGAGTTGTAGTAAACTAGATATTCCGTTCGTCCCTCATTAGCAGCCTTCGAGACTTCGGACCCAATAGGGCAGTTCAGTGGGAAATCCGCATAACGGCGTACTGAGTATAGTGGTAAAGCGTACAGTGGCTGGGGGTACTGTAGAATGAATGCCAACAAATACGCAAAGGAAAACGCTCTGGATTTGAAGGTTCTGACGAATAATTTGGTTTTCATACAAACTGTGTCTGAAACTATTACACGGTTAGAAAAGTCAGAGCAAGAGATGCCGGAAGCTCTCAAATTAGTTTAGAAAATAATGCAGAGAATTAATGAGGCATCAAGTACACCGGTTACTGAACGTGTAAAACGGAAGTGGAAATCAATTTTATGTAAAAATAACGGATATGGAACATTGTGTAACATAGACAGCAAATTAGTGGACATAAAGTCACCCGGGAATAAAGGACTATCTCTTAGAGATTGCAATGATGTTAGATATTTCGTTTTGCTCCTATCACGTCATGCGACGTAGAGCGCAGCTTTCTACAGTACAAACTTTGGCAGATAACCGAAAAAGATTTACGTTTGAGACACTGAGAATGTATCTTGTAGTACATTGCATTTCGGTACTGTAACTGCACTTCGTAAAGACGACCAATAGGATAAATGAAAAAATTAAAATGCTACATGCTTATTTCCACCATTAAATCTGTGTATAATTAAACACAAATGCTTATAAAAGACAGGAGAATAAATGCTTTTCACATTCTTTTGGCATTATCATTGTGTTATGTGTATTTAAGAAATAAAAAAGAAAACAAAACCCATAAATATTAAGGACATTCAATCAAATAAAAATGTTACTTTCAGAATGTACATATGTATGTTTCCCCATACTACCGTACTCCACTCTAAATAGTAACGTTGTTACCTCAACACATCTCTATCTACCTGCAGCGAGTCAACAACCTATAGTGCATGCACAGTAAACTTATTGTATCGGGTCCAAAGTCTCGAAGCCTGTACATTATTCGTCTACGTAGTTTATTACTTGTACTGCACTCATTCTGTTGTAATGTTCAGTACAGTTTAATGTGTCGTTGGTTCCGTTTTTCTGTACGTATTTTATCTTTGTTTGGATTGACACACAGATTCGCTTGTTATTTGCACATACTAACTTACTTTATTCCGACCTGTAATTCCTTCTTGCACTGAAACGAAGCGTCGCAGCCCATGGGTTCCTTGACAAAATATGCTTCCACGAAGGTTATCTCTCTTCTCTCTAATTTTGTCGATCTAATTTAGAGACACCCTGTATATTTGACGTCCACTATGCACGTAAAGTGGAGTACCTTCGTTCTTAGTAAATGGGGGTAAAAACTATTAGCCAATAAAATGTCATTTAATACGTTTGTACGTACCATGTACTACGCTATTGGTCATCTTTGTTCGCCCCTACCTCCGCGATCCAACCACTGCCGAGCAATTAACTCAGAGAGTCGTAGAAGCAACCGGGTGAGTACAAACATTATTTACTCTTTTAATACTATGTGTTACTGAGGATGATGTACTTGTCTTTAGGCGTTGGAGGGACCACGCAGCAAATTTCCTACAAGTTTCAACTTAATTTTTTGTCTGAGTAAATTAATTATGAAAGGGTATCAGTCTAACTTATTTTCAATAATAATAACAATAATAATAATAATAATAATAATAATAATAATAATGATAATAATAATAATGGCTTTATTTAACCCAGCAGAGTTAAGACCGTAAGGCCTTCTCTAACACTCAACCAGGATTAAAACTTGCTTACATAGGTGAACATACAACTGGATCGGAATTACATAATTACATACTGATACAATTTAAGTACATAATGAGATCAAAAGAGGTAGTTACATAAAATTTACCTCATAAAATAAGAATAAGCATAGTGGAATACATATTAATATTGTTGGAATCAAATACGAATCACATACAAACAGAAGCCGATAATTCAATAAAAATGTACACAGTAAAAATAAAAATAAACATATTAGTATACATATTAGTATTAGATTATAATTAAGTAGGATTCACATAATTAAGCCAGAAACCGTCAATTGAATAAAATGTACACAAAAATAGATTAATAATAAAAAACAACACAGTGGGATACATATTGGCGTTAAGTGATAAATAAACACGATTTACATGACTACACAATAAAAATAAGAAACAAAAAAAATGAATACAGTGGAACACATTCCATTAAAAATTTGTAACGCGTTAGGTCTGGCAACTCATCATAAGATGTTTTTCTAATTTACATTTAAAGGAAATTAAAGTTCGGCAGCCCTTGACTTCAGGCGGCAGAGAATTCCAGTGACGAGAAGTAGCAACAGTGAAAGATGAAGAATAAAGAGATGATGTGTGCAGTGGTATTTCTAGCGTGTTATCATATTGTGACCGAGTATTTAAGTTATGATACCGAGAAAGACTGTGGAATCGAACAGATAAGTAAGAGGGAGTAGAGGTGTGCAAAATTCGGTATAAGAGAGAAAGGGAATGTAGCTTTCTCCTCTCATTTAACCTGAGCCACAATAATTTATCGAAAGGAGGCGAAATGTGATCGTAGTAGCGGACATTACATATGACATCATATGACAATGGAACGGCATTGATGTCCGAGGATTAATCGCTACTTAGAATAAAAATCTCCATGCATATTAATATCACTTCATTGATTTATACATACAGTTTGATTAACAATATGCAAGATTTTATTATTCACAAGAAAATCTCTTTCAAGTTAAAAGTTTGTGACCTTGTTTCCACCACAAAATACGAGTATATTCTGTAATTATTTCTTGCAGGTAGTGTTCCTTCAACTAACCACCTAGTTTCCTGAACAGCAAATATATTCATTTTATATCTTAAAATTTCATCAATGGAGATTAAATTGAAAAAATAGCGTATCGCTAAAGAGAGGGTAACAGCTGTATCATGTAAATACTTCAATTTCAATCTTGAGCCGTATATACGTTCAATACACTTGGTAAGCCTATATATCACAATAAGGAAGTAATAATGCATTACTGCGGTTGTTATTCCTGCCCTTTAAAATTATTGTCAACTACAGCAGAACAATGTGTAAAAGCGTTCGATAACAAAAGACAGTTGGAAGCGAATTCCCAAAGGGAGATGTCGAACTCGTTCCAATCTAATAATGGCAATGATGACAAATACAGTTGTTTGAGGTTCACGACAATGGAATATATCATGTAAGATCATTTTCGCTATTCTCTTTGAGTACAACGGTTATGATATATCCACAAAGGTACCATGTTTACGTCACATACAAAAACAAAGCTCAAATATCAAAGGAGCATGGAAAATTCCACGCCGTGTTTTAAAAGTATTATCGTCTTCCTTTTAACCTCAATATTTCTAAAATGTGAGCCATGTAGAATAATATGTTGTCAATAGACCGCGGTACTTCATGCAATTACATCATTGTATTCATTTAGTATACGCCAATTGAAAAAGGAAAAATTGGATGTTCAGAAATCATGGTTTTTACATTCGAATGAAGCCAACTTCATTTTACGTAAATGCATATTTGCAGTTTTATATGATATTCTTATTGAATTTGGTATTCCGAAGAAACTAGTTCGATTAATTAAAATGTGTCTCAGTGAAACGTACAGCATAGTTCGTATAGGTCAGTTTCTGTCTGATGCTTTTCCAATTCACTGCGGGCTAAAGCAAGGAGATGCACTATCACATTTACTTTTTAACTTTGCTCTAGAGTATGCCATTAGGAAAGTTCAGGATAACAGAGAGGGTTTGGAATTGAACGGATTAAATCAGCTGCTTGCCTATGGGATGACGTGAATATGTTAGGAGAAAATCCACAAACGATTAGGGAAAACACGGAAATTTTACTGGAAGCAAGTAAAGCGATAGGTTTGGAAGTAAATCCCGAAAAGACAATGTATATGATTATATCTGGTGACCAGAATATTGTACGAAATAGAAATATAAAAATTGGAAATTTATCTTTTGAAGAAGTGGAGAAATTCAAATATCTGGGAGCAACAGTAACAAATATAAATGATACTCGGTAAGAAATTAAACACAGAATAAATATGGGAAATGCCTGTTATTATTCGGTTGAGAAACTTTTATCATCCAGTCTGCTGTCAAAAAATCTGAAAGTTAGAATTTATAAAACAGTTATATTACCGGTTGTTCTTTATGGGTGTGAAACGTGCACTCTCACTTTGAGAGAGGAACATAGGTTAAGGTTGTTTGAGAATAAGGTGCTTAGGAAAATATTTGGGGCTAAGAGGGATGAAGTTACAGGAGAATGGAGAAAGTTACACAACCCAGAACTGCACGCATTATATTCTTCACCTGACATAATTAGGAACAATAAATCCAGACGTTTGAGATGGGCAGGGCATGTAGCACGTATGGGCGAATCCAGAAATGCATATAGTGTGTTAGTTGGGAGGCCGAAGGGAAAAAGACCTTTAGGGAGGCCGAGACGTAGATGGGGAGATAATATTAAAATGGATTTGAGGGAGGTGAGATATGATGATAGAGACTGGATTAATCTTGCTCAGGATAGGGACCGATGACGGGCTTATGTGAGGACGGCAATGAACCTCCGGGTTCCTTAAAAGCCAGTAAGTAAGTAAGTAAGTAAGTAAGTAAGTTTACAGTCTTGAAGAGTTTACAACACATTTTTAATAATGTCGTCGTCCGCTTGAGTACACTTGGCCGCACGCTTGTGAACGGCACTCGTCGCTCTACGTAACTGCATACGGCTATCTTTGATTTCCGTAGCGCTCGCGCTGGCTGCTGACTGCACGCTGACCAAGATCACGCGTTCACAGCAATGCGTTCCAATAACGAAACGTAACTCTGTAAATATTGAGAATAGGACCCATGTTTATATGATATTTTTGGTCAGAATGTCTTCGGAAATAAGCTCCGTAAAGAACGGTAAATCCTAGTGAATCACCCTTTACACTGTAGGTGATGTAAATTCATCTACTTGAACGCAGGTTATGAGGAGAAATAGGTATTTGTAGACAATAAATTATGGAGTAATGTGGTATATTTGCAATTGCTATATAATCTTAATAAAAAAATGGTGCATTTATTGCACTAACCTACGTACAAACGCGAAGGAAAATACGATGTTAATCGTCCCATATTTCGATGGAGTAATCAATGTTTAATTTAATATGACTACGGAATGGTCTGATGGTCTAAACCATGATGTTAAAAAAAATATTATGACATTTCAAAATTGAGACACACTAACAATTGACTACAAATTCAGTGTAAATTATTTCCATTACTGAAAAGAGAATGATGATTTACCTCCCTTATTCCGCATCTGTGGCTCAGCGCTAAGACCCTACTATTCCAACCGGGTTCGAATCTCGTAGTCGTTGTTGATGATTAGAGACAGAATTTCCATGCAAATGCATGTTTTTATATAAGCTGGCTACAGTTCTCAAACTTTTTAAATATCTTTTCCATGGCTTAGTTATTCGAAATATGTATACTTTTTCCGTTCATATTTGCACGTTTTGGCCTTTTTAGGGATGAATTCAAGCATAATGCATGTTTTTTTTTTAGATTTTAGGTTTAATAATACATATTTTGAGGTTTATGATGCATATTACGTCCATTTTTTTTCCCATTGTACCCCCTATACATGTTAATATTGCCTAAGTCCTACAGTTGCCTTAGGAGGCATTCGCGAATCCTATGATGACAGCTGGACCATTCTGCCTCAACGCCCTGATATAACCAGATCCCGTTTGACGGACGAGTGGCCTGACAAGCTCTGGGGACCCGAAGCTCCAAGTCCCTCCTATATCAGCCGGTACTACCCCCAAGACTTCATCCTAGTCTATATTTACTATTGTAGATGACTAATTACATTATTCGGTTGAGAAGCGTTTGTCATCCAGTCTGCTGTCAAAAAATCTCAACGTTAAAATTTATAAAACAGTTATATTACCAGTTGTTCTGTATGGTTGTGAAACTTGGACTTTCACTTTGAGAAAGGAACAGAGATTTAGGGTGTTTGAGAATAAGGTTCTTAGGAAAATATTTGGGGCTAAGAGGGATGAAGTTACGGGAGAATGGAGAAAGTTACACAACACAGAACTGCACGCATTGTATTCTTCACCTGACATAATTAGGAACATTAAATCCAGACGTGTGAGATGGGTAGGGTATGCAGCATGTATGAGCAATTCCAGAAGTGTATATAGAGTGTTAGTTGGGAGTCCGGAGGGGAAAAAACTTTTGGTTAGGCCGAGACGTAGATGGGAGGATAATATTAAAATGGATTTGAGAGAGATGGGATATGATGGTAGGGACTGGATTAATCTTGCTCAGGATAGGGACTGATGGCTGGCTTATGTGAGGGCGGCAATGAATCTACGGGTTCCTTAAAAGACGTAAGTAAGTAAGTAAGTAAGTAAGTAAGTAAGTAAGTAAGTAAGTAAGTAAGTAAGTAAGTAAGTAAGTAAGTAAGGTGACAAATGAAATGAGGGGAAGTTGAGAGTGTTGTTGGAATGAAAGAGGAAAACGGGAATACCTTGAGGAAACACTCTGCACTGTCTGCTTTGTTAACCACAAATTCCGTTATTACCTGCCCGGTAATCGAATCCGGGCCGCCTCAATGGATAATCAGGGTGCTAGCAATTTGTCACTACAACTCCTTTACAGGGTGTAATTTTGAGGAGTACTTCTTTACGTCGTTCTGCTATAATACTTACAATCTTATAAATCTAATAGCAGTCACGGTGGACTAATGACCACAGCTCTCGATTTATAATCATGTGGATCCGAGTTCGATTCCGGCGTTCCATGATTTATAACTTGAATTGGGCAAGCCCGTGATCCAGACAAGACACACAATGTACAGGGACGTCATTTTATTTTTACTTCAATTTTTATTGTACCTGAGTTTTTTAATGTACTTCACTCCCACCCCCTAACAGTAAACTTCCAACCTTTCTCCACACAGAACCAAGCGTATACAATCAAAGTCGCCTTATGGTCATAGTGAACACAAACAGTACTGAAATAGTGAGTATAGTACGTTCCAGAAATATGTTCGCTTTCAATATATTGAATCATATTCTCGCACAGGTACTGACTTCCGTTTGCCTATGTCACATTCTGGTTTCCCCCAACGGCTTCTGCTCGGCCCTCTGTAAAGGCTAGTGGCTGGGCTGTCTTAGCTCTTTTCTGAAAACATTAATTTCTGTTAGGAATTGAACGTCTACGTAATATTATACAACTGTTTAAAATAACTTAAATAAAAGGGCCTCGTTAATTATTTAACTATCACGTGATTTCTCCCCTTTCTACGATCCTGTGACAAAACCACAGTAGATAGCATGTCTGAGTAATTTTATCTTTTCGGATTGGGCAGAAGTGAGGCGTGAATTTATAGTACATAAGGTACTCTTTTATAGAGTAGATACAGAATTATTTTAACATGAGTTACTAGTACGAAGGACGAAACTGGTAATTGAAATTAGGTACAATAGTCTATAGTGCGATAATAGGGAAAAAGAATTGAAGCCTGTATCGAAATGAACGGCCATAATTTTCAAAAATGTGTTTAACTCTGCACTGGTGAACTGAAAGAACATTACATCAGTAGTGACGTGGGGTTTGAGATACCCCAATTCATTTTTTGGCTTTTTATTGAATATGACATGGAACATACTGAAGGAAGTATTGCAAGCAGCTAGACGAATCCCCACGTAACAAACCAGAGTGATCTAGTAGCAAACAAAAAACAAAGCAAGGTGGGGTGTGTCAAACCCCACGTCACCAACGCAAGGTTACATATCCAAATTACAATTATTTTTTATTTAACTTCATTCTCTATATTGTACGCTAATGTGCTGTAGACAGTATAATATACACTGCATAATGAATACGTCCGAATGGATAGCTCAGTTTGTGAGTAAAAACACTTACTGTTAATACAGTACTGTATTTTGACTAAACAAAAACCTAATGAAAATTATCAAACTCAAAATCGCGATATTTCCTACTTTACGTAAATTATGAGATGATTTGTTTGTATTTTACGCCAGTATCATCGGACTCCAGTGAAATAGGTAGCAAACGGTGTTTCCGGTTCTGAACTGTAATCCAAATGTTAATATTAGAAATGTTAGTAAAAATAAAATGATGTCCCTATATAGAGATTTTTGTATATATATTATAAGAGTTATTTTCTTCGAAGAGCTTAACTAGACACTAATTTTAAGGTGTATTTCTCTGTCTTTATTATTTATGCAACATATAATTTTAAATTTCCCTACTTCGGAACTTCTTCCGTAAGTAGCAATTTTATCACATGTTGTTCACGAAGGATATTTTTTGTTACAAATCTTGCTCAAGACTTACCTTAAAGTAACAAATACTTTATGACGAACATTTGGTTGTTCTCACAAAAGGTTTCAAGGCTGAGTCAGAAATTACGTTAATGCTCGGATTAGGCGATTGCTATTATGCAGGGTTATCCGCCGAGATTTTGTTACTGGCTTCCGAATGAAACCGTGGAAGCAATGTCGTTAAGTAAAGGCTTGTTTGCACTGTTCTTTTAAAATTTATGGCGTGCAGTAGTTGCCAAAACTAGCGCTAGTTTCACAGCGAAACTTTCAGACGAAATCCTGATGTAAGTTGGCGAGGTCAATTCGTAGAGATAAAAAAGAAACTAAAGATAAGATGGGAGAAGAGGGAACGAAACAGAAGGCGTAGGGAATGAAATATTGGTGAGTTGAAATAAAATGGGAAGGAGTATTGCGGTAGATTGGGATTAGATGGGTCACGAAATGAGTTAGGGGCTCTAAACGTCTTCTATTTCTCCTTTTTATGTAGCGCAGTTTTTAGCAGAATTGTATGCGAGTGCTATAACACGAAATAAAAGTTGTCTAAAAGCAGATATGTGTACGCGTAATTCACTTCTATTTTTTCACAAATGACGTCCTTAAGTGTAAGTTATTGTGGTATCAATTTATATTGCTAATTGTGTAATCCCAAATAAAATGTTATGGTGTACATTTATCTTGTTCAAAGCACCGATTGTTAAAGGGAATGTAAACATGAATCCTCGACAGGGATGTGCCATTTCGTTTATTCAGTTAGCTTGGACGTACGTCCTCTTATATTATAAGTATGCTACATGATTAAGAGAAGGCACATAATTCATAATCTTTATTTCCAAATTGTATTTAACATTATTTAACTGTTCAAACACATTGTATATTTCAAATTTTCTACTGCAACACTAATATAATTTTATTATTAACCATTAATAATTTCCTCGGTGTATACTGTATATAATGCCTACCACGATATTCATGATACATGCTATTGAGATGCATAAAATAAGTTCACATATGTAGCCATGTATAATGTAAAATACTATAGCCTGCCATACTAATTTGTTCTTAAGTCAGGAATGCAGATGATTCCGGACCAATGTCACCAACTATACACCAACAAGGCGTCAGAAAGTAGCCAATTATCTCTGAAGTTATAGTGAATGGAGTAATAAACTTAAAAAACCTTACAGTGTATTATGAACATAATCATGTATATTCATTCATAAATTTGTAATAATTTTATTGTTAATATTACTTAATACAGGGACATCATTTTTTTACTATCATTTTTAATATTAACCTGGCTATACCTTTGGATTAATATTTGAGAAGCAGAAATAAAGTTTGCTACCCCCTTCCACGACTGGAGTTCGATGATACTGGCGTAAAATACAAACAAATCACTTTACTAGGTATAGGGTGTAAGAAAAGTAGTTCACCCACTAGGAAACATCGCAATTTTGAGTTTGATCATTTTCATTAGGTTTTTTCTTTAATCAAAACAATACCACTACTACAAATACTACTACAAAATAATAATAATAATCAAAACAATAAGTATTTTACTCACGAACTGAGTTATCCATGCGAACGTATTCATTATGCAGTGTATATTGTACTGTCTACAGCATATTAGAGTACAATATATAGAATGAAGTTAAATTGAAAAATAATCATAATATGGATATTTAAACAAATTTTTTAAAATTGTGACCGTTCATTTCGATACAGGCTTCAGTTCTTTTGTGCATATTATCGCATTATAGACTATTGTACCTAATTCCAATTACCAGTTTCGTCCTTCGTACTAGTAACTCATGTTGAAATAATTCTGTACCTACTCTACAAAAGAGTACCTTACGTACTGTAAATTCAATCTTCACTTCTGCCCGATCCGCACAGATAAATTTGCTCAAACATGCTATCTACTGTCCGTCCAAGTGATTATGTCGCAGGGTCGTAGAAAGGGAGGAAATCACATGACAGTTAATTACTTAACGAGGCCCTTTTATTTAAGTTATTTTAAATAGTTATATAATATTACGTACGTAATAGTTGTATAATATTACTGGTCTTTACGGAGAGGCGAGCAGAAGCGGGTGAGGGAAATCGGGATGCAACGTAGGCAAACGGACGACAGTACCTGTGCGAAAATATGATTCAATATTGAAAGCTCTTTGGTCACTGGAAAACGCGAACATTTTTCTGGAACGTACTATACTCACTAACTCAGTACTGCTTACTATATACGGCCTTGGTTCTGTGAGGAGGACACTTGGAACTTTGTTAGTAGAAGGGGTGGGAGTGAAGTACATTCAAAAACTGAGGAACAATAAAAATTGAAGTAAAAATAAAATGATGCCTCTGTACAAAGATACAGGATCATTAAATGGCATTATTCAGCTATTATGTGTATCTTTGATACTTGCATTTTGCTGTTTGTTTAACCTGTATTCTGTTGTTTACAGATATTACATACTTTACAAATTGCTTCATTCGAATTTTTTCTTAAAATCTGTACCCCCTTGAAGCCAGCCTAAAAATATTAAGTTTCTACATTAGGTGAGTCTGTAGTCTAATGATACATTTTTTAAAATGGTAGTGATTTTGAATTATGACTAAATACCGGTACCGAATTATGAGGATTGAATATATAATTTCAATGAAACCACAATTAATATCTTCAGCCTGGGCCGGTTCTCCCACTCCTTGTAGGCCTACCAAGTGAAAGAATTTGCTAAATGCTAAGAGGCCCGGTAAATCGCTGATTTCCCCGTATTATTAATTAACTGCTTACATCGTTTCTCTTAATTATCGAAGTTTAGAAATAAAGCATAGAAATTAATTTAATGTAGGCCTATTTTAAACTAAATGTTCAATTGATAATAAAATCCACTTATTGAATTCATTAATGTAGTATATTTATATGCATTAATTCCACTTGATAATGTTATTAAAACATCATTATAAATCACAGATCACACACGTTGTAGATCCCGTACCAGAGCCTGGGGAAGTTTTCTACGCAACCTTGAACGTTACTCTGCCTTCTTTTGAAAATAAACGGAACTACAATAACTGACGAATATCTACGTTCTGAAGAATATTACGTACAGTGGATCACAATCTTGTGAAAAAAATTGTTTTAGTTAAATTATTTTTATAATCTTAACATTAAAGACGCCAGAATGGTGACAAGCAGCCACATCTGGCAACTCTGTCTTAAGTGATTCCATTCGACCTTAAAATCACTTATACAAGTCGAAAACGTTCGTCATCCTACAGTATATGGTAATAGGCTATTTTGTATCTAATTAATTAATATTGATACGTTATAGACGGAATTCAAATAGTTCACTGATGTTATTAAATTCTCGGAATAAAAATGTCAATAAAGATTTCAGAGGTTTATAAACAATTGTTCTTCCTCTGACACATATCGTCAAGTGAGATGTACTGACTGATAATCGATGCAAATATCTACCATAACCACAATCAGAGACATGGACGAAATTTTCAAAACATTGAGAAATAGCAAATGGGACTAGTTCCATGATCACTCACTGAAGGATGGCAATAAAATAATACATTGCTATGTTCTGTAATTTGAAAACTTCGCTTGATTTCCTTTAACTGATTGCCACCTAAATAATACAGCAACTTGCCTTCCTCGATCTATCGGCCACCATGCCAGTCTTTCGATCGGAGGTTCGTGGTTTTAAACCCAGCTGAAAACGTTGAATTTTAATAAGCGAAAAAAAACATTAGTATGCCTTCCTCTACGTCTACGAATCTACGAGGTCCTTGTTTCATAATTACGGCAAGTAAAACCTTCGTAATTTATTTCTGCCAACAATTGAATTAATATAATTATTACTGCTATGAGTAGTTTTATTTATGGGGCGGTCTACGTAATACCAGTCTAGTATATACAGTCACGAAGTTTGAGTTGTGAGGGTACTAGAAACAATAGATTGCGCCGATACTAATTCGCATTGTCTGTGATGAGACGACAGTAGCGATCCTAGTGTTTAGCGACTATCTGTGGATGCATATTCCCTGCGTATTGAACTTCGTGACTGTATATACTAGACTGTGGTAATACTGTAAAGGCAATGAAACGAAATGAATTGTATAAAAGCGGTTAACTTGGAGTCTAACAAATATTGATGATATGAAGTACAGTATATGTTTTGTAGTATAATACAACCCTTGATAGCAATATATTATATCTGCTATTTTAAGGCTAGGGAACTATGAAATTAGTAGAAAAAACATTATCTTCGTTTGTACCACATGTGAGGTTCAGACCTGTCTTCTAACAATTGACTAAACAGCAAACAATAAGAATTAAACCGTTAAAAAGTACCGGACGACCACCTCTAAGCTCAGTCAACAGTGTACGTCAGCTGCCGTAAAAGTTCGATTATAGATAATTCCTGGATTTTAACCCTGGTGGTATGAGCAGCATAGGGTCACATGTTATCCTGTACTAGCAGCCGTATTACCACAATAATTTCTGCGAATTTTAATAAAACTGTAAAATATTTTACGAGATACTAGGAATAAAGTACAGCAATAACGATGTGCACATATCCAATCAGTTCATAACGCATTAAACTATAGTAGATCCAACAGGCATGCAACACTATACTACGCTGAAACTGATTGTTCTAGCAACATGTCATGTGTCGAAACATTATATTTGTTGTTAAGGTTACAAATATAAACATATTTTACTATATAACGAAATAACAAATATATCTCCCTTGCCATGGGAAATTACTTGAAGGATTCCCTCTTCCTGAAGTTCAACATTTTCTAGTCCAGGCATAGGCATAACGGAGGGGAGGTTAATATGATCCAATTCACACCTTCCACAATATTTCGGACATGTTTACATCACATGAACTTGACTTCTCTTCCGCTTAGAAATTACAAAACTAAAGCGGCATACTAGTAACTCTCATCTCAATCAAATTGTTGGATTCTTTGTAAGTTCATGCATATGTATATACACTTTTTGCTGGTTGAGTGGAAGAGAAGGCCTTACGGCCTTAACTCTGCCAGCTAAAATAAATCATTATTATTATTATTATTATTATTATTATTATTATTATTATTATATTACCACAGTCACGAAGCTCAATACGTAGTAAATATGCATCCATAGATAGTTGCTAACCACTAGGATCGCTACTATCGCCTCATTAAAAACAATGCGAAATAGTACCGGCACAGTCTATTGTTCCTAGCACCCTCACAACTCAAGCTTCGTGACTGTATATACTAGACTGTGCTATTACATTAAACATTTAAAATCAAGTAAAACACGTAATTCATATGATAACTAAGACATAACACTCATTATAAATAATGACTTATAAACTGATGGGTATCCTGAAGAAAATTGGCGTAGGTTGGAAAGACAGGAGGCTGTTCAGTAACCTTTAGGCCTATATGAAATGAGCCAAAGTCAGGATAGCAGAAGAAATGTTAGAAGGAAGTGAAATATGGAGAGGAGTACGACAAGGATGCCCTTTATCATATCACCTACACTGTTCAACATCTACTTCAGGGATTTAGTCAAGAACTGTTTTCAGAACATGGGAGGAGTGATAATAGGCGGAAGAAGAATAAAGTCTATAAGATTTGCTGATGATATGCCGTTGTTAGCAGAAGAGGAGATGATACTAAGGAATATGTTACTGGAGCTAAATGACAGCTGTGAGTAGTACAGGATAAAGATAAATGCAAACAAGACGAATACCATGGTCAAAGGAAGAAAAATAAAGAAGGTAAACTTGTGAATTCTAAATGAGGCAGTAGAACAAGTGGATAGCTTCAAATACTTAGGGTGTACTATAAGCAGTAACATGAGCTGCTGTCAAGAAGTCAAATGGAGGATAGCAATGGCCAAGGAAGTTTTTAATAGTAAAAGGAGCATTCTGCGAACCTTTAGAGAAAGAACTAAGGAAGAGACTAGTGCAGTGCTTTGTTTGGCACTGTATGAGACAGAAACATGGACATTACGATGAAGTGAAAAGAAACGAGTAGAAGCATTTGAAATGTGGATATGGAGAAGGAGGGAAGATGTAAAGTGGACAGATAGAATAAGGAACGAAGTTGTGTCCGAAAGAGTGGGTGAAGAAAGAATGATGCTGAAACTGATCAGAAAGAGGAAAAGCAATTTGCTGGGTCACTGGTTGAGAAGAAACTGCCTAATGAAAAATGTATTGGAAGGAATGGTGAACGGGAGAAAAGTTCGGAGCAGAAGAAGATATGAGATGATAGACAATTTTAAGATATATCGATAATATGAAGAGACAAAGAGAAAGGCAGAAAATAGGAAAGACTGGAGAAAGCTGGGTTTGCAATGAAAGACCTGCCCTTGGCAGAACACTATGAATGAATGAATGAATGAAGCTGAACATCGCCTGTACTCTTTGGTCAGGAGGAGTCTGTCTATATTAAGATGAATACTATTACTACATAAACGCAAAGCAGGTACGAGATGATAGAATGTTAGACATGTACACGCAATATTTTTCATGAGATTCATTTTAGGAAAAAAAAAATATGTTTTCAGACATACTTGGGTTCAAAGACTGCGAGTACCTTAGCTGAAAAATTACGTAAGTTTGGAGACTTGACATTAGATAATAATTCATACAATTCCTTGCTGGTTTTAATTTATATATTTTTTAGAAGGTGTTGTTCTCTATGAGACGCCTATGTGTTTTAAATGCGATAAATTGATCTTACTCCATTTTCAAGTAGTAGTGATTTTGGGTTGGATTTTCCATGACCAATATTCTTGTAAGTTCTTGAAAACTGTTTCACTATTTCAACCTGCACATTCTCGGATTTATCTCTTTTCCCCATATTAGATATCTACATTATTCCGTAAGCATTTCTCCATTTCGACATCACTTCATAACATTCCCCGATCACCGGCTGGCGACGCACGGAGGAGGCTGGTATAGGAACCAGTGGGGTTGCCTGCTCGAAACCAGGATACTCAGCGAACTTAGTTTAGTCAGCCGGTGTCGGTTTTGGAAAGCGCATAACTTGAGGGTTAGCGCGATAGACCCTAAAAGGTCGCAGTACTGGGTCATTGTGGCCTCCATGCCGAAAATTATTCCATTCCAACCTGCACAACAAATTGCATTAAAATAACACATTGATTTATCCCATGCAACAATTATTTATTAATATAAACCATTTTTAACAATTCTGTTTAAACTCTTACCTATAAGTTTACGTTCGCCATAATCCTTCTTATGTTCAAAATCGAAGTGCTGTCTGATATTAGGTTTTATACAGGTTGTTTTCGGGCTAGTGTTACAAACCTTCAGGGATGAAGGGGAAGGGCACATGTATCAATTTTAGATAAGAACCCTGGTCAGGAAATGACTGAGTCGAAAGTTACAAGCAAAAATAGTTGTGTGGAAATGAAATAATTTTATTCCTCTGTACACCTTAATTATGTGTATTTATCTGTACATCTCACACATATTTTATTCATCTGACTTTGTTTACGTTGTCTACTTACAGTATTCCATTCAGTGCGCTGCCTGAGGGGTGGGGACAGGAAACTACACTAAAGCAATGCAGATAGCGTAATGTGTAACGGACATGGTCGGTCCTGATATGCACGTCTGTAGACAGCAGTGTATGTGTACAAGTTGCAGTGTCCAGTCGATCAGTCCTAGTGAAATGGAGGAGTACACGAGAGCGGAATATGCAGACCTGTTTTCGAATACGGATGTGCCAATGGGTACAGTAGACAAGCTCACAGATTGTATCGGTACAAGTACCCACGTAGGAGACATCCGGTCCATACCATCTTTCCACGACTGTTTCAAAGATTAAGGGAAGGAGGGCACGGGTGCCAAATTACAGTTCCATTTCCACGCAACTATTCTTGCTTATAACTTTCGACTCAGTCATTTCCGGACCAGGGTTCCTGATCTCAAATTGATACATGTGCCCTTCGCCATCATCCCTGAAAGTTTGTAACACCAGCCCAGAAACACCTTGTATAAATCACATTTGAACTGTTGAGACATCGAATTTTAACTTAATTCATAATAATATAAGTCTTGTCACCATGCTTTTTGGAAATTAAAACAAAACCTATAATTTATTGGCACTATTATATTACTTTACACACTCCTGATTTGAAAGTTATTGTACGAAGTTCAACTTTTGCTCACTGTATGCACATGCAGACAGGTATAATATTCCTGGAAAGAGAAATGAAGGGGTGGTGTATATAGAGCCCGCGCGGGAACATACCGCCCGTGCCTGTTCTAGTCCACAATTAATTTTTTGGGCGGTTTCAAGGGTACAATTATTATTTACTGTTATTTTCTGAAGAATCAAATTCATCTGGCAAACTACAAATAATTGATGGCTGGATAATGTTAAAAACAGTGCGATAACTTTTACGCTACAAAGAAAAACATTCAGAACATATATATAATACATATTTAAATATTAACGGGATATTTGCAGTAAATTAAAATGTCTGCGAATTCTCATACTTTCTACGAGGCTGCGAAAGTTACTGAAGTGGATATAATGATACGAACTGGAGAAAATCCGACTTAAATGATAGCAATATTAATAAATGTTCATGGTCTACTAGCGGTGTTTCACAAATTATTGCCAGACTTTGCCACCCCTGAAGTACATCCACTACCCCCATTCACACCCTAAAAGGAAGACATTCTCGGAAGTTTTTACGTGTGGGACCTCCAATACTCCGGCTTCTACCATGTAATGGAAAGATATGGTTTATGGACCCTCAGTGGTGTTGTATATAAAGACAGAGGTCTGTTCTTTCAAAGTGACTTTTTATTATGATATCTTTATTTTCTTTCAGTAAGCTTAAAGTTGCGCAGGAAAAAGTATTGGAATGATGTAGAAAGGGTTCGTTGTCTAATCAACTTCAATACGAAAGTAGTCTCTGTGATAAGTGTAGTCCGGAAATGCGTAAAACACGTACTCATATCTGTTGTTCATGCAATTCAAAAAATACTGGTCAACAGTGATTTTGTTAAATGTACAATTCAACTGTTTCTTATGTAATTTCTGCTGATTCCAAAAATTAAGTCAGAATTTTTCTACCACCCATCATTTTTAGTGGTTTTAGAAAAAAAAACGTATTTATTTTTATTGCTACAGTCTCTAACATGGTAATGGAAAGAAAATATTTCGAATGTCTCATTTTGTTACTTTAAGAATTGACCTATAACTTTAGGTCATTGTTGCCTGTGAATAGTCAGAATTCATAAAAATTTATTTTATTTCTCATAAGTCTGTGAGAGTTGGTATTAATTCTCAGTTGAATTGGAACTTACATTCATGAAACAAGTTTTATAACTCGTGTTTTCTTTGTCCTAATTTTAAATGTGATAAAAGTATCTTATCAAGTGAAACATACTTCGAAATACTGTATAAATATCACATTAACAATTTTTGTTATGTTTGTGATTAGTTAACTTTGAATTTTATTACACTAGTTAAAAGAGTTAAAAGATGAGAACATGAACTGTGACCCTGAAATCTGTTGTGCTACATGAGACTCTATTAACTGGTTGGCTAAAAGGATCCCGTCATATGCCTTTTCCAGTTCCAATAATATGCCAGGAACCTAAGGATCATTCAACACTGTTACTTTCTAGATCAGCAGATTACAGAGAACTTGTCAGCGAGCTGATTCTGAACTAAACGTGATGGGGTGTCATATCTCTCAAAATAACTTCTTGGATTCTCAACCATTTTTTTTCTTTCCTCAAAACCTTCGGGTAGTGAGCGACAAACATGGGGAGCGTTTTCATAAGGATTTTTCTGAAATGGAAAGGCGCTACCAGGAAAAATGGAGCCCAAATATTCTGTCACACTACTACTAGACACTCAAAAGAGATGTTTCCCAAGCCAAGTATAGCCTAAAATCTATTTCGCACACATTTTACGTAAATAAATATGACTTTAGGTAAAATGTTATAGCGTATCAATACTAGAAACGTTTGAATTACATTTCATACAAGTACTCAAAAATCCTGGGTGACAGAAAAATTATGAATACAGATTTGAAATCAGCACGAAAAATGCTGTAAGAATCACCCATTCTTTATCTTTAAAAAATATGTTTAATTTTGTTGATCATTAAAATATACATTATACTCTAAATTCCAAACTACGATAATTTCCATGTTATAGTATACATTTTTCCCTACTGTTTCAATTCCTTTCATTTATTCTTCGATTTTCCGCTACTAACTTTCTACGATTGTCACTGAAAAAATATATCATTATTTGAAAATGTGCTTTTGTGCCATATAAATATCTTAGTATTCACTCATTAGACAGACGGAAAAAGATAAGATTGTCAAGTTTACGTAAATTCTACGCCATATTAAATAACGTCATTTCAACTTCACTTTCATTTACATCCGACTTCAGTCGGTAGAAAACACAAAATTTGTATGCAGAATCACAATTTAACTTACACTCTAATCGTAAATTAGCCAAAAGCTAGTAAGATTCAAGATACGTGGAGAAAAAATTTCTACTACACAGCATGCTATAATTTGCCTGAACAATAACAATGGATAAAACACTTCGGATATTTTTCACTGTTAAATGGATAAAAACATGTAATTCATGTGATAGACTATATTTCCAGAGGATTTTATATATGTTTTTGCATGATAATATGCTTTCTCGTCGTTACAGCAAACGGCCGTCACAAAGGAAAGTTGATTTTACTGAATTCAGAGTTGCCAACCCAGATAATAAATTACTGGTGCATATATAAAACGTGATATATATGAATGTGAATTTGCAAAACGACTTAGGTCCACATTTTGGGGGTTTTGAGTTGAGAGCATGATTATGTTACTGTGTGCACGGGGCATCGTTTAGTAGCAGAATGACTTCAATCCACGACTTTTGTATAGTTTTCTTAGCAGCAGAATATTTGGTTAAGGGGTAAAACGCCTTTAATCTTGGACTTAAGTTGTTTTTCCTGTAAAGTACCGAAGAAACTTACATAATATGTAATTTTAATCCTAAACTCAGCTGACAAATTGTTTTTTGTCTGTTGTCATTGGTAATTCTTTCCGAACTTATCTCACGTTTACAATTCCTTCCAGTGCATCCTTCAGTAGTCAGTTCTATTCAGCCAGTGACACAAGTAATTCCTTTTCTACTTCTTGATCATTTTCGGCATAATTATTTCTTCACACTTTCCAACACAGTGGTTTATCCCCGATCAATGAAACCAAAATTCAAGATATTCGTAAAATGCTTAAATACATTCGTGATGAAGAAGACGTGAATACATTTTACGAAAACATTGTAGCATGGGAGACAACAAAGAATTGAAAGATGAAACTAAGCTGTGGTCTCCTTTTAACACTCCTAAGAGTTGGCTGTGCTCTTGTGATTAACAAATTGTTCAAGATAATGTTGTTCAACAATTGCAATAGGGTTGTTTTATGATTTTGTTATAAATACATTTAATTAAACATGTTTCTGTGTCAGTAAACTAATAATTATAATTCAGGATTGAAGTTAATTTGCAGAACAACTTAAGTACTGAAGATAATTAAATTTTTTACGACCTGAAGAAGAATACAAAAATGAATTTTTATAATAAAACTATTTCTCTTACACATACAAAATTATATTGTAACAATATATGGTTCAGCGAGGCTAAAACAATTGTCTTTAATTTTCTCAAAACTATGTCTAGGGACTTAAGTTGTTTTGCAAAATTCACCATTCATATGTATTGATATGATCCTCTTCCATTCCAAACATGCAAACCTTCATTATTTTAATCCAGACAGGTATTTGTGTGTTTAAGTAGCAGTTGTATGTTTCAATATACAGATCAGCAAAAAAAAAAAAATAATAATAATAACATTTTCTTTCAAAGCTGGTTCACAATAAACCGGGAACAGAAACGACAACGAGAATGAGAACGGAAATATTGTTAAAATGAATCTATTAACTATTGTGAATGCTTATATTTAAATACATTTTACCATTAATTCCGTTCTCGTTCTCGTTTCCGTTCCCGGTTATTGTGACCTAGCCTTTAGACTAATATTCGACACCTAACTACGTTACCATCGTACCCTTTTTTATTTATCGTCTACGGCGACTATATCGAACATGCCATGTGTGTGTCCTATCATCTAGGCCAGTGATGTCAAAGCAAGCGCATTTTTCTGAACTTGACGTCGCAAGCGCTAAGTATGGAAAGAGGAAGGGTTGTGTATATGAATAAGCAACCTGTTGGATTAAGAAAACAGTGGTGCACAAACTTCAAACGGAACGTGAAATTTTATGTAGTTATTATTATATGGCTTCTTTCTGTTTAATATTATCTATATTGTCTGTAAAACAAAAGTACTAACACTGATTTGTTAATATTGCAGTTGTGTTTTAAATCTTAATTACATAGTAGAGAGTTAAGAAAGAATATTCACTTAAATTCCATAGTAGTATAATATTATACTGTATTAAGTGGATGAAACACATCATTCATAAAGAAAGTAATATTCCAAAGAAAGAGATTGAGTATGACATGATAAGTTGGAAGTTATATTGATGGTATCTTTAGCCTTGCAAAAGTAATCAATAAACTAATCAAAACAATATTACAGTACAAAGCAAAGTTACCTAGGTACTGTATCTGTTTTAAGTGTAACTAATATTACATAACAAAACTCTTATCGCATTATGCTTTTAAGGTGATATTTGTGAGCAACTTCCTATCATCAGAATATTAAATTATTTTCTCGAAATGTGCTGAAGCTATAGAGCTGACATTTTTACAACACATGAGCACGTATCTTTTGCTTATGATGTAACAGTAGTTGCTTTGTTAATTCATTTCTTTACAAACAATTTCCGAGCGAATATTTTCAAAATTTTCAATACCTATCTTCAGTAAAACGTATACACGGTATATTAGATTTAAGAAAACATTCTGTAAGGCTACTAAATAAATAGGCCTATACCTGAAAATTTCACTTTTCTATACGAAAAGTTGAGAAAATATTGTTTTAATAAAAAAATCAAACTTTTGAAAAATGAACATTAGAATTAAAACTTACATTCTTATAATGCACTTATACCGGGACATCACTTTATTTTTACTTGTATTTTTATTGTACCTGCGTTTCTGAATGTAACCCTGCGTAATGTTCTTGCTCCCGTCAGACACACAAACTTACGGCCGCTGTTGCATTCGAAGTCTGCTAGCAGTGAAGTAAAGAGTATAAAGTATAGTGTGTTTCAGAAATATGGTTGCGTTTTCCATTGAAGGAAGACTCTATATTATTGAAGCTTATTTCCAGGGGCAGGTATTTATGGAGATTAATTTTATCATTTGTGTTTTTTTAATGTTGGTGTCGGCGGAGATAGTTGGAGATTGATTTGTACTTTTGTTGGATATTAATGCAAATTTTGGAAAATAAAATTTTTTGAAATTGGAATATTAACTCAGTATGAATATTACTTTCCAAATAAATAACATTAAAAGTTCATTGGATTCTGGTAAAGGTGCGGTATGGCCAATAGACAATATTTGTTGGATTGAGACTGTATTTAACACATATTCATTAAAAACGAAAAAAAAAAACTTGTAGCCCTCAAATTAATACTTTGAAATAATTTGAAAGTATTAGTAGTGAAATGTTGAATTCTCCGTCTTTTCAGTTCACTAATGTAATGAGAACACCTGGAATACCATGTAATGTAGCCTAATTGAATGTGCAATAAATTCAAATAAAAAAATGTCCGAAAAGAGAACTCAAAATATGAAATTCGCTATAAAACGACGCTACAATAATAATTCGCGAATGTGTCCATATTTCGCTATTGGAACTCCATTTCACGATTGTTTTATTCGCATATTATTAATCAGAATCACTTAATTCATAAATATTAGTAAAAATCTGTTGTATATCTATTATGTCGTGATTTTCGCGATCTCCGTAAATACCCGGCCCTGCTTATTTCGCACATTTACGGTTTGTAGCATGACTGAATAACTTTGAAGTGAAGATTAGAGTTACGGAAAGTACGGTAATATGCTGAGAAAAGTAGCCCTTATATAATGAATAAAACCGCCTGAAGAGTTGAGTTTGTGAAAAAAAAATGTTACAACTCTACTGTATTTTGATAAAATACCGCAAAAGTAATTATCTAACTGAAAATCCTAATATCGTATTTCCCTGTAACATAAATGGATACACTCCTTTTCTCTCCTCCTATAGCTAGTAAAATGATTTGTTTACATATTGCACTAGTAGCACTAAACTCCTGTAATGGAAGGGGGTAACAGTGTTTCTGAGTATAGCCAGGTTAATGTTAAAAATGTTGGTAAAAATAAAGTGATGTTCCTGTACTTTTCAGGCAAATCTAAAAATTAACATGGGTACAGTTTTAATAAGTTCTCTTCCCTTTATCTATTGAATCAGTGCTGGCCATCCCTGAATATAGCTCGAATAAGCGGCATAAACCACCCCTTTCGTCTGTCGCTTTCATTTCCGCTGTAAAGCGCTCAGACTCTCCTGGGCTCTAAAGCGCGCGCTAGCTCCTGTGGGCATCAATTGACATGCCTGATCTAGGCTATACTCCATAGCAAAATTAACATATTTTCTTAAATCGGTGACCAAACGCTGGTCTTTAAATATCACATTGAAAACAGATAAACATGAATTTCGTATAATCCTACATGATTCGTAGATGATTTTCACACGGGTGGAAACAGGACAAACACCGTGCAGACAATACACATTCGTGAAAGTGTCACTTCATGTAAAAAATGTGTGAATGATAGTTTCAGCCAAAAAGAGAGAACAAGTACAATTGCATTGCATAGGTAGACATTCATTGCAAGTGTGATATCACTTTCCAACATTTTCATTCAGTCTGTTTCGCTCATACGCTGCATCTGCTACATACCTTCCGCAACCACGAATTCTCCCATGCACTAGCACAAAGGGACGCAACAATTCTGAAGTCAGGATAGCTGAATCCATTTCATCTGGAAACAACAAAGGTCAGTTAACGTTCGATATTCCAGTAACCGAGAGATGCCTTATATAGACGTGGAACATGAATAACCAAAAGCAATCATTCAGTCAACCTTTACAATAAAAATGAAAGGTCAGAAATCTGGAGACAAAATGTCAGTAAGACGGAGACTTGGGAATGATATAAAGGTGGTTCTGAGGAAGTGACGTGGATTAATATCATTCAAGTTATTGTCGACCAGATGACGACACTCTGACTAATACGCAATGATAAAACTTTGGATTCTATGTAAAATATGCAGTAAACAGTATATTTAAAATATTCGCAACTATATGAAGACAGTCATTCAATTTTAAATGTTTATCCTTTTTCTTTTTTTGCTTCATTTAAATGTTTATGATTTCTTCCAAAGTTAATTATCCAAAAACAATTTCAAGATAAACATGTAATGAGACTTTTGCCATTAGTTGAATAGCAATTACACTACTGGGTGTTCATTTCAAAGTGTGTCATGACGTCACTGTTGTGAGCCAGCGATTTGAAGCGAGTTTCAGCTTTTATGTCAGAGAAGTTGCCTATATTCAAGGCGTTCCATCTGAATTTGAGAACGTGTACGGTATAACTTGAACGTCGTAGCAACAGATGGCGGTCTGTACGGTCTGTGTGCTACCATAACCTCTTTCGAACTATGTTTTGCGCGGGCAAGTCGTACGCAAGGTATTTGTTATCATCGGTTGTGTACGACAACATTCCACAATACAAATCAAATGCTCCGTGTCCATGTTAACCGTCGAAGTTAATGTCAATGAATACGTAACTAATCGCCTTCACTCTCTCCCCGTATCCCGACAGTAAGAAAAAACTCACCTCAGTACGTGTTTCTAAACAGTTCACATTCCTACCACTACCGGCGTTACCGTACGTATCGGTACGTACTCTTCAGTATGAACGCCGTACTTTCTAGGCAACTTCTCTGCCACATAGGTAATTCGACTTTGCGGAAGTGTAGGAAGATTGAATTCTCTAGGCTCATCGGCTAGCCACATGACGGCATACAGAGAGCCATGACACACTTTGAACTGAACACCAGTACAGTCTCCTTAATCCGAACTAATTCGGACCAAGACCTATTCGGATTACAAGATTTTCGGATTAACCGAAATATTTCCTGTAATGCAATGCATGCTATTCACGAGAGCTGAGAGACGGTGGTGGGAATACCCTGTTGCTATTTTTGTTTCCTTTGAAGATTCAAACTGTGCGTAGTAATAGCACGAATGGCCGTACGGTCTCGTGCAAAGGATCTTGTGTACATGAGTTTGTATAATTTATTATGCATTAATAAATGCACTTTATCTATCTATTTTTGGAACCACTACCTGCCTGCCTGCTTGATTTCATGAACATAACAGATGTGTAAATTATGTACAGAAAACACTAATTGTTGTAAGTACCCTTGAATGTGATATTTTCATAATTTTTTAAAGTAAAAGAAATTGAGTGAATTTATACATTTTTTTCTTTTCGCTACTTTGTACTATTACAATAAATTTGGTTTTTCTTAAAATAATTTTGTTCGGATTAACCAGATTTCGGATTAGCGTAGTTCTGATTAACGAGACTCTACTGTATATACTCGTAAATACTTCTCTGCTCTTCTGCTGGCAATGTTTACTTTCCCTGTCAGACATTATGGAACAAAGTATAGAAATTTATTTTGCACAAATATGAGGTTGCAAATGCTATAAAAACGTTAAGAGATATTTTGCAAACTGGAAGTAATCTTTTTTTATGCAAAACTTGTCAATACTCTGAGAAAAAATGTCTAGTTTCAACATCTCCTAAGTAGTTACAGTCGTAAAAAAAAGTTTTGTCGCATAGATATTTTATAAGTCCCAGTAATGGGGCAATGCGCATGATCAGAAAAAAGAGGAATCTGTTTCACAAGAGAACGACTAGTTGAGGTAATAAAATTAGATTTGTTTCGTTGTATGTCTGTTCATGCGCACTGTCTCCTTTGTGATTTATAAAGTATCTGTGCGAAAAAAACTTTATTTCTGAAACTGTATATATTTCAATGTTTTTTAAATAACATATACTATTTCAAATTTTATCCAGTTGAACGCAGTGGATTGAGTATCCATCTGCCACTGTCGTAAATGTTTTGAATTTTTTCTGGAAAATGTTCAGTTTTTTCAGTGGCTTATTTCACGACGTTCTGTCAACTGCTATGGTTATGTAGTGTCTGAATGATATGAACTTGATAATGCCAGAGGAATGAGTACGGGATCCAGCGCCTAACGTTTTATAGCATTTCCACAGTTTTCCTCAGCCGTGGGACTGATGCCGGATGGTCTATGGCGAGCCCTCGGCCTCACTCCACTTCACTTCACTTCACTTCACTTCACTTCACTTCACTTCCGTTTGGTCTGATTACCTGGTTGGGTTTTTTCCGAAGTTTTTCCCAACCATAAGGCAAATGCCAGGTAATCTGTTGGCGATTTCTCGGCCTCACCTCATCTCACTAAATCTCGCCAAAAAATTGTAAAAAATTGAAATTGAAATTGTAAGAAATGTGTACAAATTGTAATTGTAATCTTGTAAAATTTTGACTTGTTCGACATCTTAAAGCTACATTGCTAATGTAAGATCTATGGAATATAATAATAATAATAATAATAATAATAATAATAATAATAATAATAACAATAACAATAATAATAACAACAATAAAAATAAAAATAATTTATTTAACCTTGGCAGAGTTAAGGCCATACGGCCTTCTCTAACACTCAACCAGGAGTAATACTGCATTACAAAAAACACTACAAATTTACAAAGTACACTACAATTTTACACACAAAACTGAATAAGATAATAATAATAACATGTAAATAACAAGGAAGTAGAAATCAGACATAATATATAACATACAGGAAGAAAGGAAAAAGCATAATAAAATGTAAACAGAAGGTCAAAATAAGTGAGACATACAAAGTATAAAAAATAAGACAATTATTGATAATAATAATAATAATAATAATAATTTATTTTTATTTATTAATTTAGAATATTAACGTGCAAAACAACAGCACAAGGCCACTTACTGTTTAGCACGATACAGAACAAAACAAAACAACAAATGATGATGAGAATGAATGATAGAAAATGGCAGTGAGATGAAATACAATAAAACAGAACAAAACAATAATAATAATAATAATAATAATAATAATAATAATAAAATAGTGCAGTACAAAGCATACAATGAATGCAATATTTTTAGGTACATACAGTAAGGAAAATTATGATTATATATAGCTCAACTTATCCCATTATAGATATACCATTATCGGAAAATATGAAAACAAAAATATAAAATAAGTTAAATATCACTAGAACATAAAAATATGAATACGTGGAAACATTCAATACAACACTTGTCATAATAGTAAGTTAGTTTGGCAACTCGTCATAAGATAATTTTCTAACTTGGATTTGAAAGATATCAATGTTCTTCAGCCCTTGACTTCAGGCGGCAGAGAGTTCCAGTGACGAGAGGTAGCAACAGTGAAAGATGAGGAATACAGAGATGATGTGTGAAATACAGAGATAATGTGTGTAATAAATGAAATAAAAAAAATGAATTTTGATCGTGATAGGTTGAGGAAAAAACCCGGAAAAACCTCAACCAGGTAACTGGTCCTAATCAAGATATGAACCCGTACCCGCTCGTTTCGCGGTCAGGCATCCTAACCGTTACCAATCAGCAGTGGACGGGAAAATATTGAAAAAACTGTTGTTTAAAATCGTACTTCGGGCGGTATGCACTGATTTCGACAGAAAATTATTTTACGGGTGCTTGTATTTTTCGAATGTGGATCGCGCTTTCAGAAGTTTGAGGACTACTGTTTTAGAATGTTTAAACTGTATGTGAAGGAGTGCTTTTTCAGTATCTACGAACATCAGGGGATAGTGCCCTGAGCTAACGTCCATATTCATATCTGAGGGAATACGCGTAGTATGGCTGCACCGGTTTTTGTTCTCTGTCATTCCGCGCAGGGTGTGAATTCTTTTATAATCCCATAAAAAGCGTTGGGATCGAACATGCGGTCTTGCAGCGTCGTCAGTGATATTAATACTGTAGCTTAATTTCGAGGGGGTTTTTACAGCTTGCAATTCAATCAGCGCTCTCTCTGCGGCTTGTATCGAATACCGAATTGCGGATATGTAAACTGGAATAGTGTTGTGACGCTGTATATTCCAACATTGTTCACAGCCGCTGCCACCGACTGACAGTGAGAGCAAAAGTGTTCCAAGTGTAAAATCAATTTTTAAGTTGACACCATTTTATTTAGAATAAAATGTAATAAAGAAGATACTTGATCGAAATAGGAATACGTACAGTATATTCTACGATTATTATATCCCGTCAAAATATTGCCGTCATGAATTTGAATATTACTCCACAAGTTTTTACGTTTGTTTTACAACCAGAGGTGGCTCTACAATAAGAACTGCAGAGCTGCAGAACCGCCATTTAAATGGACCTGAAAAAAAATTAAGAAAGAGGATGAATTGGAAAAATAAATGAAACAATGACACGCTTAACAATACAGAACCTATCCACCCTGGAAAGCCTTATACAGGGACATCATTTTATTTTACTTCAATTGTGTTTAAATATTCATATTATGATTATTTTTCAATTTAACTTCTTTCTCTATATTGTACGCTAATGTGCTGTAGACAGTATAATATACACCGCATAATGAATACATTCGTATGGATAACTCACTTCGTGAGTAAAAACACTTAGTCTTAATACAGTACTGTACTTTCATTAAAGAAAAACCTAATGAAAATGATCAAACTCAAAATCGCGATATTTCCTAGTTTACGTAAATGGATGAACTAGTTTTCTTCCTTCCTATACCTAGTAGAGTGATTTGTGTTTTACGCCAGTATCATCGAACTCCAGTCTTGAAGGGTGGAGCAAGCGGTATCTCCGGTTCTCTAAAGGTATAGACAGGTTAATATTAAAGATGTTAGTAAAAATAAAATGATGTCCCTGTATAAAGAAAGCGTTGGGAGTGTCAAAAGTCACACAATCAAGACTCGCTTACCTACTGGCGAAGGAATCCTTCCTCATCGAAGACCTCAGAACAAGCATACCCCTACTCAATGCCAACGCATCAGAGAAGCTTCTAGCAACACTGAACAGAAGAAGAGAAGATATACATCTAGAGCTCTACAGCATTGGGGCCTAGGTACACCGAGCGTGGACAAAATAAAACTTCGAAATGAGACACGTCATCACGAGGCTCGCGGTCCATGGATTCCACCACCTAATATGCAAAAACACAAGTTTTCATGAACCAAATATAGACTGTGAATGTATGCTATGCAAAAAGGCATGTGATCGGTACCACATTGAACTAGGTACAAAAAGAACAAAGACAATGTGTGAATATGCAAACATGTAAATATCAATGTATTCTAATTTTTTTCTCTTGGCTATTTGGCTGCAATAAATGTATTAAATAGTGAATTATCATACGAGAAAATGTAAGGAACCTATTAAAAGATAGAAGAGATAGTTCAGAACGAGAAGAAGAGAGTATGCATAATTCCAATGGGCGACTTGTAATCAATAGTAGAAGAAGGGCAAGATGGCAAAATAGTTGGAAAATATGAATTGCGAAAAATAAATGACAGAAGAGAATCTTTGGTGATTTTCTGTAAAAGAAATGAAATGATTGTAGGAAATACATTATTCCAACAACATAAACGAAGAAGATACACGTGGATATGCCCAAGAGATGAAATATTTTGGTGCGGTACGAGCACACAGGAAGGTCAGTGACGGATTGAATCAGGCGGGCATCATAGCGTTTACGACCTTTCTGCTCTCGCTGTCGCCTAAAATCCATCACTGGATCCACATAACCTTTCTCTGCTTTTGTTTGTAAGGCAGTGTAAACAAAAATAACCTTGGCGAGGGTTTCTCCGTCCTTTCTACTTCCCCTATTATGTCCAGGGCTGGCCTATAAAATATTAGGTCTACCACGTCGGGAGTAGAACACATAATTATTATACCGCAAAATTTGCTGCATTAATTTCGATCTTAATTTTATATCTGGTTGAGTTTCTGATTTACCTGCTTTAGCAATGAGAGAAATGACTTTCACACAAGTGTATATTTTAATAAATTTCTGCGCGATGGGTTCCTCACTACTTGACTGCTGAATAAAAGTAGAAACTGGACATGGCACATTTGCTGAAAAGACCATCACGAAAACGAGTAGCCTAATGAGAAACACCATTACGGTCCACTGTAAGTTCACTACAAACTCCACTCAAAGCACTGTGAATGTGTGGAAATCCGTAGCGGGATTTTGCCACGTACTGATTCAATCTTTGACCATCAATCGTCACAGTACCCGAGACATGTGTAGGCTCCATTTCTAGCTTTCGTTACCTAAACATAGAGTATGCTATGGACGAACAAAAGTACTTCTTCCTCAATCCTTCAACTGCAAATGATGTAATTTTCATTGATGTTGCGTCACTTCACAGTTCTGCCAACCTGTGCATTCTTTATGAAATGACCCTCGTATATTGATCTAGAATTTTATAATCTTTGGCCTTTAATTTCTTAAGATAATTTGTTCTAAGCTGGCAATTCCACTTACAATCACGTTCATTATAGTTACCTGATCGGGCCTATCCCACGGATTTCCCCAAATATGAGATGAATGTTCGGTGACACCACGGCGATTCATCTCGCTATCGCCAATTACATCGGCTCTAGATAACCGAGAACCTCACATATGTCGTTGCACAACCGATCAGAAACAAATTTATATTTACAATGTCACACAATATGTGGCAATAATAATTGTACAGGGACATCATTTTATTTTTACTTGGATTTTTATTGTACCTGCATTTCTGAATGTACTTCACTCTCACCCCTTCACTAATGTCCTTGCTCCCGTCAGACACACAAACTTACGGCCGCTGTTGCATTCGAAGTCTTCAAGCAGTGAAGTAAACACTGCAGTGTATAGTGTGTTTCATAAATATGATTGCGTTTTCTATAGAAGAAAGAACATATATTAATAATATCGTACTAAAAATTATATTCAAGAAACGATAAATTAAATTTCAGAGAATATGCTTCAAAATGTTTTTAATAATATGCGTACTGAATTGAAGCCTGCATTGTAATGAACGGCAACCATTTCAGCAACTTGTTTAAAAATTCAGATTAGCTTTTTTTGAATTGAGGTGGCTAGAAGCAAAGGAATGCTAGTGACATTTGTGAGTTAAGTGCATCCAGTGTAAGCAAAAGTATCTAAAATTTAGTGGCAAAGGGATATTTTAATCGCATCACACATTAAAATTTAAATAAAAAATTTCACCGATTTTACGAAAGCTTAAATATTTAAACCCCATTTTCTCAAAAGTAACTTAAGTGCACTTGCAGCCCTTTACTTATGACCCCCTCAATTTAAATGCACTCTCTATATTGTATGCTAACATCAATAATTAATATGCTAAATAAAGTAGACATTACATAACGAACATAGCCGCCTGAAAAGTTGAGTTTTTGAAAAAAAATGTTACTACTCTACTATATTTTGATAAATTCCGTAAAAGTGATGATCAAACTGAAAATCGTAATATCGTATTTCCCTACAGTATAAATGGATACACTACTTTTTTCTCCTCCTATACCTAGTAAAATGATTTGTTTACATATTGCACTAGTAACATCAAACTCCTGTAACGGAAGGGGGAAACAGTGTTTCCGAGTATAGCCAGGTTAATGTTAAAAATGTTGGTAAAAATGAAGTGATGTCCCTGTAGTAGCAATTGTAATAGAGCAGTAGGAATATAGTGAAGGTAGTAGTATCTTAGCGGAATTGAAATATCTCTGCGACGTGTGTGAAACTTTTATTCACCAGAATTTACCTCTAATATTTTGTGTCTCTTTTTGTTTTAGGTATTGGGAGATAGATTTCTCCCGTCCAGACTACGTGACAAGATAATCACAGCATACGAGACTCACTAATGTTGGAAATAATCCTTTCAGACAAGAAAATTGTTAAAAAGTATTTAAAAGATTCATGAAAAAATCCTTTGCTATTCCAACGGAATTTTCTTCTCCACACGTATGCGTTACGTGCATGCAAATGCTTGGTTGCATGTTAACACTTGTTGTAAATAGTTTTCTACATGTCTATATATAAAACTAAATTATCATTTCATTTGCATTTTTGCTGATTATATGCAAATAAATATCAACTACAAGTATAATCATAGATAACGTAACATAGGAAAGCTATATTAATCTCAAAGTAAACAAGTTTCTTTTTATTTTTATGACGACGAAATCTTTCCTTTACCAATGCAATAGCAGAGTTGATTATCATGTAAGCGAAGCTGAATAAATTTGTGATCTTAAATTAATAGTTTTCAATTAAGGTCATATTCAGTTTTCGTAATGGTTTGTCAGTTTAGATATAATCACATTAGCACCCATGCCTAGTCTTGTACAACTGTCATAGATTTACACTATTTTGCCGTCCTAGAGGATATCTTGGGTACACAAAGTGGAACGGGATCTACAGGATGATTCACGAGGATTTACCATCACTTACGGAGAGTATTTTCGAAGACATTCCGAGCAAAAATATGTAATATAAACATACGTCCTAATCTCAAGATTTTCAGAGTTACACTAATTTGAAATAGTTTGTAAAATACTTTAGTTTTTAGGATAAAAGAATATTACAGATTAAGAAATAATTAATCTGGTGTATAATTTCTTTAATTAGCTAATACTCTGAAAAACAACTCTCAAATAAATTTGTACTTGTAAGAAACATTAAACATAACGTTAATATCTTTTTACTTGAGATTATTGGGGAACGAAATATTATACACTGAAAGGTAGAGATGATGTTAGAAATGGGCTACTTGATTGTTTATACATATATAACAGTTACCAAAGTAGATAAAAGTTCAGTCAGATATAAACAACTGTGGCGATTCAGGGCTGCTTGATGTTCGGGACTTCGGGAATGATCAATCTCGGCGTCTCGAAACACTCACAAGCAGTCTTTACGTCAACAACGCGACGTATACAACATTGTCGTGCGGGTTTTCGGCTTTGCAGGCGCTGTTAGTCTTGCTTTCTCGATCGTTGTTCATCTCTAATAGCTACAAATGTATGTTAGGGCATTCAAGATTACGACTACCATTCATCATAACATATCCTTGGAACCATGCAACCATTCATACATCCTTGGTTGGTGTGAGATGTGCTGACAGGCGTTGAGGACACGCTCCTATATCATTTCAACGTCTTCAATGGATGTTGCATGCACTAAGGCCTTTAAGTGTTCCCATAACTAAAAGTCCAAGGGATTAAGATATGGGGAACGAGCAGGCCATATTATAGGATCTCCCCGGCCAACCCATCAAAGATTAAATACCCGTGTTAGATGTAGTCTGATACTGTCATGGAAATGGCTGGTGCTCCGTCAAGCATAAACTACATTTCTAATCTTCGATAGCATGGCATTTCCAGTATTAAGACGGGCAATTGGTTGCTAAGGAATGCATATTAAGAACCGGATAATCTACGGGGTAGAATGTGTGATCCTATTAACCTGTGACGAACACAGGAATTTTAAAATGTTTTTTTTTCTTAAAAACATTTAATTTTAGTACTCATGTTTATTGCAAATTTTTTCTTGTTGTGATGCGTACTACCACACTTCAAAATATTAAACCTTTTCTTAACAACCTGTACATCTTACAACATTTTACAGAGATGGTAAGGAATTGTAGAACAATATGGAAAGTGCTACACCTTATAGTTTTGCCCTGTGGCGTAACAGATATATAAGTTACAGGAGAATGGAGAAAGTTACACAACACAGAACTGCACGCATTGTATTCTTCACCTGACATAATTAGGAACATTAAATCCAGACGCTTGAGATGGGCAGGGCATGTAGCACGTATGGGCGAATCCAGAAATGCATATAGAGTGTTAGTTGGGAGACCGGAGGGAAAAAGACCTTTAGGGAGGCCGAGACGTAGATGGGAGGATAATATTAAAATGGATTTGAGGGAGGTAGGATGTGATGGTAGAGACAGGATTAATCTTGCTCAGGATAGGGACGAATGGCGGGCTTATGTGAGGGCGGCAATGAACCTCCGGGTTCCTTAAAAGCCAGTAAGTAAATAAGTAAGTGAGTAAATATGTAAGTATATATATATTATTTGTATAGGTTCAACCTGTATCTTGTTAAGGAAGGTTTTATCCATTAGCTAATTCGAAAGTACTCAGTACAATAGATTGAAATGACAACAAAGGAAATGATTGTCGCAATAATACGGTCCTGTCAGGATCTCAACAAAAATCCATGGTCGAGACTTCCAATATTCATTCTGGAAACCTCCCAAATGCGTCAGTAGCATCCGATACCAATTGACAAACTGCCCGGCTGATCCATAGCTCCTGGCCATCATTGAGTCTGACAAGAATAACATGCTGATGCAAAGTATACACATCGCTGACGTTCATTTATTCATTGAAAATGATTTTGCTTTCATAGCAGAATGATTCTGTGGTCTGGCGTGTAGCCGTTAGCTGTCACAGTGACTGTGTAAAAACAAATTAAATAAGTATGGAATACTGGCAACATGTCTATCTATGGAAGATGTATATAAATGTAGGCCTATATTTATTCAATTCGTTTTTTATTGGTGTATAGGGCGTTTCTGTATCTTTATACCAAAATTCTAGAACTACTAAAGTGTATTCTTAGGAGTAATTTGAGATAAGGAACTGAAGTCCAGAAATATCTACATTTAGAATAGTGTAAATAATTTAAACTATAAATATTACTTACTTACTTACTTACTTACAAATGGCTTTTAAGGAACCAGAAGGTTCATTGCCGCCCTCACATAAGCCCACCATCGGTCCCTATCCTCTGCAAGATTAATCCAGTCTCTATCATCATACCCCACCTCCCTCAAATCCATTTTAATATTATCCTCCCATCTACGTCTCGGTCTCCCTAAAGGTCTTTTTCCCTCCGGTCTCCCAACTAACACTCTATATGCATTTCTGGATTCGCCCATACGTGCTACATGCCCTGCCCATCTCAAGCGTCTGGATTTAATGTTCCTAATTATGTCAGGTGAAGAATACAATGCGTCCAGTTCTGTGTTGTGTAACTTTCTCCATTCTCCTGTAACTTCATCCCGCTTAGCCCCAAATATTAGGGTAATAAATTGTTAAAATTGAGCAAATTTCTTCCGCCCTACTTTTATGAAACAACATTCGCGTGAGCCGTGATTCAAGAACTTCGCTAGCTAGATGCACGTGAATTGTCCAGTTAAAAACTCCAGTAATACTTCTGGCCAGTCTCGCCAAGAAATGTTTAATTTGGCTTAACTAGTGTTAAATTAATAGTTTGTTTATTTTTAACGTTTTGTTAATATATTTTTCATTTCTTAAACATCCTTCTGTTTAAAACAACCAACACAGAATTATAACAATCGTTAACACTATTTTAACCACTCAATAACAGTTTGTAACGATTTTGCACATGTAAGGCGAATTTTTATTGGCTGATAATATTCTCTATATTCTGCATTGTAGAGTAAGTCATGAATAGAGACGAGAATTTCATGCACATTAAAATCCCAAAATATGTATGTATTCATGCATTATCAAGCTATGAATCATGCACGAACAAGCGGAAAATACATTAAAATATGCACTTTCATTTTTGTTCCAAATTCTTTATTTCACTTTCTTTTGCAAAGTTATCAACTAACAACATTTATAAATTGGTTTCCGTGAGGTTTCTGCTCTTGTCAAGCCATGTTTTTGTAGGCAAAGAATTACCTCTCTATATCGCAAGAAGTTATGGGTGCAAACTTGAATTAACCCTTTTCTGTTATTTAGTTTTTTCTTCCTTTTCCTTCTTCACTCCTGATTCCTGGAGCTAAAATAAGGAACATAAAAATCGAGAAACTGAGGTGTTCACTCATAACCATTAAAACATGCATTTAAACTGAATATAATGTATATTATATACACGATTAAGCTTAAAAATTGCTTAAATATGCATTATACATGTTTTATCGCCAAAAATGCCAAAACATGCAAATATGCACGGAAAAAATACATTATATTTTTAACCGGAAAATAATGAAATGGATAAGTACTAAGTTTGAGCTACATCCTATGTTTCTATAAAACATGCATTTGCATGGAATTCTCGTCTCTCGTCATGAAACATGTATAAAATCATAACCTGGTACAGTAGGCCACGATCAATTAAGAAGACAAATGAAAATTGTAGGTAAATACTATTGAATAATAATATTATTACAAAGTAAGGTTATAGTATTAATGCTAATATATGACTTCTCAAAGAAGCAATTTCTGCTGAAACCTTTTAATATAATATTCATAGTGTATTTTGAAACACTATTGACATTGGACAGTATCATAGAATCAGGAGTAAATAGTAGATGCTGAATTGGAGTAATTGGTCTATTTCTGTTTATAGGATATTCATGTCTGGTTTAAATTTCTTGTAAAATTTTGAGGCCTAATTGTTTTGAAAATCTATATTGTCGCAAAATGAGTAACATGCATAGTATATAAATCATCAATCATCCCTAGTTACCTTGCCACTATACCTTGCCAATATACTGTATAATAGCTCTGTATCAAAATAAGCAGCCAATATGTTTATCAGTTCACGTTTGAAGATTATCTTCCCTATATTAGCTTTCCAAAGTGTATTTTAAATATTATGTTATCAGTCATTCACGAGCCATTCGTTAAAGAGAGACATAAAATATTATTTTCAAACTTCTGTTTGAACAGCTGTGGTGTCATCTGCCATATTTAACTATCTGTCAAATGTGTAAACTGCCTAAGACCCTACATTTAAAGTTAACAAACACTTAACAATCTGTTACGCCAAACTAGTGTTGAAGACATGAAAAAACTATATTTAACAAACTGTTTAGAATTAATCATTCGTTAAATGTTCTAACAATATATTATTTTAATGTACCGAAGTACATATGATGTTTCCATGCAGTTATTCTGCGTCATCGTACGATGAAAGAGTAGTGGAACTCATAACGAGTGCACCTCCGCATATATGTGGACATAAGTCCTACGTTCATAGACATCTATGACGTAGTGCAGAGGGCGGCCACAAGAGGGAACCCAAGAGGTGGAACTTAAACTGAGATGATTCGATCCGACACCGGAATGGGAATTCGGTGTGGCTTAGTGGATAAAGCATCAGCACGTAAAGCTGAAAACCCGGGTTCAAATCCCGGTGCCAAACAGACTTTTTCTCCGTTCGACTACTATTTCAATTCAGATTCCTTTCAGTTATAAGCCATTTTCTCTTCGATAATTTTGTAAAAATATAGGCTATATATTTCTTTCCTTCCTTTCCCCGCTTTGTTCTGTATATCAGCCGATGAATTTATTATCATAGCCTTTTTATTGTGAAATGTATTTAATATTCGTATTTCTTTCCTTTTTTTATTATTATTTTATTACATTCCATTTTGTTATATTCTACCTTACGTTTTCCATATTAACCATTTGTACTAAATGAGTTGCTTTTACTATATTTCAAAGTATTTTACTTTCTTTTTTCTATTATTGTATTATTTTGTATTATTTTCATGTTGGTTAGTGTCGTTTTATTACGCTATTATTATTATTATTATTATTATTATTATTATTATTATTATTATTATTTTGTAATATGTCAGTATTCTGTTCTTTAACTTTTCGTTAAATTTTAACTGCTCTTATACTTTGTGACCTGGTAGAGTGTAAGAGAAGGCCCTTTGGCTTTAACTCTGCCAGTATAAATAAAGAATTATATTATTATTATTATTATTATTATTATTATTATTATTATTATTGTTATTATTATTATTATTATTATTATTATTATTATTATTATTTCATCGTTCTAACAATACATGGAAAAACCGGCCATTAATTTTTTAGCATCCTGGGACAAAGTACGGTTCCTAGATATGACACATTTTAATACACAAATGTAGTCAATACCCAACACAGCACCATGCAGTGCATTGGCAATACACGGCACCTAAGCTCTAAGCGAGGTTCTAACCCATGACCGTAGCTTCCGCATATTGCTAAAGTGTGTCTTAGTCATTGCGTATTCTGCGACCTACGATCTACATAATATACATTCAATGAATTTCAATACCGTGTAGCCAACATGGCGTCAGAGAACTAATGTTGAAACAATGCATGTATGATGTAGTTATAGGGTGACAATTGTGTTTACAGTAGGAAAACAAGGGTTGGACCGGTCCCAGCACTGATATTTGAACACCTTTGTTTAGAGCAAACCACTTCGTTATCACTCTCTTATAACGCTTACACCTATACCCCTTTGTAATTTGGAGGTTACATTTTGTTGACTGCAAAGGGTAAATGCAACCTTAATTTCCGCAAAGCTCTTGTCTTGTCTCTTCTACTTTCTAAGTGAAAAAGAAAACTTTTGGTATAAAAAGTTGCGTAATTAAAAGAACACAGTTACGTATTAAAACAAATTGCAGAGATAAGTGTATTGTGGTGCGGAAGCTACATTTTACTTACGTAATCGCACATGAGATCTGCCTTGTATATGAAAATAGACTATAAGGCTGTGAGAGAATTCTGAAGAGTACGATGTATTATAAACTTCACACAACTCACGCACGCGAACATACAAAGCTCAGTAACTTACTAAATTATTATTACCAAATGTAGGGAAGTTTTTTTTAATTAAGGACATAATCCGTGTCAATGTTTTAATTTGTATTCAATCGATTGTGAACTATTAAATTCAGTTACCAGTACTTTAGGCCCTGCAAGATTATGTATAAAGATGTTTTCCGAAATAAATACTTGAACTGAAAATCGTATTATACATGGTGTAAGCGATGCAAACTGACAAAATAATATAGGCCTAATGTGTACATCTCGGTCTACTAAACATGTTCTGTTTATTAATCTATTTTTGTTTTTAATTCCTAAAATACCACGTTTCAGAAATAATAGTAGTCTAATATTTACTCTATGAGTAATCCATCGTTGTGGTTGAGGGGTTAACGAGTCCCGGGTTCGATTCCCGGTCAGGACGAGTTGCCTGGGTGAGGTTTTTCGGGTTTTTCCCTCACTCCTATGGATGAATATCAGGTAACTTTATCAGGCGATTGGAACCCCACTCATCTTCGCCACTTCCTTTCCTCCCCCATCACCCTTCCCTCACCATCCCGTTTCTGGTTTTTCAGATCAACCTAGGGCGGCCTCCCGAAGCTACTGGCTCTCTCGACCGGCCTCCGTCGAATGTAGTTAAGCGATGTTGGATGGCTTCTGCAATGGCACCGGAGGCGGACCTACTCGGGGGGGGAGTTTCGCCTCTGACCGACAGGGGGGCCTTGGGGGAAGTTGCCGAAGCAGGAATGGCATAGCTATGGATTTCTGTCGGCTGTAGGAACCGGTCGTTAAGGGAGTCATGTGGTTAAGGCGGTGCGCGTAGGGGATCTCTGGCACGAAAGTCATTCCATATCGAGCGTTAGGGCATTAGATCTCAACAGGTCGCAGTGCTCTGCCATCCGTGCTCCCCTCAGTTAAATTACATTCCATTCCATACTCTCTGAGTAAATGTGAACATCATCGCCAATGACCTGCAGTCCAACACACGTCAACATCACTACAACAGAGAGACAACAGAGTACCCTGATTTGTAAAAGGGATATCACCACAGATGCAATGTACGGAGCGTGCCGAACAGAAATTAATAATAACGGTCTACTATCATTTCCAAAAACGTTAGACTCACAAATAACATTTTCTTTCTATGGAAAAATTTTATTAGCCTTCTTCTTCACTAATTTATGCTCTATTACCAGTATTTTTTGACAATTTATATCATTTATACTTTTTATAGGAAACATGATTTATGCTAGGCCACTATTCTCCAAATTTTTCTACCGTGATCCCCTTTTAAACTATTTTTCTATAAGCCTAGTTACTACCATACTGTCGTACTGTATGATGGCGGAAATCTTGTAATACATTTTCGTTGTTTTGCTATAATAACAGTAATAATAATAATAATAATAATAATAATAATAATAATAATAATAATGATAACAATAACGGCAACAACATATGTAGGTATTTTTAAATATACAATTCAAAGACTTGTTGGACGCCAATAAGGCATCACTCATGAAGTAGCTAAGGCAGGAGATAATAATAATAATAATAATAATAATAATAATGATTTATTTTAGCTGGCAGAGTTAAGGCCGTAAGGCCTTCTCTTCCACTCAACCAGCAAAAAGTATACATACTGTACATATGTATCAATTTACAAAGAATTCAACAATTTGATTTAGATGAAAGTTACATGTATACAATAGTTATTTACGAATTAAACAACAAAATACTATGAACTATTAATTAAACACTGAAATAAACTGTGTAGCAGAATTAAGCTAAAATACATAGAATGTTAATATAGGCCTATTTCAAATAATATTAGATAATAGAAAGAGATTATTATGAGACAATTTTGAAAATACAGCACTATCACGATGATGTCTAAAGAAAGAAGTAACAATGTAGTCAGGGATAGATTAAATCAGTATGATTGGAGTGAAATGCTAATAAGGTTATCTTTTAAGCTATTTTTAAAGGTGTTTATTGTCTTGCAGCCCCTAATACTTTGTGACAAGGAATTCCATTGACGCGAGGTGGATACTGTAAAAGATAATGAATAACAAGATGTTTTATGAAGAGGTATACTTAGCGTGCCACAGATAAGTGATCCGGTATTTACGTCGTGGTTAGAGTATAGATAAGAGAAACGAGACGAAAGGTAATTTGGTGTTGAGGTATGCAGAATTCGAAAGAATAAAGAGTAAAGTTCTGCGTTCTTTAAGTCGGAGCCACGAAAGACTTGGAATGGGATAGGGAGGCCAGTTTCTTTCCCCTTCAATGCATACATCGCTGCCTATTAACTTTATAGTACTAATCGGACTTAATAATAATAATAATAATAATAATAATAATAATAATAATAATAATAATTATTATTATTATTATTATTATTATTATTATTATTATTATAATCTTCTGGTTGAGGTTCTGGCTGATATGTACATCATCAGGCTGTATATCTCACTTGACAATATGTGTCAGAGGAAGAACAATTGTTTGTATACATCTGAAGTCTGACTAGTGTAATATGTAGCTAGTCGGCGATGTATGCAATAGAGGAAGAAAGGAACTGGTCACCCTACCCCATTATCCCCTGGCCCAGTTGCGTCATAAGTGGTTCCTTCTTGGTGTCACTTGTGAGGCTCAGATCTGTCTTCGGACAGTTGACTAAACAATAATAATAATAATAATAATAATAATAATAATAATAATAACAATAATAATAATAATAATAATAATTATTATTATTATTATTATTATTATTATTATTATTATTATTATTATTATTACTGTAATTATTCGTAATGTTTCATGCTATTTTTTTATTTATTATCTCCGTGTTTCTTGCGTACATTTTATATTATCCTCTAAATTAAAAACAATTTGGGACTCGGGGAACGCCTAGGATTTTCTCGCGATACCCGTGGGATTCCGTAGAACACACTTTGAGGAAAGCTTACTAATTCGTAGATACCCATGATATGAATTACAAATAATATGAACAGCAAGAATGAAATTCATTCTATTTATCTACAATAAATATTTTGGAGAGCTGTATTTGTTATATATTAGCTAAAGTAAGAGCATTTGGTAAATTCCGTGAATATATATTTTCCTGAATGAACTTTCTCCATCTTTCGTGTACAGAAAACTTCCAGTCCGACATAGGCTGATAGCTATGTTCAAGTAACAAGATTAGGAAGACAAAAGCTGCTAGCACTAGCTCTTCATTACGAGTCAGTTGCGAATGGCCTTTTGCTTTCTGCTAGCCCGTCAAATGGAAAGCGTTACAGCTACCGGGACACCTGAGCTTAGAAAGATCACATCATAAAAGAACAATAGAAGCGTAGTAATATTGCACATTGAGAGCTCTAATTGACTTACAAAAGATGTATCCATAACTCCTCTTCACTGCCTTAATCAGTGATAAAGAATTACTATTCTATACTAAAATATTTTAACTAGGTAATAGTTAACACACTTGTATATTACAAATTCAAAAAATAATAATTAAAATATGCCTTAATAAACTAATTGATTACTCATCCGAGCTTTTGTTCACTGATTTTAATGTTTTGAAAATTAAACAGATTTATTATATTGCTTTATTAATCTTCATACATAAAAACCGTAATAAATTCAAATTGTATGATCATGAATATGGAACTAAAAGATCCGATTTTATACGACTAGAGGAACCAAAATGTTTCACAAGCACAGCTCTTAGCCATGGTACCTACTTTGTTCCAAGGTTATATAATAAAATAATTTTAAAAAATTCCAATTTAATAAATTTTAGTATCAGTAATTTCAAAAATAGCGTTAGGAATATAATTTTTAAAGAATATATATTGATTTAATATGTGTATGTATTTGTGATTTAAATTGTTAAAATTGAAATTGTATTTTTAAAGTTAATTTATTCCTATATATTTTTTTTCTTCACCTACTTTGTGTCAAATAATTATCTTTGTTTGTGTTAAGTATGTGTTTAGATAACTCCCTGAGCACGAGTTTTTAATCCTTCAGGGAAGAATTAAGACTGTATTTTTGTACAAGTTATTTTACTAACAATAAACAATAATTCGAAATTTTCTCGGGCTTCCAGCCAGGTCATAAGTTGGTGATCCACCGACGTTTCGAAGATGTTCATCTTCCTCATCTTCAGGGATAAATGATCATTTAACCCTGAAGATGAGGAAGATGAACATCCTCCAAAACGTCGGTGGATCACCAACTTATGACCTGGCTGGAAGCCTGAGAAAATTTCGAATTATCACGTCGCCAGGAAAGCTTCAGTAGTTATAACAATAAACAAGAATGTTATTTAGTTTCCTAGAAAACATACGTATTATTCGTTTGGATGTACGAAACCATGAAATTAATTAAAGATTAATTGTAAGAGAAAGTGAGAGAGTGAGAGAGAGAGAGAGTGAGTGAGTGAGTGAGTGAGCGAGTGAGTGAGTGAGTAAGTGAGTGAGTGTGCTGTTCCGCAATATTATCTTGAGGGTCACGTAAGAACAGTTCCTAAACAGTAAATATTGCCTTCTTGTCAATGTTGCCAACTGTGACCAGATATCACCATATGAAGTAAAATCACTATCCTATGTATTTAATGACTTATTTACTTACAGCACTTTACCTTTATGTTGGAAGGTTATTCTAAATAATTCAATAATTTGTAACATATTTTCGTAGCCAAAATAGATAAATAGATGGATTTATTGAGCAATATTATACTTACAGATGTACTATATTATCAGAATTTTCTCTTAAATCCCATGCACGGATCTTCTGACCGTACGTGCTGTGTAAAACAAGTCCTACTTTGTACGTTTCACCCCCTCACCTATGATAAGATCCAACAACTCTCCAAAATAACACACAGATTAAAATGGAAATAGCACAAACAAAATACATTATATAATATATCCTAACCTAAAACAGGCATAGTTACCATTATCCGTTCGTCAGTTCGCATCACAAACTTCAACAGCTGAAGTTCTAATCTGTATCGTCTTCAAGAGGAACAATCCAGTCTTTTGTTCGTATTCTCTATTCCCCATGAGGTCAAGCCATGCAAGCGAACTCCTATTCTGACTTAGCATCGAGGGTGGTAGATATTTTCTCTGGATATGTTCCAATTAGATACACTGCAATAAAATAAGTCTACAGGAGTCCTTTTGTAAGCAAACTATACGACAAAGGGATCAAAATGTTAGGTAGCCTATTTTGTCTGGCAATGATATTCATGGGTTTGACTAAACAATTGATTCACGAGACCTAACCTAAAAATGTATTTTGTTTGACCACATGAAATTACTAGTACTAACTCCGAATACCGAATATCACCATGAAATGTATGCTTAAGAATACTTACTCCTAATAATTTTGCTATTCTAGCCCATAATTGCTGTCTCCGTGAGCATAATTCCTTCTTCATTATCAGAACGCCAGTAGGGGAAGTTATCCCCACTCTCGCAGCACGCTATACGCTTTCTTGGTGAAGTCGCTGCCATGCTTTTTCCTCTTTTTGACATTAATGTAATAAAAATCTAAACATGAAAGAAATTAATTGAAATGTGAAATGGTATTTCTATCGATTACCCATCTGCATTATCACACCCAACTATGTTATATTTATTTTTATTTACTTGTATGTATGTATTTATTTACACTGCAAGTGGGCAAGAACCCGGTGGCAGTGATATACACAATATAAACAATACACAATAAAATGATAAGCAATAAACAATAAAATTTATAGTACACAATACAATTTTACAATACATATACAATTTTATACACAACACAATTTAACACAATAATAATAAAACATAAATAACATAACTAATTTTACAATACAACCTACATAATTATGTATAGGCCCTATATAAGTTTCAATAGTCTTTCACTTTACTCTCATCTCACTCCCTGTAGTGGCACTATGACGCATTTCACTGACACTTTACCACACATTTCACTGACACTATAGGACACATTTCATTGACGCTATACATTTTCACTGATCGGAACTGTTCACTGCACTGTAAAACCATAACTTCATCGACTCACCTCGCTTCAATGATACAACAGTTCAAATAAGTCAAATAATTACATCCTTATGCATACTGTATTTATAAACAGAACTACATTTAAACTAAACATTTCTAGTCTAAGGCCCTCTTACACGCTATTTTTAAATAATTTACAATTCAAACCTGGGAAGTAACTCGTCAGGCTAGATAAATACATGTCACCTTAAAAAATTAAATGTTAAATGTCACCTTAATTTTAATTTGCACTTGATACACAACTTTTTAAGTTATTCTTGAATCTCCTTAAGGAAGGACAGCCCTCAATGACCGCTGCAGGTAGGTCATTCCAATCATTTATAGTTCTATTTAAAAATGAGAATTTAGCGACATCCGTTTTCTGTTTCCTACATTTGATTTTAAAATCATGATCGTTCCTACCATAGTACGTTGGCTTTTCTAACCGAGCCGTTATGTCTACCCATGCTTTCTGACCTAGATGTGCTGTATACAATGATGTTATTCTAGTTTTCCTACGTCTGTTTTCCAAAGTTTCCCATCTAAGTTCTTTTATCGTATCGTTTCCATCTTCTCTTTTACCTTTAACAAATTTAGCTCCTCTATACTGGATTCTTTCAAAGGAATTTATCTGATATATTCTATAGGGATCCCAACATGTAGTTCCGTATTCCATTAACGGTCGCACTAACGTTAGATATGCTATATCCCTCGATTTGGGGCTGGCCTTTGTCAAGATTCTCATAATAAAGTGAAGTGCCCTCCATGCTTTATTTACAATTGTAACACAACGTACCATATAAAATAACTATTCGGACTTAATTTAAATACAGATAAATCACAGGCTATCTTATTTTCGAATAAAAGATTAATCCCCGATATTAATTAGCTGAACCTTCCTCCTGTGACCCTGAATAAAGCAATCATTCCATTCAATTCAACTGTAAAAAACCTGGGAGTTCATTTTGAATCTAACCTTATCTGGGACACGCATATCAAACACACATGCAAGAGAGTATTTTCCACTCTTCACTCATTAAAAAGATTGTACCACTATCCAGCTAAATTAAAGCAGACGCTTGTACAGATTCTCATTATGCCTCATTTCGATTATTGTGACGTTTTATTCAGTGATCTCAGGGTAGATTTATCCCAGAAACTGCAACGTGTTCATAATGCGTGTGTTCGTTTCATTTGTAATGTCCGCTACTACGATCACATTTCGCCTTCTTTCGATAAATTATTGTGGCTCAGGTTAAATGAGAGGAGAAAGTTACATTCCCTTTCTCTCTTATACCGAATTTTGCACACCTCTACTCTCTCTTACTTATCTGTTCGATTCCACAGTCTTTCTCGGTATAATAACTTAAATACTCGGTCACAATACGATAACACGCTAGAAATACCACTCCACACATTATCTCTTTATTCTCCATCTTTCACTGTTGCTACTTCTCGTCACTGGAATTCTCTGCCGCCTGAAGTCAAGAGCTACAGAACTTTAATTTCCTTTAAATGTAAATTATAAAAATATGTTATGATGAGTTGCCAGACCTAACGCGTTGCAAATATTTAATGGAATATGTTTCACTGTATTTATTTATTTATTTTTTATTTCTCATTTTTATTATCTAAATCGTGTTTATTTATCACTTAACGCCAATATGTATCCCACTGTGTTGTTTTTTTATTATTAATCTATTTTTTGTGTACATTTTATTCAATTGTCGGTTTCTGGTTTAATTATGTGAATCCTACTTAATTGTAATCTAATACTAATATGTATACTAATGCGTTTATTTTTATTTTTACTGTGTACATTTTTTATTGAATTATCGGCTTCTGTTTTTAGGTGATTCGTATTTGCTTCTGACAACATTAATATATATTCTACTATGTTTATTTTTATTTCATGAGGTAAATTTTTATATAACTACCTCTTTTGATCTCATTATGTACCTAAATTGTATCAGTATGTAATTACTTAATTCCGATCCAGTTGTATGTTCAACTATGTAAGCAAGTTTTAATCCTGGTTGAGTGTAAGAGAAGGCCTTACGGCCTTAACTCTGCCAGGTTAAATAGTAATTATTATTATTATTATTATTATTATTATTATTATTATTATTATATATTAATATTAATACTGATATTAATTAATTATTACTATGTTAAAATTTCACTAGTTTCCAGTAACCGGCTCAGAAATCTAGTACAATTTTAATCTCATGGAACTCTAGTACCGACAACGTCTGTCGTAGCTGCCAACATAACGGTTACAAAATCACTACCATTTGTAGTATTTGTCAATATCGAAATTCTAAACGAAGCTGGCAAAAGATAATTCAACCTGCAAACTGGCAAATGACCACAATCCACTAGGAAATATAGTAATGGGGGAAAAATGGTTAGGTTTCGCCCTTAGGATATGAAGTATGCAGACTCGGACCATAGCTGTAGTTGTCAAATTATAAATAAATCTTCAGAGGTGAAATATTTATAAATCACTATTGGTAAACATCTGAAATGGCACAACAAATTAGGTAGAATTATAAATGATATCCTTAAGGATCAGTTACTAATGCGTGTATACTAAGTACTCTTCACCTTGCCTTATTTCAGTCTATAACCCAATATGAAATATGTGGTCCACACCTGTGGAGTAACGGTCAGCGCGTCTGGCTGCGAAACCAGGTGGCCCGGGTTCGAATCCCGGTCTGGGCAAGTTACCTGGTTGAGGTTTTTTTTCCGGGGTTTTCCCTCAACCCAATACGAGCAAATGCTGGGTAACTTTCGGTGCTGGACCCCGGACTCATTTCACCGGCATTATCACCTTCATATCATTCAGACGCTAATTAACCTAGATGTTGATACAGCGTCGTAAAATAACCCAATTAAAAAAAATATTTGAATGGGGTAGTACTTATAAAACTAACCTTAATTCACTAGATTTATTTCAGATAACAATAATTGAAATATTTCTAAAAAAAAAAAGACTCTAGATGATCCTACCGAGAACTTGTGTTTAAAATTTAAAATCTTGAAAATACATCAAATTTATATAAATGTATTACTAAACTTTATACATAAAAATCACACATTTTCAGTCGATATATACTTATAAACATAAAACCAAAGGCATATATACAATATATTTATTTGAACCCAAGTGTTAACGAGCACTGCTTTCAATAATAATAATAGTAATATCAGCCATAGAATTTGTAGCAAATTAATAAAGAAACATTCTCATCTATTTGCCTCCAAGAGTTAGACATTTAAAAATGTACGTAAGCAGTTTTTATGAGTAAATATTAGTGATTCAAAAGTAGATTATGCATGTAACTTTATTATGTATCGAAACAGCCCCTGATACCAGATCACTCTCTTTCAAGGAAGTGCGAGAATTTTGTATATTTAGATATTTATTTCTTCGTCAGTAGAACCCCGATTATCCGACACCCTATTAACCGATTGGCGGATTATCCGACTGTATTTCTCGCTCTTCTTTTTCTTCAGAAATAAATAACTTATATGAAGTACTGGTTTGTACATCATATTAGTAGGTTCTACATAAGTTTTGTTAGAGAGTGTTATTACACATCAATGTCTACTGTTCGAATTGTCGTATAATACAGGGACATCATTTTATTTTTACTAACGTTTTTAATATTAACTTGGCTATACCTCTGCATCAGCGCCGTTTGCTTACCCCCTTCCACGACTGGAGTTCGATGATACTGGCGTATTATACAAACAAATCACTTTACTAGATATAGGAGGGAAGAAAAGTAGTTCATCCATTTACATAAACTAGGAAATATCGCGCTTTTGAGTTTGATAATTTTCATTAGGTTTTTGTTTAATCAAAATACAATACAGTATTAACAATGAATGTTTTTACTCACGAACTGAACTGTCCATTCGGACGTATTCATTATGCAGTGTATATTGTACTGTGTACAGCACATTAGCGAACAATATAGAAAATGAAGTTAAATTGAAAAATAATCATAATTTGGATATTTAAACACATTTTAAAAAATGTATGGCCGTTCATTTCGATACAGGCTTCAGTTATAATGTGCATATTATCGCACTATAAACTATTTGTACCTAATCCCAATTACCAGTTTCGTCCTTCGTACTAGTAACTCATGTTGAAATAATTCTGTACCTACTCTATAAAAGAGTACCTTACGTACTGTAAATTCATTCTTCACATCTGTCCGATCGGAAAAGATAAAATTACTCAGACATACTATCTACTGTCCGTCCAAGTGGTTATGTCGTAGGGTCGTAGAAAGAGAGGAAATGACGTGACAGTTAATTACTTAACGAAGTCCTTTTATTTAAGTTATTTTAAACAGTTGTATAATATTAAGTAGACGTCCAAATCCTAACAGAACTTAATGTTCTCAGGAAGGAGCTAAGTCAGCCCAGCCACTAGCTGGCGGATAAAAGCTAGTGGGGGGGAAACCGGGATACGACGTAGGCAAATGGACGACAGTACTTGTGCGAAAATGATTCTATATTGAAAGCTCTTTCGTCACTGGAAAACGCGAACATATTTTTGGAACGTACTGTTTACTACGACCGTAAGGCTACTATGACTGTATATGCGATTTTGGATCTGTGTGGAGGACGGTTGAACTTCATTAGTAGAAGGGGTGGGAGTGAAGTACATTCAAAAACTCAGGTACTATAAAAATTGAAGTAAAATTAAAATGATGTCCCTGTATAACTTCTATATAAAATGTCTTTCACGGGTGTTAACAGAAAACGTGTTGTGCTAAGTACCGAAAAAAATGGAAATAATTGAATGGTTTGAGAAAGAGAAACTGTAGCTCATCTCACATCGGAATACGAGTCGTCGTCGTCGTCGTCTTCCTAACAAGTATTAGGCCGAGTGACCTGTTACGGTCTCAAACTAGAATTTTCAGTCCATCTCTTCTTTGGACGGCCTAGAGATCTTTTGCCATACGGATGAAAATGAAACAATGCTTTTGGAATTCTGCATCGATTCATTCCTTCGAGATGACCCTTCCACTGAAGTTGATATTTGCTGATGAACTGCATAATGGGTTCTATTTGAAGTTCTTGCATTATGTCCTCATTTATTTTATGATCCCAGCGAGTATATCCAGCTGTTGCTCTCATGAACCTCATCTCACTTCCTGTTATTCTACTGACATCTTTATTTTTCACAGTCCACGCTTAACTACCATAGCTTAATATTGGCTGTGCTAAGGTTTTATACCAGCCTATTCTTGTGTGTCTTTGTACTAGTGAAGGTTACATGATTTTATTAATGATCCCCATTGTTTTATTATATTTACATATTTTTTCAGCAATATCTACTTCATCATAAGGTGATAGTGTATAGCCAAGGTAAGTAAAGATATTTACTATTTCTATTATTTTATTATTTAAATAGATTTTACTTGGTACAGGGAATTTCCCACAAAATGACACGATTTTCGTTTTTTCAATATTAAATTCCATGTTATATTTTTCAATTAACATATTTAAATTGTGTACTGAATATTGTAAATCATCTTCAGTTGATGCCATGAGAACTAAATCATCAGCGAAAAGTAAAGCATCAAGCTGCAAATTTCGATTAATTGGAATAAATCCATGGCGTGTCTGTCGCCAATCTTGAATGATTCTATTTATACAGGGACATCATTTTATTTTTACTAACATTTTTAATATTAACCTGTCTATACCTTTAGAGAACCGGAAACACCGCTTGCTCCCCCCTCCAAGACTGGAGTTTGATGATACTGGCGTAAAACACAAATCACTCTACTAGGTATAGGAAGGAAGAAAAGTAGTTCATCCATTTACGTAAACTAGGAAATATCGCGATTTTGAGTTTGATAATTTTCATTAGGTTTTTCTTTCATCAAAGTACAGTACTGTATTAAGAATAAGTGTTTTTACTCACGAAGTGAGTTATACATGCTAACGTATTCATTATGCGGTGTATATTACACCACATTAGCGTACAATATAGAGAAAGAAGTTAAATTGAAAAATAATCATAATACGAATATTTAAACACAATTTTGAAAATGGTGGCCGTTCATTTCGATACAGGCTTCAGTTCTTTTCTGCATATTATCGTACTATAGACTATTGCATCTAATTCCAATTGCCAGTTTGTCCTTCGTACTAGTAACTCATGTTGAAATAATTCTGTACCTACTCTACGTACAGTAAATTCAATCTTCACTTCTGCCCTACCCGAAAATATAAAATTACTCAGACATGCTATTTACTGTCCGTCCAAGTGATTATGCCACAGGATTGTAGAAAGGGAGGAAATCAAGTGACAGTTCATTACTTAACGAGGCCCTTTTATTTAAGTTAAATTAAACAGCTGTATAATATTACGTAAACGTCCAATTCCTAAGAGAAATTAATGTTTTCAGAAAAGAGCTAAGACAGCCCAGCTTTTACAGAGGGGCGAGCAGAAGCAGGTGGGGGAAATCGGGACGCGACGTAGGCAAACGGACAGTACCTGTGCGAAAATATGATTCATAATTGAAAGCTCTTTCGTCACTGGAAAACGCGAACATATTTCTGGAACGTACTATACTCAGTAACTCAGTACTGCTTACTATCTGCGGTCTTGGTTCTGTGTGGAGATGGAACTTCATTAGTAGAAGGGGTGGGAGTGAAGTACATTCAAAAACTCAGGTACAATAAAAATTGAAGTAAAAATAAAATGATGTCCCTGTACATATAATGAACAGAAGTGGTGAAAGGCCACGAGTTTGGAGTTAAAATTATGCGATTAAAAAAAAAAAAGAACAAAGATAAAGTGTAAGCAGTATGTAAATCTACAACATAAGACCTCCTTTATTCCTATCTTTCCTGAGACAGTCATTACAAAGGGCTTCCTTGCCCCTTAAAAACCCGTCGTTGACAACCAGACCTAAATTAGTGAACTTCTGATCCACTACATAGCGAGTTAAATACAAGACCATGGCGGAAATTACAAAATCTTTCAGGTACGGATTATCTGATTTTTTCGATCAACCGTTCAGTCCATCCCCTTCATTACCACGGATAATAGAGGTTCTACTGTATTATATTTGTCAGGCAATAAACTTATAATAATAATAATAATAATAATAATAATAATAATATTTTTTTATTTATTTTAGTAGGTTATTTTACGACGCTTTATCAACAGCTTAGGTTATTTAGAGTCTGAATGAGATGGTGATAATGCCTGTGAAATGAGTCCGGGGTCCAGCACCGAAAGTTACCCAGCATTTGCTCATATTGGGTTGAGGGAAAACCCCGGAAAAAACCTCAACCAGGTAACTTGCCCCGACCGGGAATCGAACCCGGGCCACCTGGTTTCGCGGCCAGACGTGCTAACCGTTACTCCACAGGTGTGGACTAATAATAATAATAATAATAATAATAATAATAATAATAATAATAATAATAATAATAATAATAATAATATTATTATTATTATTATTATTTATTAATTATGCACTGTACGTTAAGTCCCAGAATCCGAATCAATTTAAATGCAGATAATAGCACATAAATCCGTATTGCTTATTTAATTCATCGGTCTTTACATTAACGTTCGTCTTTAATTCTACGTAGGCTACACATCAATATATTTCTGAAATTATCTGCCGTAGTCAAGAAGTATGGGTACTATTTTGTATTGCTGAACATATAACATAGTTTCCCCTTCTGGAGAAACACAAATTTTCTCATTCCCACATTGTTCTCAAGTTGCCCGCCTTCGCATCGCTTTTATTTGTTACACAGATACCAAATTTGAAACGTCGGCTCCAACGTCACAGATCGCTGCGTATGTAACGTCATTGCAACATTGTATTTTCTCCTGCAATGAAGGAGAACCGTGAAACGCGTAACTGATAAATTTACAAAAGCTACTACCTAACAATCAAGATAATAAACTAAATTGTATAAATTTTAACATATAGCCTACAGTAGGTAGACATTTCTATAGGAATACATTCGTCTTATTATTGATGGAATAAACGTTATAACCCACATAAGATACTCGACCTAAAAGAGAGATAAGATTCTTCTTCAAATTACTATTTTAAACTATTCATGTTTCAGTATATTTATTATATTCTACAGTATGTATTTATTTAGAACCTAACTTAATAGGTTTACATTTATTTCAAGTTCAATTACGATACATTCTAAACTCTCCATTTTTTCAATACAAATGCTAGGGTAGCGATAAAATTGTGCGATAAGCAGCCATGATTATTTGAAAGACGTCTTTTCGTACCGTTTTATTGGTCAAAAGTAGTATGATGTAGTAAAAGTGTAATGGTCTTATATAAAATATCGAAAACTTTATATTGTCTTTTTAACAGATACCGGTATAACAAATAAAAGTCGTTAATATATAAAAGATTATATAAATAATAAAAGCACACTTATTCATGTATTAATTCGAAAATAATTTATTTTATTCAGAAATAAAGACGATTGGTAAATTTACTGTGTAAGTAAAAGAGGTTAAAGCGTTAGAAATCAGTCTGAATAAGTCTAAAAGGAATTCTTAATTGAATAAAAATATACTGATATTGAACTGGTGGCATAAGTTTCAAATTAAAAACGATACTAACATACGGAAGATTATGAAATATAAAAATACAATTTGGTGTCAAAGCAATTGTGTGAAATATGGTTGCCGAATTTGGAACTAAATTTTGTATTTATTTTAAATCGACGGAAACTTAAAGAGAGGACGCAGTTTTATGATATACATACTACAGGGACATCATTTTATTTTCACTTATATTTTTATTGTACCTGAGTTTTTTAATGTACTTCACTCCCATCCCTTCTACTAATGAATTTCAACCGTCCTCCACGCAGATCCAAGGCCACATATACAGTCATAGTAGCCATATGGTCACAGTAAACAATACGTTCCAAAAATATGTTCGCGTTTTCCAATGACTCTCAATATTGATTCATTTTCTCACAGTTACTGTCGCTCATTTTTTTACGTCGCATCCCGGTTTCCTCCACTAGCTTCTATTCACCTCTCTGTAAAGGCTAGTGGCTGGGTTGTCTTAGCTCTTATCTATGTACATTAGTTTTTGTTAGGAATTGGACGTCTGCGTAATATTATACCCATACAACTGCTTAAAATAAGTTAAATAAAAGGGCCTCGTTAAGTAATTAACTGTCACGTGATCCCCCCTTTCTACGACCCTGCGACACAACCACTTGGATGGGTAGTAAATAGCATGTCTGAGTAATTTCATCTTTTCCGATTGGGCAGAAGTGAAGATTGAATTTACAATACGTAAGGTATTTTTATAGAATAGGTCCAGATTTATTTCAACATGAGTTACTGGTATGAAGGAAGAAACTGGTAATTGGAATTAGGTACAATAGTATATAGTACAATAATATGCACATTAGAACTGAAGTCTGTATCGAAATGAACTGCCATCATTTTTTAAAATGTGTTTAAATATCCATATTACGATTATTTTTCAATTTAACTTCAGTCTCTAAATTGTATGCTATTGTGCTGTAGACAGTATAATATACACTGCATAATGAATACGTCCGCATGGACAGCTTAGTTCGTGAGTAAAAGCACTTATTGTTAATACAGTACTGTATTTTGATTAAACAAAAACCTAATGAATTTATCAAAATCAAAAGTGTGATATTTCCTAGTTTACGTAAATGGATGAACCACTTTTCTTCCTCTTATACCTAGTAAAGTGATTTGTTTGTATATTACGCCAGTATCATCGAACTCAAGTCGTGGAAGGGGATAATAAACGGTGTTTTCGGTTCTCAACAAGGTATAGCCAGGTTAATATTAGAAATGTTAGTAAAAATAAAATGATGTCCCTGTATATGATGTTTACACTTACTTATCATAAAAGAAATACTGAAAGAAAAATGGTAAGGAAGCACACTTTTACTCTTTCCATTTTATTAAGTTATATAGGAACTGAATCAAAATGCCCATGTCAAAATCTTGCTGATTTTTTTGTGCATTATGTTACTACAGATAACATACTAAAAGTACATGATTCTTGATTGAAAACTATGAAATAATGCAACATTGTAGAAGCAAATGTGAAGAAACTTATTACAATATTTAGCAATGGTTTGATATATGCTTTAGCAATGTATATCTATTCACGAACCGGCACCTGTTAACAGATATTTCATTGTAAATTTCACTGAACCGGAATTCCAAACAGATAAACCGACTCTATCTTGTTAATGTGGCGCGATTCAGATAAATTACAGCCATATGAGTAATCGCCATATACACTGTGATTATACAAGAATGAGTGATTGGTATTTATTTCAAATTGTAACTATTTTTAAGAAGAATGAGAGAATTATTTAATGGTAGAGGATTGTGTAATTTCTAATTTCTTTGTTACTTGTTTAATACTTTCAATTTTTTTTGGTACGTCACAGTTAAGTAAGTCAAACCTTAAATCCACCGCCAAAAATCTTCGAAAATTAAAGGGCGGCCCAAATTTAACAAAATAACCGAAATAGATATTTAATAACAATTATATAGGCCTAACTCAGGCCGTTTTTAAAGTAATCACAAAATTATTTCGCCATTTTACTCAAAAACCCAATGTACAAATATTTTACATTAGATTTTTAATATTTCACATGGATACAAAAATACAAACTTATGAATATGATTAATATTATTGTTCTATTATCAGTGATTTGCTTATTGGACATTATTTTCACATAATGTACATAAAATATATCCTATTCCTAATCTAGACTTACAGTCTACTAAAGATGTGTTCAAAATCCAATGAACTTACCTTTAGTGATTTGTGAGTTGTAGGCTATTCATTTCTGTAAGTGCATTTCAGAAAATCAAAATTTGCGGGAAATCAACAAACAACAGCGTCCCATTTAAAATTCCAGCCCGCATAAAATGGCTACTAGTGAGTAATGACCTACAATCGTGCAAAATGGCAAAGAGACTGGAGAATGCTGGGTTTGCAGTGAAAGACCTGCCCTCGGGCAGAACATTATGAATGAATGAATAGCCTACCTTACAAAATTAATTGTAGAGCCTTAGGCATGAATTCCATATGCACCGCATCTTGAATATCCGAAAAGACTCTAAGCATAAGTTTGCCTGCTTAATAATAATAATAATAATAATAATAATAATAATAATAATAATAATAATAATAATAATAATAATAATAATAATAATGATTTATTTTAGCTGGCAGAGTTAAGGCCGTAAGGTCTTCCCTTCCACTCAACCAGCAAAAAGTGTATATACATATGGATGAACTTACAAAGAATTCAACAATTTGATTTAGGTGAGAGTTACATATATAAAAGAGTTATTTACGAATTAAACAACAAAATACTATGAACTATTAATTAAACACTGAAATAAACTGTGTAGCAGAATTAATCTAAAATACATAGAATGTTAATATATTTCAAATAATATTAGATAATAGAAAGAGATTATTATGAGACAATTTTTAATGTGCTTGATGACACAGCCTTGAACGTTTTGAGTGCAGGTGATACTTTGTGGCGGAACTGCATTGTCATCGGATGTGATGTACCCAGCTTTCGTCACTTGTGGCGATGTTCTTTAAGAATTCATCACCTTCTCGTTCGTAGTGCAGAAGCAATTGTTGGCAAATATCTAATCTCTTCTGTTTCATGTGAGGAAGGAGCATTCGAGGCAACCATCTTGCGAAAATTTTCCTGAATCCCAGTTCTGCATTAATTATCACCTGCACACGCTCCCTTGGTATGCAACATTGGATTGACAGGTGTTCCTGCGTTATGCGATGATTCCCTGTAATGATTTCATTGATACGATTCCGTTGAGCGTCATGAGTTGCAGTACGTGGTCTTCCACTGCGTCCTTTGTCACACAAGTTGAGAGTTGCACCAGGTTCAATACGAGCACGAGCAGACCAACGTCGCATAGTACTGATGTCGACACATTGATCACGATAAACAGCCTTCAATCTCCCATGAATATCTATAGGGGGCACATTTTCGGTTGTTAAAAACTCGACCACAGCACGGTGCTTCAGACGCACCGACCTACTGCTGGTATACGCCGCCATGTTTCAGGCTATAACTCAGAGTTCTCTACTGGCAGAGGTACGAAATTTGTGTCACTGAAAGCAGAAACGTCACTGAATACAATGTACTATCACTTACTTACTTACTTACTAAACCCGTAGGTTCATTGTCGCCCTCACATATGCCCGCCATCGGTCCCTATCCTGCGGAAGATTAATCCAGTCTCTATCATCATATCCCACATCCCTCAAATCCATTTTAATATTATCCTCCCATCTACGTCTCGGCCTCCCTAAAGGTCTTCTTCCCTCCGGCCTTCCAACTAACAATCTATATGCATTTCTGTATTCGCCCATACGTGCGAGATGCCCTGCTCAACTCAAAAGTCTGGATTTAATGTTCCTAATTATGTCAGGTGAAGAATACAATGCGTGCAGTTCTGTGTTGTGTACCTTTCTCCATTCTCCTGTAACTTCATCCCTCTTTGCCCCAAATATTTTCCTAAGCACCTTATTCTCAAACACCCTTAACTTATTTTCTTCTCTCAAAGTGAGAGTACAAGTTTCACAACCATAAAGAACAACCGGTAATATAACTGTTATATAAATTTTATTCTAATTTTCAGATTTTTTGACAGCAGACTGGAAGATAGAAGTTTCTCAACCGAATAATAACAGGCATTTCCCATATTTATTCTGCGTTTAATATCCTCCACACCTGTGGAGTAACGGTTAGCGCGTCTAGCCGCGAAACCAGGTGGCCCGGGTTCGATTCCCGGTCGGGACAAGTTACCTGGTTCAGGTTTTTCCGGGGTTTTCCCTCAACCCAATATGAGCAAATGCTGGGTAACTTTCGGTGTTGGACCCCGGACTCATTTCACCAGCATTATCACCTTCATCTCATTCAGACGCTAAATAACCTTTGATGTTGATAAAGCGTCGTAAAATAGCCTACTAAAAAAAGTATCATTTATATTTGTTACTGTTGCTCGCAGGTATTTGAATTTTTCCATCTCTTCAAAGGTAAATTTCCAATTTTCATATTTCCATTTCGTACAATATTCTCGTCACGAGACATGATTATATACTTTGTGTTTTCGGGATTTACATTTTTAACTATATTCAAAGCGACAAAAAAAGGAGGCATTACTTTTGAGCATACCCTCGTAGAACTATACCAGAGCAAAGTGTTTTCCTGATTTTGTATGCTTTTTTACGATTAATTTACTATAAATAAATATGAAATATTAAAATACAACATTTAAACACTTGAAAATTTAAATAAATAGAATTCAAATTATATAAGTTTCAAAACTCAGTTACAGTGTTCCTTAAAGGAGTTATCAAATAAAAAAATACAAATATTTCCAAAACTCAAAGCATATGCCAAAGAATTCATTCAATTGCTTCTGAACGCTAACCTTACAAATCCCGAGAGTGCAAATAAATCAAAGTTCTGTTCCATTATAGCACACAAACACTTCAACGGTTGCATCCAAAGATCGTCCGTGAAGGAGGTGTCTCGTCCGGGAATTGATCCCACAACTTTCTGATTAGGATGCGGAAGCCTTTATGCCTACGTAACTTCTTTGGGGGGTCCCGGAAGAGGAAACAACGGCGAACTGAGAGTCCCACAAGAAATAAGTTTGTGAGAAGAGGAGGGAATAAGGGAAGAGAAGAGAAGCCGGTGAAGCGAGGAGGAGGGAATGTTATTATGCAGAAGACGCGACAGTGGCGGCAGCGGAACGCTTGTGTTCCAGTCAGGGCGACGAGACTTGCAGCCTGACGAGATGAGCTGGACATTCGTAGAGTTCTTCATGGAAACTACTCTTCCTGAATTCTTGACCCGGAACTATTATCTTTCAGTATTTATTCTGCTCTTATATTACTCTCTTCAAATTATTTTACACTAATTAAGATGTTAATTCTTAATTTCAAGGGAATCCCACTACATTTGATAGAAGTAATTAAAGATATGTATGGAAAAACAAAAATAAAAATAAATCAAAGAGAACCCATAAGCATATCAGGAGGAGTAAGACATGGTTGTCCATTACCAACCACTCTTTTTAATACGAGGGGGATCCAGGAAATAACGACCGTTCGCACATACCCGCCGCGCAGCTGACTCCCCTTCCTTGTTTGAAGGTCAACTGGCTTCCTTAACATGTGTTCTCATAATGTTGTGAGTACTGGTTGTAACAAGTCGCCATTGTGCATTTTGTGTTACTTCAAAATGAACGACGTGATTGATAATCCCGCCGACTGTGAGGTGAGGAGTGTGATTCGATTTTTGAATGCCCGACATTTGAAACCTGCAGAAATTTACCGGCAATTGAAAGAAGTGTATGGTGATACTGTAATGAATGAAAGAAATGTGAGAAAATGGTGCGAAATGTTCAAGATTGGGCGAACAAATGTCCACGATGAAACTCGACCCGGACGCCCATCACTCATCACAGAAGACCTGAAGACTAAAGTGAACGACAGAATCTTGCAAGACAGGCGCACATCACTCGACGAATTGCATATTGCCTTTCCTGACATTTCTCGTTCTTTGCTTGGTGAAATTGTGTCGCAACATCTTGGCTACCACAAAATCTGTGCCCGCCCGCACACTGCTGCTTCAACTCGAGAATTGCTCAATCAATTCGGTTGGGATATCTTTGATCATCCGCCCTATAGTCCAGACCTTGCTCCTAGCGATTTTCACCTTTTCACTAAGCTGAAAGACTTTCTGGGTGGTACGCGTTTTGGAAGTGATGAAGAGTTGAAGAAGACAGTGAACACCTGGCTTAATGAACTGGCGGCAGAGGAGTATAACACGGGAATTCTAAAGCTAGTGAACAGATACAACAAATGTTTAAATGTAGGTGGTGATTATGTAGAGGAGTAAAGGAAGCTTCAGTTATGTAACAGACTTTGTTTTTTAAAATAAATATTTTTTTTTAATTATTACAACAAAAAGGTCGTTATTTCCTGGATCCCCCTCGTATATATCTAGACGACATGATGAGATCATGGAAAGAAATAACAATAGGAGGAATTAATTTAAAAATAAAATAATAATAATTTAATAAAAACGTTAGAATTTGCAGATGATCAGATTTTAATTGCAAAAACAGAGGACGAAATGCAGAGAATGCTAGACTATATAAATTAAACGAAATAAAAAAAAAAAATACAACATGGAAATATCACCAGGAAAAACAAAGGCAATGGCTTTCAAGGGCCCTTATCCAGTTCGGACAAAGATAATTTTAGAAAATAAAGCAATAAAACAAATTTCAAAATTCAATTTCCTACGTTGCGAAATAACATACACAACAGAAACAGATATAAATAATAAGTTAAACAAGTTTAATTATATAACAGGAACACTAAAAAGAACCTTGAAAAATAAAGCCAGAAAGGACTCCTTAATAAAATTATATAAGACGATGGCAGTTCCTACAATTACTTATGGATCCGAAACATGGACAATGACGGCACAAAATATAACTAGAATACAAGCTGCTGAAATGAAATTCCTCAGGCCAATAGCAGGATATCAAAGAACAGATAAGAAACACAATACAGAAATAAGACAGCAACTAAACTTAGAGGAACTAAATACAATAATAGTGAAATACAGAACAAGTTGGGAAAACCACTTAACAAGGATGACGGACAATGGAATACCAAAAGCAGCATACAACTACTCACCACGAGGAAAAAGAAACTTAGGAAGACCTAAGAAAACATGGAGGCAGCAACAATTTGGAGCTGGAACAGGCTAATGGAAGGCCTAAACCGTGATGTAGAAGAAGAAGAAGAAGAATAATTTCAATTCTGGAATCCGCCCATGAGCACGAGTTCTACTCTTTCAGAGGCGAGCTAAAGTTTTTCCGTTTATATTATATTTTATGCTCGAACATGCTGAAATGTAGTAATTATACACCTGGTAGTAACCCTTTAATGCACCTTATTAAAGTATACCTATTCATTATAGTTCAGTTGTTCAGCCAATGAGAAATCACCATTGTACCATTATAAAAGCGCAAGTATCGATTTTTCTCGGATATGCAATCGAAAGACGACTAACGAAAAGTCACGTAGGCTGGAAATCCAATACTGTCTCAGAAGATTGTGTTCTGTTACTATAATAATTAGCGTTAATTGTAAATAATATTCAAATAAATTCAATTTGTGATCTCGTTTTTCAATTCTAAATCAATTTCCAGGTTATATCAAGACTAATTTTCGTGTTATTCTCTATATTATATCAAGGTCAATGACATTCGTTCCTCGGAAAAAATCAATATTTTCGCGTCTGCGCACATCTCACAATTTAGAAGGTCAGTTCCCCTCCTCACTTGCATAACCATAACATGAATACTTATGAATAATTTCAAGTTAGAAATATGGTCGAGCATAAAGAGTCGTATGAAACTTGCCTATAATGGTAATTAAGATGCTCGTATGAAAATTGTGAAACTCGCTTGCTCTCGTTTCATAAACAAACATATTCGCGTCTTAATTACTACCATTATAGGCTCGTTGCATAATGTACGATTATTTTACAATTATTAGCAAAATAAATAAATAAATAGTACAATAAACAAATAATAATAATAATTATAATAATAATTTATTACGAAATATGTAATTATATGACTTTCTTGTGTTAAATTCTATCGTACCTGGTTCACATATTTCGACCTATTATGTGTCATCCTGAGGACTGCGGATGACTCATAATAGATCGAAACATATTAACCAGGTACGATAGAATTTAACACAAGAAAGTCACATAATACATATTCCGAAGTGATACAGTATTAAAAGTTGTGTAATCAAGATGTATGGATAATTTATTCGTAGAATAAAGATGAGTCACATTTTTTAAATATAAAAACCACTCTAGCACCCACAGAAAAAGTACTTACTCGTACTCAAGGAGCATTCCAAAAAAGTTTAAGGTATTTTATTAATTAACACAATAAAAATAAAAAGGGAGAGAGAGAAAAGAAAAACACAGATAATACCAATTGAAACTATTTCATATTTTCTCCCTAAGGAATTTTATCGTTTTTTTTTAATAAGGAGCACTACCAAATTGAATGTTTGGTAACATAACTGTTATCTTATTATAGGGCCTTGGACCGGAGTTGCAACAGCGATTATAAGCTACAGGTTTGGTACATTTAGGTTCTGCCAGACATAATACAGTATGTTGTCTGATCTTTTAGTTATATATAGGCGAATCCAGAAATGTATATAGAGTGTTAGTTAGGAGGCCGGAGGGAAAAAGGCCTTTGGGGAGGCCGAGACGTAGATGAGGATAGGCCTACTATTAAAATGAATTTGAGGTAAGTGGTGATATGAAGATAGAGACTGGATTAATGTTGCACAGGATAGGGACAGATGGCGGGCTTATGTGAGGGCGGCAATGAACCTCCAGGTTCCTTAAAAGCCATTTGTAAGTAAGTTTATGTGAATACAAATTAGCCTAAATATGTTTAGGCTTTTATGAACGAAACTCAAGGTGACACTTATAAATTTGACGGAAATCAAATAATTTAAATTCAAAATACAACAGTTCTCAGGGTTAATCAAGAGCTTATAAGACATATTTTTATTATTCGTACCTGTAGCAGTGTTATGAATGTATGTATGTATGTATGTATGGTAATGTAATGTAATGTATGTATGTATGTATGTATGTATGTATGTATGTATGTATGTATGTATGTATGTATGTATGGTTGTATGTATGGTAATGTAATGTTATGTATGTATGTATGCATGCATGCATGTATGTATGTATGTATGTATTCGCATTGCAAATGGGTAAAATACCCGGTGGCATTGGTACTAAAAGCACAACCCCATTCTATAATACCATACTGTAATATAGCTTGTACTAATCCGAGGTAAATCGTTCGTAAATTATGGATATCAAGTAATTTCGTAGAATAACAAAATAGTGTGTAATTTTTCTTAATCTATTGCAAAGAAAAGGAACATGTTTATCCCAACGTAAGTATTAGTCGATTATTATTCCGAGATACATAACTTCAGGAGATTCATTTAAAATAGGACAGTTACTATTATTAGAAGATCAATTAGGATGTATGGATTTTTTTTAATTCAAGAGTAGAATGAATTATCACTATTATTTTATTGTTATTTTTATTCTTTTTGCTATTGTTGTTATTGCTGTTACTTTTTTATTATATGATTATTATTATTATTATTCGTATTATTATTATTATTGATATTATTAAATTTTCCAGTAAAAACAAATTTAAACTTGCCTTTATATTAGGCCTATATTATGTAAATTCGAAGACTAACGACTCAGCAGTCTAGCTATTTCATAAAACCTACCTTTATGGTACATATTACGTTTTCATACACACTCTAGCTCACCGTCAAAGTAAACACATACAAAGCGATGATGTGAGCATAGTGTTTCGAATAGCAAGATCTCAAGAGGAGAATGGAAGTAAATTCCAACAAGCATGTAACAATTCAAGGGTATAAGGATCAGGCAGGGTAACATCTTCACTCCGAAGTACCAAAGGAACCCCAAGAGATAACACAGCGTCACTTCAACGAATTTGACTATTGATATCGTTGAGGTCTCTTGGTTGGTAACCGGGTGATGTGGATGGATTGATGTCTGGTTTTGCCCCTCTGAGGTTACGGCTCGTTTGCAAGGGAAATGAACTTGCAGGCGAGCACCAATGTTCCGCCATGCTGCAGAAGGAGGGCATCCCACTGTGACGACCAGTAATTGAACGCAAGCAATATCTCCATACTAACTACCTAAGAGCACAATACTTGCTCACAACAATCTTGGCTCAGCAGAAAACGAACCTATTGCAAACGCACTACGCGTATATGTTACGAGATCGATTTTTCTGTTACTTGTACTGATGATTTTTCATGTAACTCCCATTTTCAACTGCATACAAGAGTTAATGGCGGATCTCATAAGTTACAAAACATAGAAATATTGTAAATTGAAGACGTAGCTGCAATAAGGGCCCATACTCCAAAATGTTGTTCTGATATATATATATATATATATATATATATATATATATATATATATATAGCGTTGAAATTTTTAAAGCAGTGCACTAAATGCACTAACCAATGAATATGAACCTGTTGGATAAGTAGTATTGTGTTTATTTCATTATATAAAAGAAATACAAAAAGCATTTTAATCCAATGTTATATATTTAAAGAATAATGTATAAAAATAATGCATGTTATGGGCCCCTTTTCTGGAGAACGTACTTTCAATTAAAAAATAAATATAAGCCTTTATGAAAATTTATTATTATTTATATTTTTATATAAAATACAGCAATAGGCCTATCATTAATAATATTCATTAGAATTTTTTAGTACTTGAGATATTTTCCACGAAACATAGCAAATAACGAAGATTTCCAAAAGTTAGAAATGGTTTCAAAGCAAAATAACGAATCATGAATATTTAGACTTTATGACATTTTTTCCATACAAAATAACAAATCACGAACATTTTGAAAAATTAAAAATATTTTCAAAACAAAATAAGGAATAGAAATTTATCAAACAAGGTAACACATCATAAACTTGTTGAATAGTAAAAAATGTTTTTCAAGCAAGGTAGGACATTATTTTTGTTCATTCCACATCCATATTTTCCACACGATTTCCCTCCTCATCTCTGTCATCACTTTCACTCTCCTCTTCATCTTCTATAGTCTCGGAAGATTGGAAAAGAGACTCATAAAATGAGCGGCTTTCCTCTTGTGCATATGGAAATAACTCTCTGACATCCTTAACTTCACTTTTCTTCAGTGGAACTCGAGACGCTGATTGAAGATCCATCTTGGAGGGCAGTTTTTCATGTATGAACATGTTCTATAGATAAAGGCCAATAACATATATTAAAATAAACAGGTTTACTAGCATTGTTGTTAAAAATTTCTTAACAAAACTTTGTGGGTATAACAATGAAACTATGGAGAATCGATTTATGCATTCTCCGGAAAAAGGGCCTATGGGCCCTTACTGCAGCTACGTATTCAATTACTAACAGAAAGTAATGTAAAAATCAATAAATAGTATTAAACTCTTTCAAAACACTTTCAAATAAGTTTCTGAAGTAATTGATTTTGCTTATATCTTTCACTCGTAATTTCCTAATAATCTTGAGTTGTCTACTTTAGCTCGACATAAATGTTCTATCCAACTCCTTTATTGTGTTAATATTAAGGAATTTACCTGGCGACTAGTTTCGAAGTGTTCTCTTCATTGTCCAAAGCCAGACTTCCAAACAAGTTGCCAGGTAAATTCCTAAATATTAACACAATAAAGAAGTTGGAAAGTTAAACAGTAAAATATAGCCTAAGTTTCGAAAGTGTATATAGAAAAATGAATAATATATTTTAAAATTAGATAATTATTCTTATTGTTATTATTACTGTTGTCATTTTTTATTATTAGACAATTATTATTATTATTATTATTATTATTATTATTATTATTATTATTATTATTTTCAAAAAGGCATATGACTCGGTTAAGAGAGAAGCTTTATATAATATTCTTATTGAATTTGGTATTCCCAAGAAACTAGTTTGATTAAATAAAACGTATCTCAGTAAAACTATAGTAGAGTCCGAATAGGCCAGTTTATATCTGATCCTTTTCCAATTCACTGAGGGATAAAGCAAGGAGATGCACTATCACCTTCGCTCTAGAATATTCCATTAGGAAAGTTCTGGATAACAGACAGGGTTTGGAATTGAAAGGGTTACATCAGCTTCTTGTCTATGCGGATGGAGTGAATATGTTAGGAGAAAATCCACAAACGATTAGGGAAAACACGGAAATTTTACTTGAAGAAATTAAAGATATAGGTTTGGAAGTAAATGCTGAAAAGACAAAGTATATGATTATGTCTCGTGGCCAGAATATTGTCCGAAATGGAAAAATAAAAATTGGAGATGTATCCTTCGAAGAGGTGGAAAAATTGAAATATCTTGGAGAAACAGTAACGAATATAAATGACACTCGGGAGGAAATTAAACGCAGAATAAATACGGGAAATGCCTATTATTATTCTGTTGGGAAGGTTTTGTCATCTAGTCTCCTGTCAAAAATTCTGAAATTTAGAATTTATAAAACAGTTATATTACCGGTTGTTCTGTAGGGTTGTGAAAGTTTGTCTCTCACTTTCAGAGAGGAACAGAGATTAAGGGTGTTTGAGAGTGAGGTTCTTAGGAAAATATTTGGGGCTAAAACGGATGAAGTTACAGGAGAATGGAGAAAGTTATACAACACAGAACTGCATGCATTGTATTCTTCACCTGACATAATTAGGAACATTAAATCCAGACGTTTGAGATCGGCAGGGCATATAGCACGTATGGGCGAACCCAGAAATGCACATAGGGTTTTAGTTGGGAGGCCGGACGGAAAAAGACTTTGGGAAGGTCGAGATGTAGATGGGAAGATAATATTAAAATGGATTTGAGGGAGGTGGGATATGATGATAGAGACTGGATTAATCTCGCACAGGATAGGGACCGATGGCGGGCTTACGTGAGGGCGGCAATGAACCTCCGGGTTCCTTAAAAGCCAGTTGTCTGTAAGCACTATTATTATTATTATTATTATTATTATTATTATTATTATTATTATTATTATAAATTACCATCCTGTGGGCAAGAGATCCTTGGGCAGACCGTTCAAGAGTTGACAAGAAACCGTAACGGGGCCACTAGGCCCAATACATGGAAGGATGATGATGATTATTATTTCTCTTTTACGTGATAACATAACTTTTATGGTACATATTATGTTTTCTCACATACTTCAGCTCGGCATCAAAGTAAAGACATATAAAGCGACGATGCGAGCAAAGTGTTTCGAATAGCAAGATCTCAAGAGGAGAATGGAAGTAAACTCCAACAAGCATGTAACAGTTCAAGAGTATAAGGAACAGACTGAGTAACATCTTTACTGGGTTGTATCAAAGACACCCCCAGAGATAAGACAGCGTCACTTCAATTGAACTGTGGACAACGAGAAGAAAACGAGTACAATACAGGCGTCAGAAATGAAATTCCTTCTACAAGTTAAGGGTTATAAAAAACTGACTCGTGTGAGGAATGATGATAAAAGATATGAATTACTGTAAACATCTACATATAATATGAATGACAAAGTAAATGATTATAAAAATATTTGAAAAGAACTACAGAGGATGCCAGATGCGAAGTTGTCCAAGCACATATGGATATATCGACCTATAGGAAGGAAATCTATCTGTAGAGGCAGAACGAGATGGATGGAGGGACTTTGAAGACTGAACAGGCATATTGCCTAATCCATGAAAAGAAGAAGAAGAAGAGAAATAATAAGGAAGAATAATATAAGGATAACTATAAAATTTCCAAATATATAATTTCTTTCTTTCACGTGTAGAAACTTGGTTACCTTGTTGACTACTTTCAACCTGTTGTAGGCTATCTTCAGAACTGGGTGGTCTGAAGGAACGAAGGACAATACATTCACTTTCTCTTATGTTTAGAATCACGCATACTTCCACTCCGAATTATCTGCTATCGCGCTTTCAATTTCTTACAACTCTTCGAAACCGGCATCAAGCACTTCTTTCTATCCTTCATCACAGAACGTCTTTATACTCATCCTCCTACACTGTAGAAATACCTCGCCTCTGGAATTCGTTACCTAATGACGTCAGGGACTACCGGACTTCATCACAATTCAAAATTAAATTGGAAAATTTTGTCTTATTTAATGCTTTTTAGGTATTGCTAGAAGTGTTGATTTGTGGTTTTTTACTCTACATAGATTAAAATTGCAAGTTTCTTGTTTATGTTAGTTAATTAGGTATTAATTACAATACTTAATCATTCATCTAAATTTTGTGTGACTGCAACCTGTGTATAATTTTGTGTGGCTTTACTTTGTTTATAGTGTAAAGGTAAAGGCATCCCCGTAACATGTCACTTGGGGGGCATGGAGGTAGAGCCCCATACTTTCCATGACCTCGGTACTAGAATGAGGTGGTGTGGTCGGCACCACGCTCTGACCGCCTTTCACCCCCCGGAAAGACCCGGAGGCTGAGTGAACCTCGGGGCCATTCGGAAAGTTTGGCAACGAGAAAAAAATCCTGTCACTACCTGGGATCGAACCACGGATCTTCCAGTCCGTAGCTAGCTGCTCTACCATCTGAGCTACCCGGCCACTTGTTTATAGTGTGATTTTTCTTTTTATTTCTATTATTGTATTTGTATTTCTGGTATTGTATTGTATTTATTAACATTCCATGGTATTCATACATTACTTTACAGCTAGAATATCGAACAAGTCAAAAAACTTAATACTATTATAAAGGCTTAATTTATAGTCACAGTCTAGATGAAATATATACAGACGAGATTTACAATATAGTTTACAAGTACAACACATAGTTTAGTGTCAATTTCATGAAGCGTTATTGAATGTCATGAATTCACCTTCAGAATAGAAGGCGTGAGAAATTAGGTACTTCTTTAATTTGGTCCTAAATAATTTTATGTTTTGAGTTTCATTTTTTACATCCATAGGGAGGCTATTAAAAATTTTTTTACTGCCATATGACACACCCCTTTTTGATAGCATGATAGACTTGCCGATGGAGTATGAAAGTCATTTTTTTGACGTGTATTTATGCTATGAACTGTTGAATTAATTACAAAGTTTTCACGATTACATACGAGGAAGATTATTAATGAAAAGATATACTGACAAGCCATGGGAATTATTTGTAGTTTTTTGAAAATAGTCCTACACGATTCCCTAGATTTGGCACCTACTATTATTCTAATTACTCTGTTTTGTAATAGGAATATACTCTTACTATCTGTGGAATTTCCCCAGAATATTTTTCCAAAACTTATTACTGGTGGTGTGGAAGAGAAGGCCTGATGGCCTTAATGACACCAGAATAAATAAATAAATAAATAAATAAATAAATATATAAATTCATAAATAAATACATAAATAAATAATTTATTTATGACTATCAATATCTTGACTACAACGAGAAGAACATTACGTTCAGAGTGCGGAATAATTCCGATTATCTCCTGCTTTCGTTTCATATTCTGCCTGACCAAGGATAATAGCTTTAATATTAGCTTAGACAGCAGAAGGAGAGTTCTGCAGACCGACGGAGAGCCAATCGATTCAGGAAATGTGTACCTGCGTCTGTGGAAATAATTGCTTAACATTGTGCCAACAAGCACATTCAAGTCCCTTCGGACTTCCATTGTATCAGAAGAAAACGTACGAGTTACGGCTCCAGAACAAAGCAAGTCAGCCAGCCATCCCAAGTTCAATATCGTGCAGATTCGTTCTCGTTCCATGGCTTTTTCTCTGTGCAGAGATATTTTCAATAGTTGTGCGTGAAATCAGGAAAAAGATGTTGTAATTTCTTCAACATTTTGTGTTTTAATTGTACAACATGTTTGGCAGTTAGACGTAAAGATCCGAAATAATTTTCTATCCCATTTAGAGAATATATCTAATAGAAATGCGTCATAATTGTTATTGTTTTTATTTTATATTTAAAGATAAAACCTAAGGTGAAAGATGGTTGACAGTCTGTGCTCAAAACTCAAGGAATGATATGTAATTTCAGGCTACGAAATACTCTTACGTTGGAGGGATGTTAGAGATTCCACTTTGCGCAGGGTTTAAGCTAGAAAATAAATAATTGTCGCAAAAATGCACAAATGAAAAATAATATTTGTGCAAATTGCGAAATGCTTATGCAATATTACTAATAAGTGTGCAGAAAGATAAAATTAATAAAGTATGCATAAACAAAAATTTCCTACTTACATATTTATAAATAATTTTCAGTAAAAGTTATTTATTATAACAGTTATATAACGCTTATATTAGCAAATCAAAAATATTGATTTCATAGTTCGTACAGAAGCAGTGATTTTTCTGCCGAATTATAATAGTAATATGCGTTACAAGAGCGGTATGTTGAAGTTTTCATGTTCGAGAAAAAGTTTGAAAAAGCGAAACGTAGTTGAGCTTTTTTAATTTCCGAGAATTGAAAGAAAACGTACCCCTCGTGTATCGTACATTATTTTGTGCGAAGATCGTTTATTACATATCTGAAAGAGGAATTTCTAATTAGTTGCAATGAAATCTCCATCTTGGTTTCTGTTCAATGACGGCAAATTTGCAAAACAAAAATATCTATCTGCAACATTGTTGCTTTAAAATCTTTTCTGTGTTTACTATACTCCAGCAGGCCGTGATATACGTCTGTCTTTTTTTCCCCAGTCTATAAATGCGAACTTAAATCAAACGGTAAGGTTATGTAATGAGTCTGGAATCTTGTTGATTTTTTCACGGCTTCCTTAATGTTACTTGCATCACGAATGCAGTAACTTTAGTGGAGTTGTAGAGTTTACTTAATTTTTGCAAATATTTAAAAACAATCATTAACAGTGCACTTTAGGTGAAATTGCAGTGGTAAGTTTCCAATTTATAATTATTACTATATTGAACATCTCTAAAAATAATATGTTAAAAGCCTAAAGCAGTAAAATCAATATGTCACTTAAGCGGTAAGAAGAGGGAAATTGTTATGTGTGTTAGGTTGTGAATACTGAATGTGGAATTTTAGACTTTCCGCGGATTGGTTTTGTGCGGAAACCAAGCAAATACGCACGATCTCGCACAAAATAATTATCTACATTTCGTATTGTAAACCATAGACGCAACATAGGTGTTATATCTGGGTATTACTGTCACGACATCGAATTTCGCCTACCTCGTTGGCAAAATTATGTGCCGTACTGACTTCGATGTAAATCTGTCATAGTATCTACCTTACAAATTTATAATATCGCCATTTACTGGCAGGTTGGAAAACGGCCTACAGTGTGTCAGGGCTTGAGGTAAATTCCTCTATGACATGAACTCTCGAAAAAGACATTTTTTTTTTTGTAGCTGAAGCCGAAAGTCGTCTGTGCATAGTTCTTTCTGACTGCCGTCTTAAAATAGTTGAAGTTGAGTGACTTAAAAATAAAGCTTTTAGAAGTCATTGAGGCGACAAATTGGAAGAAGAAGGTTGAGTTCATATCAAACTTTTCGTTTAAAAGTTTCCACATTGTCGTTTTCTGCGCATTCTTGTCTGACATATTGAAGGCATTCAATGCGGATGAAGTAAAATACAGCACTTTCTTACTTTATCACTCTTCCAGGTCTGGAGTAAGTATTTGAACCCTTCAAAATGATATAGTCGTCTACATCAAGTGATTACCATTCGTTGAATTACAGATTCATACATAGTTGAGATAATGGAATTAATTACCGATTAAAATCTTGGTACTATTCACTTCGGGAGGAAATTACAATTACTTTTTCCATCGACTTAAGACGTAAGTGCAAGTTTGAACCAATAAATTTATGAGATTTGCGATAAATTAATTAGTTTAAAAATTGTATATTTATTACGTATAACTACTTTTCTATATAGATCATTTTTTAAATTATTAAGTTTGTACTTTTGTGAACTAATATCAATAAATATATCACTATCACTATCCATCGATTGTAATTACCACAGCCTGTTTTAATAGGTGGTCATTTATTCTTCCTTACATATGTATCATCTATAATCTACTCTTGTTTTTTAAGTCAGTACCCAATTTTGACTTCCAGATAGACCAACTCTTACGGCCATTATTTTATAATATTTAGGCAATTTTAGTGCTATTGCCCGAAAAGATTAAACGAAACCGGTATCTTATTATAGGTTTGAATAAAGGAAAAATAGAATAACTCTTCTCGGGTTCTCAGCCAGGTGAGTTGGAGATCTGCTTCCGAGCCTTCGATAGCTAGCTCTGCCATCTTCTTCAGGGAATGAAGTGATGTTGGACCATGTCTTCTTCCTACTTGGTTATTTAACGACGCTGTGTCAACTACGAAGTTATTTAGCGTCGATGGAAATTGGTGATAGCGAGATGATATTTGGCGAGATGAGGCCGAGGATTCGCCGTAGATTACCTGACATTTGACTTATGGTTAGGGAAAACCTCGGAAAAAACCAAACTAGATAATCAGCCAAAGCGGGAATCGAATCCGCGCCCGAACGCAACTCCGGATCGGTAAGCAAGCGCCTTAGCCGACTGAGCTACGCCGGTGACTGGATCATTACTAGCCGGTATATAGTACAGGGTGTTCCATTTATCTTGTGCGCCTATTATAACTTTTTTTTTTGGATAGGTATTGGAATTTTTGTTTTTGAGAGTTATGTTAGAACGAGGGGCTAACATGAGTGTAGAGATTTGGTGCATGTAACTACATTATGGTACAAGATACACGTGACGTCATCAGTTTTTCAAATAGCACTACATAGTTTAATCACATTACATTGAGTACGCACATTAAGACAAGTTCAAAAATGTATCAAAATGTCATCTTTCCAATCAATAACAGCAAAATGCAAAATGAATGTCATCAGAATATGCCGTTTGTTGTGGTGCCCCATTCATCTTGTGCATTAACTCACATAAAACTATAGACGACTGACGTCCGTACACGTCGTGTGTTGTGTGTTTGATGTCTTAACATGTAAACAAACCACAACTGTCGACGCTACAATCCACGTGCAGTGGCCTCCACGTTCTCCGGGCTTGTCGCCACTCGACTACTTCCTGTGAGGAACTGTAAAGGACAGTGTGTACCAGAATATTCTGACAAAATCAGACGACATGCAGCAACGCATTCAGGCTTGTGTGTCCATTCACCCAGCAACATGCCGGGCAGTCATATACGGTCTTTCGGGGAAAGCCTTCGAATGTGTATTAATGTGAATGGTCACCATTTGGAACTTCTGTGACGCTAAAAGCATAAACATTATCACATTGGGAGTTTTGTTGTGATACTTTTTTAACTCGTCTTAATGTGTGTAATCTATATAACATATTGAAAGTAAGTAGTGCCAGTTGAAAAATTGATGACGTCATGTGTATCTTGTGCCATAATATAGTTACATGCATCAAATCCCCATACTCATGTTAGCCCCTCGTTCTATCATAACGCTCTAGAACAAAAATTCCAATACTTATCCAAACAAAAAAGTTACCATACAATAGGTGCACAATAAAAAATGGGACAGCTTACCACAAGATAGATTTCAGCGTCACCACCATCTTGGACAAGACATCTGGTTACTGGGACTTGATTATCAAGGAATCCATCGAAATTCTGCTCGATGACAATAATTTCAACAGAGACGGGGATCTACAGCTGAGTACAGCATGGAAACCTGCCATCAATACGCTTAGACCACAAGCACACGGCAGACAGTCGGGACCAGCAAGTAGCTCCTGATTGGCCCGCAGCGGGAAGCCTTACTATTGCATATATACCGGCTAGACATGAACCCAGATCACTTCATTCCCTGAAGAAGATGGCAGAGCTAGCCATCGAAAGCCTGGAAGCAAATCTCCAACTCACCTGGCTGAGAAGAGTTATTCTATATCAAACGCCGGGAAATCCTTAAGTCATACTTACTTACTGGCTTTTAAGGAACCCAGAGGATCATTGCCGCCCTCACATAAGCCCGCCATTGGTCCCTATCCTGAACAAGATTAATCCAGTCTCTATCTTCATATCCCACCTCCCTCAAAACCATTTTAATATTATCTTCCCATCTAAGTCTCGGCCTCCCCAAAGGTCTCTTTCCCTCCAATCTTCCAAATAACACTCTATATGCATTTCTGGATTCGCCCATACGTGCTACATGCCCTGCCCATCTCAAACGTCTGGATTTAATGTCCCTAATTATGTCAGGTGAAGAATACGATGCGTGCAGTTCTGTGTTATGTAACTTTCTCCATTCTCCTGTAATAGCCCCAAATATTTTCCTAAGCGCCTTATTCTCAAACACCCTTAACCTATTATCCTCTCTCAAAGTGAGAGTCCAAGTTTCACAACCATAAAGAACAACCGGTAATATGACTGTTTTATCAATTCTAACTTTCAGATTTTTTAACAGCAGACTGGATGATAAGCCTTAAGTTATACAAAGGCAAAATAGTTACAACGCTGATACATTAATGTCACATTGCACTCCATATTTATTAAGAAATATAAAACTCCATAAATCTATTGAAATTGTAGTTAATATATTTATCCCATATCAATTATAGTTCAAGGAATTTCCAAGAAATCTTACATAGTCATAAGTTCTATATGAATCGTGGATTGCAGAAACAGCACATGTCACCATCCCGCCAAATAACAACAATGGCTACATCATCGATCCCACCGTTAGATTTGAAAAACAGAAGAGCCGACCTGAAGATGTAAAAAGGGAAAAAAACGACATCTATGTACGTACCGTTCCATATTTCATGGACAAAAACGGCCTACAACAAATTGAAGTAATAGGCCTTATGGTTGGAGCGTGCGGAACTATTCCCTGTTTCTTCTTCCAGATCTGGTAACGTTTCGGCCTACAGAGGAAGGCAATTGATGACATCGTTCTTGCAGCTCTGAGAGGATCAATATTTATACTCCGCAACCATCTCTACGGTCAACAATGATCTTCAACTAATTAATTAGTACCTACTTATTTATTCAATCATTTCTTGTCATTGTTGTAAGACTCCCTTCAACTTAAACATATTGTAAATTTATTTCAACTCAACAATAATAATTATTTTCTACAATTCACAATTAACGCTCTCGGCAACAATGGGATTTGCTCTCCACACAGTAACACAGTATTCGTTAGTGCACTCCACAGATGACAATGACAATTCACTAGGACTATTACGAACAACAATGAACTGTTAATCTTAACTAATATTTACAAAGCACTATTTACAAATCAGAACTGTCAGTTCTCTGTTCACAGTTCTTCTAGCTCAGTCACTCGAGTTCACATTATCTCGAACCACAGACCTTCAGAGACAGTCCACTGTACTCGAACTCAGGTCCCTCCAACTGCGGTCCACTACACTCGAACTCAGGCCTTCGGATGCTGACACAGTTGCGGACGCACACTCGAGTCGAACTCCGGTACACAAGACTGGCTTGCTTGCTCTGGCTTACTCACTGAATGGCTGAATAAACTGAAAACTGCAACTGCCCAAGTTCGCTCGCGTTTCTTCTTTTATAGCTAAACTATCGTTGCGAGAAAGTACGAGTTCTGGATAGTTCGCGATATTTCGACGCGTGTGTCCATTCTCGAATCATCTCGCACGCTGCTGCTCCCCTCCTTCACCGCGCGTAGCCATGCCCCAGGAGGCAGATGCACGCGCAACCCGCCCAAAACAAGGCCGACTTAGCCTCTCTTCCGTCGGTCGTGAGATCGAATCTCACGTGGGCGTCACAATATGTATATTATTTATACTTCCAACTGCCCATTGCTCAATATGCTCTGTCTCTGTGGCAGTCTGTTAATACAGGGAGCTGTTATCATTTAGATAAATAAATAAAATAAAATATGGCGTATTGACATGTGCTTTTCTGCAATCCCCGATTCATTTATAGACTCAAAATATAAACTTACAATATTTACTTTTTATGGTGCCTAGAAGCTGTCCAGTAATTTATTTAATTATAGCATCATCATACTTATTAATGCTTCATGGTATAAATAACAGAAGTTTCAGTCTTTCTTGCCGAGTTGCATCGGGCTATATAATCATTATTACTGAAAATTCACAGTCTTTATGCAATGTATAAAGGTTTTATGTGTATACTGAAAGCTGCGAAGCTATTTCGCAGGCCTATGGTAGTATAAATTAATTTGCAGAACCAGAAAGAGAGTGTGTATGCATTAGTTTTTCCATGATTAGTATTTGCAGCGGTTCAGCACAAAAAATTCCTTTTTGCACTGAGCGCAGCGGTTTCATTAGGGTCGTGTGTGTCCACTGCTGTGTATGTTATGACGCCCACATTCGGACACGGCTAGTGTATTGTAGGCAGGAACAAAGGCCAGTCATTATGATACCCCGAGGGAAGCAACACCCGTCCCAGGTCACTCCAGGTAGTGCTATCTATCGGAGATCGTGTGTACTCGAGCATTGTATCTACAGGTCCCGATAAGCATTCATTGTTCTTCGTATTTACTAACCGTGTAGCTGGAGCTCTATGATTGCAATTTTGTTTTTGTGGGATAATCTCATAGACACAAAATTTATATGAAAAAAAACCGGATTTTATATGTTTTCCGCTTTTATTATAAAAGTGAAGCGATAGTACACAGACCTGCAGCATAAAGCGAACTATATTTCCAAGGCATGGAGTGCCGTTTAACGATCCTGCCCTGCGACAACATTGTTTGACTAACAAGCTACGACATCAGCCATGCTTTTAGTGCTACATTCAGTTTCGAAATGTTTTTCTGCCTGGTATATTTTGGTTCTTTCTATCAATATGTATGGTACACCATTCCCTATAGACCAACATACCCCGTAGAAAATAGTTCTATATGAGTTTTATCTGATACTAAAATTATAGTGTATAAAGACGAAGAGTTTGATGCCTCTTACATTAAGGGTATATGTACGTGAACGACCACAAATATTATTAGAAAATGCAGGCTCTAAATTTCTAAAATTTTATAATAAAATGAACTCACAATTGGACAAAAATTACAAGGTATCACAACAAGACTTATTACAACATAAATATCTGGTAAAAGTATGAAAAAGGTTACTAATAATATTTTTCATACCGGTACCAGTTTTATCAAAGTATGAAAAAAAATGCTGCAGTTAGGCTACATCATTTGGTAACCATAACACTGTTATGTTCTCTCTGACATCTTTAATAATTTTTCTGCATGTAATAAAATCTTATTTCTGAAAAGCAGACTACTCTCAGACATGTAGAGTTGTTTATTTTAATACAATTAATTTTTTATTTGTCTTATATAAAATATATTAAAATTTACATAATAGTTTGTGACCTAATTTTTTCTATTTTCAAAGAAATGGGCATTGTAGTATAGTCTAGCTTTTGCATAAATGCATATTAAATTAGTGTACAAAATTTCATAATTTTATCTCTAATGATTGTGCAGTTATGAAATAATATGTGTGAAAATTTTCAAATTTTGGAAAATTTAACTTAAAGTAAAAAGTGAATTCTAAAAAACATGATTAGTAACTCTTTTAAACTCTTATCATATATTTAAGTTCTAATAAGTCTTGTTTTGCCACTTGCAATTTTTGTCCGGTTGTGAGCTCATTTCCTTAGAAAAATTTAGAAATTTAGAACCTGCATTTTCTGATAATATTTGCGGTCGTTCACGGACATATACCCTTAATGCGAATAATGGATTACAGGTAATTAAAGAGTGCTTTGATTCAAACGTTCTTTCCTTAAACACATCCAAAACAACTGTTGTTCCGTTTTCACTAAGGTCCAGTGGTCCCATATCTCCTCAATCTTCTTTTAGGCTCAAAATTCATCGTTCTGATTGTTCTTCTCGAAATTGTGAATGTCCCATATTAACCGAATCCTCAGAAGTTAAGTATTTAGGCATTACAATCGACCAAAACTTACGACGGAACAAACATATTACATATTTATGCAATATATTACGTAAAACAAGATGACGTGAATATGTTAGGACAAAATCCATAAACGATTAGGGAAAACGCGGAAATTCTACTTGAAGCAAGTAAAGAGATAGAGTTGGAAGTAAATCCCGAAAAGACTAAGTATATGATTATGTCTCGTGATCAGAATATTGTACGAAATGGAACTATAAAAGTTGGAAATTTATATTTCGAAGAGGTGGAAAAATTCCAATATCTTGGAGCAACAGTAACAAATATAGGCTAAATGACACTCGGAAGGAAATTAAACGCAGAATAAATATGGAAAATGCCTGATATTATTCGGTTGAGAAGCTTTTGTCATCTAGTCTGCTGTCAAAAAATCTGAAAGTTAGAATTTATAAAACAGTTATATTACCCGTTGTTCTTTATGGCTGTGAAACTTGGCCTCTCACTTTGAGAGAGGAACAGAGATTGAGGGTTTTGAGAATAAGGTTCTTAGGAAAATATTTGGGACTAAGAGGGATGAAGTTACAGGAGAATGGAGAAAGTTACACAACGCAGAGCTGCGCGCACTGTATTCTTCACCTGACATAATTAGGAACATTAAATCCAGACGTTTGAAATGGGCAGGGCATGTAGCACGTACGGGCGAATCCAGAAATACATGTAGAGTGTTAGTTGGGAGGCCAGAGGGGAAAAGACCTTTGGGAAGGCCGAGACGTGGATGGGAAGATAATATTAAAATGGATTTGAGGGAGGTAGGATATGATGGTAGAGACTGGATTCATCTTGCTCAGGATAGGGACCAATGGCGGGCTTATGTGAGGGCGGCAATGAATCTCCGGGTTCCTTAAAAGTAAGTAAGTATTATGTAAAACAATTTATATCTTTGTTATACTTCGGTCATATTTACCAGTTAATATTTTATTTCTCATTTATTTAGCTTTATTTCACTTCTCCAATACGGAATTTTAGGATGGGGAAATGATTGTAATTCTAATCTCACTCCACTAATACTTATTCATAAAAGAATAATTAAAATATGCCTTAATTAACCAACTGATTACATCCGAGCTGTTGTTCACTGATTTTAATGTTATGAAAATTAAACAGATTTATTATGCTGTCTTATTAAACTTCATACATAAAAATCGCAATAAATTCAAGTTGTATCATCATAAATATGGAACAAAAGGTCCGATTTTATACGACTAGAGGAACCAAAGTATTTCACAAGCACAGCTCTTAGCCATGGTACCTACTTTGGTCCAAGGTTACATAATAAAATAATTGAAAAATACACAAATCTGGAAAAATTTAGTATCAGAAATTTAAAAAATATTGTTAGGAATTTAATTTTTAAAGAATATATGTTGATTTAATATGTGTATGTATTTGTATGAATTAAATTGTTAAAATTAAAATTGTATTTTTTAAAGTTAATTTATTCCTATATTTTTTTTTCTTGACCCACTTGGTGTCAAATAACTGTCTTTGTTTGTGTTAAGTATGTGTTTAGATAACTCCCTGAGCACGAGTTTTTACTCCTTCAGGGAAGAATTAAGACTGTATTTTTGTTCATGTTATTTTACTAACAATAAACAATAAACAAGCATAAAATATGATGGGAGCAGATAAAGTTATTATTTTTTTCTTCCACCATGTTAATAATGTCAAAAGAAGTGCTTATACAAATTTTGGCCTCTCGACCACAATTACGAGGCCGTCCAGAAAGTGATTTTTCCTGGGACCGCTTACAGAAAAAAGCACAATTGCATGAAAAGATTTATTGAAACAGATACAGCAATTGTTGCACTATTTGTCAACATATCCCCCACTGAAACTGAGACATTTTTCATACCATGGAATCAATTTTTTTAATCCTTATGTTGTAGAAATCAGCCATCTGGGATCAGAACCAAAGTTTGAGAGCCGTCTACACCTCTCTGTCAATCGCATGGAACGACAAATATCTCAGTTCCGGTGGGGAATATGTTGAAAATAGCTCAACAATAAATTTTTCCAGTGAAATTGTGTTTTCTTTCTGTAAACGGCCCCTGATGAACTTATTTTTCACGACCGTCGTAATTTCGGTCGAGTGGCTAAAATTTATATAACCACTTCTTTTGACATTATTAACATGATGAAAGAAAAACATTTAACTATTCCATCTGCCTCCATCAGAATGTTTGGTTGTTAGAATTTCTTCGAGAAAGCTAATAAGGAAATACAGTACAAATTTAGAAGTGTGAGCAAAAATTATTATTTAATCGCAGTCTCCACTACCACTACCTTATCATCTCAACCACTAGACCCACCACCACTACCACCATCACCACCACCACCACCATCATTATCATAATCATCATCATGCTACTACCACCACCACCACCACACTCACCAACATGGTCTCCCTGATACTTACAAATTCCACAGACATTTTACTTAGTTATTTAATGACGCTATACAAACTAATGGATTACTTAGCGTCGATGGAATTGGTGATAGGAAAATTGTACTTGGCGAGATGAGGCCGAAGATTCGCCACACATTACCTGGCATTCGCCTTATGTTACAATTCATTTTGATTTTCTGATAAATCAGTTCAAGATTATAAATTTATTTAAAGTTTCTGAATCATATGATTTATCATTTGTTGCAAATTAATATTTGCTAATACATCTCAATAAAGAAAATATATGAACGTTTTCGCTTATACGGCATCATCAGATATTCAAATGTTATAACATTATCTAAACACGTAAGTCCAATATAGTATTCACTGTGATAAACATAACAATAAATAATTAAAATCATGAGTTATATGTAGTACTAAGTGTCCAACATCGTTGTAAGAGATTTATTTTTTATTTTATTTATTTTTATTTCGCTAATAATTGTAACATAAAATAGGCTATAGGCCTAATATATACAGAAAAACTTTAGCTCGCCCCTGAAAGAGTACAACTCGTGCTCAGGGGCGGATTCCTGAATTGAAATTAATAAGTATACAATACAATTTGTCTTATGTCTACTGTGCAATTATAGTATATAAATTTAAATTTACAATTTTTCAATTTTTATAAAATCCATACATAACTTTTTAAATTTAATACTAGAACTGTTAAAATTGACAAGATTAGGATATTTAAATATAAATTTGTTATATATTCTTGGGCCTAAATTACTACTATGATTAAATACTGTAACAGTGTTGCATTTTGGTTCAAACAATCTTAAAGAATTCATACCTTTTGTTTCATAACTATGAGAATACAATTCAAAATTATTTCGATTTTTATGTATGAATTTTTTTTAACACAATATAATAAATTTGTCTTATGTTAAGTAAATTAAAGTCTAAAAACAATTGAGATGGAAAATCAATAGGTTTATGAAGACATATTTTAATTATTTTCTTCTGTAATAAATAAAGTGGATTAAAATTGGATTTAAATGAGCTACCCTATCCTATAATTCCATACATGATTATAGATTGAAATAAAGTTAAATATATTGTGCGTAATAAACTTATTGAGAAGTAATTCCTCAATAAAACAAAATAATATACTATTTTACGTAATTTATTACAAAGGTAATTAATGTGTTGGTTCCATTTTAAATGATTATCGAAAATTATGCCTAAATAATTAACTTCAGAGGACTCTTTAATAATCGGACATTTACATTGTATAAGACAACAATCAGAATTATGTACTTAATATAGATGTACGAGGTTTGTTACATTTTTCAGATAATGAGAATGGAATAATTATGGTTTTATTTTCGTTGATAGAAAGATACTTTATGTCAAACCATTTTTTTTATTAATTTAAGTCCATTATTTGAATATGATATGTTCAATTTAACTAGTGTGTATGTGTGCGTGGGTGTGGATATATAATTCGCCTTATGGTTGGAATAAACCTCAGAAAAACCCAACCAGCAGATAATCAGACCCATCGGGAACTGAATCCACACCCGAGCACAACTCCAGATCAGCAGACAAACGCGCTACCTTCTGAGCTACACCGGTGCTAGATTTTCTCAGTTCATCGTTCTCCAAAAGAAAAATATTAACAGTTGTTCATTTGCACCACCACTATAAACTATAACACTTCACTGACACAAACACACTTCACTGACACAACAAACTTCGTTAACACAACACACTTCACTGACACAATACACTTCTTCACTGATACAACACTTCAAATAACAAAACATCAATTACAACCTTTAAATTGTGTGCACATAACATACTACCGTCTATTAGTAAACTCTTTAAGCCTATTTATTTGTTTTGTTACTAATTTATTGGCTGAGAACTAATCACATATCTTGAGGAGAATTGCCTCTGGATACAGATGAGTATGAACTAACTTGTGAGGCATTCTGTAGCTCAGCTGATTATAATTACGAACAGTGCAGCACAAAAATAAGCCAGTGCATATGTACCTCCTTAACAGGTCCCGGATGTGCTTGTAATTTAGCACCATCTTAGCCTCCGCGCTGTATTTTGTGGCTCTTGGAAGTTGATTAGTGGTCTGTATCTCGTAAATTAATGGTCTCAGGGACTCCACGTCTGTTGTTGTGGCGAGACTGCTGCCCGTATTCTCCTGCTATGACGAATTACAGTCCGAGCTCGGTTAAGGCTACTTTGTTTCTAAAGTTATAATGAAATATGTATTCAGCATTGTCAGTATGCCAAGTTTTATAACGAATATAATATTTTTTTCACGGGGAAACATTTCTGGTATAGATTGGTAATGAAAAGGAAAAAAGAATGAAGTCATTAATAAATAAGTAAATTAACTAATGCTCCAGTTAATAATGAAACAAATCATTGTGTAAAAGTACTAAAGAAAAATATTTAATTAAACAGATCAAAGAATCTGGTATCATAAAAGTGGATTAAAAATGTGAGCAAAAAATTTTATGAGTAAAGTAGACGAACAAAAATAATAATAGTAATAATAATAATAATAATAATAATAATAATAATAATAATAATAATAATAATAATAAGAGTTAAGGCCATAGGGCCTTCTCTTACTCTCTACCAGGTCACAATGTATACAAACAGTGAAAATTTAACAAAAAGTTAAAGAACAGAATACTAACATATTACAATAATAATAATAATAATAATAATAATAATAATAATAATAATAATTCTTTATTTATACTGGCAGAATTAAGGCCATAGGGCCTTCTCTTACACTCTACCAGTCACAAAGTATACAAGCAGTGAAAATTTAACAAAAAGTTAAAAAACAGAATACTAACATATTACAATAATAATAATGATAATAATAATAATAATAATAATAATAATAATAATAATAATAATAATAATAATAATTCTTTATTTATACTGGCAGAATTAAGGCCATAGGGCCTTCTCTTACACTCTACCAGTCACAAAGTATACAAGCAGTGAAAATTTAACAAAACGTTAAAGAACAGAATAATAACATATTTAAAAAAAATAATAATAATTTAATAATAATAATGATATAATAAAATCGGCATTAAACAACATGAAAATAATACTATAGTAGAAAAAAAAAGTAAAATAGATCAAAATATAGTAAAAGCAACTCATTTGGTACAAATAGTTAATATGGAAAACGTAAGGAAGAATAGAATAAAATAGAATGCAATAAAATAATAATAAAATTGAAAAGAAATACGAAAACTAAATAAAATTCACAATAAAAATTGCATGATAATAAATTCATTTGGTGATCAACAGAACAAAAAGGAGGAAAGGAAGGAAAAGTAATGTATATTTTTTTTACAAAACTATCGCAGAGAAAAGGGCTTATAATTGAAAGGAATCTGAATTGAAAAAAAAAATGAATTTTTAGTTTATTTTTGAAACTTGACAATGTCCGACAGTCTCTGACATGTTGTGGTAGAAAGTTTCAGAAATGAGCTGCACAGACGGTGAAAGATGAAGAGTAGAAGGATGTTCTGTGTTCAGGAATGGAGAGTGTGATATGGTGTTGTGAGCGAGTATCTATTTCTTGATATGAGGACAAATGTTAAAATGAGAAGTTAAGTAGCTAATAATAATAATAATAATAATAATAATAATAATAATAATAATGGCTTTATTTAACGTAGCAAAGTTAAAGCCGTAGGGCCGTATTCATAGACATTTTTAGCGCTGGCTTCCGGTGGATGATCAGCGTTTTTCGTATTCATAAACCAGTGTTAGCGATAGGATATGATTTGAATTCTGTACTAGTAACCAGTGGATAACCGGGGCTAGCTTAGTACGCTCGTAGCGCGTGCTGCGAAATGTCTATGAATAGCACCCGTAGGGCCTTCTGTTACACTCAACCAGATTAAAACTTGTTTACGTAGTTCAACATACACTGAATCGGATTTTAGTAATTACATAAAGATATGATTTACATAATGAAATCAAAAGAGGCATACCTAAAACAAAATCAGTTAAAATAGATTACGTGCACTGTTTCGGATAGATCTCGAATAGATGAATCCGACGATACCAGTTTGGTCGACGTACGTCCACCCACTTACGAGATATTAGCATCTGGAAGTCTCGGAACTTTGCGCTACAAGACTATTTTGCGCAGGCGTGCAGTGACTCACAGTGGTGAAGAAAGATGGTGGAAAGTGATGCATCATAAACTTTAGTCCTTTGGGTACTTAGTCACAACACAGTTCGTTTCGGTTCAGTGATTTAACAACAATGAACTAAACAAATCACTAATAAATTTGTGTCATCAATTAGTAACTAGTATTGGAACTGTTTTAAATACGTATTCACGACAAAACATGTCTCAATTAAGATCATACGATTACATAGGGTGGCATTCTCTTTTTTAAATACCTTCTGTTCAAGGAGCAACGGCTGGGCATTTGTATGAAAACTGAGGGTCGAACATTTACAATTGATCATATTATCAGGATTTGCGTTCTATTAAGCACACATTCTGCAAGAAATCGGCTTAGAGAACAGTTTGCTACTCTGTCGAGATCCGATGCTCTCCGGGAGTAGTTCTCTTAAGTTGGTTGCTAAGAAATGTTCTCAACGGCAGATCTAAATCTTTCCGGCAAGTAAATAATACAGAACTGCACAGTCTTCGTTCGCCTTGTAACGGTATCTGTACAATGCTTTGTACCTAATTTATGACGGAAAGTATCGAAAATTGTTTTTAACACCTAGTGCTACAACTTGTCTCTCCTCCCCGCGGTATAATAAAATTCTATTTCCAGTTTTATTTATAGTACGTTGCTGAATGCGCTGTTTCTTTACCTTTCTCTTGCATTACATTTCCAAGGAAAGCTGAGATGTAAGCTTTAAAATTGTATACACCGTCCCAAATATATTTTCGGAACTGAAATGAATACTTACTTGAAGAATCATTCTTAAAATTTTACATAGTTGACGCGTTGGGCCGAATAACAATATATGTTACAATCTGCTAACTGTGCAGGAGGAACAAAAATGTTATATCGAAATTTCGTTCGTTGTAGAATCATTCTTAAAATTTTACAGTTCAAGAGTTGGGCCGAATAACGGTCTATGTTACAATCTTCTAATTGTGCAGGAGGAACGAAAATATTACACCGAAATTTCGCTCATAAATTCACTATAGGACGGGCAACATAGACCGTTATTCCATCAATATGCATTGCAAACTAAGCGAGTATACGACTGTATGTTATTCAAAGTCATATTACACATCATAGAAGTTTGTAATATATTTAACTCCACAGAAATGCTACAGGGGAATACACACAATAAAGATTTGTATACAATCAGAATATTATGAAATATACAAAATAAAAACAAGGTTAAATTATGAAAAAAATGATTATGACATTTATTTTTAAATGCAAAATTAAATCCAGAAGTTTGAGATGGACAGGGCATGTAGCACGTATAGGCGAATCCAGAAATACATATAGAGTGCTGGATGGGAGACCGGAGGGAAAAAGACTTTTGGCGAAGCGGAGACGTAGATGGGAGTATAATATTAAAATGGATTTGAGGGGGGTATGATATTATGATAGAGACTGGATTAATCTTGCACAGGATAGAGACCGATGGCGGGCTTATGTGAGGGCGGAAATGAACTTGCGCATTCCTAAAAGTAATTTGTAATACATTGATATGAATTACCAACAACTAATTTATTGAAGTTAGACTCAATGTCATATTATGAATAAATATACATTATGGATCAAATAATAACACTGTCATTATAAAATAACTGCAGAATTGAGATGTAGGGACAGCATTAAATTAATGAAAGTTGTAACAATAACAGAAGAATAAAGAAGATTAAATTATGTTAGTTGAGAAATTGTTGGGGGATGGAATTTGAACTCCTGTCCCGAATATGGAGTATCCATCCCAACAGATGGCTTACTGCCAAGTATAAATTTTATTAATAATGAAGACAATAACAATCACAGTTTTTAAATGCTGACTGTAAGAGAGTAATACATTTTTAAACAGCTCCTTTCTGACATCAAGAGCAAGCTGTGAGCACATCTCGTTACAAGAATTTCCATAAATCTGTTCCAAACACGAAATATCTTGACAAACTTCTAAGACAAACTATAGTGCAAAACACAACATAGACCAACTAACATTAGGGAAAGTGTAAATTAAAATAAAACTAATAAAATACTACAAAAATAACAGACAGGACTTTATATTACTTGGGGGATCTTCCGCACTAATTTGAGTATTCGTCTTCCTTGTTGTATACTCAAGACCACTATCTCTCAGCGACTTTCGTGACACATCTTTCCACTTATTAATATTAATTTGTCTGGATCCTTTTTTTTGATTCAGATTTATTTAGCCTGTCAATATCTACCGTAGAATTCGTGACTGTCTTGCAGTCGTCTATTTTACGTGGAAGATCAACCAATTCCTGATACATAGAGTTCAAGTACCCAGTATTCGTAAAGAGAACAATCTACCGTGCAATAACTCTCAATACGATGTAAACAATTGGATACGCTAAAATTGCCTAGTGACATATACCGTTGTTCCAATTAAGAAATCCATGGTTTTAACTTGTGTAGAAGCGTCTCTGATACAGATATTGAAAAACAATTTTTGTGACAGCTGTGTAAGAATATATATAGCATTATTCCATTAAAAATTCGATTTTGAAAAATTGTAACTTAGATCGTTATTCGGCCCAACGCTTCAGTTATACGTAATGAAAAAGAATCTTTGATGAAAATGTCTTAGTTGATAGTTATTTTGCCATACAAGCGTTTAGTTCGTTTTCAATTATTGTGTCTTAAAGGTTTTCTCTGTGATACACCGATTTTGAAGAACAGTGTGGGACAGTGAAGTGTGTTTGTCTCAGTGAAGTTCTGTAGTTTATAGTGGCAATGCAAAGTAATTGAACAGCGAAATGTTTTTTAAGTGTTAATGAAATTAGAATAGTATCAGTGAAATGTGTCGCAGTTCCATTGCAGTGAGTGAGTTCACAGCGAAATGAGTGTAGTGCTGAAAGGTACTTGTGCATGTACGAACGTATCATACTCGTGGGTTTTAGTTCGAACTTAGGGTTAAAATACAAATTAGATTTACTTCAAATTTATTTTAAGTGATCGTGCTTCATTTATTTTGGGATGCTTGTTATTATTACTTACTTAACGGCTTTTAAGAAACCCGGAGGTTAATTGCCGCCCTCACATAAGCCCGCCATTGGTCCCTATCCTGAGAAAAATTAATCCATTCTCTATCATCATATCCCACCTCCCTTAAATCCATTTTAATATTATCTTCCCATCTACGTCTCGACCTCCCTAAAGGTCTTTTTCCCTCCGGCCTCCCAACTAACACTCTATATGCATTTCTGGATTCGCCCATACGTGCTACATGCCTTGCCCATCTCAAACGTCTGGATTTAATGTTGCTAGTTATGTCAGGCGAAGAATACAATGCATGCAGTTCTGTGTTGTGTAACTTTCTCCATTCTCCTGTAACTTCATCCCTCATAGCCCCAAATATTTTCCTAAGCACCTTATTCTCAAACACCCTTAACCTATGTTCCTCTCTCAAAGTGAGAGTCAAAGTTTCACAACCATACAGAACAATCGGTAATATAACTGTTTTATAAATTCTAACTTTCAGATTTTTCGACAGCAGACTGGATGATAAAAGTTTCTCAACCGAATAATAACAGGCATTTCCCATATTTATTCTGTGTTTAATTTCCTCTCGAGTATCATTTATATTTGTTACTGTTGCTCCCCGATATTTGAACTTCTCCACCTCTTCAAAAGATAAATCTCCAATTTTTATATTTCCATTTCGTACAATATTCTGCTCACGAGACATAATCATATACTTTGTCTTTTCGGGATTTACTTCCAAACCTATCTATTTATTTGCTGCTTATTATTATTATTATTATTATTATTATTATTATTATTATTATTATTATTAGTAGTAGTAGTAGTAGTAGTAGTAGTAGTAGTAGTAGTAGTAGTATTTATTATTGTTAACATTATTGTTAATTGGATTTTTATTGTGTTTATTATTATTATTGCCACCGGGTATTTATCCATTTGCAATGTGAACAAATACATAGTCTAAATACATACATACATACATACATACATACATACATACATACATACATACATACATACATACATACATACATACATAAATGGTGTCAGCAACAATAATACTTTCAGCGTTTGAAGAGATAATGTCGCGGATTTGAATGGAATTTTTTTTTTCGTTAATGGTACGGGAATGTCTATATTTGTTACAACATTTTAACGGAAGTGGAAATGGAAAGAAACAGAGGACCTCATCCGTGAAGAGGGGACAGCCTAGGAATGAGTGTTGAAACTTAGATACGCCATGAACTTCAGTTTAGTCAGCCGGTATGGCTTGGTACTGCGCCTAAATTAAGGGTTAGCCAATTGATCTCGAAAGTTCACAGTTTTGCGTCGTTGTGTCACTCTCTTAAAATTTAAATCAATTAAGATAAAACATTAATATACACAAAATTCTTAGTCGGGCCTTTGTTGTTATAAAATTCATATTAACTCACAAACTGGCAGATTAGGCTCATTATCTAGTTGGTGTTTTCATGCGCTTCTTTCCTACAGTAAAGAAAATATTGAGTAATTCTCAGATTTATCTAGGAAAAATTTCACTGACCATAGGTAATTGCGCATTTCATATGCGTAATGCGAGAAACATTTGAAAACAAAGTCGCATCTCTGTCCACGGCCTGCTACTATACAGAATTGCGTCCTATCACGTTATTGTAAACGTGGTATAGTAGCAGGTCTTGTAACGAAATAAATGCATTGCAATATTTTTCCATTCGATGACGACGGTTCATGGCCCGCAATGAACTAAGAAAGCAACCCATAATTCGATGGTGTTTGGGTAAAGGGAGATAAGTCACGAAAATGAGTTTTGAGATAAATGAAAATCAAACTTCGGACTATATTGCAAATAATTTTCCACACAAAAAACACGAAATGCTATTATTATATTTTTTTCAACACCTATTTGAAGAATTTAACTTTTGTATTCATCAGGGAAAGAAAACTCCATTTGCATAAAAAATGACATAACTCGCTTTATCCGAACACCATCAAATTTTCCCTGGGTAATCTCTCAAAATGGAGCGCTTTTAGTCTTAGGAGTTTTCTATGTGACACGAGAGATGCTATTGAACTGCTACGGACAATCGCCAAAAGATACAATACCAAGAGAAGAAAAAAGAAGTGTATGTAGTATTTCTGGATTTAGAAAAGGCTTTTGACAGAGTGGATTGGAATAAACTGATGGGGTCCTGAAGAAAATTGGCGTGGATTGGAAAGAGAGAATACTGTTCAGTAATCTTTATATGAAACGACGACTCAAAGTCAGGATAGGAGAAGAAATATTAGAAGGAGTGAAATTAAGAGAGGAATACGTCAAGGATGTCCTTTATCACCTTCTCTGTTCAACATCTATTTGGAGGATCTAGTAAAGAACTGTTTTTAGAACATGGGAGGAGTGATAGTAGGAGAAATAAGAATAAAGTGCAAAAGATTTGCAGATAATATGGGTTGTTAGCAGATGAGGATATGATGCTAAAGGATATGCCACTGGAGCTAAATGACAGCTGTGAGCAGTATGGAATGAAGATAAATGCAAACAAGACAAAGAGCATGGTCATAGGGAGAAACATACAGAAGATAAACTTGCGAATTCTAAATGAGGCAGTAGAGCAAGTGGACAGCTTCAGATACTTGGAGTGTACTATAAGTAGTAACATGAACTGCTCCCAGGAAGTGAAAAGGAGAATAGTAATGGCCAAGGAAGCTTTAAATAGAAAAAGCATCATCTTCTGCGGACCTCTGGAAAAAGAATTAAGAAAGAGATTAGTGAAGTGCTTTGTATGGAGTGTGACATTTTATGGAGCAGAAACACGGACATTACGACGAAGTGAAGAGAAGCGAATAGAAGCATTTGAAATGTGGACTTGGAGAAGAACGGAACATGTGAAGTGGACGGACAGAATAAGAAATGAGGTTGTGTTGGAAAGAGATGTTAAAGAAAGAATGATGCTGAAACTGATCAGGAAGAGGAAGAGGAATTAGTTGGGTCCCTGGCTGAAAAGAAACTGCATACTGAAGGATGTACTGGAAGGAATGGTGAACGGGAGAAGAGTTTGGAGCAGAAGAAGATATCAGATGATAGACGACATGAAGATACATGGATCATATGAGGAAACACAGTGGAAGGCAGAAAATAGGAAAGACTGGAGAAAGCTACGTTTGCAGTAAAAGACCTGCCCTTGGGCAGGACACTAAATGAATGAATGAATGAATGAAGAATGAATACCGATTTTGAAGAAAAGTGTTGGACACACAGAAAATTATCGTTATTTTATTAATAGATAATGAGCACTAAATAAAAATGTATTAGCCACCGGCGTGGTTCAGTCGCTTAAGGCATTTCCCTCCCGATCTGAAGTTGCGCTCGGGCGCGGGTTCGATCCCCGCTTGGGCTGATTATCTGGTTGGATTTTTCCCAACCGTAAAGTGAATGCCAGGTAATCTATGGCGAATCCTCGGCCTCATCTCGCCAAATACTATCACCAAGCTCATCGACGCTAAATAACCTAGTAGTTGATACAGCTTCGTTAAATAACGAACTAAAAAAAATAAAATGTATTTGAGTGTAAAGTTAACATGCTCAAATTAGCCTATCTTTCTTTTATTGTACATGCAATTGACATGTATAGCTATTTCAGAAGCATCTATCTCAACGTTAATATGAATAAAAGATTAGACGCCGTTTTTTCGTGTTTTCTCGTCAGAAAAAAACATAAATGCATCGCGGTTGCATTGTGTTATTATGAGTGGTAAGACGACCAACTTGACAGCAAGAATTAGTAGCTTTCTTAAAGTGAGATGACAGAGCCAGAACACAGCGCCAAGATAATTCCAGAGGTACAACAAGTCCTAATGAGCAAGTCACTGCCATGTTACCGCAGAATTTTAATTAAGATAATTAAACTCAAAAGAAATGCGTGTTCATAACACAGAACACTGTAAAAATACTTCAATTGAAGCAAGAAAATATTTTTACTATAGAACATTTTTCTTTTGAAGCGACAAGATGAAATTGATATCAACATACAATAACAATCCGAGGCATGACAGCCCAAGAAGGGATATGACCAACTAGACGGCTGCTGGCTTTACTTCCACATGCCGAAACAGAGGTGGACGATAATCCAACCAGAATGGAGGTACAGTAGCGTGCAAATTAATCCGAACAACGTAATTACTTATGCAAAAACACTCAAACGGGATAAAAAAGGATCTAAGACATACCTCAGTAAACTATGTGGCCTCCCTTGTTCCTAATAACAGCTCTGAGACGATTTGGCATGGATTCCACTAATTTCCCACAAATATTCTTCATTTCTTCATCGCGAAACCATACACCAATGAGTGCAGAAATCATCTTCTCCTTTGTAGAACAATCCATTTTTTGCTTTCGTCTTTTGCAAATTGACCACAAGTTCTCAATGGGGTTGATGTCGGGTGAGTTGCCTGGCCAGGGGAGTACCTGAATATTCTTCTTGTTGAAGAATTCTGTAGTTTTTCGAGACGTATGGCATGGTGCCAGATCTTGTTGGAACACACCTCTGCCATCCGAAAATGATTTTTGCAGCTGGGGTACGATTCTGGTTTCCAATAAGTGAATATATTTGTCAGAATTCATCATTCCCTTGATAGGTATTAATGCTCCAGGCCCTTCATGTGTAAAACAACCCCAAAACATTACTTTAGTGGGGTATTTGGGTGCTTGTTGGAGATGAGCTGCTGTTACTTTTTCGGATCCTTTCCGTACGTAAGAAACACGGTGGCCGTAGACCTCGAAATGAGACTCATCGGAAAAAAGTACATTCTTCCAGTCATTCACTGTCCAGTGTTGATGTAATTTTGCCCACATTAAGCGTTTTTTGCACATAACAGGGGTTAGCAGTTGTTTCTTAATAGGCTTACGAGCCCTTCGTCCAGCTTCCAAAAGCCTACGCCGTACTGTTGTGACGTGAATATTCGCCCCAGTGGTAGCCATTAACTCGCGGGTTAAGTCGACAGCAGTTAGTCTAGGATTTAATTCACTTTTCCTGATAATTAAACGATTATCTGCAGGTGAAGTCTTCCTTTTCCGGCCACAGTTTCCTTTTTTCTGGGGTGTGATGGATCCAGTCTCTCTGTATCGTTTTATGATCGAATTAACAGTAGCCAAACCGATGTGACATTCTGCAGCAATTTGCCTCTGTGTCATAGAAGAATGCTCTGCTAATGTTATAATTTTAGACCGTTTTCGTGGAGTTGTATCCATTTGTGAAGACGACAGAATGTACACAGGATTGTAGTATTAAGTCTTCAACACAACTGAAATGCTTGTAAGTACAAAACGACAGGCAAAATGTCACATTATAAAAAAAATAATGACAGACGTTCAACAATGGAATTACACGTACTACAGATGTCAATTAAAGCGGTATGAGCAGCTGTGAGGCCAACGATGACAGAAAATGTAAAAATATGTCGTGTTCGGATTAATTTGCACGCTACTGTATCATGTGGTTAGCACGACGATCCTCCCAGCAGTTATAGCTGGCTCTCGAAATCGGCTTTCAAAGTGGATATGCTGGGTGGGCACCGGTCCCATTCACTGGCCGAAATATTAGGAGAAAATTCCTTCCCCCATTAGAAGTCGAATTATTGATCGCTTGATTCACTCATAAGCAGTCAACGACGTTGTAGACAAAATTGTCGTGCGGGGTTCTCAGCTTTGCGAGCGCCGTTAGTCTTGATTTCTCGATCGTTGTTCATCTCTAATCGGCACACTCATCACAAAAAGGCACCAAATGTTCTTTACAAATCATATTGTTACTATTGTGGCATGACGTATTTGCTTTGTAATCTTTCTCGAACATACCTCACATCGACCTCACAACATCTCCATTCGTTTGTTTGTCGTATGGGTTTGTTACTCCACATCATTCATTCTTCGAATAGTAGATTAGATTTCCAAAGGAAAAGAATATTTTAGATTAGAAAGAATATATTACTAATCTACTGTAGACTGACGATTGTCTCTAATATTCTTATTCCGAAAAAAGAAATGCATAATTCACTTTTGATAGAACTGAAAAGACTAAACATTCTGCCAGATCATGGATTTTCTTAGTTCCACTTCATAGTTTATTCAAGTTGAAATGAAGAATTATTTCCCTTTTGAAGTATAAAATTAAAAAGTATCCAATATCCATTTAAAAATGTTAAATTTTAGTTAAATTATTTTATTACACTTCCAGGTCCACCGTCGTGGAAGAACAGTGACTGCGTAATGGGGAGGAGCATCATCCTGTTGAGATCAGAATGAATCTTGTGATTTGTCTGGATATTGAAAATTTTTATGTAGAAAAGCAAGGGTATAAGATTAACATGGAAAAACTCCAAATACCGGTCACCGGTAAGAGACTAGTCGAAAAAATAAAGGCGCAAGGCTCTGATTCCTACAATATTGGTACGTTGTGAAGCAGTAGTGGTGTTCGTGGTGGTTGTGGTGGTTGTGGTAGTGATGGTAGCAGTAGCAGTACTAGTATTAGTAGTAGTATTGCTACTAGTAGTACTAGAATAAGTAGTATCAATAGTAGCAGCAGCAAGAGTAGTAGTCGTAGTAGTAGTAGTAGTAGTAGTACTATTATTATTAGTAGTAGTATTAGTAGTACAACTACTAGTAGTAGTAGTATTAGTACTACTAGTAGTGGTATTAGTAATATTACTACTACTTGTAGTAGTATTCGTGGTACTAGTACTAGTATTAGTAGTAGTAGTAGTACCTGTAGCATTAGTAGTAGTATTAGTAGTAGTACTATTAGTACTCTTATTAGTAGTAGTAGTACTAGTAGTACTCTTATGAGTAGTACTAGTAGTACTCTTATTAGCATTAGTAGTATTAGTATTAGTAGCAGTAGTAGTACTACTAGTAGTATTACTAGTAATAGTAGTAGTATTAGTAGTAGTAATAGTAGTACTCTTATTATTATTATTATTATTATTAGTAGTAGTAGTAGTAGCAGCAGTAGTACTAGCATTAGAAGTAGTATTACTAGTAGTATTAGTACTAGTAGAAATAGTAGTACTAGTAGTCGTAGTAGTTCTAGTAGATGTACTAGTATTACTAGTACTGGTAGTAGTACTACTACTACCAGTACTACTAATATCATTACTAGTGATAGTGATAGTAGTAGTAGTAGTAGTAGTAGTAGTAGTAGTAGTAGTAGTAGTAGTAGTAGTAAAGTAAAAGTAAAGGTATCCCTGTAACATGCCATGAAGGCACTTGGGGGGCAGGGAGTTAGAGCCCCATGCTTTCCATGACCTCGGCACTAGAATGAGGTGGTGTGGTCGGCACCACGCTCTGACCACCTTTTATCCCCGGGAAAGACCCGGTACTCAATTTTATAGGAGGCTGAGTGAACCTTGGGACCGTTCTGAAAGTTTGGCAACGAGAAAAAATTGTCACCACCTGGGATCGAACCCCGGACCTTCCAATCCGTAGCCAGCTGCTCTGCATTATGGATTATAATAAAACAAAAAGGTATAACGCAACATTTAATAGTAGTGATGATGATGATGATGATGATAATAATAATAATAATAATAATAATAATAATAATAATAATAACAATAACAATAATGCAAATCATGATTTCAGGTACAACTCCCTGTAAAGTTGATTTGAATAATTTCGAGGGAAAAATTGTTCCGGAGCCGGGTATCGAACCCGGGACCTTTGGTTTAACGTACCAACGCTCTACCACTGAGCTACTCGGGAACTCTAACCGACACCGATCCAATTTTTCCCTCTATATCCACAGACCTCAAAGTGGGCTGACAACCGTCAAGCAACCAACTTCGAGTGCACACTAACTCCGTGTGACTTAAATTGTGGTTTTCTGTTAACGAACAGTAACGTGTATTATGCAAATCAAGATTTCAGGTACAACTCCCTGTAAAGTTGATTTGAATAATTTCGAGGGAAAATTTGTTCCGGAGCCGGGTATCGAACCCGGGACCTTTGGTTTAACGTACCAACGCTCTACAACTGAGCTACTCGGGAACTCTAACCGACACCGATCCAATTTTTCCCTCTATATCCACAGACCTCAAAGTGGGCTGACAACCGTCAAGCAACCAACTTCGAGTGCACACTAACTCCGTGTGACTTAAATTGTGGTTTTCTGTTAACGAACAGTAACGTGTATTATGCAAATCAAGATTTCAGGTACAACTCCCTGTAAAGTTGATTTGAATAATTTCGAGGGAAAAATTGTTCCGGAGCCGGGTATCGAACCCGGGACCTTTGGTTTAACGTACCAACGCTCTACCACTGAGCTACTCGGGAACTCTAACCGACACCGATCCAATTTTTCCCTCTATATCCACAGACCTCAAAGTGGGCTGACAACCGTCAAGCAACCAACTTCGAGTGCACACTAACTCCGTGTGACTTAAATTGTGGTTTTCTGTTAACGAACAGTAACGTGTATTATGCAAATCAAGATTTCAGGTACGTTAAACCAAAGGTCCCGGGTTCGATACCCGGTTCCGGAACAATTTTTCCCTCGAAATTATTCAATAACAATAATAATAAATTTGTAAAAATTTAATTGACGACAGATTAAAAAGAGTGAGAAAGAAGAAAAGATGTACAGAACGATTATTTAGTCCTGACAGCTCGACGACGCGAAAGAGGGGAAGTAATATGAGTAGTGGGGAGAGCTCTGGAGTAGAGATAAGAGTAATTGATCAGTAAAGGAAAGTAGTACTAGTATTAGTAGTATTAGTAGTAATACTAGTAGTAGTAGTAGTAGTAGTAGTAGTAGTAGTAGTAGTAGTTCACACCTGTGGAGTAACGGTCAGCGCGTCTGGCCGCGAAACCAGGTGGCTCGGGTTCGAATCCCGATCGGGGAAAGTTACCTGGTTAAGGTTTTCCGGGGTTTTCCCTCAACTCAATACGAGCAAATGCTGGGTAACTTTCGGTGCTGGACCCGGGACTCATTTCACCGGCATTATCATCTTCATTTCATTCAGACGCTAAATAACCTAGATGTTGATACAGTGTCGTAAAATAACCCAATAAAAACATACTACTACTACTAGTAGTAGTAGTAGTAGTAGGCCTAATTTTTATAGTTCTAGTATTATTTTGAGCTGAAGAGGTCATTCCGCATCGATATTCAAAGGGAACTCGACATTTACACAGACAGACTGGCAGCAAGATAGACACAGAATTAAAAGGCGTATTTAAACTGATTTTTCGGATCGGGGAATGCTAAAATGTTTATTTTTTCAATCTCAAAGTCCTCTCTTTTTATTATTTATTACAGCATAGCTATTATTTTCCTCCACATTCTGCAAATTCAGAACTACGCAACACACAAAAAAGTAAGCCCACAAAAATTAATCAGCATAAAAGTAAATACACTAAATGCAGACAAACATAGAATCGAACATCCACGCAAACAAGCAAATTAAAAAATAGAGAAGCTTACAATAAAACAAACACCCAGCAATGCCCACGATAGAGAAATATAGAAACAAAAATTGATTCGAAAAAACAATAATATATTTCTTAACATTCTCCAACGACTTTTTTTCGTATTACATCCGCTTTAGTCTTTACGCATATTCATAACAGCTTAACTAATTAAACAGAATTTTTATACGTTCACACCACTGGTACTGAATTCAAATATGAAGTTCATACGACAAAACTTTGGTAATCGTCCGTTGAGGCGTGAGAAATTTAACCAACGGTAGATATTCAACGCAAACATAATGCATGGCAATATGAAAACCTGGAATACAATACTCGTGTCTTGAATATTCAGTCACAGTAAAACATGTTCAGCTTTTCTCACCAATAAAACAAATATAAATGTACAGGCACGTCTGTCAGAATGCAATGAAGTCAGTTTGAGTTGGAACTGCATGAAATACACGAGTATAGCGGACACGTTCCCTACGTACCCAATATGTAAATCCTGAACAAACAGACCAACTAATTCTGTTAGTTTAAAAGCAAATGTTGCTTTTTAAATATATGCGAAGAGACGGAGATCGTTGACGATTTTCATTCTCTATTTCCAACGTATTCTCACTGAAAAAAAAATGGTAATAAAATTTCTATGAAGTAGCTTAATAAATACAGGGTGTAAAAGTATTACTTTACTAATGGCAGGTATTTGACAGATCGTCATTCAACCATATGTAGCCAATTTGTCGACAGAATCCCAGACACATCCCAGATGAGATGAGATGAGATGAGATGAGATGAGATGCGATGCGATGCGATGAGATGCGATGCTATGCGATATGAAAGATGAGATACGATGCGATATAAGAGATGAGATGCGATGCGATATGAGATATAGTATGAGAGATGAGATGAAATGCGATATGAGAGATGAGATGCGATGCGATATGAGAGATGAGATGCTATGCGATATGAGATATATGAGAAATGAGATGAAATGCGATATGAGAGATGAGATGCGATGCGATATGAGAGATGGGATACGATGCGAAATGAGAGTTGAGATGCGATGCGATATGAGATATATGAGAGATGAGATACGATATGAGAGATGAGATGAGATGCGATATGAGAGATGAGTTGTGATGCGATATGAGAGATGAGATGCGATGCGATATGAGATATATGAGAGATGAGATGAAATGCGATATGAGAGATGAGATACGATGCGATATGAGAGATGAGATGCGATATGAGATATATGAGATGAGATGCGATGCGATATGAGAGATGAGATGCGATGCGATATGAGATATATGGGAGATGAGATGAGATACGATATGAGAGATGAGATGAGATGCGATATGAGAGATGAGTTGTGATGCGATATGAGAGATGAGATGCGATGCGATATGAGATATATGAGAGATGAGATGAAATGCGATATGAGAGATGAGATGCGATGCTATATGAGATATATGAGAGATGAGATGCGATGCGATATGAGATGAGATATGAGAGATGAGATGCGATGCGATATGAGAGATGAGATGCGATGCGATATGAGATATATGGGAGATGAGATGAGATACGATATGAGAGATGAGATGCGATATGAGAGATGAGTTGTGATGCGATATGCGAGATGAGATGCGATGCGATATGAGATATATGAGAGATGAGATGCGATATGAGATATATGAGAGATGAGATGAAATGCGATATGAGAGATGAGATGCGATGCGATATGAGATATATGAGAGATCACATGAGGTGATATGCGATGCGTTGAGATGCGACGAGACGATACCAGACGAGACGAGACGAGACGAGATGAGATGATGGAGAATTTTTGGGATGCCATAGGGAAATTGTGGCTCCCGGATAAAGCCCCATATTACCTGGACCACGTCTTACCCAGCACAATTTATAAATCAGGGGTACGCCAGGGATCGAGCCCTAGTTACAACATTCATAAGTTCAGCTCTTTAACCACTAGACCACCGTGGCGGCTCGGTGTATAAGTTATATACAATTTTACCGAAATAAGGATGATGTTTCTGAACTAAAAGTTGGTTAGACTACAAATTTTAGCACTGCCTAGGGGCAACATTTCACCTAAATCCGGCCCTACTTATTCAGACTTGTTCTAGTCTTCTTGAAGAAATGTGTCAACCAATCCTTGAAGTTCAAGATACTTTCTCTTTGGATTTATTGGACTAGAAACTTTTGTTCCTTCTTCTTTGCTTCTCTGAGCATAGCGTTATACTGCTTTGGGACATATACTTGAAACTGACGACACTGAGATGTAGAAGGACAACAGCCCTGGAATGTTTTCCTTTTTAATCTCATCTGACGAAACAATATGCATAATAAGTGAAGAAAAATTACCTTTCTTTTGCTCATTAGATAGAGAAAGATCAAAATAATAACGTGGTTATCTCAGTTTATTTGGCCATAAAGTTGGATTCATTCTATTTCATTTCATCGATTGAATTATATTTTTCTTGACTATTACACCTTTACTACGCCATACTACTTTTGAACAACAAAACGGTATGAAAGGACGTCTTTCAACAAATCATGGCTGCTTATCGCACAATTTTATCGCTTCCCTAGCATTTGTTTGTTTTTATCATTGCTCTAGCATTTGTTTCTTTGTTTGTCAATATTTCAAATTGAAAATTCTTTACGGTACTATAAAACATTCTTTGCGATTGTCATTTTCTTACAGCACAGACAGTCAACTGAAAATAGCGGCTCCGTGCAAATGTTTTGGTGAAGCTAACATCAGTGAAATAGAATTTCAGTAAGTCAATTAATATTTTATTGTATTTCTTCTAATCTGTATATACTTTCTTCCAATTGTGTAATAGTTGATTAAATCCCACTCAAGTTTTGATTTTCTCTACATAAATCAAAACATCTAGTGCAGGGATGAGACGATATTAGCTCCCCAATCATGGTAGAAGAGCTCAACCTTGATCACGAGCTCATAGCGCATCCACTACAAAGCGTCGTAACGTAGACATCAGGGATGTACAGTACATGCACATGCAGCGAATAAAGGCAGCAATTATTACAATAACTTGCGTTACTAAATTTCTGGCTATGTAATAGGGCTAATTACTCAGTTATTTAATATACATGTACATATATAAACAAATCGTTACTAAAAAAGCTCCTTGTATCAAAGTTTTCAAAATGTTTAGTTCATATTTGCCCAAAATCTTGAAAATAGTTATTGGATTAAAAGTGAATTAGCTTTTTGAGCTTAGTAATAGTATAAGTTAAAGTGCAATTAAAGATAAAATATTATTTCTAAATTAAAGAAACACGTAGTCTAATAAAAGTAAATATCCAGAAACAAGCAACAAATAAAACATCAACAATATATTTAAAATAAAAAAATAAAAGGAATCTAGATACAATCTACTGACCCAAATGTAAATTAATTTACCTTCGATGTCAATTCCGAAATCTATTTATTTCACTCTTCTCCTGAATAATGCCTATATATTATTTTCATGTTGCGAGTCATAATGCCGTTTAATGTTGCTTTTTTTGCAAATGATATTTTTTTACACAACAAACACTAGACTTCATCACTATGTTCGAAGCATAAATATTGTATCTTTCACTATTCCTTGAAGATGCGCTGTGTTCTAAGATGTGTACATCCTTTAGCAATGTTTACAGGTAAAGAGCTCCGCGCGCGTGCAGCGGGCATAAAGAGCTTTCGCTCGAAATTATTAGTCATCTTCGTAAGATTGATCTAGTGAGATTACTGTTGATAAGTAATTAAATAGATACATAAGTAAGAAATAAATGCAATATTAAATAATAGATACAGAAAGTACTATTTAATAAACAAGCAGTTGTTTTTCATTGCAACATTATATAGATAATAATAATAATAATAATAATAATAATAATAATAATAATAATAATAATAATAATAATAATAATGTTTTATTTTAGCTGGCAGAGTTAAGGCCATAAGGCCTTCTCTTCCACTCAACCAGCCTTAATCAATACAATACATATTTAAATTACAAATATTTACACTACACTTAAAAGGTTCTCCAGCAATATTCTTCAATTTTAATGACTAGTAGACTACATATGTATTTATTTAAATTTAGATAAACCTATAAGGTAAAGTAGTGACTTAATTTATGAGCTAATTTAATTCAATCAATTATATCAATTATCGACAGAGAAGACAAATTCAAGAAAGTGAAATAGAGTATTTCTTTTCTATGTTTGTACCAGCCTTGGCGAAAAGATACCTATTCTTAAAACAACTTCATTTTTACCAGAATATCAACTTTATATGGTCGCGTGTCATGTTGAAGTTATAAAAGTTCTCTTCTCACATAAGAGAGATAGTTTAAAGTTCCAACGTAACTTACAGAATTTACATATTACGAAGCTGACACTGTATAAGATTTTAGCTTCGAAATAAAAGCAACTGCAACGTTAATATCTATCTATGACAAAGTGCCAATAAATTCCTTTCTGTTACTTTCTTCTAATTTGCATGAAGTTGTAACAAACTTAACATGAAATTGGTACACGACAAGAGACTACATCTCTCTTAGTTATATTTTCTACTGCCAACTAAATAACAGGGCTGGCACAAAAGTCTGTAACCATTGAAGTAATATTTTATATTGTTACTGCAGAATACACAACGCAGAACCTGCCGTTCCAAATATATAATTGTTTTTTGTAAATTTTCTTCCGCTGTAATTTCTAGTCATTTATCTTTTTCTTCATCTAGACTCGTGTCCCTGGTAGTAAGCTCGAATATGAGATAGCATCCTCCATCGAGCTACTCGTTTCGTCTACTTCTCGTCATGGTTTGTCACTTTTTCCAACGTCCTTCTTTATTCGATCTTCCCATCTTATTTGAGGTTTTCCAACACTTTTTTTTTTCCTTTTACTTTCACTTTCAGTGCCTTCTTTGCTACTCTGTCTTCACTCATTCTCCCAGACAAAAGCAATTTCGGTCCCGATACTGAAAGTTAGGTGATCGTCAGTTGCAGGTCGGTCTCTCAACTCATTGCCACAATCCCTCCGTATACCAATGAACGTTACGTTTTGTCGTTGCTTTCTGTTTTCCTCCAATATATCCTGCAATTCTTGAAATCACAAAGTATTTCTCATATTTTCATGTTTAATTCTTTCTCTACGTGCTTCCTGTACTATACATGTAAGGAATTTAATATTTTTGCCTGAATTCTGCTATTTAGTAATAGTTCAAGTTTCCGCTGCATATCAAGACTGGTTTAAAATATGAATTATATTACATGATTTCCTTGCACTATGTATTGTGAGTCCCTATCACCACGGCATGGCGCGTCCTCAGGTTGCGGATCGAGGAGACGGCCTCCAGATATGGAGGGTAGCTGTGAATATATTGAATAAGCAGTCGCGGACGACCCACGAGGGGTGGTCCTCCAGCTTGGGGATTCGGCAAAGGGCTAACAACCCATCACCGTAAAAATCAACTTGTTACGAAACCTTCAAATAAACCTCGGAATGGGACTGATTCTCTGGCACGACCACAGCAAAGTTATTGTTAGTTGGGAGGCCGGATGGATAAAGACCTTTGGGGAGGACGAGACGTAGATGGGAAGATAATATTAAAATGAATTTGAGGGAGGTAGGATATGATGATAGAGACTGGATTAATCTTGCTCAGGATAGGGACCGATGGCGGGCTTATGTGAGGGCGGCAATGAACCTCCGGGTTTCTTAAAAGCCAGTAAGTAAGTGAGTAAGTAAATAAGTAAGTAAGTCAGTAGGTAAGTATTCAGATATGTTTCCGAAATATCTGAAAGTTAGAATTTATAAAACAGTTATATTGCCGGTTGTATGTATGAATGTGAAACTTGACTCTCATTTTGAGAGAAGAATAGGAGTTATGGGTGTTCGAGAATAAGATGCTTAGGAAAATATTTGGGGCTAAGAGAGATTAAATCACAGGAGAATCGAGAAACTTACACAACGTAGAACTGCACGCATTGTATTCATCTGACATAAATAGGAACATTAAATCCAGACGTTTGAGATATGTAGGGCATGTAGCATGTATGGGTACATCTAGAAATGCATATAGAGTGTTAGTTAGAAGACCTGAGGGGAAAAAGACCTTTGGGAAGGCTGAGACATAGGTGGGGGAATAATATTAAAATGGATTTCAAGGAGGTGGGATATGATGATAGGGTCTGGGTTAATCTTGCTCAGGGCAAGGACCGATGTCGGGCTTATATTAGGGAGGCAATAGACCCCGGGTTCTCTTAAGCGGGGTGATGGGTGAAATTTTTGTCACGTTAAGTCAAAAATCGAATATTAATTTTCTTTTAAAAAAATGAATCAGCAATCTCTTATTTATGTGTTAAGCAAGTTTCAATGCTCTGCAGCCCTCGAAAGTATCAAAATTACGCAATATACAAATGACTGTACCCTTGAACTTCAATTTCATGCAAATTTTTACAAGCTGTTTTCTCACATATTTTTACAGCACATTTCATCAGGTCCGATGTGTAAAGGCTGAATGTTATATATACTGTGGTTAACAAAATAGCGCGTTGAGTTTATGATTAAATGAACACTTTTTGAAACAAAAAATGAAACATTTATAGTGATAATGGAAAATTTCAATTTTTAGATATGCAGTGGTTATAAAAATTTCTCTCTCTTTTGTAGTAGAGGAGACTGTTGTACCTTTAAACACTTTTCACATTTTATTTTTTTTTTTAATTTTGGGAAATGAAATTTTTAAATAAAAAAATGCTTGAAATAATTATTGAAGATTCCTTTACAACTTCCTGTATTTATTTTCCTGTTTTACAGATCTATTAAGGATGGAAAAAATAAAATGAAGGAATATGTAATGTGTTCAAAGGTACAACAGGTTCATGTACCTTGGAACATACCCTCTTGTAAGTTGGAACACATGGAATATAGGTGGGAATATAGCTGTAAAAACTGACAATCATATTTAAAATGTATTTGCAATCATAAACCAGAGCAGGCTTCTCTGATTGAGATTTTATTTCCTGGAGGAGCAATAACTGCTTCAACAGCTTTCTTCAAGGCATCCGGATCAATTGGGGGTCTCTTAACTCCAGACTTACTTCGTGACATGATCTTAAAATAAAAGAAAAACAAAAACCGATAGTATCGTGTAATTTGGAACATGTTCCATGGTACAAGACGTTTTGTGATCAAGGGTACAAGAGGGTGCACGTTTAAACAAATATGGCTCCGAAAACTAGAGAGTCAAATAAATTATGGAAATTAAAATATGTTATTACTCACCATATGATAGGGAACACACCGTACTTGAAAGATATTAACAAATGCAATCTGGTTTTGTGTTAGAAAACATACATCAATGCACGAAATGTTTACTTTTGGTACTAAAAAAAACTTCTTTTGTCCACGGAACTCACACTTTGCAATAAATCAAACTGAAACACGACCAGAGCTCCTTAGCGGCTTTCTCTACAATCTACTTCATTTTGAGTCCTCTAGGTAGCAGCAAAATTTAAAAAACAAAAAATGTTCAAAGGTACACTATGCTAAATGTACAACAGTCTCCCCTATGGATATAGGAAAAGTAATGCGTGGTTTTCTTCTAAATATGTCACTGGTTTTGCAATGAAAAGTATAATTATTTACTGAAAAATTGATCGACACATTTCAATTTGAAGTATGCAAATTTTTCAATTTTTTTTTTTTTTTTTTTTTTTTTTTTTTTTTTTTTTTTTTTTTGTGAATCACTCATAACTTGACTCACCAGAAATTAAACTTCACCATATCATTATCTATCACAGCGTGATTATGTGTACAAAATATCAAGGACGTAGCTTGAAAAATGTATAAAATAGAAATTTCACCCTTCACCCCTGTTAAAGCAATTTGTAAGTAAGTAAATCCAGCTATGTCTCAGTTTTATGGGAAACTTTCATTTGTTGGTAAGATTTACCACTATATTGTTTTGTTGTACAGATATATTATTATTATTATTATTATTATTATTATTATTATTATTATTATTATTATTATTATTATTGTCCGGGGTTCGATCCCAGGTGGTGACAGGATTTTTTCTCGTTGCCAAACTTCCAGAACGGCCCCGAGGTTCACTCAGCCTCCTATAAAATTGAGTACCGGGTCTTTCCCGGGGGTAAAAGGCGGTCAGAGCGTGGTGCCGACCACACCACCTCATTCTAGTGCCGAGGTCATGGAAAGCATGGGGCTCTACCTCAATGCCCCTCAAGTGCCTTCATGGCATGTTACGGGGATACCTTTACCTTTTACCTTTATTATTATTATTATTATTATTATTATTATTATTATTATTATTATTATTATTACGTGAGGCGAAGAAACTTCGGTTGACTCATGGCCATTGCCAGCGTGGTTTCTGGCGAGCGCTAACCATTTCTCCGGCACTTCTAAAATACATAACAGTACTAACAATTAAAGTTCAATAATTTGGACTTACTATGCTCACAGTCGTTGCTGAAAATGGCGCAATTTGCCGCCACACACAACTGACATCTTCGGATAAACGAATGAATACCCATGAAGTTCCACATCATTGATAGCCTCGATTTCTTCTCGTATATAATATTTTAGTTCATATATAGAATGAGGATTTTCCTGAACCCTACATTTTAGTGTTCCCCGTAAGTAAAAATCACAGGGTATTATATCCAGGTTCTTAGAGACCAAAAATTACCACGTCTTGTTTTCGCACACGACCTACATATTGTCCGCGCAACTTATCTAGGCACTTGGGTTCCCTAGTGCTCTCTCGCTGCCCCTCTCCTTCCCTCTCCTGCCACGCTACCGCTACAAGCAACCTCGCTACACCCCGCTTCCCCGCTCTTTTAGCTGCCCAGATAAGTTGCGCGAACAGTATTATATAAACCGGAAAAAAAACTCCTGCGTCGTCTGTACAACGGACTTGCTCAAAATAAGTTATAAATTTAGGGTACAACAACTGATATTCGAACACTTATCCCCTGGATTTTAAGCCCAGTGCGCTAGCCGCCAAAGCAGTTATTTACAGAATACATTTCTACAGAATTTCTTCTGACCAGCTGCACAATCGTTTGAACTGTCATCTTTATTTAGCAAAATAATATAATGATGGACATAATAGGTCAATGATTATGAGTCAAATTTATTCCGTGAATTTTGTCTGTTCTACTTTGGACCTTGATTTGAGCTATGAATCTATGGTTCCATTTCCTTTCTCCCTAACTGCTGTAAATTATTAATGCCTTTTATTATGAATTAAGGCTGAAGGAATTTCATTATTTCCATGCCACTTCAAAGCTCATTTCAATTATTTCAGGCTTTCTACTAATATCTTTGCATTCTCTCCGAACTGTCGTTCCTTTCTCTGCATTCCATGTATTACAGTATGCTTCAATTTACTTATTGGTTGAATTTGGCACTCATATCGTTCATTGTTGTTTCTCATTTCATTTCCCCTTCTTGTGCCAGAAATGTTATGTAGAATTTTCATTTCTCTTGTTTCCACTATTGGTTTTGTCCTTGTTGCGCCACTGTGTGTTTCTGAAGCATAGGTGAATACTGGCGTCATAGATTTTCTTGTTGTATTCTCCGAATTTTCCTTCTTCTCTAAGTAAGAGTCAAGGATCTATATTCGCTTTAGATTTTTTTTTTTTTTTTTTTTACAAAATTCAAGTTCACATTTTCCACATCTGGTATTGGTTTTGTTGGTATTGTCAACAGCTTTCTTGTCGGCAGCTAGAACTTCAGATAGAACTTGATTCACCTTCACTCTAAATCATAGATAGATAGATAGATAGATAGATAGATAGATAGATAGATAGATAGATAGATAGATAGATAGATAGATAGATAGATAGATAGATAGATAGATAGGTAGATAGGTAGATAGGTAGACAGACAGACAGACAGACAGACAGACAGACAGACAGACAGACAGACAGACAGACAGACAGACAGACAGACAGACAGACAGACAGACAGACAGACAGACAGACAGATAGATAGATAGATAGATAGATAGATAGATAGATAGATAGATAGATAGATAGATAGATAGATAGATAGATAGATAGATAGATAGATAGATAGATAGATAGATAGATAGATAGATAGATAGATAGATAGATAGATAGATAGATAGATAGATAGATAGATAGATAGATAGATAGATAGATAGATAGATAGATAGATAGATAGATAGATAGGTCGACCTTATAGGTTTTGAAGTTAACAACATGGATAAATATATAATAGGATGCGAAACTGCGGTCAGCACCATCTGGCAGTGGGGGGCTGAAATAAGATGATCAGCGCCCAACGTCGTAGGTGGTGAACATTAGAACTACATGTTGGGTATCCGCTCGAGATATTGCTCGAGGACTCGACGAGGAGCCAAGATGGCAGACAGAAACTTGCTAATATGTGAACATAAAGTGATATTACGTGTGTATATAAGCAGTGCATGTTAAAAAGTGATGTTTATGGACGTTGTAAAAATAGTGTTATTAAATATATTGTAAAGTATTAGTAATATAATAAATTGAACTCTCTAAGTAGTTCTTGCAGACTTTTCAATTGTGCTGTACAATAAATACCCAAAGAATACAATCCCAATTATCTAACCTTTGTTCTATTTTTTTGTCTGTGTCTGGTTATGTTTTAATTGGATAGTGTAAAATAGATCGTATCTTTCATCTTCCTGATGGCTCCGGTAAGAATTTTCAGTAGAAGCTGCTGTGAGGAAGAAAAATGTAAATGTTTCATTTTAAATTGGGTAAGTTTTGAATATCTATGAGGGTGGGAGGGAATACTTTCTGCACAGCTTAACATTTTCGTCACCAGGTGCGCTGCTAAATGCATGGAGTAATTACTCTTTTCGCTACTTGGTGCGCTGCTAGATGTAATAACGCCCCTCCCTCTAACAGGTGGCAGCAAGATCATTTTCTACAACAGCGCCTCTAGTATGTGTTACGGGAAAATCGGTAAGTTTCGCATCCTATTATGTATTCATCCAAGTTAACAACTTTTGTCAGGTTTAATACGCTGCCATCTAGTTGTTACATAAGGAGTCACGTCATAATTCCCATTTGAATTGCATTAGCGACTGTACTGCCATCTCGTGTTCGTTTATAGCGGACGAGCGGCGATCCTGGCGGTTGTTCTCTTCAAAGTGCAAACGATTTTAACATAGCAATGACTTATCTGTTACATATATGACCTAGGCCTTCAACAACCACTTGTGTATTATCTTCCTCACTGGCACTTCCTTTCTCCAACTCCCTCGACAAATCAGTTTTCAATAGCACTTTTATCTCACTTTCGCTCAGAACATTAGGCCTAGCATTATCAACAAAACAATTCGTGTTTATGTTCTATATCCCTGAATACAACTAGATTTGAGTAAACATCAACAAAGGAAGTACCGGTACCAACTTACTAACTCAAGCTACCACACTGCGAGAAAGTAGTAAAGTGAAGAATAAAATTGAAACAATTATCGACTTAAACGGCATTGAAAACAGTTACAACAATGGACAAAAATCACAGGATTCAGAATTGAAAATGTTAAAAAATTTGTCACATGAAATACCAGGAGTAGGTAAAATTTTTCCCCAATAAATACCTTAATTATATTAGTCTGTTAGTCCCGCGCCGTGGCGTCGTTATCTAAGGCATCCTGCTTAGGAATCGCGTTACGGAATGCGCGCTGGTTCCTCATGGGGAAAGTTTTTTTCTCATGAAATTTCGGCCAGTGTATGGAACCGGTGCCCACCCAGCATTGTGATGCCCTTGGGGAGCTACGATAGGAAGCGAAAATCCGGTTTCGCAAACCAGCTATAAAGAGTGGGAGGATCATCGTGCTCATCACACGATACTTTCATTCTGGTTGGATGATCTTCACCTCTGCTTCGGCATGTGAACGTGAGGCCAGCAGTCGACTGGTCGGTCTTGACCCTTCATGGGCTGTAGCACCATGGATTTACTTTACTTATTAGTCTGTTATATTTCAAATCTAAAACATTTGTTCTTTTTGTATTGTCCATAAAACTTGCGAGAGGAAAATGTAAACAAAAACTTCTCATCAGATACCTACGTTTCTATCAATTTACTATTGTACATTCGTAACATTACTGTAAGCTTAATTTCTGGTCTAAATTATCTACTTGTAATGTCTTCAAAGAAAACAACTTAAATGGTGATTGAGTTACAGAATGTGTATTCCTAATAATGTTATTTTGAGTTTACATCAAATGTAGAGGAATTTTTCATGGAAATAGTTTCGTTTTATTGGAATGTACATTTTTTTACTATTTTGTAATTACGTAAGAAGCAAAGATATCGACAGATACTGTGAATGTTAAATAAGTTTCAAGGTACTAAATTTAGTATTAAGGAGAATATAATGTTAGAAATAATATTAAAAAACGAAACAATGTGCGTAATTAATGATTAATTAAATACTTTAGGTTTTTATCTACAGTAATTTGATCGAAACATATTTGATGAGATGTTTATGTTTACATTCTCCTCTCGAGGAATAGATGATTACAGTCAATCTCACCCCACAATGGAGAAATGACCTCAAGGAGCATTGCAGCGTTGCAACACGTTACATTTCGTATTCTCAAAACTATTGGACGTCTCAAAATTTTATTCGACAAAGTTTGTTCGTATTAACTTCCTTTATTAGCACTGTGAATTAATGTAAGGGTCCCCTTCGGCTCTTTAGTCTTTGTTACATTTTCCTACATCAATATTAATCTCTATCCGGTGATCCCGCCATGTTTTCGTCCAGGTCGAAATATAACGTGCACAAAGTTAAGGAGAAATTTCGACTAAGTATGGAAAACTTCCTATGCAAATATATCCTAATTTTGTATTATTTTCCAAACATTGGATATATTAATTTTTTATCCTTAAAAACTTTTGATTTTTAAAAACAGCGTAGAGATGAAAAAATTATGTAAAAATTCTATTTTCTAAGATTATGAGCACAAAAAATGTATAGTGAACTGCAGGGAGGATGTAAACGTTGAATATCTCAGCGGAGCAGAATTACAGAACTTGTTACAAGTTTCAGAAGTGAACTCTAGGGAAATTCTAATAGAAAACGTTCTTGTAATAAAACTTAGGTCGATTAATTAATCTAAGGAACCTGAAGTGTGAAGCAATAAGAAGCTTTATATAAAATTCTATAATTACAGTAGCATATAATAATTAAACACGGTATTATGACAGTATCTCATGCAAAGCTGTAAATAGAGTAATTAAGAATGTAATGAGAGTTACTCTAACGGTGGAGTGGCATTATAGACTACACTCTACTATAACCTTGGGCTGAAGGAACGGAATTTTTTTGTATTACTCTGATTACCTCTTATACTTCAATTCGGTACGAAAGAGGAAGGTATTTCTTGAACAGGGGGAGTAATATGCAATCTAAAACTTTGCTGGTAATAAAAAAATTGTTCTGAAGCAAAATTTTAAAGTAGCCGTTTTATTAAAATAATGTTATAATTATGTTGGGTACAAGATATCTAATACCAAATACAAAGATGTAAAAATGGTTGTTAATATTGTTTATACATCTTGATTACACAACTTTTAACACTGTATCACTTCGGAATATGTATGGTAAGACTTTCCTATGTTCAATTTCAACGTACCTCGTTTACAAATTTCAACCTATTTATGGGTCTTCTTCAGAACTGGTCGTTGTTGGTCTTGGCGCCACTTGTTCTGTTTCCTGTGAGGGTGTGTTCCTGTGGTATAGTGTAGAGTCAAAGAGTGTGTGTGTTTTGAAGTTGAGTTGTGTGTTGAGAATTTCATTGGGGTGTGTTTTTGTGTGTCTGTATATTTCAGATAGTTCTAGTGTGTTTAGTTTCTGGCTTTTTGGTTGGATGTGTAGTATTTCTATGTCTGTGTTGATGTCTCTGTTGGTGTGGTTAGCATTTGTGATGTGTTCTGCATATGTGGAGGCGTTTTGTAATTTTGTTATGGCGAAAAAGCCAGAAACTAAACACACTAGAACAATATGAAATATACAGACGCAAAAAAACACATCCCAACAAAATTCTCAACACACACTCTTTGACTCTACACTATACCACAGGAACACACCCTCACAGGAAACACAAGTGGCGCCAAGACCAACAACGACCAGTTCTGAAGATGACCCATAAATTGTTCGAAACATGTAAACGAGGTATGTTGAAATTTAACACAGGAAAGTCTTACCATACATATTCCGAAGTAATATTGTTTGTTTTTGTGGGAATTATAAACATACATTCTCAAAATGGAACAATTTCAAAATCAAAAAAATTATTAAATTCTTGCCTGTCCCATAAACAGAATATATTTACTGAATGGAAAAATATAATCTCAATTTCGGAAAAGCTATTTTTATTTTCGGAAAAGCTAACCTTAATTTCGAAAACTGACAGTTGAATTCCAGGAAACAATATATACTTAATTTCGGAAAAGATTGTCTCAATTTCGGAGGATAATTTCTAAAAAAAATTATTTAAGTGCATCCAGGGAAAACTAAAGCATTTAAAATTTCAGTGGTAAAAGTATATATAGCCTACTTTAACCACATCGCACATTAACTTTTAAAATTAAAACTTCACGGAATTTAAGCTTGTTTAGCATCTTTCAATCACATTTTGTGGAAAATAAGTTAAGTGTACAAACCCCTTTGCTTCTGATAGCCAAAGTTGATACTAAATGGACTACTCCCTAATCCAAAATAAAATTCATATTCTTACTGTTTTTGTTGTTTAGTGAACTGTCCGAAGACAGGTTTGAACCTCGTAAGTAACATCAGTAGTTTGGAATTGAACGGGTTACATCAGTTTCTTGTCTATGCTGATGACGTGAATATGTTAGGAGAAGATCCACGAACGATTAGGGAAAATACGGAAATTTTACTTGAAGCAAGTACAGCGATAGGTTTGGAAGTGAAGCCTGAAAAGACAGTGCATATGATTATGTCTCGTGACCAGAATATTGTACGAAATTGAAATATAAAAAATAGAGACTTATTCTTCGAAGAGATGGAAAAATTCATATATCTTGGAGCAATAGTAACAAATATAAATGACACTCGGGAGGAAATTAAACGCAGAATAAATATGGGGAATGCCTGATATTATTCGGTTGAGAAGTTTTGTCATCTAGTCAGCTGTCTAAAAATCTTAAAGATAGAGTTTATAAAACCGTGTATTGCGGTTGGTCTGTGTGGTTGTGAAACTTGGACTCTTTCTTTGAGAGAGGAACACTTTGATGATGTTTGAGAATAAGGTTCTTAGGAAAATATTTAGGGCTAAGAGGGATAAGTTACAGGAAAATGGAGAAAGTTACACAACGCAGAAATGCATGCATTTTATTCTTCACCTGACATAATCAGGAACATTAAATCCAGACATTTGAGATGGGCAGGGCATGTAGCAGGTATGGGCGAATCCAGAAATGCATATAGAGTGTTAGTTGGGAGACCGGAGGGAAAAAGATCTTTGGAGAGGCAGGGACGTAGATGGGAGGATAATATTAATATGGATTTGAGGGAGGTGGAATATGATGGTAGGGACTGGATTAATCTTACACAGGATAGGGCCCGATGGCGGGCTTATGTGAGGGCGGCAATGATCCTCCGGGTTTCTTAAAAGCCATAAGTAAGAAGAGTGGTCATGAATCGTAAATACAAAACGCAATATTTAAACGCAGATGTTATTATCCACTAGAGGTCACAATCTATTGTTAACTCTTAGGTCTTTAGATGTCAGTATTTACGTGCAACATGTCTTTCTGCTGGGAAGGGTGAATGGAAGGTAGGCCGAAATACTGCGCCGCCTGGAAGGCACTATTCGGGAAGTTTCCAGAGGTGCTAAGAGAAACGAACAAGATTCCTCCTTCAGGATAGGCAACCTCAAATTACGGCGTAGTTGGTCGTACGGAGCTTTATTAGCGCAACAGTATTCAAACTTACAGATACATAAAATCAGGATACATTAATTATCACAACAAAACTTGACGCCAAACTCTTAGTTAATGTACTTAGTAGTTAAACGTAGCATGCGAAGTGAAGTAGGCGGAACAAGATTTTGTTAGTAAACTCTGACGAACAATATACAACACAACATAGGCAGGCTATTCGACATTTCCCCCGTTAAAGTAAGTACAGTGCATATCCCTTTCAGTTCTTCGGTAAAAAATCTTGGCATTCACATGGATAATAATCTCAACTGGGACATGCAAATCACAGAAACCTGCAGAAAAGTATATTCTATTATCCATGTGCTAAAAAGGATAAATGTTCATCTTCCCTCTTGCTTAAAAAAGTCCCTTGTGCAGACCCTTGTATTTCCCTATTTTGACTATGCTGACATTTTACTGACTGACCTTTCCAGCGACAACAAAATGAAACTTCAACGTGCTCATAATTTGTGTGTACGTTTTGTAAGCAATGTTCGTAAATATGATCATATTATCCCATCCCTGGAAGCAATAGGTTGGCTTAAACTAGATAAGAAAAGAAATTTACATTCACTTCTCTTTCTCTTCGAAATCTTGAACTCTTCTATTCCTTCGTACCTGTCGTCTCGCTTCACTTACCTTTCTTCCCACCACAATCTGAACACACGCTCTCGCCATGAAACAATACTAACAATACCATCCCATCGCACCTCCTCATACTCATCCTCTTTCACAATAGCCCTGCCAAGACTCTGGAATTCGTTACCTGCTAGCATCAGGGACTGTCGAAATAAAATTGAATTCAAACGCAAACTTACTAGGCACTTGGTCAGTAATTGAGACTCGTTCAGACATGGTTTCTTGTAAATAGTTCTTTTAATCTACCACAAAATATCTCAATATCCGGTAATTTCATCACTATAGAATTTTGTTATTGTAGGTTTAATTTGTAATTTAGTAAATACAAAAATATTCTTTGTTCTTAACTTCTATGATAAAATGTCTAGCTTTCATTAATCAGGTATTCTTGTCGTACTTTAATTTTTATTGTAATTGTAATTGTAAATTTAATATTAATTGTAATCTTATTGTTCATGTTATAGTTGTAATCCCCTGGTAGAGGGGCAGAGAAGGCCTCACGGCCTTATCTCTACCAGGTTAAATAAATAAATCTAATCTAATCTAATCTAATCTAATCTAATCTAATCTAATCTAATCTAATCTAATCTAATCTAACCTAACCTAATCTAATCTATATTGTATGCGAGGTGTAAAGAAACGACAAACAGATAATTAAATAATAGATTAATTCGAATTTTTACGTAAATATATTGTAAACATTGATACAAATGCTTATTAAATATGCGATTATTCTATTATTTCCAAACATTAAATAACATTAATGTTCGGAGTTATGGCACAATCCACTTTGTGTATGTGTCCCTACCAAGCAGTTCGTGGTTCGATTTCTGGTTTGCATAAAAAAACAGGTATGAATTACATGCACCACCAAATTGAAAGACGGCATTTAAAGGGTATATCTGCAGAAATACCCCCACAATATTTATATTCTTTTAAAGTGCATGTCTTGTAATTTTTTTAAACACAAAATAAAAAATCGGATTTTTGACCCCTAATCACTACCTGGTTCCCTTAAAATAACCATTGTCCACAGTAACCTTCTGAGGAACAGAGAATTTGATATTTGGTGTCGTCATCCACAGAAAGGGAAAGGCGTAGTTTTATTTAAACAATATCCTGGTGCCAACAAATGGATTTGTAAACACGAAGGACTCTCCAACAGCGAATGGCGCGATGGCATTAAAATGGTTGGAAATGTTGCTGCAGTACGTGCTGTGCCTGGAAGATCTCAGGACAACCGTTGTAGGCATTGCCACAACGAGGTTGAAACTCTTGCACACGTCCTGGGATCCTGTCCGCACGGCGAAGCTCTGCGAAACGCTAGACACCACCAAGTACGATCAATTATAGCCACTGCCCTTAAACATGCCGATTATAACACCTTTGAAGAAGTACATGGTCTCTCCGTCACTGGCACGGCCACCGGCGTGGCTCAGTCGATTAAGGCGCTTGCCTGCCGGTCTGAAGATGCGTTCGGGCGCGGGTTCGATCCCCGCTTGGGCTGATTACCTGGTTGGGTTTTTCCGAGGTTTTCCCCAACTGTAATGTGAATGCAAGGTAATCTATGGCGAATCCTCGGCCTCATCTCGCCAAATATCATCTCGCTAACACCAATCTCATCGACGCTAAATAACCTAGTAGTTGATACAGCGTCGTTAAATAACCAACTAAAATAAAAAAAGTCACTGGCAGTACACGGCGCATAGATATAATAGCTTTCAAGGAATCTACAAGACCTGGATACATAATTTATCCCACTGTGCGTTTCGAAACGGATGAGGAACACCCAGCAGAAGTGGATAATAAAAAAAATAATATCTGCAATCCTACCATTCCCTATTTCCTCAAAAAATACCAGCTAAAAGAGCTTAAAGTAATCGGACTTCTGGTTGGAGCAAGAGGTACCGCTACTCTCTTCATGAAAGATGTGTTTAAGAGGCTTGGAATACCTACATCTATTATTCCGATTGTAACCTTAGCTGCATTGAAAGGATCAATTGCTCTCCTGAAGCATCACCTATATTCAAAATCAAACTAAGTTCAGTAGCATTCTTTACTTTTTTTGTAACACTTACCTTTCTAAAAATAGGTATATTTTCACTAATCTCAAAAACAATCATTTTCAGTTATATACTTGTAGGAATTTCATTGTTAAAACAAAATCAATGGTTTTTCATGAACTTGTAAAAATTTCTATGGTTAAGTACTCTTTGTCCCTTGTGGCAGCTCACGATAGTGAGAAGATATATAAATTCATTTACACATGTATTTCTATGATGCAATTTAAAGTATAAACGTACTTCAGTTTTTCGAAATGTGTACAACACCTTAAGTCAGGGGTTCCCAACTTGTGTGTCTTTGATATGGTACACTTTATTTTAAGATCGACTGTACCAATAAAACGTGAACACCTGCAACAATGCTCAGTTCAGTTTTTTCACCATAAGGCCACGTATAGAGAAACTCTGTGCAACCCACCAAGCGCAGACTTCACATTAATTTAAATAGGAGAGTTTCAAAAACGATAATAAAAATCTTTTATGCTCGACCATGTCGAAATGTAGTAATTATACACCTGGTAGCAGTCTTTTAATGCATGTCATTAAAGTACACCTACTCATTAAAGTTCAGGTGTTCAGCCAATGACAAGTCAGCTTTGTACCGTTATATCGATTATTCTCGGATATGTAATCGAAAGACAATTAGCGAAAAGTCACGGAGGCTGGATATCCAATACTGTCGCAGAAGGTTATGTTCTGTAGCGTTAATTGTAAATAATATTCAAATAAATTCAATTTGTCATCTCGTTTTTTAATTCTAAATCAATATCCAGGTAATCTTCATCTTATTCTCTGCCAAGGTCAATGACATTCGGAAAAAAATCATTACTTTCGCGTCTGCGCACACCTCATAATTCAGGTCAGTTAGCACATAACCATAAGAAGACCTAATTTTAAATCATTTCAAGTTAGAAATATGGTCGAGCATAAAAAGTCGTATGAAACTTGTCTATAATGGTAGTAATTAAGACGCACGTATGATTGTTTATGAAACGAGCGCAAGCGAGTTGCATAATGTACTATTAATTATCGGGCATCCAGCATAGATAGTTTGGAATTTTTGACACATACCTTTGTTTTTTTTTCTCTAATGGCACTCAAGTTGCTGGTTGTTCTTTTAGAATTTTCGATTGCATGTTAACATAAACCTATCTACAACACTGGATGTCCGACACTACATAGAAGTTATCGGTGCTTTTTTTCTGACGGATCGCTCTGGAACGGCGTTCCGGCACGTTTTTGTTGCATTTTTCATCATGGAACCGAAATACGTGTGAATAACTATGTTTTAATATAATTTTTCTTTGAATTCAGCTTAGACCTTGGAAGTCTTAGCGCCGATTGTATAAACCATTTAATCTTAGATCAGACGTTGATCCTCGTTCTAGCTGAACTTGGAATTTTGTGTTGTATAAAGTCTAATCTGAGATTAATGTGTCTTAAACTAAAGTCAATTTTGACTGCAGAAATTCCTCCGATTAAGTTAGATGATCCAAGTTCAGTTATTTCTGTTCTGTTTGAAGTATACGGAGTGGCAGATTGTGCAAAAAGAATGACCATTATTACTAATATATATGGTAGAAACACACCCACACACACACACACACACACACACACACACACACATATATATATATATATATATATATATATATATATATATATATATATATTCAATTTCTTGCCTTAATATACAAACATTCTTATAATTTATAAGGCTTTATCATGTTCAGCAGTATCAAATAACATAACCTATAATTATATTATGTTTATAACAACCATGAATTATTCGTGGATACGATAGATACATTCATAAATTTTCAATTAACCGTATTACTAAACGAAAATTGTCGTTTTATAGAGTTTTATTATGTTTAGCAGTATCAAGCACCATAACATGATAACAATTTGGAGAACGGTCAACCTTCTTCTTATTGTCCGCCATTATTTACAACGCACAACACAAACCAGTGTCTCAAACAGAGTGTACGGAAAGTCGCCAAAAAGTAGTTGGGAAGTCGCTAGATTTCTTATTATCAACAAAGAAAGATTAAATTTTGTCACTATGAGGTGCTAAAAAGGTCGCTAAATCCCTATTTAAGCAATATAAAAGTTAAAAGAAATTGTCGTTGAAAAAGAGTTAGAGTCGCTAAATTGGCTACACTGAACAAACCTGTACAACATGGCCGGCGCATCACATACTTCACCTGTTTATGCGATGTTGCCAAATCCTTTTCACGTGAACTTAGATTGCATTTGGACCAAGGTAAATTGATCGCAGAAAAGTTTTATACAATAGAAGAAGTGTCTGAACTCGGTTCACTTTCCGATCTTCGATCAAAGTTGATCTTTAATCAGGGAGTTTTATACAATTGGGCCTAAGTTGGACGAAAACGAGGTTCAAAACGACAAAATTCCCTTAGAGTGAAAAGTAATCATCTCCCCGTCTGCTATAAAATATTCTACACAGAGTTTCATCGCCTTTTTCTCCAGAAGAAAAGTATTGATTATCATTATTATTATTATTATTATTATTATTATTATTATTATTAATAAAATGAAATAAGTGTGTCGCGAAATCTTGGGCGTTCAGTAAAGTGTGTTATTAGTCAATAAAGTTTCGGAACCACTGCCTTAAGTAAAGGCATGATGAGTTTCATAGGCTAATTAAAGTGTCAACAATAACCATGCAATATGGTTTTTTGTTTCTCCTGGAAAATTTTGTTTTCGGCCTGTGGTTGTTTTTACAAAACCCTTCAATTGTTCCATCACTCCTTAAAACAATTCAAAGATATATACTTACTTACTGGCTTTTAAGGAACCCGGGGGTTCATTGCCGCCCTCACATAAGCCCGCCATTGGTCTCTATCCTGAGCAAGATTAATCCAGTCTCTACCATCATATGCGACCTCCCTTAAATCCATTTTAATATTATCTTCCCACCTACGTCTCGGCCTCCCCAAAGGTCTTTTGCCCTCCGGCCTCCCAACTAACACTCTATATGCATTTCTGGATTCGAACATACGTGCTACATGTCCTGCCCATCTCAAACGTCTGGATTTTATGTTCCTAATTATGTCAGGTGAAGAATACAATGCGTGAAGCTCTCCGTTGTGTAACTTTCTCCATTCTCCTGTAACTTCATCCCTCTTAGCCCCAAATATTTTCCTAAGAACCTTATTCTCAAACACCCTTAATCTCTGTTCCTCTCTCAAAGTGAGAGTCCAAGTTTCACAGCCATACAGAACAACCGGTAATATAACTGTTTTATAAATTCTAACTTTCAGATTTTTTGACAGAAGACTAGATGACAAAAGCTTCTCAACCGAATAATAACACGCATTCCCCATATTTATTCTGCGTTTAATTTCCTCCCGAGTGTCATTTATATTTGTTACTGTTGCTCCAAGATATTTGAATTTTTCCACCTCTTCGAAAGATAAATCTCCAATTTTTATACTTCTATTTTGTACAATATTCTGGTCACGAGACATAATCATATACTTAGCGTTTTCGGGATTTACTTCCAACCCTATCGCTTTACTTGCTTCAACTAGAATTTCCGCGTTTTCCCTAATCGTTTGTGGATTTTCTCCTAACATATTCACGTCATCCGCATAGACAAGAAGCTGGTGTAACCCATTCAACTCCAAACCCTGTCTATTATCCTGAACTTTCCTAATGGCATAGGCTATTCTAGAGCGAATCTAAAAAGTAAAGGTGATAGTCCATCTCCCTACTTTAGCCCGCAGTGAATTGGAAAAGCATCAGATAGAAAATGGCCTATACGGACTCTGCTGTACTATGACACATTTTAATTAATCGAACTAGTTTCTTGGAAATACCAAATTCAATAAGAATATTATATAAAACTTCTCTCTTAACCGAGTCATACGCCTTTTTGAAATCTATGAATATCTGATGTATTGTACCCTTATACTCCCATTTTTTCTCCAATATCTGCCGAATACAAAACATCTGATCAATAGTCGATCAATTACGCCTAAAACCACACTGATGATCCCCAATAATTGCATCTACATATGGAGTTAATCTTCTCAAAAAGATATTCGACATATACAAATTCAATTTGAAAAATAACTTTTATAGATTCGGAATTAGGAATAATCTCTCTGAATTAGTGGTGTAGTTCTCAATACCACAATACTATATCGCAGTTTCTCTGGTTTTGCGTACCGCAAATAAATTATTATGACATAGATTATTATCAGCATATTTCAGTAGAATTATTTTTAATCGCCCTATATGAGGACTGCGACGTTGACTAGAATATTTGGCACGGGTTCATGAGTCTGAGCTCTTCCATCACAGATCGGTATTACAACAGCAATCTCATGCATGGAGTCAGCGTAGCGTCCACAGGGCAGTTGGCTACACATTGTACAGTAATGGATGCCAGCAAATGCGGAAAATGTAGGGCACTATGCAGCAACTGCCAAACTCTCTCTTCGAACAAAGGATTTCGATCGTTTTGTGACATGGCTTTGTACACTACTTAGCACTATAAAGACTGCAAGACCTGTGCCATAGGCAGTTTATTTTTCTGATGTTTATAATATTTGCATGGTTAAAAATATTATATTATTATGATGCACCGAAGTACATATGATATTTCCGTGTAGGAATTCTGTTTTACCATATGATGAAGGATAGATAAAACAGAGAAAAATTCTCTCCGATACCGGCACTCAAACCCGGGTTTTCAGCTCTACGTGCTGACGCTTTAGCCACCAGATTCCAGTTCCGATGCCGGATCGAATCCCCTCAGTTTAAGTTCTATCTCTCAGTTTTCCCTTTGGTGGTCTCTCCTCATGTGCTCATTACGAGTGGCCGGGATTCTTATGTTCTAGCTCTACTCTGAATGAATTACATGCTCTAACCAGTGATATTCCATCACAGATGGCTTTATGGTTTGAATCTAATGGTTTTTTACTTAATCAAGAAAATACTATCAACATAACTTTTACCCTAAATCATGTAATAAAAAAGGATAACATACAAAACTATACCAAATTTCTAGGGCTTTTTATAGACTCCAGTTTAACATGGGAAAAACATATCGAATATATATGCACAAAATTATCAAGAGTTATATATTTATTAAAGAAATTAGTGACTTGTGTTTCTCAAAATTATTTAAGATGTGCCTACTTTTCGTTCTTTCAGTCGATAATTAGCTATGCCTTAATTTTCGGGGGAAATGGTAGCAAAATTGGGAGCGTCTTGATTTTGCAAAAGAAAGCCATTAGAATTCCATGTCAATCAAACTATCTTGAACATTGTCGACCTCTTTTCAAACAATCACAGATATTAACTGTCATAAATTTATATACATACGACCTAGTCCTTTACACTCGACAAAATATAGACAATTCCTCATTAATAGCCAATATACATGATCATGAAATTAGAAATAGTGAACATATTAATATTCCATACTGTAGATTACATGAAACTAGTACAAATTTTTCTGTCATGGGGATGAAATTATATAATAAGCTTCCCAGTCAATATTATAAGTTACCAACCAATAGTTTCAAAGCTAGATTTTATAATTGGCTTTTAATTAATCCTTTCTACTTTGTAGATGAGTTTCTTAACATAAATTCACACGAAATTGTTTTTTAATAAATAGAGTTATTTAGATTAGTTACAATCATTTTTCTGTTGCTGAGTTTTTCAACACAAATGTGTATGAAATTGTTTTTTAATAAATAAGTTTAATCGCAATTTAGTTACTTTTTTCAATTTAAAAGTTTCAAATAATTTCATATTTTCATTGTATTACTTAAATTTTACTGCTTCTATTATTAGTGTTTTTTTTAATGTATTTATATGTTTTTTCAATGTATTCTGACGAAGCCTAGAACTGTATGTCTAATGGCCAAATAAATTGAATTGAATTGAATTGATGAGCGCCGTCTTGAATCACTAAGTGATTACTTACGCTTATCATATTATTATGCCGTACCGAAGTACATATGATAATTCCGTGAAGAAATTCTGGGTTACCATATGATGAAGGATGACACTCAGCAACTTTTGATATTATAAAATTGCGAAACTTTGCAAATAATCCTAAATAAGTGAAAATTGCTCAGTATTTAAAAATTTCGTGAAAATTCACTACAATTCAAAACATCCACTTATTAGGTCAATTTTTTGCTAGGTTTATTTCAATGTTCGACTCGATATGTATATGTGAGCAATTAAAAAAAATGAGACACGTTAAATTGCGCTCACGATTGACGGAGCAGTATTCATTTGAGGAATTACAAAATTGCAACTTATGATGGAGAACCAGATTTCACCGCATTTCGATTAATTATTTCCAGACTATACGGGTGAGGTTCAGCTCTCTCCTCCCCCTAGCCTGCTGCTTTCTACCAACCCTCTTCTTGATAGACGGTCTGCGTTTCATATGACGTCACCTACGTTGACATTCTACCGACGACTGGGTCAAAACATGAAGTTCACCGCTGTGGAGTAACAGCATGTCTGACTGTGAAACGAGAAGACCAGGTTCGAATCCTGGTTGGGAAAAGTTATCTGGTTGATTTTTTCCCGGGGTTTTCCCTCAACCCATTAAGAGCAAATGCTTGGTAACATTCGGCGATGGACTTATTTCGCTGTCAATATCATCTATATTTCACTCAGAAGCTTTATAACAATAGCAGTTTGTAAAGCGTCGTAAAAAGAACCAATTAAACAAAATAAAAACATTGATTGGGAGTGAAGGACAGCGAATCTTTTCATAAATAGGTGTAACAACCACGACAGACCTCCTCGTGCACAGTGAACATCGAAGATTTTCGAACTTCGTCATACTCGACAACCTTGAACCGAATATAGGGAAAGTAAAGCACGACGCTAATTCGTGGAGCGGTGAAAGAAGGAAGGAAGGATAGACAGACAGACAGATATAGATAGATAGATAGATAGATAGATAGATAGATAGATAGATAGATAGATAGATAGATAGATAGATAGATAGATAGATAGATAGATAGATAGATAGATAGATAGATAGATAGATAGATAGATAGATAGATAGATAGATAGATAGATAGAAAAGAAGAAACAAGAAACAAAGAAAGAAAACAGTACTGAAGTATGAAACCAGGAAAGAAAGATAGAAGAAAGAAACAAAGAAAGAAAAGGAAAAAGAAGGAAAGACAGAACTAAATAAGAAAATAAATAAATAAATAATTAAATAAGTAAATAAATAAATAAATAAATAAATAATGAAAAAAGAAACCAAAAAAGAAAGAAAGAATAAAGAAAACAATAAAGAAAGAAAGAAGGAAGAAAGAATGAAACCAAGAAAGAAAGAAGAAAAAACCAAGAGAGAAAGAAAGACAGAACAAAGTAGCCTGTAGAGAAAAAAGAGAAAAAACAGAAAGAATTAAATGTAGAGAGATAGAAGCAAAAAAGAAACCAAAACAGAAACAGAGAAGGAAGAAACTAATAAAGAAAGATAGAAAGAAGTATGGGAGAAAGAAACCCGGAAAAAATAAAGACAGAAAGAAGAAAGAAGAAAGAAAGAAATAAAGAAAGAAGAAAGAAAGAAAGAAAGATAGAAAGGAATAAAAAAGAAACAAAGAAGGATTGAAGAATGAAACCAAGAAAGAAAAATAGGAGAAAGAAAGGAAGAAAGAAAAAAGAAATAAATAAAGAAAACATAAATAAATAAATAAAAAGGAAGAAAAAAGAAAGAAAAAGAAAACAAGGAAGAAAGAAATAAAGAAGAAACAAAGAAAAAAGAAAGAAAGAAAGAAAAAAGAAATAAGAAACAAAAAAGGAAGAAAGAAGAAAAAAAGACGAAAGAAAGAAAGAAGAAAGAAATAAAGGATAGGAAGAAGGAAGGAAGGAAGAAAAGGAAGGAAAAAATAGTATGAAAAAGGCAAGAAAATGTAATGAGGAGAGGAGAGGAGAGGAGAGGAGAGGAGAGGAGAGGAGAGGAGAGGAGAGGAGAGGAGAGGAGAGGAGAGGAGAGGAGAGGAGAGGAGAGGAGTATTAACATAGTATGTGAAAGTAAAAAATGACGAAAAAGGAATGATAAATTCGGAACTATTTTAAGGAAGAGAAGGGGAAAGAAAAAGGACGAAATAAACGAAAAGATAGGAAGAACACAACGAAAAATATGGGAAAGAATGACTGAATGAAAGAAATACGATGAAAATCAGAGAGAATAGAGGAAATAAATTGATAATGAAAAGACGAGAATAAAACTGAACTGATTGTAATGTATTCAATATTGCATCACATGTCATTCACTTAGGCTAAATATAAATGGAAATCCTAAACTGAACGCCAATTTCTACATCTCAAAGATAGTGAGGATTGCTTGAAATACTCCAATTATAACCGAAACCACACCATTACGATAGTATTAGGAATCCTTTGTTGTAGTGAGCCCGCGATTCTAGGAATCATCACCTCTACAATATCTTACGTACAAGCTACAGTATTGTTTCAGTCTCAGTTATATTAATGGAAATTTGAACTGAATACAAGAAACAGAGCATTGGGTTGATTCAGTGTTGCGTCATTTATTATTTATAACGCAATTGAAGGGACAATTGTAATAGTATACCTACATTCTCGCGTTAGAATTGTTAGCAGGAGGTATTAGATGTCTAATCTGGTTCAGAAGTAGCATTGTGCCACAGTGTTCATTAAATATTGTGCGAGATCTGCGTATTTGCTTGGTTTTCGCACAAAACCAATCGGGCGGAAAGTCTAAAATTCCACATTCAGTATTCACAACCTAACACACATAACAATTTCCCTCTTCTTACCGCTTAAGTGACATATTGATTTTACTGCTTTAGGCTTTTAACATATTATTTTTAGAGACGTTCAATATGGTAATAATTATAAACTGGAAACTTACCACTGCAATTTCACCTAAATTGCACTGTTAATTATTGTTTTTAAATATTTGCAAAAATTAAGTGAGCTCTACAACTACACTAAAGTTACTGCATTCGTGATGCAAGAAACATTAAGGAAGCCGTGAAAAAATCAACAAGATTCCAGACTCATCATAGACTGGGGGAAAAAAAGACAGACGTACAGTATAGCACGGCCTGCTGGAGTATAGTAAACACAGAAAACATTTTAAAGCAACAATCTTGAAGGTAGATATTTTTGTTTTGCAAATTTGCCGAAGATAGATATTTTTGTTTTGCAAATTTTCCGTCATTGAACAGAAACCAAGATGGAGATTTCATTGCAAGTAATTAGAAATTCCTCTTTCAGGTATGTAATAAACGATCTTCGCACAAAATAATGTACGATACACGAGCGGTATGTTTTCTTTAAATTCTCGGAAATTAAAAAAGCTAACTACGTTTCGCTTTTTCAAACTTTTCCTCGAACATGAAAACTTCAAAATGCCGCTCTTGTAACGCATATTACTATTAACAAACATGTACCACGCATATGCTTGAGGAATAAGAGACGCTGGCCTCTCCAGTCCGAGAGTTTGATATTCATGAAAAACAGAAATAAATCAACAAACGGTAATTCGATTATCGAGAGCAACAAAGATGATACACATGAAAAAAAACGTACGATAAATTAGGATATCAGGAGGAAAAAATGAGAGGTTTCTGACAAAAATACGTCTGAGAGACGAAAACTTGTACTATGCTTTCTGCGCGTGAATTAAGAATTTTCAAGAAACTTGTTCAGTAGCTACGTGACAAAATGAAAATCGAGAAGTCCAAGAATTAGTGGTACAGTGAAAGCTCTTAAGTTCGACTGAAATCAAGTTCGACATCCTATAGTCCGACTGCTTACATAGGAGAATTAGACACGTCTATACGGGCACTAAGAAATAGGTTTGCCATTTAAATTGGAATTGGTTGTGTCTTGTAGTGTGACTTTTGTTGAAGGAAAACAGAATATTTTATTGATTAGGACATCCATACTGATCACTGATTTTATTTAATGAACTCTTTTTTTTTCTATTTGAGAATTGTGCCGTTTGTGAGACGGAACTGTCGAAATCCACTGTGGTACTAGAAGAGCATACACAAGTCTTGGGGCGAGCAGGAAATGCAAGTACAGTACTGTATTCGTTGATGGAAAACCAATAAGAATTTGTTTTCATTTCATCTGCCACACCCACTACCCATATTGGACTGAACTTTCAATTCTGTTTTGTCGAACTTAACATAGTCCACAGTATTCAGTTTGCAGAGGCTTTTCATCAAAGCCAAAACCTAGCCAGTGTTAAGTCAGTGGTGTCACGAAATCACCACGGTAACTTGTGATTTTGAAGTTTCTGATATGTCGCGAGCTCCGATGTGTACATACAGGAGAGATAACGTTGAACGCGTATGGATTTCATTAATGAATTAATGAATGAATGAATTAATTAATTCATTCACTCAGTGTTCTGCTCAAGGTCTTTCACTGCAAACCCAGCTTTCTCCAATCTTTCCTATTTTCTACTTCCCTCTTTTTCTTCTCATATGATCCATATATCTTAATGTCGTCCATCATCTGATATCTTCTTCTGCCTCGAACTCTTCTCCCGTTCACTCTTCCTTTCAATGCATCGTGTAGTAGGCAGTTTCTTCTCAACCAGTAACTCAACCAATTCCTTTTTCTCTTTCTGATCACTTTCAGCATCATTCTTTCTTCACCTATAATTGTGAACACATAATTTCTTATGGCGGGCTTATGTGAGGGCGGCAATGAACCTCCGGGTTCCTTAAAAGCCAGTAAGTAAGTAAGTAAGTAAGTAAGTAAGTAAGTAAGTAAGTAAATAAGTCATTTCTTATTCTTATATTACACGCTCCACTCTTCCCCATATCCACATTTCAAATGCTTCTAATCGCTTCTCTGCACTTCGTCGTAATGGCCATGTTTCTGCCCCATACAATGTCACACTCCATACAAATCCTTTCACTAATCTCTTCCTAAGTTTCTTTTCCAGAGATCTGTAGATGTTTTTCCTTTTTCTATTAAAATCTTCCTTTGCCATTGCTATCCTCCTTTTGACTCCCTGGCAGCAGCTCATGTTACTTCTTATAGTACATCACAAGTATTTGAAGCTGTCTACTTACTCTCTTAATTTTGTTAGGTGACGAATACAATGCATGCATTTCTGTGTTGTGTAACTTTCTCAATTGACCTTTACCTTCATCCCTTTTATGCACAAATATTTTCCTAAGCACTCTTATAATAGGTCTATCCATATGGTTTAATAATCCAATTTCATCATGGAAAAAATGATAGAGATAACAACTTTTTAATTCAAAATTCAGTTTTTTTATCCCTGTTATCCAATATCATTATGCCCTAACTATTTATTATTACGTCATGAGAGGAGATGAAGAGCGTAGAAATGGAATAGAAATTAATGGAACTAAGATCCACTGTGATTTACGCTCGTGTCTTAGAGTTACCAGTAGGTGAATTGAGGGGGAAAATGGTCCATATTCATGATATTTTTAAACGTTGCTCTGCCATCGATTTTTCTGACAGGTTTCATGACGGGAAAAAAAACAGACGGACGTTAAAATTTCCACCACGATGCCCTTAAGCTATCCATTAAAATCAGAAACATGTAGGAAATAGTATAGAAACATTGCTATCTGCAGTTTTAGAATAAAACTGTTGTTCATACGGTCAGATTTTCATTTTTATCAGTATTAATGTCAATCCTTTCGGCAGATATGAAGTTCTACATATGTTCCCAAGCTCATGGATAGGAATACTGCTAGTATGTAAGACCGTAAACTTCTCTATGGAGTGAATGACACAAGGTTACGAAAAAATGATAAAGTTATGACTAAGGAGCGGATTCCTATGTAATTAAATATTCTTTTTGCGTGTGATAAAACACAATTAACAAAGTTAAAAATTCCGAACATGAAGGTTCAAGTTTAAAACCCGAATTCTATTTCACATAAAAACACATATTTTCACAAAAAAATTATGTAAATACATATTTTCAGAAACTTTATTATAAACACATAAATCTTGGAGTTTTTTTTACTTAAATAATGTTTTACAAAAACTTTTAAATATTTTAAAACTAAATCAATTATATCACTCAGAAGTACGTTGTCTTTTTAAGAATTTTTGGTTCTTCGTGTTTCTAAGCGCTGTGTGGTGTATCCGTGATCCATTTTTGTATTAGTTTCGCCTCAAATTCTGAGAACTGCTAGGCAGCATATCAGTGTTATTATTAGAGAATAAATTAACATGGACAAGGAGGAGAATCTTGTAACACAAAATTAGGAATGTTTATTGTTGCTGAAGATGATTTCATTCCACGCTTTGTTTGTGAAACACAACAAGTAAGAGCTCTGGTATGAACATTATTTAATTTAAACAAATCTCTCGCCTCTCGCTCATGCCCATCATGTAAGGCAATACGTCTTGTTATGATTCCCTGTTATCGGGCTTCGTAAATGGATATCCTTCAAGATATACTGAAAGATGGTTGTTTAAAAAACGGTTTGGCCTTCCTTTTAGCAAATTTAAGCTTTTTGTGACACCATAAAAAACTCGAAACATCCAAAAACTTATTGTGTGAAACAGTTAGGGAGATGCATGCCGTGGAAATTAAACTAGACTCGCTACCAGGTTCAGAAGTGCAAGTACTAAGGGACAAATTCCAGAATGTGTTTGAAAAAAAAAACAGTGGATATAAAAATGTGTAAAGTTGTTCAAGTATTGGAGGATGTGCCTGTAGGTGAAATTGACGTGTATGTGTTTGTGACATTCCTATCTTTAAATACGCACGTCTGACGTCCTGTGATGTGGAAAGATCGTTTTCAAAGTATAAGTCGTCGTTCAGAGATAATCGGTGTGCATGTGATGGAGAATTTGGAGATGACCTTTGTTGTTCACTGCAATTCTCGGCCAACTACTAGCACTCAAGTGTGGTTGGTGAGTACCTAGTAACATTTTTTCCAAGCTAAGTAAGGTATTTTTGTCATATTTAAAAACAAACATTTTTTTTTATTTTTAGCAAATATTTTCGTACTTGTTAGCACATAAAAATAAATATATTAAAATTTTTAGCACATAAAAATCCGCTCCCTAGTTATGACAAGTCTAATGTAACCCGAGAAAACCACCCGACATTTCACTTGAGTTGGTTGTAATTTGAACTGGCTCTATGTCCTGGAAAGCTGAAGTTGTAGCTGTTAGATAAGCAAACTAAGTCAATACTCATGTTAAATATTGACATAGGCTAATTCTGTGTTTGAAATAGTAGAATGCAAATATTTGTAAACTGCGTCCGTATATTTGATAGCCAGAAGATAGGAAAAAAGTTGTTCATACTGTAAAGCATTGCGTGTTGACAGTTCTTTGCATACTGAAGAGCCCATAGAGAAGCCTTCTCACCTAATTAAGTTTGGACTGTTTGTTCTCTTTTTTGTTCAGCAGTGACGCTGCCAATTACACTGTGTCTGGATATCTCATTTTCGTTCAATATCTCCACAACACCAAGGAAGACGGGATTTAAAAAAAAAAAGTGGGAAGACTAAATGTGTGGTGACGTTGATAAGAATAATATTGTGGATGGATATTATGATTATGATAATGATAATAATGATTTCTTCATTTCCTTATTTCCTTATTTATTTCCTTATTTCCTGATTTATTTCCTCCCTCCCTTTCTTTCTTTCTTTAGTTCTCTTTCTTTCTCTTTCTTTCTTTCATTCTTTATTTATTTCCCTTTCTTTCTTTCTTTCTTTCTTTCTTTCTTTCTCTCTTTCTTTCTTTATTTCTCTTTCTTTCTTTCTCTTTATTTATTTACTTAATTACAGTGAAACCTCTCATTTACGGACATCGAAGGGACGTAACAATCTGTCCGCATCTGGGAGGTGTCCTTTACTGGGAGGGAGGCTCCCCAATCTAACAGTAAATTTATAATATGCATTATGTATCCCTTCACGCTTTAAATCAGGGATGTCGAACAGCGCTCTCGAGCTGTGAACTGCAGAGCCTTCACTTCTCCCTTACCATGCAACGGTTGAACACAGGTAGCAGGCAGTCCGGCCGAATGATCGTAAACAAAAGCGAAACTGCGGCGGCTGGTACTTGGATAGCTTTTATACATCTTACCAATTGATTAGGAACTCAGTTTAGATTTGCACTTGATGAACTCTGATAAACAAAGAATGTAGCCTACACGAGGATGAATTATGATGATGATGATGATGATGATGATGATGATAATAATAATAATAATAATAATGTTTTATCTACTGGGTCATTCCATGAGTGTTGTTCGTTAGTGACGGAAATAAATCATAATAATAATGTTGTTAATATCATGTTTAAAATATCAACTTTGTGTGTATGTGCTGTAGCAGTGCAACTTCAAGTTCAGGGAACGTAAACTGTTTCGATGTATAAAATTAATTTTTTTAGCGTGACTTGAAATTTGTTCATAGTTTTTGTTACAGATTCAAAAATATCTCCTCCTCGAGTTCGATCCTTTAGTGAAATGACATCTACAAGATCCCCATAAACATTGAAATCTGAATGGAAACCCCTTTTGAATATACTGTAGCTAGCTGCGCCGTATCTTTCCGGTCGGTACTTTCATCAAGAGCTGTAGTGAGTAATAAGTGAAAGTTTTCATTCTTGCTATCAGTTGTTCCTCCAAGTTATCTCCCATTTATGATACGCGCTCTGCAACAATATTACGAGACAAACATATAGATTTAAAATCATTGACGTATTCCGGACATATCTCTTTTGCAGCAGCTATGAGACAGCCTTTCACAAATTCTCCGTCAGTAAATAGCTTTGAAGCCGATGCAATAATTTCACAAATTTTGTAGCTAGCACGAACCAAGCTTATTCTACTAACACCCGATGATGATGGAAGGTTTTCTGAATTCAATCTTGATTTTAATTCTTCTACAGTCTTTTCGCGAGTGAAACCGGATAACTTTTCTGCTTCATAAGCTTCAGCATGACGTGTAGAATTAAAATGCCTTTTAATATTATGATAGATAATATATCCGAGTCCTTTTCTACATATTAAGCAATGTGCCTTTCCGTCCTGATAAATAAATATTTATCTGTCTACTCACTATTGAATCGTCGTTCCATATCCATACCAGCCGCCAGAGTTGATAAACACACTGCGTACAGAACACTGCTACAGCGAGCTGACTGACTGTCGTTTCAGCTCAGCTACGGTAGGAAACAGTATTAATCGTTTCAGAATTTGAGAGCGTTGTTCGACATCCCTGCTTTAAATGAAATGTATTACTGTAGTTTAATTCTAAATATAGTACACTACAGTAAATTCTTTGCAACTTTGAACTACAGTAGATAAGACCGAAAAAGGAAAATACAGTACTGTCCCATGCAATTTTATTCTAGATCTACAGTTATGCAGTACTGTATTATCTGTCAAGTGACGTTGATTACTGGGATCCGGATGATTGAAGTGAAATGCAAATGTTTTAATAAAAATGAAACTGAATCAACAAAGCCTTCTTGACTAGTAACCGTCCACAGAGTTCAATGAAGATTCCACAGTTGGCACAACTGATAACAAGAAAACAGCTACTGCCATCTAGCGTAATGTTGAGATGGTACAATAACACATTTGAAGACAGTTGTATTTTCGTAAGTCAGTTAATATTTTATTGTATTGGAGTACTTCGTTACTTCTAATCTTTATATACTTTCTTCTAATCGTGTAATAGTCAATTAAATCCCACTCGAGTTTTGATTTTCTCTAGATAAATCAAAACCTCTAGTGAGATTACTGTTGACAATTACACTTTTACTACGTCATACTACTTTTGACTAATAAAACGGTACGGAACGACGTGTTTCAACCAATCATGGCTGCTTATCCTACAATTTTTATCCCTCCCTAGCATTTATTTATCAGGCGGAAATAAAGAGGAAGGCTGAAAGTAGGATATATTGGAGGATGCAGTTTGCAGTGAAAGACCTGCCCTTGGATAGAAAACTACTACAGAATGAATGAATCCTTTCAGTTTTAGTACACTGGCTGTACTTGCCTCCCGACAAAGTCTATTCAAGGGAAGTACGAGGCGCATCCAGAAAGTAGGTTTCCCTATTTTAAAAAAAAACAAGAACACACACTTTCAGGAAAACATTTATTGGCAACAGGTATAGCAATGTTTAAGCTATTTTTCAACATAGCCACCATTAGAATTGAGACACTTGTATCGTGGGATCAACTTTTGTATTCCTCTGTCGTAGAACTCTGCCGCCTGTGAATGGAACCAGAGTGTGACAGACGTCTTCAGCTCTTCGTCGTTGCCAAAACGCTCACAGGAGAACAGGAATTTCTTGAGAGAGAGAGAGAGGGGGGGAGTGAGGGAGAGAGGGGGAGAGAGAGGGAGAGAGAGAGGGAGAGAAAGAGAGAGGGAGAGAGAGAGGGAGAGCGAGATAGAGAGAGGGGGGTTCGGCCCATATACCTGACAGAGCTGCCGATGAATTTCAATTGGCGCAATGCATTGTGCATTAAAGAACTTTATCACCGATCGAACCTCGCAGGCGGTGGGAGAAGGAATAAGAGCTTCCATTTCGGACCACTGCTGCTACGCTACTGACACCAGGCGGGACCTGTCCGGCTGGCATATGATTGATACATCATAGATCTGTTACGCATGCGCAATTGACACGGCTAATTACGTTTACTTTCAAAGGGGAAAAAATCGGGAAACTTACTTTCTGGATGCGCCTCGTACTATTCGTCTTCAGTGCTATTTACCGGCAATTCGATTTATTATTTTGTTTCAGAATTGTTGTAATTAAAAATTAATCAAAATTTTGTTCACACCATAAACGAGGTGCTGAAAGCACTGTTTCTGCTCCAGAACACTAACCTGTATTCCTGGAGCAGAGTTTGAAATTTTCTTGTAGATCATCCCTGCTCATGCCATTGTCGCTGATATTGTTTTCCAGCTCTTGTAACATGCGCGACTTGCTCACATGAACGTCTTATTCAATAAACATGTCACTATTCTCCACGTGATTTTCCGTTTCAAAGCAGTCCTTCCTAAACATACTTTTGAATAGTTCCTATATGAGGATCTAGAACACAATAAAATACTTCCCTGAATATGCAATGACACTTCTTTATTGAACTTTTGTTGCTGTATCATACCAGGAAAATTCCATGCAGTAAACTTCACCGAACATACACGCACACATAAGCTACAGTTGTATTGAAATTTTGACCAATAGCATGCTCTAAGGCCTAACAGTAATTTTGCTTTTCTCCTTAGCTGTAAGGCCAATGCAAAGCAGCTAATGTTATTTATGTATTAATATTGCCCCCACCAATGGTGATACATGATAAAAAACTGACATTGTCTATCTGTTGTCATGACAGATCTACCATTACAACGAATTAATACTATATTAGAATTATTACTCCAATAAGACTTGGATTAATTACACCAAATTACATCAAATCATTTCAAAATTAATTAAATTCTAAACTACAAATATTCTTTTGTCCATTAACAGCAAAACATTAAATTAAAGTCTGATGAAATAATATTGTTATTACTGTCTAACAGTTTTACTACCTTTCAAACTGTGTTAGTAATATCAGATAGTTAATATTCAATAAATTAAGGAAAAAATAATTCATCTATTTTCTCCAAAACATACGCGACTAATATTCAGCTAATCGAAGAATGAGTTAAGATTTTCCGAATAGATATTTTGATTTAATCCTTCAATAGAACCAATAATGACTGATGTTAAAATAGAAAGGGCTATTTCTATTATAATATTCAGATTGTTATGGAGAACACGTTGCTACAAACGTTTCAAAGCAAGTACAATTTCTGGATGATACTAAAGGATAAGCTACTGGAGCTAAATGACAGCTGTGAGCAGTATGGGATGAAGATAAATGCAAACAAAACGAAGAGCATGGTCATATGAAGAAAAACGTGCGAATTCTAAATGAGGTAGTAGAGCAAGTGGACAGCTTCACATACTTGGGTTGTACTATAAGCAGTAACATGAGCTGCTGCCAGGAAATCAAAAGGAGGATAGCAATGGATAAGGAAGTTTTTAATGGAAAAAGGAGCATCTTCTGTGGACCTCTGGAAAAATAACTAAGGAAGAGACTAGTGAAGTGCTTTGTATGAGTGTGGCATTGTATGGGGCAGAAACGTGGACATTACAACGAAGTGAAGAAAAACGAATAGAAGTATTTGAAATGTGTATATGGAGAAGAATGGCACTTGTGAAGTGGACAGACAGAATAAGAAATGAAGCTGTGTTGGAAAGAATGGGTGAAGAAAGAATGATGCTGAAACTGATCAGGAAGAGGAAAAGAAATTGGTTGGGTCATTGGCTGAGAAGAAACTGCCTACTGAAGGACGCATGGAAGAAATGGTGAACGGGAGAAGAGTTCTGGGTAGAAGAAGCTTTCATATGTTAGACGACATTAAGATACATGGATCATATGAGGAAACAAAGTGGAAGGCAGAAAATAGGAAAGACTGGAGAAAGTTGCGTTTGCAGAACACTAAATGAAGGTATGAAATAGAACCATTTGAGCTTCATTTGCCTCGGATATACCAATTTAACTGAAAAAGATCTGTCGTTAGAGGAGATTTCTATGTATCGGATGATTTTAACGATGAAGAAATAGTTTTCGTCAGTATTATTATTATTATTATTATTATTATTATTATTATTATTATTAATGTTTTTTGTAAGAAGCAGTCTTCTAAGATGCCAGTCTGAAGTCAACTAACAAAGAATACCGCGAGAGTTCCTCCATCTAGTGCCCCGGTAGATATAAGTTTCTCAGCTGGATTTTTAACTGTCGTAGAACTTCTCAGACGAAATAAAATTTCGATGAATCCATGCGGCTTTCCTACAATGAACATTTTAATAATGAAGATGAAGATTATTTTAGAATGAAGATGAAGGTGATTAAGAACAATGCACAGGCAATAGCCTGCTGTTTCAGAACAGTTTACATAAATTTCTAAATTGAACCTATTATTTTTGAAAGGTCATATGTCCACTTTTGTCAACTTTATAGGAGAAGCAAAAAATTGTTTATTCTGCTAATGATACTTTGTAGTGTAATCAAATATTTTTTATTCGACTACAAATGTGTAAAGTTCCATTAGCATGCATAAACTAACGGTAACATCACTAAAACTTAACTGTAAAAAAATAATATTGATGATGGACTTGTGCCCTTTTAATAATAAACAGTAACTGAAACATAATGAAATGAATTTCTATATCCTTAAATGTGTTTTAACTATTAATGACTAACAAATACTTAAGAATTTAACTGTTGAGAACATTATTTTGCTAAGGCAATATCTCTTATTTCCGAAATAAATTAATTTAAAAGTATAAAATCTTTTAAGTGTCTTCATTAAACATTTCCTCTGAAGTTTTCAGTCATCTTTATTGATATTTTTCTATCGGCCACTGGATAAATTATTTATAAAATTGAAGATATTAAGGAAATACATACTGCATAACTTTGCTGACATCTTCAACTTTCTTCTTAAGTATTGGAACTTTTCCATAATGTGGTTTACTTTCAAGTAATTTCAAGTCATTAGGATACATAGCATTAATTCTATGCAGTAACTTGAATGTCTCTATCATTAGTTCATCAATATATTCAATTACTGTACCCGGGGACTTAGCATCAAAAACCATCATTGAATACTGTCCAGTTTGAAAGTATATTTTCTGATCTCTAGGTAATCCTTTTCCTAATGATTCAACTACGCGCTATTTTGTAACTGTTGTAAACAAAGAATGGAATCATTAGATTTTATATTGTAGATCATGTAAAGAATGATGGGAAAAGAAGAAAGTTTGTTATTGATAGGTCACATGTCGATTTGTCGAAAAAGTGGACATGTGACCTTTCAATAATAATCGATTGAATTATGTCTTCTTTTATATTTCATACTTCTCCATGAGAACTATGTAAAATACCACTATTGAATATTAACAGTTATATATTATTTTCATTTAACTTGAGTAGAGATTTGTAGTCTATTTAGTATCACTTTAAATGCAAAGTATGAGAAAAATATATAATTTATTTCCGAATTAAAGAGTCTTTTATTATATGAGGGGTTCACAACCAGAATGGACCAAGTCGTCTGGAATAGTTCTGAGAAATTGAGTCTTTGGGCCATATTCATACACATTCTTAGCGCGGGCTTCCGGTGGATGATCAGCGAACTAACGTTTTCCGTATCCATAAACCAGTGTTGGCGATATGATATGATATGATATGATATGATATGATATGATATGATATGATATGATATGATATGATATGATATGATATATGATATGATATGACATGACATATGATATATGATATGATATGATATATGATGATAGGATATGATGATATGATTATGATATGATATATGATATGATACGATATGATATATAATATGATATTATATGATGATATGATATGATATATGATATATGATACGATATGATATATGATGATATGATATGATATATGATACGATATGATATATGATGATATGATATGATATGATAAGATATGATATATGATACGATATGATATATGATGATATGATATGATATGATATGACATGATATGATATGATATGATATGATATGATATGATATGATATGATATGATATGATATATGATATGATATGATACGATATGATATATGATGATATGATATGATATATGATACGATATGATATATGATGATATGATATGATATGATATGATATGATATGATATGATATGATATGATATGATATGATATGACATGATATGATATGATATGATATGATATATGATGATATGATATGATACGATATGATATATGATGATATGATATGATATGATATGATATGATATGATATATGATATGATATATGACATGGAATGATATTATACGTTGTGATATGATATGAATCCTGTACAAGTAACCAGTCGATAGCCGGGGCTAGTTTAGCACGCTCGTAGCGCGGGCTAGCGAAATGTCTATGCATAGCACCCTTAAAGTTCCTGGCTCACGCTTAGCAACCTTCATCTTCCATAGGAAATGCTGCCCTCTGTGGAGTAACAAATGAGTTATGGACTTTATTTATTATGGCAATGAATAAAGCTAACTTTTCTTCATCCGAAATTGTATTAATACACAAACTGACCACTGGTGGACTTGGTCCACTCTGGTTGTGAGCCCCTCATATATTACTATAAAATTAACAGGTAACAATATAGTACAGCATAATTATTATGAAAACTTAGAAATATAATTTTCCCTAAATTAAAGCATACATTCGGTTGCACTAAATCAATATCAAAATTGACCCTTTTGTTTCGTAAGAACAGTCTGCAGCAAAATCATTCACATTTAGAGCAATGTGATTTATTAATAATTTCAATGAAAACACTACGCCACAAAATATAACAGCGGGTTATTTGGAGACCATAATGTTGAATTGCATGTTGTCTACGAAATAAACTTTATTGTAAAGTATAATTTTAAGTTCGAACCAATACAATATTGGAAAAAAGTCAATATTCTTATCCATTTTATACCTGTCTCTGCATATACTTTTGCACTATAATATCTTTTTTGAAATATTGATACATTCTCCAGTGCATGAATACGTACCAAATATTATGTATGTACGTGTGAGACACGGAATAAATGGCTGCAATAAAATGCTATAAATTTGTATTCGCTCCACATTTATATTCACATTCATGACCATGAAAATATAAGAGCCATAAAACCGGGGTTAATGTCATGAGTCACATGAACACAGGGACCCTGCGAAGTGCTTCAGCTGTGTACACCGAGCTGCAATGCATTCCCATTCAGATATTGCAATTGAGCTCCATGTTTTAATGTCCGCTTTTAGAGTCCATTCATGAACGTTAAGATAACGATATACCTACGATGGGGAAGCAATACAATGAAACTGAAGAGCTAATCTCAACGTAGGAGTCAGCAAACCCGCAGAGTTGTTCTGACAAAAATTGAAAAGAAATCTTTTGTCCATAACGACAAGTAAACAAACTACTTAAACGTTTCTTAAGAGTAAATGTGGAATTATAGACGTAATAGATTATATCTTCTCTTTTTTCTCCTTTTTTTTTTTTTTTTTGCTCTTTTGTGTTATTAATTGGTCTGAATTAAGTTACTTACTGTATTTAGTAAACTGTTCTTGTAAATTTTATGTTATATTATTGGCTAAGACCACACCGTACACGAGCCTGACTCTTACGGTAGTGGCTAGAAACATTTTTGTTTTATAATTTTAAGGGGGACAAGACTAATTGTAGTAACATTCCAGGAATATCACTTTTGTTGACGTCGTACAAAATTTTGTCGAATATCCTTTTGAGTAGATTAACTCCATTTGTAGATGAAATTATTGGGGATCATCAGTGTGGTTTTAGACGTAATAGATCAACTATTGATCAGATGTTTTGTATTCGACAGATATTGGAAAACAAAAATGGCAGTATAAGAGTACGGTGCATCAGTTATTCATAGATTTAAAAAAGGCGTACGACTCGGTTAAGAGAGAAGTTTTATATAATATTCCTATTGAACTTGGTATTCCCAAGAAACTAGTTCGATTAATTAAAATGTGTCTTAGTGAAACTTACAGCAGAGTCCGTATAGGCCGGTTTCTATCTGATGCTCTTCCAATTCACTGCGGGCTAAAGCAGGGAGATGCACTATCACCTGTACTTTTTAACTTCGCTCTAGAATATGCCATTAGGAAAATTCAGGATAACACAGACGGTTTGGAACTGAACGGGTTACATCAGCTTCTTGTCTATGCGGATGACGTGAATATGTTAGGAGAAAACCCACAAACGATTAGGGAAAACGCGGAAATTCTACTTGAAGCTAGTAAAGAGAGAGGGTTGGAAGTAAATCCCGAAAAGACTAAGTATATGATTATGTCTCGTAACCAAAATATTGTACGAAATGGAACTATAAAACTTGGAGATTTATCCTTCGAAGAGGTGGAAAAATTCAAATATCTTGGATCAACAGTAACAAATATAAATGACACTCAGGAGGAAATTAAACACAGAATAAATATGGGAAAAGCCTGTTATTATTCGGTTGAGAAGCTTTTGTCATTATTCTGCTGTCAAAAAATCTGAAAGTTAGAATTTATAAAACAGTTATATTACTAGTTGTTCTTTATGGTTATGAAACTTGGACTCTCACCTTGAGAGAGGAACAGAGATTAAGGGTGTCTGAAAATAAGGTTCTTAGGAAAATAACTGGAGCTGAGAGGGATGAAATTACAGGAGAATGGAGAAAGTTACACAACGCAGAGGTGCACGCATTGTATTCTTCACCTGACATAATTAGGACCATAAAATCCAGACGTTTGAGATAGGCAGAGTATGTAGCATGTATGGGGAATCCAAAATTGCATATAGAGTGTTAGTTGGGAGGCCGGAGGGAAAAAGACCTTTGGGGAGGCCGAGACGTACAGTAGATGGGAAGATAATATTAAAATGGATTTGAGGGAGGTGGGATGTGATGATAGAGACTGGATTAATCTTGCTCAGGATAGGGACCAATGGCGGGCTTATGTGATGGCGGCAATGAACTTCCCGGTTCCTTAAAAGCCAGTAAGTAAATAAGTAAGTAATTTTAATTTGTACTCACTAGCTAACTGGCTAGTTAAATAACTTGCTTTTAGTCGTTTTCTTACAGCCTCAATACAATCATTAATACAATATGGTATAATAAATTGTGGTGGAGTAGCACTATCTGTACTTAAACCATTAATTTTATTACACAGAAGATTAATAAAAATTTGTTTGACCAAATGTATGAATTACCCAACAATTGTAATTTATACAGATTTTAAAGTATTAACTATTGAATAAATTTATATATATATAGTTTACTGACGTGCTACTACAGAAATCAAATAAAACATAAACCTAATCGACATGAATATCGTACTCGAAGACAAAAGTCTACTTTCCCATTAATTGAACCTAAATGTCATACAAGTGCAATTATTAAACATGGTGCTAGTTTCGGCCTAATACTTTATAATAAAATTATAAACCATTCTCCAAATTTCAAATATTTAAAAATTGAAGCTTTTAAAAAATAAATTTATAAAATTATAAATTATATATAATATTACAAATGTATTCTTTCACCTTTTATTTTTGTCTACTATATTCATTTTTATTGAATATTACTGGCTTCTGTCTGAGTTTAAATTTATTTTCAATGTGTTTTTTGTCTCTCTCTTTTTTTTTTTTTTGCTTTTGTGTGTTATTTATTGGTTTGAATTACGTTATTTACTGTATTTAGTAAACTGTCCTTGTAAATTTTATGTTATATTATTGACTAAGACCACACCGCACACGAGCCTGACTGTTGCTGTAGTGGCTAGAAAAATTTTTATTTTATAATTTTAATTTGTACTCACTAGGTAACTAGCTAGTTAAATAACTTGTTATTAGTCGTTTCCTTATAACTTTAGTACAATCATTAATACAGTAGAATATGGTATATAATAAATTGTGGTGGAGTAGCACTATCTGTACTTAATTCATTAATTTTTATTACACAGAACATTAATAAAAATTTGTTTGACCAAATGTATGAATTACCCAACAATTGTAATTTACACAGATTTTAAAGTATGAACTATTGAATAAATTTATATATATATATATATATATATATATATATATATATATATATAGTTTACTGACGTGCTACTACAGAAATCAAATAGATCATAAATCTAATCGACATGAATATCGTACTCGAAGACAAAAGTCTACTTTCCCATTAATTGAGCCTAAATGTCATACAAGTGCAATTCTTAAACATGGTGCTAGTTTCGGCCCAATTCTTTATAATAAAATTATAAACCATTCTCCAAATTTCAAATATTTAAAAATTGAAGCTTTTAAAAAATAAATTTATAAAATTATAAATTATATATAATATTAAAAAATGTATTCTTTCACCTTTTATTTTTGTCGACTATATTCATTTTTTATTGAATATCACTGGCTTCTGTCTGAGTGTAAATTTATATTCAATGTGTTTTTTCTCTCTTTTTCTCTATTTTTTTTGCTTTTGTGTGTTGTTTATTGGTTTTAATTACGTTATTTACTGTATTTAGTAAACTGTCCTTGTAAATTTTATGTTATATTACTGGCTAAGACCACACCGCACACGAGCCTGACTGTTGCTGTAGTGGCTAGAAAAATTTTTATTTTATAATTTTAATTTGTACTCACTAGCTAACTAGCTAGTTAAATAACTTATTAGTCGTTTCCTTATACCTTTAGTACAATCATTAATACAATATGGTATAATAAATTGGGGTGGAGTAGCATCATCTGTACTTAATCCATTAAATTTATTACACAGAACATTAATAAAAATTTGTTTGACCAAATGTATGAATTACCTAACAAATTTAATTTATATAGATTTTAAAGTATTAACTATTGAAGAAATTTATAAAAATAGTTTACTGACGTACTACCACAGAAATCAAATAAAACATAAATCTAATCGACATGAATATCGTACTCTAAGGCAAAAGTCTACTTTCCCATTAATTGAGCCTAAATGTCATACAAGTGCAATTCTTTAAACATAGTGCTAGTTTCGGCCCAAGATTTTATAATAAAATTACAAACCATTTTTCAAATTTGAAATATTTAAAAATTGAAGCTTTTAAAAAAGAAAATTATAAAATTATTAATGATATATAATATTAAAAACTGTATTTTTACCTCTTATTTTTGTAGACTATATTCATGTTTTTATTGAATATCGCAGGCTTCTGTCTGATTGTCAATTTATACTAATTGTGTTTTTCTCTGTTTTTCTGTTTCTTCTCTTTTTTTTTTTTTGCTCTTGTGTGTTATTTATTGGTTTGAATTAAGTTACTTCCTGTATTTAGTAAAGTCATGGTACAAGAAACGACATTTAATGAGCTGTTGCAATAATAATAATTGTAATTATTTTGACGATAGGAATATCAATGAATTTCCGGGATACAATTTCACTTAATTTCAATCATTGTGATGTTCCTCTTTCGTGAATCAGGCGAGTTGAGCAAACATTTCATAAGGTTACATTGTAACACGCCAGTGCATGTGTGCGCAAGTTGCTGGTTTTGTTGTGTTCTAGCTTGCGGTTTCTATTTGACGTGTGTTGGGATCAGGTGGTGTTCCAACTTTGACATCCGAGACAGCTGTATCGGGCTTCCGAACAACAAAATGGAATTAAGTTCGCCACACAAGGAATAATGCACGTTCTAATTGAGATGTGTACGTACGCATGCGCGGTAATTGCGAGGTCCCTCACTGTGTTATCAGATGTCACAGTTAGGGAGTAACATGATGTCATTAAATGCACAGGGAGAATCAGCTTAATGTTCTAGTCTATAATATAAATAAAAAGTGTTGATAATTGAAGGGTTCAGAGCCATAGTGGGCCAAGCGCCATTTATTAAAAACGGAGAAAGCAAGGGTTAAAGTTAAGTGAATGCCATACTTTAATGAAGATTGACATACCATTAGTTTTAATGTGCATAATTTATATTGCTTGCTATATGTTACATTGAATTATGATATTCACTTCATTTTAACCCTCGCTTTCTCCGTTTTTAGTATAAGGCGCTTGGCCCACTATGACATTGAACCCTTCAATTCCACATGGAGGAAATTCCTGTAATAATATCTCTGATATGAAAGGAGGTACTAAAATAAATACTGGTATTTTATTAATTACTACTATATGCACTTTAATATACTACCAATCCACGGTTTTTGCGTCCTTTGAACAACTTCATCGCCTTAAAAACATCATTCCTTTCTCACTCTGTTTCCTTTTCTGCTTTCATCTTCAGAAATTTATTTATTAAAGACAATTTTCGTACTTTTAGATTTGCTGAAGATATGGCGTTGTTATCAGATGAGATTATACTAAAGGATATGCTACTGGAGGTAATTGATAGCTGTGAATAGAATGGGATAAAGATAAATTCAAATATACGAACGCCATGGTCATAGGAATAATAATAATAATAATAATAATAATAATAATAATAATAATAATAATAATAATAATGATGATGATGGTTTATTTTAACTGGCAGAGTTAAGTCCATTCGGCCTTCTCTTCCACTCAACCAGTATGATAGAAAATTACTGCAATGCTATGAGTATAACATAATTAATCTAATACAATTCAAAGCAATACAATACTACAATACAAGATAATATAATACATAATTAATATAATACAATGACAATACTTTTTATCTTCACAACACTAATAAAATAATTATGTAATAATAATAACAGTTATAGTAATGATAGCAATACCTAAATTAAATTAAATTATTAAACTCGATCACAATTATAACTTCAATTTGACTGCGCCCGTAAGAAATCGCTTAGCCTTTTCTTGAAAGTGGTTATTGTCTGGCAATCGGCAAACTTGCGAAATCTAAATGAGGCAGTAGAGCAAGTGGACAGCTTCAAATACTTGGGGTGTACTATAAGCAGTAACATGAGCTGCTGTCAAGAAGTCAAAAGGATAACAATGGCCAAGGTAGCTTTTAATAGAGAAAGGAGTATCTTCTGCGGACCTCTGGAAAAATAACTAAAATGAGACTAGTGAAGTGTGGCATTGTATGGGGCAGAAACATGGACATTACGACAAAGTGAAGAGAAGCGACTAGAAGCATTTGAAATGTGGATACTAAGAACAGAACGACAGAATAAGAAATGAAGCTGTGTTGGAAAGAGCGGGTGAAGAGAGAATGATGCTGAAACTGATCAAGAATAGGAAAAGGAATTGACTGGATCACTGGCTGAGAAGAAATTGCCTACTGAAGGATACACAGGAAGGAATGGTGAACGGAAGAAGAGTTCGGGGCAGAAGAACATATTAAATGATGAGCGACATTAAGATATATGGATCATATGAGGAGACAAAGAAGACGGCAGAAAATAGGAAATATTGGAAAAAGCTGCGTTTGCAGTGAAAGACCTTCCGTAGGGCAGAACACTGAATGAAATGAATGAATTTTAAAACCTATTTCTTAGACTTCCTACTTTCTCTCTCCGGTTTCACCTCTGGTTCACGTAAAATACACCGTGATTCAAAGAGGATGGTGGAAAAGTAGTACTGATTTACTCAAAAGTGAACAAATTGAAAACAACTTTATTGGCTCGAAACAAAACATTAATTGTCCAAGATTTTTTAAGTGTGCTACAAGTGTTCAATATGACTCCCCTTGATGACACGACAAATGTCAAGACAGTAGTCTAGTTCTGTCCAGACTCAGACTAGAGCAAGCATGTCCTCAGTTATTGACTCCACTACTGCTTTGATTTTTCGTCTCATGTCATTCAGATTAGTTGGCAAGCGGGAATGTACGTGGAGTCTTTAACGTAACCCCACAAAAAGAAGTCGCAGGTTGTTAAGTCCGGCGATCGCGGAGACTAGACCAACATAAAAAAATTCATCATATGGTAACGCGAAATTCCTGCACGGAAATATCATATGTACTTTGGTATAACACAATAATATAATATGTGTATATAATCACTTAGTGATTTAAGACGGCGCTCATTCCGTCGGATCCCGGCCACTTAGTCATTTGCAATGAGTGCACCTCTGCACATAGTGTGTTGGATATTGTGCCACTGCCACACATCTGTTACACAGTGCCCGAGGGTTGGAACTTAAAATGAGAGGATTCAATCCGGCATCGGAAGTGAATAAAGCCTCAGCATGTATAGCTGAAAACTCGGGTTTGAATCCTGGTATCGGAAAGAATTTTTCTCCACTCCACCCATCATTCAACAAATAAAACTAAAGATAAGAAATAAAAATTATATTCAGAATTATTTTCTTGTAGTTAGGTCCATATAAATGGAAATATAAAAATTGGAGATATCCTTTGAAGAGGTGGAAAAATTCAAATACCTGAGAGCAACACTAACAAATATAAATGATACTCGGGAGAAATTAAACACAAAATAAATATGGGAAATGCCAGTTATTATTCGGTTGAGAAGCTTTTATCATCCAGTCTGCTGTCAAAAAATCTGAAAGTTACAATTTATAAAACAGTTATATTACCGGTTGTTCTTTATGGTTGTGAAACTTGGACTCTCACTTTGAGAGAGGAACATACGTTAAGGGTGTTTGAGAATAAGGTTCTTAGGAAAATATTTGGGCTAAGACGGATGAAGTTACAGGAGCATGGAGAAAGTTACACAACACAGAACTGCACGCATTGTATTCTTCACCTGACATAATTAGGAACATTAAATCTGAACGTTTGAGGTGGGCAGGGCATGTAGCACGTATGGGCGAATCCAGAAATGGATATAGAGTGTTAGTTGGGAGGCCGGAGGGAAAAAGACCTTTACGGAGACCGAGACGTAGATGGCAAGATAATATTAAAATGGATTTGAGGGAGGTGGGATATGATGATAGAGATTGGATTAATCTTGCTCAGGATAGGGACCAATAGCGAGATTATGTGAGGGCGGCAATGACCCTCCGCTTTCCTTAAAAGCCAGTAAGTAATAAGTAAGTTAGGTCCATATGATTTTATATTTTTCTTGTAAATTCATTCTCATTGAAATAAAAATAATAAATAAAATATAGATCTAAACAAATGAAACTATAAAAAAGAGAAAGAAAAATTATATTCTGAAACGAATACAGAACTCTAAACACTTTTTTCTCCTATTACGTCATTTTTAAGTATCAATAGCAATACAGTACTGCTCAATGACGATAACATTCTAGGGTTAAGAGGAAACAGTCAATACCGTTCTGGATCAGTCGTGTAGAATTCTATACATAATCTTAAATATTCACATTTATCTTCAATTCCGACAATAACAGTGCATGTGTAAAGTTCTAACCTAACTCGTGTGAACATAAACTAGTTTCCGTTATTAAGACATTAAGAAGAAATGTTCCCTTCTAACGCATTGTACAAAATACCGCAGTGGAATCAGTATGGCAACACAAATTGACCTGTTTTAAGTGCAGACATCCCATTGTCGAAATGACTCCCCTGAACGCCCTCTCTTCTGCGCTCTCGACCACGACATTGGTCTGCCGTTCCCATTTTCCTTGCCGTAATATCTGCTTTCCTTCTTTTACTGCATATTTTTCTCATTCCCCTTCCCAAAAGGGTGGTTCAGTCTTGATAATAATGCCGAAGGGTAGTTTTAAATGAAAATGCCCATCACTTCGTGCCTTCCTGCTCAGTGCTAGAGTTTGAGGTAACTTGTCTGCATGAACTGCCGAATCTTAATGCCTCAAATGTATTCTCAGTTTGCTTTTATAACTGCAGTTCGGCGACATGATAAGTAATCATATGTAACACTGACGTTAAACTTTTTATGAAAACTGAAGTAATGTACTCCACTTTCAGGCAATGGAATGGAGTGGAATTTTCGAGAGGAGGCACTATGAACCAGCACTGCGACATTTCAAGATCTATTGCGCTAACCCTCAAGCTAGGCGCATTCCAAACTCACACCGGCTGACTACACTAAAGTTCGCAGCGTACCCAGGTTTCGAGCAAACACTCCACTCGGTACTCCTTTCTTTATCTTTTTTACCGGTACACTTAGATCGGTCTCACATTGCTTACTAATAATAGATACTTATCACTCGCCATATTAAAGGAGATTCGTTATTAGATCTGATACATTCACTTGTTCATTGGCAAATGATTCCTCTCTCCGTTGCTTGCGCTTCATTCACTCAACACTCCGATACAACACACGTCAGAAGCTAGATTAGAAAATATGCTTATTGGCTTACGTCGTTTGCTCAAAAAACTGCAACGAAGAGAAGGTCCTATGGCCTTAATCCTGTCAGAATGAATGAATGAATGAATAAATGAATGAATGAATGAATGAATGAATGAATGAATGAATGGAGTAAATAAATAAGTAAGTAAATAAGCAAGTAAGTAAATAAATAAGTAAATAAATAATTAAACAAATAAATAATTCAATAAATAAATAAGCAAATAAGTAAATAAATATATAAAATAGATAAGTAAATAAATAAGTAAATAAATAAATAAAATAGATAAGTAAATAAATAAATAAGTAAATAAATAAATAAGTAATGAAATATATTTTTAGTAGGTTATTTTACGACGCTTTATCAACATCTAAGGTTATTTAGGGCCTGAATGAGATGGTGATAATGCCGGTGAAATGAGTCCGGGGTCAAGCACCGGAAGTTACCCAGCATTTGCTCATATTGGGTTGAGGGAAAGCCCCGGGAAAAACCTTAACAGGTAACTTGCACCGACCGGGAATCGAACCCGGGCCACCTGGTTTCTCTGCCAGACGCGATAACGCTAACTCCACAGTGTGGACTAAATAAATAAGTAAGTAAATAAATAAGTAAGTAAATAAATAAGTAAGTAAATAAGAAATAAGTAATAAATAAGTATTTATTTATTTTTATTTATTTGTATTATCATCAACCTTTATATAAGTTATGGTGTACCGCAACTTATGTATATGGGTTTCTCCATAACATTTTCTATTACATACACCTACAATATTTTTAGCTTTAGTACAATCATTAATACAATATGGTGTAATAAATTGGGATGGAGTAGCATCATCTGTACTCAATCCATTAATTTTATTCAGAGAAGATTAATAAAAATTTATCTGATCAAAAATGTGGATTACTCAACAAATTTAATTTATACAGATTTTAAAGTATTAACTATTGAAGAAATTTATAAATATAGTTTAGTAACTTACTACCACAGAAATAAAATAAAATGTAAATCTAATCGACATGAATATCGTATTCAAAGACAAAAGTCTACTTTCCCATTAATTGAGCCTAAATGTCATACAAATGCAGCTCTTAAACATGGTGCTAGTTTCGGCCCAGGTCTTTATAATAATACTAGTGGCTTGTGCAGCAAATGCTGCAAATTAAGTTCATTACAGTAGAAGTTCAAATTCAAATTTTTCAAATTTATTTCCAATGAAGAATACCAGACATTTTGGAAGTTATTGGCTTCCATAATAAACATATCCCTCTGAATGGTTTTCTTCATGCTAAATACTTTTTATTGAACCTGTACATCTTCAGTTCTTGAATTTCAATGCGAAAACGCAAGTAACAATGTCAGGACGATAAGTCGGTTTTTCATGTGGGAGTGAAGCAATAGGTCATTGAGGATTGTAAGTTAGAGTAATGAAAATATCAGATTTGCCATGCTTTCCAACAACAGACATAGCGTCTTGTATAGGTGCTGCATGTTTCGTGAACTACCTCGAAATGTAGAGGGTAGAATCATTTTATCCTGCCAAGTATCTTGCTAAAGTGATCGGGATACTACAACATTTTGTAGGCCTCTTATTTTATCAGTAAGTAATATCTTTGGTCTTCCCTTAGGCATTATAATTTTTGTGCATCCTCCAGACAATACTGAAGAGAATCACACATATAAATATCTATATCACTTACTTACAAATGGAGGTTCATTGCTGCCCTCATATAGAAGCCCACTATCGGTACCTATCCTGAGCAAGATTAATCCAGTCTCTACCATAATATCTCTCAAATTCATTTTAATATTATCCTCCCATTTACTTCTGCCTCCCTCAATGTCTTTTCCCTTCAGGTCTTCCAAGTAACACTCTATATGCATTTCTAGATTAACCCATACGTGCTACATGCGCTGCCAAATCAAACATCTGGATTTAATGTTCCTAATTATGTTAGGTGAAGAATACAATGCGTGCAGTTCTCCGTTCTCCTATAACTTCATTCCTCTTAGCCCCAAATATTTTACTAAGCATCCTATTTTCGAACACCCTTAATGTCTCTTCCTCTCTCAAAGTGAGAGTCCAAGTTTCACAACCATAAAGAACAACCAATAGCATAACTGTTTTATAAATTCTAACTTTCAGCTTTAAATATCTACACTACACCACCATTAAATATAATATCGAAAAGACCCATACCACTTGATTAATAACCATAAAAATATTTCATTTTTTTATAACAAAATTGTTATCTTATGTAAGATTTGTATAGACTACTATGTAGCCGTCACTCAGTAAATATTACAGAAATGAAGATCTAACTTCAAAAATTCTCTACGTCTACTTATATAAACCCAAAATGTTTCACTTTCATATCACCAATACATCATTAATCGGAATGATTAATAACAAAACTCACATCATGGCATTCACTATAATAATATTTCATTTTTAATGGTAATAATGTCATCAAACATTCCTAAATTTTGTAGTTTTTAATATCCAACGCACAGACAGCTCTACTCAGAAAATTACACACCAGAGAATCTGACCTGTAAATTCGTTTTAATAAGTCATGAAGTTTTTAATAACCAATATTACAGAAACGTTCTCAAAAAGTTACACAAATGAAGATCGACATATTGGAATTATGATGTCAGAGAATCTGAACCATCTCAACTCTGTGTCAGCAATCCTGCAGGTCGTAGCCTTCGTGTGATATTGTTTATTGTAGTGTGCTTGTGTTTTGTTTTATTCTGGGAACTCATTAGGCTGTACAAGGAAGCGAGTATCAAATCGGCCGTGATTAGGCCTATGTATTTCTCAAAACTGACGACAGATGGATTTTGAAAAATACGAAAATGATGTAGGAAAATTGACATTTCACTGAAAACTACTACTTTTCCGAACAAATTTTGGTTCCAAGCTTCAAAATGAGGGGTTATTTATTAAAATCCGTTCAGCCGTTTTCCCGTAATTTCCATTACCAGTTCAAATTATATATAGATTACAAACCATTTTTGAAAATTTGAAATATTTTAAAATTGAAGCTTTTAAAGAAGGAATTTATAAAATTATTCACGATATATAATATTAACAAATGTGTGCATTTTTTACCTTTTATTCCTGTCGACTACATTCATGTTTTTATTGAATATCACTGGCTTCTGTTTCATTGTCAATTTATATTAAATGTGTTTTTCTCTCTTTTCCTTTTTCTTTTTTTTTTTTCTTGTGTGTTATTTATTTATTTGAATTAAGTTACTTACTGTATTTAGTAAACTGTCCTTGTAAATTTTGTGTTATATTATTGACTAAGACCACACCGAACACGAGCCTGGCTCTTACAGTAGTGGCTAGAAACATTTTTCTTTGTAATTTTAATTTGTACTCACTAACTAGCTGGTTAAATAAATAAGTAACTAAATAAATAAGCAAATAAATAAATAATTAAATAAGTAAAGAAAAGGACAAATAATTTATTAAATAAATCTATGTAAATAAATAAGTAAATAAATCTATGAAAAGGAAATGCCGGACTGATAACATTATGACGAAACCTGCGAGAGCAAGGAAGAATAAAATACATTTCATTTATAATAGACTACTTTCAAATTGAAATATTTGTATTGGTATACTATTACATTATTTTAATCATTGCTTTAATATTCTTTGCAGAAATTAGTATTCCACCAAGTCACTAACTCAGTGAGTGACTTGAAGTAAGTGTTAGGAGACAAAGTTCTGTGATGTACGTCATAGTGTTTGGTCCATATATCAAGTTCAAGTATCCCTGCTGCTCTGCAACTGTGTTAAAATAGTATCACTCGTAATTCAAGTTAATATTTGAAATGGCGCCATAAAACACATTTACTCTTCCAAAAGAATAAAGTAAGAAAATGGTTCCTGATAATGTATATGTGATATAAATCAGCAATAACAATCTGGCCGTCGTCTCTCAAGAGCTACTCTTTCAGCTGAATGTATAAACCTCCATTTACATTCTCACTTTCTAAGTGCTATTATAGCTTTAGTATATTATCTGAAATATGCGTTCCTTAGAAGTACTGTGCCAACAGCATACTATGTGTTTTATAGAATTTATCTCTGACATACATATTTAAGTAAAATATTTTTCTTTCCAATTCACATATTACGACATGGGCATGACACCGTATAGGGTTTGGAATTGAACGGGTTACATCAGCTGCTTGTCTAGGAGAAAATCCACAACCGATTAGGGAAAAGATGGAAATTTTACTTGAAGCAAGTAAAGCGATAGGTTTGAAAGTCAACCCCGAAAAGACAAATTATATGATTATGTCTCGTGACCAGAATATTGTACGAAATGGAAATAGAAAAATTTGGAGATTTATCCTTCGAAGAGGTGGACAAATTCAAATATCTTGGAGCAACAGTAACAAATATAAATGACACTCGGGAGGAAATTAAACGCAGAATAAATATGGGAAATGTCTGTTATTATTCGGCTTAGAAGCTTCTGTCATCTATTAATATTTGAGGAGAAAAATTCGCTCCGACGCCGGGGATCGAACCCGGGTCCTTGGTTCTACGTACCAAGCGCTCTGAGCACTGAGCTACGCCGAATTCAATCCACAGCACCGGACCGAATCCTCCTCCTTCAATGTTTCACTTTTTGGTCTGACTCCAAGTTAGGCATATATGTTGACGTATATGTGCAATGTCAACTGTCATTATATTAGGAGCGCACTCAGCTGAGTGACTTGTTTGGCCGGGAATCCGCAGTTAAGTGCACAGTAGTCTGTACAGACATATGCACTGCTAGCTATGAGAGTACTATAGATTTATTATATTTATTTGTCCTACAGAATAATATCTGTGATATTGACAATTAATATTTTCTGTGGATTGAATTCGGCGTAGCTCAGTGCTAAGAGCGCTTGGTACGTAGAACCAAGGACCTGGGTTCGATCCCCGGCGCCAGAGCGAATTTTTCTCCTCAAATATTAATTGTCAATATCACAGATATTATTCTGTAGGACAAATAAATATAATAAATCTATAATATTCTGTCATCTAGTTTGATGTCAAAAATCTGAAGTTAGAATTCATAAAACAGTTATATTACCGATTGTTCTGTATGGTTGTGAAACTTGGACTCTCACTTTGAGAAAGGAACAGAGATTAAGGGTCTTTGAAAATAAGGTGCTTTGGAAAATATTTGGAGCTAAGAGGAATGAAATTACAGGAGAATGGAAAACTGCACGCATTGTATTCTTCACCTGATATAATTAGGAACATTAAATCCAGACATATGAGACGGGCAGGGCATGTAGCATGCATGGGCGTAAAAAGAAATGCATATAGAGTGTTAGTTGGGAGGCCGGAGGGAAAAAGATGTTTGGGGAGGTGGGACATGATGATAGAGACTGGATTAATCTTGCACAGGATGGCGGTCTTATGTGAAGGCGGCAATGAACCTCCGGGTTCCTTAAAAGCCATAAGTAAGGAAGTATGTAAGTATCTGAGTAGTCAATATATTTATTAACATGTACAATCAGTTTTCATTTTAATCATATTCGTTATCATCAACTGCAAAGAAAGCAAAACCGAATATAGTAAAATTCTGCTCCTATTAGGAACTCATTGATAGTACAGTATGCGCAAAGCGGAGTACTAAAATTGTAACTCTGATATTTCGCATGTTTTTCTAGCAACCGACTATCTATTACTTTATTTGTCACAATCTTTATACACATTATAAATTCATTGCAATTATGATTCTCATAGCGAGAGGAAAATAATATTACCGTTCGGCCCTCCATAACAAAATTTCATACAACAATCTACTTGTTGAATTTAATTTAATGTCCATTGAAAGTCGTAGATTACTTGCTGAGCAAATTTATTATATAAAATATTCAACGGTCTACTGGATAATAGCGAAATATTATCATAAATCCAGATTAACGCTAGAACATCACATTTAAGAAATCATCAATTGTTATATTAAAAAAACCGAACACTTCAGCACAAAAAATTCACCAGTATTAAAAATGTGTTCAAAATTCATTGAAATATTATGTAAAACATGGGACCTAAATTTCAGCATTTCTTACATGAAATATATATATTTACTTATTAATATAATGAAGGTAGTTGATTTTAAATAATATTGCTATTTGTTATTCTGTAATTTACCAATTATAGCTACATTTTACATTTATGGCTATGATATCTATACTTATCTATTTCTCATTTATTTTTATTTTGTATTTTACATTTATATCTATATCTGTGTCTTTTATTTAGGTAGTATTTTGTCTGTTTTTTTTTTTTTTTTTTTCATTTTTCATTTGTATTTACACTTGCATTTTTATTTATTTATTCACTTATTTACTTATTTACCTACTTACCTACTTATTTATTTATTTATTTATTTATTTATTTATTTTTTATTTATTTATTTATTTATTTATAAAATAGATACAAATGCAAGATACTAGTGAAAATACAAATTAAAAATGAAAAATGAAGAAAACAGACAAACAGAAACTACCTAAATAAAATACATAGACATAGATATAAATGAAAAATACAAAATAAAAAAAAATGAAAAATAAATAAGTATAGATATCAAAACCAAAATATGTAAAATGTAGCTATAGGCTAAATGGCCAATTACATAGTAACAAATAGATAGCAATATTATTTAAAATAAACTTTACTTACTTATTTACTTACTTATTTACTGGCTTTTAAGGAACCCGAAGGTTCATTGCCGCCCTCACATAAGCCCGCCATTGGTCCCTATCCAGAGCAAGATTAATCCAGTCTCTATCATCATATCCCACCTCCCTCAAATCCATTTTAATATTATCTTCCCATCTACGTCTTGGCCTCCCTAAAGGTCTTTTTCCCTCCGGCCTCCCAACTAACACTCTATATGTATATCTGGATTCTCCCATACGTGCTACATGCCCTACCCATCTCAAAAGTCTGATTTAAAATCAACTACCTTCAGCATATTAATAAGAAAATGTTTATATTTCATGTAAGAAATGCTTAAATCTATATCCCATATTTTACATATTTCATTGAAATTTGAACACATTTTTAACATTGGTGAATTTTTATATGCTGAATTGTTTGCTTTTTATAATATAATAATTGACGATTTCTTAAATGTGATGTTCTAGCGTTAATCTGGATTTGTGATAATATTTCGCTTTTTAGAACAGACCGTGTTAATTTACTTTCCTTTTATTGATTTCAGATAGAAATATAGCCGTTGGAATGCATTTCATTATAATAGCATACAAAATGAAAAGGAATATTCACATTGCAAAGTTTCATTGCCTATGGGAGAAGCTCTTAAGACCAGAAAAAGTTACAAAAATAGTAAAGTGAAAGGGACTGTTCTTTTCGAAGGAACAAACCCAATGCATTACAATCTATAGCCGGTATAAACAGTCAAAGTCAACAGGAATATAGCTTATCACACAGATGGAATAGAAGTTACTAACATATGTATGCAATACGTGGAACCAGGCTTCTAAAACTTTCACGGATTTCGGATTAGATAGCAGAAGGCATGACACTTAAGGGAATGACAGTGGCGTTATTTTTAAACCTTACGAATTGGGATGTTAGAGCGCGTTGTCTCTGGAATAGCCGACGCAGTGAAATTGCTCACTTTGGCGTCATACATTGCAGTTCACAAAAGTTTACAATGAAGCTGAAAAGGGACCTCTAACAGCTTCTGTTTCTCTTGAGAGTCAAATGATAAATATTCACGACTCCTCTTTCTCTGTACCACAGACTCCTCTCACATAGTCAAATGAATAATCCGATGACGTGCACACACTATCTCATATATTTACTGCATTTTCTTCACAATTTATATTACTCAATATACTTATTTAAAAAGTGCAAATATTTGCAATTAGAAACTACAGCTCCTGAAAAGTTTTGCATACTATACCGAGTGATTCATTAGTCCGTCAACGTCAGGAAATTGCGCTCTCATCTCTTCTGCAAGTCTGTGACAAGTATGTGCAAGAGATATCACGTGTATTATATTTGGATAATGGTGTTGAAGACACATTTCTGATTTTTTCATGTACGACAGCAGCTAACAAGACATTTTCATATTAGTACCTACACATGAAAGCCGAAGTAAACTTACAGCACTACAATAAGTTCACATATGTTAGAATAAATAACCCTGTCCAACATTTTAGTAGTTAGAAGTTGGAGTCTATCGGCACCTCCTGCATTTAATACATCAATAATTACATAGCAATATGGGTTTCAGCTGAGTCCGTAGTTTCACCAATTGGACGGAATTACGCAATAGACGACCAAGCGCCAAAAGCCTGTTTTGAGATATTGGCCATTGATATAAATCTGTTTTATTTTATAAAATATTTCATGCAAGAAGTATTATAACATTCATACTATTACAAAGAATAGCACAAATAATACAAAAAAGCATAATCGAATTTTAATAAGAGAACAGCAGTTGAATTAATATTTCGAAGCAAAATAAATAAATGATTTTATGTAATAAACGAATTTTTACTTATAAATAGCAGCAAAATTCAGATATCGCATTCTTGATTTCTTCAGAGTTAAATTAGCCTGACTTCAACAGATTTGTGCAAATATTTTTTTTTTTGAAATTGTGGGTTGGTCTATTATTGCGTAACTCCGACCAATTGATCCCCCTATTTTCATATCTTTCCATTTATTCATTAATAATGAAGGGTTTAGAGGCATAGTGGGCCAAGCGCCATTTATTAAAAATGGAGGAAACAAGGGTTAAAATTAAATCATTACTATTATTTAATGAAACATATAGCAAGTTATATAAAGTATGCACATTAAAACTAAACGATATGTCAATCTTCATTAAACTATTATATTCATTTTATTTTAATCCTTACTTACTCCGTTTTTACTAAATGGCGCTTGGCCCACTATGGCTCTGAACCCTTCAATTGCCATAAAAAACATTCTGTATAATCCTTTCGCAGTGTTGATTACATAGGAATTATCCTGAGAGTGCATTTCCATAAAAAAAACACGCAGTTTTTCATTATGTAATTTGTTTAGAGAAAAATATTCGCTGCAATAATGCTTCACAAACATTTTCAGAAAAAAATATTTCACTTAATTGTGATGTAAACTCCTGATGTATCTAGTTAACTTGATATTTTCTGACACAAGCACATGTATGTGTAATATTTCTTTTATATTTGCTAATGATATATGCTATGTATCCCGCCACTTTCACTGCACATAGCTTAAAAAAAAAAGAGATAATTTTGAATGGAAAACACATTTTGTCCATATTGACCAACACATTTTCTTTGAACCTCTGTCTTAATTACAGTATGGTCGCATCATTCTTTACATTCATGTATAGGACTACTGTGCCCATAATGTCTGACAGACGAAGTAAACATTGCCGGCAGAGGAAGGAGGAAAGATAAACTGAACTGTTTTTTTTAGAAACCCCATAAGTCACATATTAACAAAATTAAGTTTATTGCTAATTACTGTTCTATAGGATAGACGTACAATTTTTACAAAAATACCACAAATCAAACATTATTTCTGTTACGACATATGCGCTTGAAAATTATATTTCGTGCAGATGGCCCATAAGTCAGTGACAAGGCTGACACAGAATGAAGAATGCTATAGCCTAAGCTGTTGTGTTTGGTAAATTAATTATTTTGTGTCTTAATTTTGGATTTGTTGGAATAATGTTGTTATCATTTGTGTAATGTGTTATTGTATTATATTATTTCATGCAGAACTTTATTATTTATGTCCTTTGTTATATTTCATACAGGTTACAGTAAAATTTGCTCACATGAAGCAAAAATATGGTCAGCTTCTAAATACTGGTTTTGAGAATCAAATTCTATTAATTTTAACCAAATTTTCAATTATTTCATCAAATTAATATATTGTTTTGTTGTATCTCCACCAAATTTTGAGAAATTCCATAAGTCAGACATTTTAAAACATGAATATTGAGTCAAAGGCATATTCCATTTAAAAATAATCTGTTGCAAATAGAAATATCATTTATGTTTTTACCATCAGTTCCCATTTCCAATTTATCCACCCATCATAACATAGACACACGATCACAACACTCCTCAATATTATCCATTCCCTCTCACCGAACATCCTCATATTCATCTTCTTTCACTGTTGCTCTTCCTCGACTTTGGAATTCCCTACCGAGTAATGTCAGGGACTGTCAGACATCAAACCAATTTAAGAATAGACTAACGAAATATTTTTCTAACAATTCTTGTTAACAATAATAGCTCTTTCATGGTTCTCAATGTTTAATGGAATATATATATATATATATATATATATATATATATATATATATATATCTCACAGAATCAGTTCTCACTGAGCGACGAGCGGAGCTGGATGTGAATGACCGCGCGCCGTATAAAGTAGCGAAGAGTAAATAGTACAAACAAATCGTTCTAAAGTTTAAAGAATTGTGAATTGAGTGTTTCGAGTAAAATGGATCCGGAAAGTCTTGGGGAAAACATCGTTAAAATCAATAAGAAGATAGAAGAATTGCAAGAGGAGAACATGATGTTGAAGAGGAAAGTGAAAGACTTAAAAGAAGAGAAGAAGAAGAATAATTTAGTATTTTTCGGGATCGAAGAACAGGAAAGAGAGCAATCTTGGGAAACATATGAAATGATACTGACTGTGTGCTGGGAGGGGATGGGATTAGATATTAGTAACGGACAAGTGAAGGAGGTCTACAGAGACGAAAGGTGAAGATAGAGGAAGGACCGTGAGGAGTCGAGAGGGGAAAAGTTGCATGAACGTATGGAAGAAATCTGTAGGGACGTCACCACAAGGTCACAACAAGAGTGTAATGTGTCAAACGAATAGGAGCGGTAATGTAGACGTTTGTGGTGTCAGCGAAAGAAATGAAGGCAACGTGAGACAACAGCTGGGAAAGGTTAATGTGCAAAAGAAAGTCGATAGGGATAATTTTATTTTATTGGGTTATTTTACGACGCTGTATCAACATCTAGGTTATTTAGCGTCTGAATGATATGAAGGTGATAATGCCGGTGAAGTGAATCCGGGATCCAGCACCGAAAGTTACCCAGCATTTGCTCGTATTGGGTTGAGGGAAAACCCCGGAAAAAAACCTCAACCAGGTAACTTGCCCCGACCGGGATTCGAACCCGGGCCACCTGGTTTCGCAGCCAGACGCGCTGACCGTTACTCCACAGGTGTGGACGATAGGGATAAGAAAGAGGGGTTAGTGGTAAGAAGTGAAAGTATAGAGAAGGTAAATAGAGCAGTTAGAGGAAATAAGGCGGAGAGGAGCAAGGATAAACCAGCATACACTCTAAGGAAATGGTGTGTCAGTGGAATGAAGGATTAATTAAGGGTGCAGTGAATATGGGTGAATAGTGTTTTAGTATGAGAAGGGTCATGATGAGTTATTTAATTAGTAGGAATGAGTAGGACGTATTGTAAATATAGGAAGTGTAGAGGAGCTAAAAGTAGGACTGGACTAGATAGGTATCAGTAGGACAAAGAAGTAATATAGATAGATGTAAAGCAAATAATAGAGGGTAGGCTTAGTTAAGACTATAGTACAGTAAACGATTGTAGTGATATGTTAAATAAGTTGGTCTGTGAAAATGATGAATAGAAAAGTAATTGTTACGTTGTTATTAGGAATAGAAAATAGTAGAAGTTAGGAGTAGAGGGAAAGAAGGAATATTTAATAAACGCAGAAATATGGGAAGTGTGGTGAACGAACATGAAAGACATAGTGGGTGAACATTAAATGATGAAGAGATGTCGGTCATTAACATCGAGTATTGTACAAGTTGTAAATAGTATATGGAAGGGACTGCTGGGCCGAATACTATATAATGTGAAGGGCCAGCAGGACCAAAAGTTTGAGTGACAATAAACCATACCATACCATATCATAGAATAAATATTTAAATTCTCATTATTATTATTATTATTATTATTATTATTATTATTATTATTATTATTATCATCATCATCATCATTATTCCTTACCAGTGTTTATTATTGTCACACTACATTACTTATCCAACTTTCATTATTTACTTTCGTGTTGTTTTATGGTCTAGATATTAATGTAATAACTATGTAAGCAATTGTATTCTATTAGAATTAGAGTCTGGCTGGGCGGAAGAGAAGGCCTACTGGCCTTAGCTCTGCCAGATTAAATAAATAAATTATTAATTATTATTTCAAATATTCAACTTCTTAACGCATGTATTTCTTTTAAACAGTTTTTAAGTGTTTCTCTAAAACGTTGTATTTCGTGACTTAAGGGGTTTCTCAAAAAACCGATTCAAATGTTACTCAACTAATGGCAGAGATCAGATCCCACGCTTATATTCAAGTTGGGCGGGTTTAAATGCTATAATTCCGTCCAGCTTCAAGATAAACCTGGAATGTGATCTCTGCCATTGGTTGAGTAACAATTTTTCTACCTTCCTCTGCCGGCAGTATGGTATAGGTCGTTAGTCTGATTTATTTCTATTGACTGAGCTGCTCTCTGGCATTACAGTGGCCTGGTTAATGATACGTGCACAGGTACACCGCTTGTTAACATTAAATACAGAACTTCAAAGAATAAATTTAAAGAATACTTCTTCCTAAATTTAGTGATCAGTCATCATTGTACGAGTACGTTGAAAAGAATTTCTTTAGAAATACGAGGGCCGTCCAGAAAGTAAGTCTCCCTGGGGCCATTTACAGAAAGAAAACACAATTTCATGGAAAGATTTATTAGAATGGATACAGCAATTGTTGAGATATTTTTCAACATTTTCCCCACCGGAGTTGAAAGATTTATCATACCGTGGAATCAACATTTGTATTCCTGTGTTGTAGAAGTCTACCGCCTGGGCTCGGAACCAATATGCGACAGCCGTCTGCACCTCTCTGTTGATCCCATGATGACACATGTCTCAATTCCGGTGGGGAATATGTTGACAAATGGCTCAACAATAAATTGCTGTATCTGTTCCAATAAATAAATATGTGAAATTGTGTTTTATTTTTTATAAACGGCCCTAAGGAAACTTACTTTCTGAATTCGACTCGTCTTTTTCCTATTCGACGTATGGTTACACAAAAAATAACTGAAATTATTGATATGAATTTTCAGTCTTTCATCGCATTCACGAGTAGACTTGGAAATTCCATCGCGTCACGAAGTAGATCATAAATATCTTACATTAATGTCTGCATGTTAAAATCACTGGTTACTACAGTCTGTTGCGTTTGGGTATGGATAATATTAATTTATTATTATAAAGCTATTATGATAGTAGGAAAAACTTCTTGCTGGTTATATTATGATTAAAATATGGGAGTTTCCATATATGAAAATCAACAATGCATAATCTAAATGGACAAATGAAAATCGTATATATTAAAATGGCAGGCGCAATGTGGTCTTTGGTATGCTAACTTTGAGAGTGTTAAAAGAGTTCAAAGGGAATTTCTACACGAGTATTGTGCGCGAAATGTATCTAAATACGATTCCATAATGTTGTGGTATCAAACATTTGTAGAAACAGGTTCAGTATTAAAAAAAAAACATGCAGGAGGTTGCAGGCGGAACACAATACGAGAAGCAGCTATCTCTTGGCTTGGTCCCCAAACTCCCCAGATCTAACCCCTCCTGATTTCTTCGTGTGGGTTTTGTTAAAGACATTGTCTATTACGGAAACCCAGGAAAATTGATGATCTGAGAGTAAAAATTACTCAAACTTTTTAACAAATCACACCTATTATGTTACAACGGACATGGGCTGAATTGCCTCACCGTTATGTGTTGTGCAGGGTGCGCAATGGGGGTCATGTTGAGCTCTGAGGAATCTCCCGTCTTTCAGTGTTGTATGCACAAAGTTTCAACAAATAAAGTTCAGTAGTAAATGTTTTGCGGTGTTTTTATTTTATCCATACCAAAACGGATCACCCTGTATATTAAATTTAAAAGCAATTTCTGCTTCATTTTCACTTGAAGTAATTATTATATCTTCGTCAGAAAATAACAATACAGTATCTTTCGTAAAAACTTTACTTAGTGATTTGACTCTATTACTAAAGGAAGTATGTGAAAATTACCAGACAAAGTCTCTTAGAATGTGTAGCGCTTTGATGCAGTGAAAGATGACTTTCAAGAAAATTAGAAGTGACCAAGTTCTTCCTTCCAGAATGTTTATAGGGGAAAGGGTCGCTCACCGTCTATAAAAAAGAATCTCTATGTTGCGCCAGATGTTGAACTCTAGAAAGCGGAATAGTTTGTACAAGAGGGTATATCCTTTACAGATCATTAAGAAAGAGTTCTTTCTATCTGAAAGAGAAATATTAATTAAAAACTTGAGAGCTAATGATTTTGTACGTCTTGTGATAAGTGATCTTTCAACAGAAGCAGAGAATTCTTAATTAAAGTAATTATTATCACGACGTCAGAGTCCCAAAACTGGTATAAAAATATCTTTTAGAGAGGAAAATGATTAATTTAATAGCTTATTTGAATAACGAAGTAATTATCACAGTGATAATGAAATGTTTATAATGTAAGTTTGCTTTCAGTTATTTTTTTAAACCTCTTGATTTCTAGAGAAGGCGGAAGAAATTCTAAATTTTGTTTAACACGATTTATAGAGTAGAAAACGAGGTAATCTTAAGATATTTAGTTGAATATTACACCTAATATCACTAGCAAATATTTCCCGCTAAATCTTGCCAGAAATTGATCCTTTAAAAAGGTGGAAAAATTAAAATACCTTGTAGAAATAGTGACACTCGGGAGCAAATTAAACGCACAATAAATATAGGAAATACCTTCTGTTATTCGGTTAAAAAGCTTCTGTCATTAAGGTTGCTTAAAAAATACTGAAAGTTATAATATACGAAACAGTTATACTACTATTTTGTCGTTGTTCCGGCAATAATTCCTATGTGACATATTTATCGATTTTCAGATTTTTGCTCTATTACATAACTTAAATAGTGATATATGTAATTATATTTCCTTCTTTCGGAAATGTAAGAATTCACAATCTCCTATGCACTACTGCCACAGAAAAATAAATGTGCTTTTTCTTCCTACTAAAAAATTGCATATTTTGCACATAGGAGTTATTGCAGAAACAACGACGATTTGTTCTGTACTTTGAGAGAGAACAAAGATTAGGGGTATTTGAGAATAATGTGCTTAGGAAAATGTTTGGGGCTAAGATAGATAAAGTTACAGAAGAATTGAGAAAGTTACACAACACAAAACTGCACGCATTGTATTGTTCACCTAACATAATTAGGAATATGAAATCCAGATGTTTGAGATGGGAAGGAGTCATAGCATGTACGGGCGAATTCAGAAATGCATACCGTATAGTGTTAGTTGGAAGACCTGAAGAGAAAAAGATCTTTGGGCAGGCCGAGGCGTTGATGGGAGAATAATATTAAAATGTATTTGAGAGAGGTGAAATATGATGCTAGGGACTGGATTAATCTTTCTCAAGAAAGAGACCGATGGCAGGATTATGTGAGGGCGACAATGAACCTCCGGGTTCTCTAAAAGCTATTTGTAAGTAAGTAAGATAGTCTTACATTCAATTCTTCAAATACGCCTATTGTTACGAAAGAACTTTTTTTTTTCGTCAGAATGTTTCTTATTTTTCTATGTACACTTTTAACATATATATATATATATATATATATATATATATATATATATATATATATAGTATATATAATGATAAAATTTTAAACGTCTTTGACGTGTTAATATTTATGATTATCTTGCTTGACTAATTGCGAAGTCTTGTGCTTCATTGTCTAAAACATAGTGAAGATCCAGTTTTATCTTCTGGTTTCCTGTTGTGGTTGGATGTGTTGATGATGTGTCGAAAAGGGTGTGTGTTTTGAAATTGAGTTTAGTTTTCAGGATGTGATGCGGGTGTGTTTTAGTATGTTTATACATTTCATTCTGTTCTAGGGTGTAAAGTTTCTGGTTTTTTTGGCTGGATATTTAATATTTTCATGCACATCACAAACTAAACCCACAGCTACAGTAACATAAACAACAACATGAAAATACTACACATCCAGCTAGAAAACCAGAATCTTTACACCCTACAACAATATGAAATTTATAAACATACTAAAACACACCAGCATCACATCCTGTACGCTCAACTCAATTTCAAAACACACACCCTTTTCGACACAATCATGAACACACTCAACCACAACAGGAAACCAGAAGATAGCGCGTGATCTCCACTAGGCTTTAGACAATGAAGCACAAGACTTCGAAACTAGTCAACCAAGGTAATCATAAATATTAACACTTTAAAGAAATTTGCAATGTAATCACTGTCATTTATTTTCTTACAATTTATTTCTGATTTTTCAGATAAATCTGTTCAAGATTATAAATTTATTTTAAAGTTTCAATCATATGATTTATCGTTTTTGCAAAATTATTATTTGCTAATACATTTTACAGAAGAAATTTTATGAATGTTTTCGCCTATACGGCATTATCATATATTCAAATTGTTACAACGATATCTAAATTTAACTGTTAACGCCAATATTTGCATAAGACCACGCAGAATCTGTCTTACACAGACAGTAAGTACTATATTTTAAAACTGTTTCATATTCTAGCAATTTTTTACATAGCCTATAATAGTGACATTTAACAAAATGTAACATGAGTTCTATGTAATGTACATTCATATTTTATATATTTTTTAGATTTCGCTTTCGGCCAGTCGGTCAAAAGTACACAAATTAGTCAAATTGAGCATTTCTCACACCAATATTAGATTTTATTACATATAACTTATGATTAATTATTTAAATTATTTTATGCATATTACTGTTAACGCCTTATTAAACGTACGTTTAGATTTCGTTGCAAAAATTTGAATATCTGATGATGCCGTATAGGCGAAAACGTTCATAAAATTTCTTCTGTAAGATGTATTAGCAGATAATAGTTTGGAAAAACAATAACTCATATGATTGAAACTTTAAAATAAATTTATAGTTATTTATTTTGTTTGATTATTGATACAGAATTTTGAGTGTTGTATGTGGATGTGTTTTGTTTTAAAAATCTACGCCATGATATTAGATATAATTGCTCATTGTAGATATATTGAAACATTGCTGTATATTTTTACAATTAATTTCACATTCATTCCTGAGTTGTGAACGTTTTGTAACTCTTACCACACCTATTATGAGTAAGGAGAGATACGGTGGACTGGTATATGTATAGGATTTTGTGAATTTACTTATAATTAAAATTTTTCATTAGAAGTATGACCCTCAGAATCTAATTTTCTCTGCCACACACAGAAAAACCTTTTGGTTTTGATGTCTGCTTTTTGTGTCTGTCTAGTTATTTTATTCGTCGATGATTGCTGAGCCCCTGCACCGCTCTGCAGGTCTATTTCGGTGATGACGCACAGGCACACAGATATGATCTATGTAATTTCCTCTCGAATCTTTGCGCTGCTCTACACTACAGTGACTTCATCATCTCTTGCTACTTTCGCCGCGTCAGACCGCTGTGCCGTCATTGTCCGTGCCGACTGTTACACCAATTGCCAACGTAATATTTTCCAGTAATCTTTTAAAGAGGCTGATTTCAAAATATGATCTTCTAATTTAAACTTTCCTCTATCTTTTCTATCTTATCGGCTCAACTACTACAGAAAAACTAATCCTTTCTTTGAAACTTACTTTATTCCCTTTACGAAAAAAAAAAAAAAAAAAAAAAAAACCTGGTAGAATTCCCTCTGCACTACGAACAATCAGTTTAATGTCTATAGTTCCTTCGGAAAGAAGTGAATTGCAGTCCAGAAATTACATAAAGATAGCATCAGAGAGGTTCTAGGTGGTCAATAGATCTAAAAAAAGAATTATCGAAATTTGTCTATACAAACCTTTTGATTACCCAACAAAATTAATTTTTCAGGAATTTGGTGTAGCAAATCTAGAACAAATTTATAAACAAACATTGCTAATGTACTTCCATAAAAACCACAATAAATTAAAATTTGATCCTCACGAATACCATACGAGACAAAATTACAGTTTCTTTCTATATACTCCGAAATGCCACACAACTGCCGGATTAAAACACAGCAGAAGTTTTGTACCCAAAATATATCATGAATTAATTAGAGCTTACCCTGAGCTAAGTACACTTAACACACACACAGATTTAAGAAACAAATCAGATTAACTATTTAATTGTTTAAGCTAAATGAGTTAAAATTGATACTCTAATATTTATGTACTTTTGTTTTTTTCTATTTGTATATAGACCCTATTATTAAATGCTGTATTATGTTACCATTTATTAATGTTATTGTGCTCAATGAACTCTCTTTATTTTGCGATATGTTTTGTATAACTGATCTGAACTGCGCCCGAGCACGAGCTTCTGCTCTTTAGGGCTGCAATGCCTAATGTAGCTCAAGTGTAAAGTATTAAATAAAGTATTATTATTATATTATTAAAAAATGACAATCACTTATTAGCAGATCTCACCAATTGGAACATTTTGAACTATAGAGGATTCCACTTTAAGAAAATAGAATTGAACATATGGAGGCTATTCCAGCATTTATTTCTAAGTATTTTTCTTTAGGACTGGGAATTAATTAGTTTCATTTAGTTCATAGAACTTAATTTCATTGGGAACTAGATCGATTTCGTGTGCTAAAATTGTGTTACACCTCTAAAATTACCATATATTTAATTTACGAATAACGGGGTAACAGCTAAATTGATAGAATAGTCTTCCGCTCTCTTGCCGAAGATCTCCGCTGGAAAACTTAACAGACAAGTAGGGGTGGTACAGTTAAGGCTAAGATATCATACTGTTAAAACACGCTTATTTGAAGAAGTATACAACATTTAACTGTCAGCACAACAACAAAGGCATTAGATATGTATCTTAGGTTTTTGTTTGATTATAGTGTGAAATTAATAACGGAAAAAGTGCGCTGTACATAATCCTAAATTTGTATTATAAGTCCTTCTTAACATTTTTAATAACGGAAAACGTGTGCTGCACATAAATCTTAATTTTGTATTATAACCGCTCCGTAACATTTAGTAACGGAAAACGTGTTCTGCAAATAAACTTAAATTTGTATTATAAGAGCTTCTTAACATTTAAATAACGGTAAACGTGTGCTGCACATCTTAAGTCTATTATAAGCATTTCTTAACCGAATAAAATAACAGTTTTATTATTATTATTATTATTATTATTATTATTACTATTATTATTATTATTATTATTATTATTATTATTCCAGAGATTAAACCTTATTGGTTCGTTTCGGCTCCAATTATTAAAGCTGTTTTATCCATCTCTTTCGTGGACGTCCTTGGTCTCTTTTTCCTTCTCTCGGTCGATAGTTTAAACTTCTCCAATCTAACTTCCCTCTTATTATTTAAATTAATTTATACTGAAATTAGAAAGAATTTAATGCAAAGTTAACATATTTTGTGGAATGAAATTTAAATGCGATAAAACCTTAAAACTTATTGCAATGAACTAACAACACTGAGTTAGGGTTAGGTTAGGTCACACTACAAAAATAAGTTATACAAATCTTATTATATTAAATCAAAATGGCAAACAGATAAAAAATTCAATATTTTTTTCAGTTTTAATACAACACTATAGGAACACGATCTCCACACCACAGCCATAAAATAACTAACAGTTTCATTCCCGCACAACAGCAAAACAATCCTAGCGAGTACCTTTCTGATGCGCGGAACTGAATGGTTCTTAAACATTATGTACGAAAAAATACTGTTTAAAATCACGTCTTTGAGTGAATCTTTAACTCAATGGATGGTAAAGGAAACGAAGTAGCAGGTTGCATAAATATCTCAATTGGACTTTGAATGGTTTTTGATTTCACCTCTTCAATTGGGTACTTTAGTAAACAAAGGTGTTAAGTACCAAAATAATGAAACTGAGATATATAAAAAACTATTTCTTAGATAAAGTTTGCAAGGTACATATAAGAAAATTTAACTACTTTTAATAGTGTTTCATTCCATCAGTATGTTGATAATGATTACTTGAAACAAAATAATAACGAATAAAGTCATGAGATAACACCTTTCTTACAAAATATCTTCTAGAGTTCACATTCATAATATTTTATAGCATTATTGTGAACGACTTCCAGAGACAGTAAATCACAGCACCTTTTATAGATGATATACAGATAGTCTAGTACAATAACTCATTAGTACTTTCTATTTGGCATTTACCACTTCTGTTATTTAAAGCATCCAAATATCTTAAGTGATGACATATAATAATCTGCAATTTCACATGAAATTTATATATCGATTAGATTAAATTACAAATGAACTATTAAGAGGCAATTACCTAAATGACAAATAAATATGTGAGTTGTTTATAATTTGACAGTGTTTGATTCTGACAAACGAAGAACGGACAGAAGTATGAGTAGGTAACGTGAGAAAATTTTAAAGGATACAGAGAAACTGTAGGTCTAATTCGACAGGATGATCTCAATATAGATTTAATTAAAAATATATTTAATTGGATAGGACGATCACAAGCCACCTTCAAATTACAAATAATTTGTAAATGAAGAGGATAATTGCAAGTTTCATTTAATGTACAGATAATTTCTAAGGGTGCTATGCATAGATATTTCGCTAGCCCGATCTACGAGCGTGCTAAACTAGCCCCGGCTATCGACTGGTTACTTGTACAGGATTCATATCATATCATATCTCTAACACTGGTTTATGAATATGAAAAACGTTAGTTCGCTGATCATCACCTGTACAAGTAATCAGTAGATAGCCGGGGCTAGTTTAGCACGCTCGTAGAGCAGGCTAACGAAATATCTATGCATAGCACCCTTAATTTATTGTCACAGTCTAGATCAAATATATACAGAAGAGATTTACAATATAGTCTACTAGTACAACACAAAGTTTTAGTATCAATTTCATGAAGCGTTATTGAATGTCATGAATTATCCTACAGAATAGAAGGCGTGAGAAATTAGGTACTTCTTTAATTTGACCATAAATAATCTTATGTTTCGAGTTTCATTTTTTATATCGATACGGAGGCTATTAAATATTTTTACTGCCATAAAACGCACTCCTTTTTGACAGCACGATAAACTTGCCGATGGAGTCTGAAAGTCATTTTGACGCGTATTTATGCTATGAACTGTTGAATTAGTTTCAAAGTTTTCACGATTACATACGAGGAAGATTATTAATGAAAAGATATACTGACAAGCCATGGGCATTATTTGTAGTTTTTTTTTTAAATAGTCCTACAAGAATCCCTAGATTTGGCACCTACTATTATTCTAATTAGTCTTTTTTGTAATAGGAATATACTGTTACTATCTGTGGAATTTCCCTAGAATATTATTCCAAAACTCATTACCGAGTGAAAGTATGCAAAGTATATTGTTTTTAATATATTGATATTTACTATCTTTTGCATAGATCTATTATTATGTGAAGAGAAAACATTTCATTGAGATCTAATCACATATTCACTCTGTGTAGATTTCCGAATGAAAAAAATTATGAAATGATAGAAAGGTAAATGCAAATATAATAAGAAAGCCAGACTCCATGTCCATTGCACATTTCACATTATGTCGTCTGTTCTTGAACCTGGTTTTGTAGCGTGAAAGTCAAGAGAATCATTGAGTTAATAGTATGTCTAGGCGGGTAATAAAATGTATACCTATTATTAGTATATATGTAAATGTTACCCACACTGTTGCTTATGAACTCTTTAATGGAAAGGAACTTACTTAACTGAGCTGCAGGGAAGAGGAGGTAGAACGTGTAATTTTTCAGGAAAGGGTATCACGAACTAAATGTGTATTCATGTAACAAATAGGTTGCCACCAAGATAGTCTCCTAAGAGAAGGAAAGTATATCAGAAAATCTTGCGGTTCTAAATATCTTACACAATGAATACTTCCATCTCCCATTACTGCTTTACATTGAAAACTGAGAACAATTTTAATAGCAAGAGTATGAATTACGAAGGTTCCGTTTTATCAACTGTAAAATATTTTTAATACGTGGTCCTAATGGTCGGTAATAGGAACGCTACAGCACTCATTTCCATCGTTCTTTTGCTATTACATTGGCTATGAATATCAAATATGGCGTGCCAAGAAGATTTTAACCCATCTCGCATGCTAACTGGTCAGTTGAATAAATGAAAAGGGCGGAAGCGGAACTCGACGTGAATAATTTACAGACAAAGAGGGAGAAGAAAACCTTGTGATTTTAATTTCACTTTTAAAACGGTCCTTATGTGATAACGACAGAAATAAATACACACCGATTAAAACAATATGCCTTTCTGCGACTACTGACGTCATTAAGGAACGTAAATCTCAGACTCGGCGTAATGGAAGGAAGGCAGGTAGGCTGTGTTCAAGAGAGTTCATGTTATTTTTGTGCATTAAGTTGAAGTATTAGTCACAGTGAAAAGCGAAAAAGCCATTATGCTGTAGGTTAGAATTTACTAGAAAATAATAGAGCCAGTCCTCAACTTCAAGGACTTGTTACACGTAACGAATTACGCAGACCTGAGGAACGATATGACAGCCCTAGCGAATGAAGCGGTAAGTATACCCTGTTGCCTTAAGTTAATTATATACTAAGACAAAACGCGAAGAAAGGAGTCAAATAATAGGACCTGCAAAACAACAATCAGAACAAATTGTAAAGTAAGTAGCAGTGCTTACGGTAGCTCAGCCGATAGTGGACAAAATCTCTTTCTGTCAACTAGGATTCGAACTTCGACGTTGTTTGGAAATTATGTAAAATCGAGAAATGGAGACATTCCCTGGCCTGCACGATCCCCTGATTTAAGTGCATAAGATTTATTTTTATGGGGTATATAAAAATTAAGATAGGCCTATACGCAAGAAAACCATACTGTACGGTAGTGGCAAAAAAAACCAGACCGACCCTCGTAGCTGATTTCAGCGCTGTTCTGCAGTTGGTTCCCAAACAAAATGTCAACAACGTGAGTTGGTTCCCCATGTCCTAATATCCAAGGCTGTGATTTCACAGTAAACTTAATGCGCACTTTTGTGATCCACACCCAAATATATTTGCACTTGCAGATGCTCTGAAGGAGGTTCAGTGCGATACTTACATTAAGCTTAGGAGTAAAAGTAAATGTAGGCCTAAGATAATGCAACAAAAGGAAACTTTTGTGAAAGATTGGATGGAAAAGCTTTCTGATGGCAGTGTAAGTAGATATGCATTCCTGCGACACGTTTGTTTCAAATTTTTACCAATACAGAAATAAAATTGTGAAGTTATTCGACGCAGAGTGTCCGCCAAGCACAAAACATTTAACCTACCTACTACTGTAGACAGTAGTTGACAGTCCTAAGTCTGTATAAAATGGGAAGGGATATGTTTTCTGTCTTGATCTAGCGCGGGAACCAATTGCAGTACACAGGAGAAATCAACCTGGAACCAACTCGAGTATAGCTCTGGGACGAACTGGGAACTAATTCACAGATTTGGGAACCAATTCCAGTACAGCCGATTTCAGAGCCTTGTTCACTCCAGAGTACGATAGGCTGGTAACTAAGACTTTCGTGGTTCGAATCCTGCCTGGGAAGGAAACTTTCGATTGCAGCGATATGTTACTACTTAATTAACTTATTATTCCCAGAACATGAATTTTATCAGCTATCGAAAAGTATTGGGAATAAATGTGAATAAGGAACAAAAAAGAAGTTTCCTTTCCAGGCAGGATTCGGACCACTAAATTCTTAGTTACCACTCTATCGTGCTCTGTAATGAACAAGGCTCTGAAATCAGCTACAAGGGTCGGTCCGGTTTTTTTTTTTGCCACTAGTGTACAACTGAAAACAGCAATTCGTGAAAAAAATTTCAAACTTCACAGTCGAAAGGTTTTTTTTTTTTTTCGGGAAATGAATTCAATTCATAGCTATATTAATATTTATATTTATATCTTTCTAGTTTTATATTTTATTGTTATGAATGTTATGGAGGATAAGCAGGATAAAACAGTTATTTCATCTTAAACCCTCCATAAGACTTGTAAAAGGTCAATGAATAGGGGTAGCACCACTTTTCAGTAATAATGTGTATTAATATTTGAGACAGGGAGATCAAAAGCCCACTAACTCCAATTTTTGACAAAATTGAGTTATGGGCTGGATGGTGCTTTTTAGCTTGTCCCGCATGCGTGGAAGGCAATAATACACTAATATCGGCATTCATCTGCATTCTGGGGTCTGTTTTAAAACTCGTGGAAGTCAGAACTCCACTTACTCCATGGAATAAGAGAGTTTTAGCATTCCAAGCTTAATTTCCCGGTAGGTGGCAACACTATCGTTCAACCAGCTGAGTAAAGTGATACGATACGCTATTCAGAATGTCACAAAAATCTATGAAATCCATGTAACTAAGATTATTAAAGGCACAACATCCAGTCGATTAAGTTCCAGAAACCCAATACAGATGCATCATTCCCCAGTCAACTAAAGTACAATTCAGCATTGCCATTTAAAGCAGAAAGCAAAAGCACTTGCAAAATTTAATGCAGTTTATTTCTGAGGTAAGTAGGATGAATTACCAAACTCTGTTTGCGGACAGTAATAATCTAGAATCTAGATGCACAAGAAGAAATGAGAGTGAGAGAAAAAACAGAATCTGTAACATGAATGGGACTGTGTTAACATTTTAATATTGTTTGTGATTTTATTTGTGTATTTTGATGTGCTTTATGGTAATTTGTGATTTTCTGTCTCATATATTTGAAATTAAAACAAAATGTAGCAATGTTAATCTTAATAATAATCTTCCATTTTCTGGAATATTCCAATGTTTCATAAGGGAATTATGATATACGTATCTTTTTTTCTTCACATGGCTCATATTTATTCAATTTTATTAGTTCATGGACTGTGGAAGTCAGAAAACCACTAACTCCAGGAGTGTTTATTTCAAATTGTAGTGTAAGATAATGTAAAAATTTAGATTTTGAAGTATTTAATTAATTAAGAATGTAATTTTACACAATATTAATAGATAAATGTATCATATTTAAAGTTAGTAAGAGAAATAATAAGCTTTTTCTCTCTCCTGTAAAATTTGGTTTATTGGAGTTAAGGAGTTTTTGATTTCCCTGTCTCAATTATTATTTATGTTAAATAATTATAATTCTTCAATTATTGATTTTTTAGATTTTTAGTTTAAATACAATTTTTGTTGGTATTTTGTTATGGTTCTTGTTGCTTTTCTAATTTAAATGAAGCGTAAAATTCTTGGATATATTCATATTCATAAAAGTCCAATTCTAAATATAATGAGAAACTTCAAAGAGCGATTACAAGAATGTATGCACGTTGGTGGAAGGCATTAGATGAATTTCATTTTCATAAAGTAGTCGTTACATGTCAGTCGAGAGCAGGAAGTCGTCGAGAACAGGTTGTCTTAGAGAGCAGGTAGAATGGGTTGTGAACTAGCAGTGTACCGGGCGAGGATCGGTACCTGGGCGGCGCGGGCGGTGAAGTGGATCCCGGCAGCTTCGGACTTAAAAATAGGCTTAAGGACTTTACTAATAGACGATAATTATACACAGTATTTAAAGGGTGTAATTGATATTTTGTTATTGAAGTGTTCTATCAGTGAAGAATTACAGTATGTTGTGTCAGTGAAGTGTGTTGAGTAAGTGAAACGTGTTCCTGTCAGTGAAGCTAGTGGCAGTGCAAAGTATTTGAACAGTGAAATGTTTTTGAAGTGTTAGTGAAATCAGGATAGAATCAGTGAAATGTGTCGTAGTTCCAGTGCAGTGAGTGAGTGACAGCGAAATGAGTGTAGTGTTGAAAGGTACTTTTGCAGATATGAACATATAATACTCGTGGGTTTTAGTTGAACATAGGTTTAAGGTACAAATTAGATTTACTTTAAATGTTATTTTAACTGATCGTGCTTCATTTAATTTAGGATGTTCCCTGTTATTATTATTATTATTATTATTATTGTTATTATTATTATTATTAGTTATTGTTAGTATTAATTATTAGTATTATTATTAATTGTATTTTTTATTAATTGTGTTTATTATTGTGTTTATTGAGTGTAATTAGTTACCACTGCCACGGGTATATACCCATTGTAGTGTGAATAAATACATACAAATGGCATATATATTTTCATAGAATAAACGTTAATTTAATATATCTAAAGTTTCATTTCACTATTTAAAAGTCTTCCATTTTTTGGTCCAATCTGTACAATTTCAACTCCAGAGATTATTTAGCGTCAACATTCAACGAAGTATATATATATATATATATTTTATCTGGAGTAGTCTACCTGGGGTTGGTTTGTTTTATATGCTGTAGATCTAAGATATGGTAAACACAGCTGTATTTCTATGCCGGAGTGAGCTTGCTAAGGATTTTATCGGCTTCATAATCCTTATATTAAATAAAATACAACGAAATTAATACTTTGGAGACCTGCTTCAAGTAATGACCTTAGAAGAATAAATCCTGAAAATAAGGAGAAAAGAGTGATAGTATCAGGTATGAATTCTGACTTGTGAGGATATCGTCCGTACAGAGAAATAAAAATGGGCAATATTATGGGCTCTTGTATCAAAGAGGAAACCAAGGGTCTCGACTGCTGAATGAAACCAACAGAAAACAGTAAAAGAAACATCTATCTAAATACATTTAAATACACGCTTTCAAATTTTCTACTCAAGATTGAAGAAGAGAAGACAAGGAGGGTTGAAATTCTATGAATACGCGAGTTTTATGTTGTGAAATGGTGCCACGGAATTCTGGAGAATCAATGAGAACGTCAAGTAAATTGGTGACTTCTCTCACTCTGGAATTCGCCATCATGAAGAGACTAAGGTCCATATTCATAAACATTCTTAGCGCTGGCTTCCGGTGGATGATCAGCAAACTAACGTTTATATGATATGATATAATGTGATATGATATGATATACGATATGATATATGATATGATATGATATGATATGATATACGATACGATACATGATACGATACAATATGATATATGATATGATTATGATATGATATATGATATGAAATGATATGATATATGATATGATATGATATATGATATGATATGATATGATATATGATATGATGTGATATATATGATATGATATATGACATGATATGATATATGATATGATGCGATATGATATATGATATGATGCGATATGATATATGATATGATACGATATGATATATGATATGATACGATATGATATATGTTATGATACGATATGATATATGATATGATACGATATGATATATGATATGATACGATATGATATATGATATGATACGATATGATATGATACGATATGATACGATATGATATGATATGATATGATATATGATATGATATGATGTGATATATGATATGGTATACTGGGTGTTCAGTTCAAAACGTGTCTTGGCTCGCTGTATGCCTTCATGTGGCTAGCTGATGAGCCTAGAGAATTCAATCTTCCTATACTTCCGCAGCTCAGGTGTATAATCTAAGAGGCAGAGAAGTTGGCTAGCAAATATGGCGTTCATTCTGAAGAGTACGTGCCGATACGTACGGTAACGCCGGTAGTGGCAGGAATGTGAACTGTTTGGAAATACGTACTGTCGGGATATGGGGAGAGGGTTAAGACGATTACTTACGTATTTGTTTACATTAACTTCGACGGTCAACATGGACACGGAGCATTTGATTTGTGTTGTGGAATGTTACCGTACGCAACCGATGATAACAAATACCCTGCGTACGACTTGCCGGCGCAAAACACAGTTCGAAAGAGGTTATGGTAGCACACAGACCGTACAGACCGCCATCTGTTGCTACGACGTTGAAGTTATACCGTACACGTTCTCAAGTTCAGATTGAAGAACGCCTTAAATAATAGGCAACTTCTCTAACATATAAACTGAAACTCGCTTCAAATCAGTGACCCAACAACAGTGACGTCATGACACACTTTGAAATGAACACCCAGTATATGATATGATATGATATATGATATGATATGATATGATATGATATGATATGATATAAATCCCGTACAAGTAACCAGTCGATAACCGAGGCTAGTTTAGCACGTTCGTAGCGCGGGCTAGCGAAATGTCTATGAATAGCACACGTAGTGTTTGTTCCTAGGGAAAGAAGCGGAATAGAGGAAGTAACTTCTTGAACACCTGACAGGGAAAGCATAATTGCTTATTATTAATCTAGAAAGAATAGCGTACTTAATCAAAGACAGAGCCAGATCGTGCTCTGGTTATCTGTCAGGATCACAATCTCTTCAGGTCATCGGGAGATGAATTTCGATTATCATTAATGATTATGCAAGAATAATAGTTTAAAAACATGAAACCCTGTACTTGTACTGTCATTATACATCACAGATTCCATTTGGTTAAGACAGAGTGTAAGATTGTTCCTCCGGTAAAGAAAATGGATGCACTTTTCAAATTACATAAGGCCTCCGTCATTATTTACGTATGCAGTACTGAGAATTCAAATACTATTGATAATAAAGTGATCGTTAGTTAATGTGCTAAAATTTATAACATATTGTAGTTTTGCCTATCATATCACAGGCCTATATTTGAAATTGTAGCACATTAAGTAAAGTTCACATTGAAAATAAGTTTGATTCCGAAGTCAGTGGTTTTAAAGATTATATTCTTTTAAAAATTCAAAGACAGAACATCATGGCCTGTTCCATTTTCAAGAGATCCTTTCCATTTTTCATCTTCGCTTCGCTCTTCATAATAACTTTTTTTAGTACGAAGTTTGAGCTGTTTTGCGACTATTTATATTATATTTAAAAAAATTCTTCGTAGCAGTTATGCTAGTTTAGACAACTTCCCTTATTTCTTTTCATTCAATTTCTTCTTAGAGAATTTTGCAGCAGACTCAGGAATACAATCCATAATTTTAATTTCATTTCTGACATGTCACTGTCATATAGTGCCGTTAGTACAGAAATTATATGATGCAATTTTAAGTATGTTTCATTCTTTTATTCGCCAGAGTTCTTCTCATTGTTTCACAAAAGTCTAGATTTTCTTCCAAGTTAGTAATATTGATAGTAATATGTACTGAATACTGACGAATAATTTGTCTTCCCACTATTTTAACCACGAAACAATTTCTCTCTGAAGTTTTATTAGTGTGTACCATAAAATGGCATTTCAGTGTACTTGAATATAATAACAGCAATTTTTATTATTATTTTCATAATGGTTTGAAATAATCAGTTCCTAAACGAATACTATTATTGTATTCAAAATATGGATATTAATTTTTCTTTACTCGATAAAATAGCTTACAATTACCTAGTTCACATAACAGTTTTAAAAATGCAGGAAAGATGGATCAACCTTGTTTTATTAAAATTAAATTTACACTGGTGGCCATAATTCTGGAAACTTTTTGTTTTTGTAATGAATTATTATAACATCTGTATTTATTCACAGATTTATACATTTTAAAATATTACTCATGACTGGTTCGTCAATTACGGAGTTTTAATAAAGGTATTTTATTAAATTCTTAATATTTTTACAATAAATAGTCATTATGTGGAGAATTATATTCTTATCGTTTAAGATCTAAATATTAATTTCAGATTTCATTATAATTTCCCATTATTTACTGTAATAAAAATTGGTACACTGCTGATTTTAAGATTATTTTTGATTATTAGAAGCATTGTTGAGCACTGTTAGCATAAAATATGGACATTATTAGTGTGTTTCAATCATTTAATCTGACAAAATTTCGTTCGGTTATCACCTGATTGCTTTATCACAAACTTTATTGATAATAATTGTATCACAATGGCTCCACGAAAGGACTGAACACCTTCTAATCGAAGTAGGGCAGTCACACTTCGAGAAGAAGGCTACACATTCAAGGAAATTGCAAGGAAGCTTGGTAATGGTGCTACAGTGTCTGGCGTCCAGAAAGTATGACAGAGGTTGAAATCCACAAAATCTTATAAAACAGCACCTAGGACTGGTAGAAAACCTAGAGTAAGTTCATGAGATGTGAGGCAGATTTATCGATTGACTTTGAAAGATGGAAAGAAATATTCTAAAGAGGTACAGGAAGTTCTACACAGCAGTGGATGTAATATTTCTGCGAGAACTCTTCGAAGGAAGTTATTCCACAATGAACTGAAAGCAAGAGCACTCAGAAAAAAGCCATTTTTCAGCAAAAGACAACGAGAAAATAATGTAAAATGGTGCAAAAATCATCAATCATGGACCAGTAATGACTGTGCGAAAGTGATATGAAGCTATGAAACAAGGGAACTTGAACACGGAAAAATGGAGAAAAGATATGCTGAAAGTGAAATTGATGTTATCCATTGCCGACTTACACCCAAATTGTGATGACTTTGTATTTCAACAAGATGATGATCCATGCCATACTGCCAAGAGTGTTATGCAATGGTTTCAACAGAAAAACATCAAGGTGATAAAGTGGCCTCGGAATAGTCCTTATCTTAATCCAATTGAAAACATGTGGTCAAGGTTAAAAAATTTGGTGTCTAAAAAAATTCCAGCAGCAAAACTCAATTCATTGATGTCACTATCGACAGCTGGTTGCGGATCATCAGCAAGGAAGAACTGAAACGTCTTGTGGACTCAATGTCCCGCAGAATTGATGCTGTCACTAAAAATAAAGGTTATCCCACAAAGTACCAACTGTTTACAGAGTGAATGAAAAAATAACACGAAAGTGTTTCTAACTGTTAATGTATAAATATATGTTTTCTCATACACATTATGATATAAAGTCATCTATTTTCTGTAAAAATAGATTAGACAATGTTTGTTTGGTGCTTTCAGTCACAAGTAACATTTTAATTTGTATTAATGTGTGAATAAAAACAGATGCAATAACAATTCAATACAAACACAAAAAGTTTCCAGAATTATGGCCACCAGTGTAGATTAGATTTTACGTAGTACTTTTATTTGCAGAAACATAGATAACAAAAGGAAATTCTACTCACTATATTCGTCACCGTGGCTAACGAGAAAGACAGGCTTCGGCACAAATTGGAGTCACGTGGTATTCATCTTGACAATCGCCTAATATAAATACATGTTCAAAGTTCTACAAAAACAAGGGAAAGGCTGTATTAAACTCATGCTAAATGTGCATTTATATATAAATTTGTTCAATGTTGGCCATGTTATGACTAAGAATGTAACGTCGCGAACCGTCACTATGTTACCTATGAGATGTAACATCGTATATTATACCCTAGATCATATATGTAACAGATAACTCATCGCTATGTTAACATTGGCAGCACTTTGAAGAGAACAACCGCCAGGATCGCCACCCATCCGCCGTAAACGAACACGAGATGGCAGTACAGTTGCTAATCCAATTCAAATGGGAATTATGACGTGACTCCTTATGTAACAACTAGATGGCAGCGTAGTAAACCTGACAAAAGTTGTTAACTTCAAAGCCTATAAGGCCGACCTATCTGTTACATATATGATCTAGGATTATACTTTTCGTTATTTAAATACAGGACTGCCAAATTTACAGAACATAAATGTCAATTTTTAGAATAATTCGAGTTTGTATTATCCATTGCAATAATACCGAAACACGTAATGCTGTAATATTGAAAGTAAAATTATGTAAATTGCCTTAAAATAAATTTAAAATGTAGAAATTAACTTGGAAGAGCACTCACCAAGCTGAACCCGCAGAGACGACTACTGTAACACAAAAAACAACAGAAAATGGCATTAAAAATATATAAAGAGATAATCATAAATGAAATATACTATTTTTGTAACATATGTGACACATATAGGCCTACATATTACAGAAAAACTTTTTTTTACCAGTGCCACCAGGTTGTCTTTTTGACATTTCTGATCTTCTCTTCTGGCATTGGCTTAGTTGTAACCAACTTCTAAGGTTGGGGCGCCTGGAAGGCGGAGTTACATTGCCCCGATGAAGTGATAGGATGATTATGATTATGATTATGTGGTGCCAGGACAGGTCTTAAATCTAAACTTAACCTAAATTCCAGACCATGGATGAACACAGGAATAAACCCCTTTATAGGAAAACTTTCAAGAATAAATTCGTTAAGGAAACCGGTAAACCTCAAAACATAAGATATCCGGAACAAACATGTGGATACAATTACTTTGGAATAAGATGTTGCTTACTCTCATGTAGAATGTAAGTCAGAAAAAATATATAAAAAACAATGGAAGATGGTAACATTATACGGCAAATGAAAAAATATATATAAAAAATGGAAAACATGCTTTGACGCGATGCCTGATTTTTAACTATCCTACTTAGTCTTTATTAGAGATGGCCGATATTTCACAAACCGATATTTTGTCACAGGTATTTTTTGTCACAGATAAACCTGTGACTGATGACGCGAAATATCTGTGACAAAATATCGCTATCGAAATCTGCTCCGTATTCAGTACTCTGTGACTGATATTTTCTCCTCTACGTCGTTGGTTTGCGCGTGCGCACGATACAATAACAGCAATCGGGCGGTAGTTTCTCCATCTTATTATAAATTATGAAGTTATTACACGATTTAAATAATAACACCATTGGTTACCAGTACTTAATCTTGTGTAAAATCCTGTCTGAACAACTGTTTTGTTTTGTAATTATTTTCCAATGTTTTTCCGAATACTTATGTTTCATTAATTTTTATTCTATGACTCAATATTGTAATGTTAATGCACGACTTAAAATAATTTACCCATTATATTATATACAATAAAAAAAATCAATTTTTAAAACGATTAGGATAATCACATAACCTCAATTTCTCCATACCCAACTACATTTAAAAATGATCAACTGGTTCAATATCTATAATATAACCTCTTGGTACATGAGGTTAACTTTTGACATGTTACTGTTCAGTTAGGTAAGTATTTATTTGTTAATGGTACATGTACATTATTTCTTTGTTGAATTTTCCCATATAAATTACTGATGAGTGGTGTGTATAGAGAAATCGTATTCATATTTCACTGCTCTTCAATATTTCCTGCTAATTTTTATCGGCGTGACAAAATATCGGTGTAATTCATGCTACGTATCGATATAAAATATCGGTGTGACAAAATCACCGATAAAAGTCACACATATTTAATTGTCACAGTCACAGTTGTCACAGATACTTGAAAATATCGTTTAAGCTCATCTTTAGTCTTTATACAAAAACCGTATAACTGAAGGTTTATTGGAAGTTCAATAAGCTATTTGCTTTGTAACGGAAAAATGAAATAATCTATACCTGATTGGGAAAATGAAGCGGAGAGAAAGGTAAGAAAACTAGATGAGGAAGAAAATGATGGAGCTCATAGCAGAAAAGTGAGTGGAGAAATGACGAGCATATGGAAGAAAGGATAGAATATATTATAAACAAGGGAAAGCAGAATGAAGATAAAATGAAAGGATAAAAGGAAGAAAGAAAAGAAAGAGGGGGAGAATATAATTAGAGGAGATCAGTGAAGAGGTAAACGAAGATACGGAGGGGAAAAATAAAGAAAGAAGAGAATAAGATAATGAAAAAGAAAGAATAATAGACAAGCATAGGAAAGAGGTAAGAAATTAAGACAGGGTAAGTAAGAGAGAAAAAATAACAGATTAGATTAATATGATACAAAGAGAGATTGAAGAAGGTAAGAAAGTAAGAAAAAAAAATCGAGACAGAATGACAGGCAAGGGAAAAATGAAAAAAAGGGTAAATCGAAAGAAAGAGAGAGAGAGAGAGAAGAGAGAGAGAGAGAAGAGAGAGAGGTGAAAAGTTAAGGGAAAATAAAATATGCATGCGAAAAGTTAAGAATTTAGGTAAAAGATAAGGTAGAGAAATTAAAATGACGAAGATGATAGGAAAAAGAGGAAGGTCAATAACAGAAAGTACAAAATAAAAGGAGAGAAAGAGGTGGAAAGAAAATGGTGGACAGAGGTTGGGAAGAAAAATAAATCGGAAAGAATAGAAGAGAAAGAGAACCCACACATTAAGTAGTATCTATTAACTTGATTTTCCTCTTAAAAGAAGTAAGAGCAACTAAGTGACGATCTTCAAAAGAAAAACGGCAATAAAAGTTTCTGAGAGTAGCCAGATATACAGGAGTATGAATACTGTAGTCGTTCAAACAACAAACCTATATAGGAATTCTCGGTTCCTATTAATTTAATTTATGTCTCGTAACCAGAACATAGTACGAAATGGATATAACAATTGGAGGTTTTGACCATTGAGGTTGCAACGGACAACTACTGTAGGTCTAGCGCTTGAATTGGATTATGGTGATGATGATGATGATGATCCTTCGAAGAGGTGGAAAAATTAAATTATCTTGGACCAACAGTAACAAATATATTGTAAATGACACTCAGGATGAAATTGGAGAATGCCTGTTATTATACTGCTAGAAGATTTTGTCATCCAGTATGCTTTCAAGAAAACTGAAAGTTAGAATTTATAAAACAGTTATAGGCCTATTACCGGTTGTTCTGTATGGTTGTGAAACTTGGACTCTTACTTTGAGACAGGAACAGAGGTTTAGGATGTTCGAAAATGAGGTGTATAGGAAATTATTTGAGGCTATAAGGAATGAAGTTACAGGAGAATGGAAAAAATTACACAACGCAGAACTGCACGTATTGTATTCTTCACCTACACATAATTAACAACATTAAATTCCAGGGCATGTAGCACGTATTGGAGAATTCAGAAATCATATAGTGTTAGTTGGAAAACATGAGGGAAAAAGATCTTTGGGGAGGCCGAGACGTGGATGGGAGGATATTATTAAAATGGATTTGAGGGAGGTGGGATATGATGGCAGGGACTGGATTCATCTTGCTCAGGATAGGGACCGATGGCAGGCTTATGTGAGGGCGGCAATGAAACTCCGGATTCCTTAAAAGCTATTTATAAATTTTAATTTAATCTATCAGCCATCAAAATACTTGAACTTTTTCAGGAATACTCTGATAAATATTCCTTCAGTCACAGTCTGAGGTGGGATATGCTGTATTATTGAAGTTCATATTACAATTTGATGTATAGATTTAGAATCAAAGCATTCCCACATCGTCAGACAGCAACGCTACGCCTGCCCACCACACCTTGACTTTAACTTTTATTACTCAACTTGCATTCAAATCATAACACGTTACGAGCTGCTTTGCCAGGAAAGTTTAGTTTCTGGCTTGAGAACTAGATCTTCCTCCAGTAATCAATAGTTACACAGTTGTTCGAGAAATTTCAAGCAGAAACTTACTACTTTCTTAGTGCTTGGAAGACATGAGAAAACAGATAGGACTACGGAAGCAGCAAACATGATACGTCGATAACTTCTTCATAACACGCTAATTATAAAATATGCCAAAAAGAAGGTAAAGGTAAATAGTGATAATTAATTTTTAATACACAATGATACTGACCTTATTATAAATGTCTTAAATTAGATAATTTTATAAGATTCCTTGCTTAAACAAAACAATTTCAAGACAAAACATGCTAAGAATCGAAGTTTCTCCGTGTAAAGGAAAATAATTTCTTTACCAATTCCGGAGATTTCATCAGAATAATAGTTCTGGCATGTATCACTACCGGCAAGAATATTATTTTGAAAGATAGTTCTAACTTCGTCTGCAGGTGAACAAGAAAAACGCATTACTACATGCGAAATCTACTTAACCGACCCGGGACGCTCCTAATGACCGCAATGAATGATATATTCTTCTCTCCATTCGTTTCTATTTATATAAAGACCAGAATAAAACTGTTTTCGAAACGTAAAATCTTGGTTATAACACAACGTTCAATGTCATTTATTTCAACATTTTCTTTTGACCATTGTATCATTTAATATCAGTTTCTTTTAAAGTCACTCACTTGAAGACAATTATTATTTTGATCAGTAGTTTTTATAACAATTAATATTATGTCCATAATATTATACAATGTCCATGTTCTACTGTCTATTATTCCAAAGCTTATTCATTGTAATTTGGTTTAAGAAACAATGAAACGATAATGTGAAAATGTAATGAGTGATAAATTCTTAAAATATTCATTATGGGGATCGAAACAATTCTACTTAAAGTCAGATATATTTAATGTATTATATTCGCAAAATTTTATCATTCCTACCGTAACAATGGTAAAAAAATTACTCTAGGTTTTACAAGAGGGACATATTTTGTCATGCACGATGTGTGACTATTAGCTATGTACGAGTAAAATAACATATTAAAGTGATTAAAATAGGAACATACGCTCAAGTTGCTACAATTACTGAACTGAATATGAAAGAAAAAGTTTACAGAATAAAACATGGAGCTGAAACACAACAAAACAAACCTTCATAATTTAAATATTACACAACCATTTGGATAAATCACAGCCAAAGTTACGAGTCAAGTTTATACAAGTCTATTTTCATAATAAATCCCGACTTAGGTTATTTTGAATTTAATAAATCTACGACAAAACTAAGCAAATTATTTAGTATTCATGTCCCTTTTTCCTTTTTTTACTTTTTCTCAATTTCAATATACTATTTACTCATTCCGACTTACGTTCTGTTCTTGACTTGATTCTCTACCTTTATCAACAGTAATCTCACTAGAGGTTTTGATTTATCTAGAGAAAATCAAAAATCGAGTGGGATTTAATTGACTTTTACACGATTAGAAGAAAGCATCGTATAAAGATTAGAAGTAACGAAGTAGGTACTATAATACAATAAAATATTGACTTACGAAAATACTGAACTGTCTTCAAATGTATTATTGTGCCACAGTATTCCGCTGGATGACAATAGTGTGTTATGATTAGCTATTTTCTTGTTATCAGTTGTGCCAACTATAGAATCTTCATTGAACTCTGTGGAGGTCACTAGTCAAGAAGGCTTTGTTGATTCAGTTTCTTTTTTATTAAAACAGTTGCATTCCACTTCAATTATCCGGATCCCAGTAATCAACCTCACGTAACAGATGAATTTCAATAAATCTTAGCATTAAACTATCAGATACGTGACTAACCATTATATCTATCACACAGAAGCTGTAACATAACCTAAATATAATAAACAAGCGCTTGAATAGTTATAATTAGGAATGATGAAATAAGAAAAGTTTTAATTAAGGATGATGAAATAAAAAATAAACTGGAATGATTTTAAAAGGAACAGTTATTGAAAGTAGCTACAATTTTCAAATTTGAATGTTTTAGTGGTTGGTGGTTCAGTTGATGTTAATTGAACGTGTGCGTAAAAGAAGTGGAACTCTTTGATGTACATGGTGTATTACTCAACTTATTCAGGATTTCCGAATGGTGCTCTTCATTTATTTGTAAATAGGGTTTCAGGGAAGATGCATAGCTATGACCAGTGATCTTTATTAATTCTTCTTCTTTAATGCCAATGCGAGTCATATTTGAAAGTGCTGTGCATCGACTGGAGTGGTTTGTAATTTTCTGTTCTTTGACGTCCAGACCAGCGCAGTTTGAAATGTTGGCAATCAAAGAAACAAATGCTACGGTAGTGATAAAAATAAACAAATGCTAGGGACGCGATAAAATTAAACAAATGCAAGGGACGCAATAAAATTATGCGAAAAGCAGCCATGATTGGTTGAAAGACGTCCTTTCGTACCATTTTATTGGTGAAAAGTAGTATGACGTAGTAAAAGTGTAATAGTCCTTGTAATTACCCTGTTTTGTAATAATTGTTTTGGTTTTGTAAATGAATCGGGGATTGCAGAAACAGCACATGTCTCTATTTATGTCGTATTGACATGTGCTGTTACGGCAATCACCGATTCAAATGTACGGAAAATTTGTTATGCTCCATTTAGTGCAAAATCGTTATTTATAGAAACCGCCGCCCAACACGAGCTTGCTCAAACAAGTGCGCTACATCAGTAACTTAATATGTATTTACTTTGTGTTTTATGTAGCAATAAATAATAAATACTATCATCATTGAAGGACTTCACAGGAAAATACAGACAGGAAAATATTGTGTTACCTACAACCAGAAAGAACTCAACTAGTGAGAATAATCAAAAGGGAGCAAAACACGAGACGATCTGCTTTCTAATATGATTACAAGAATGTGTATTCATTGAACCATAGACTTTCATTTGTCTTTACTCTTTCGATATCTGCACACTTCAACACCAAATTACCTTTCGTCTCGTTTCTCTTGTCTATACTCTAACCACGACGTAAATACCAGATCACTTATCTTTGGCGCGTTAAGTATACCTCTTCATAGAACATCTCGTTATTCATCATCTTTTACAGTATCCACCTCGCGACAATGGAATTCCCTGTCACAAAGTATTAGTGGCTGCAAGACAATAAACACTTTTAAAAACAGCTTAAAAGATAACCTTCTTAGCATTTCACTCCAATCATACTGACTTAAACTATCACTGTCTGCATTGTTACTCCTTCCTTTAGACATGCATCCTGATAGCGCTGTATTTTCAAAATTGTCTCATAATAATCTCTTTTTATTATGTAACATTATTTGAAGTATATTAACATGCTATGTATTTTAGCTTAATTCTGCTACATAGTTTGTATTTCAGTGTTTAATTAATAGTTCATACTATTTTGTTGTTTAATTCGTAAATAACTCTTGTATACATGTAGCTCTTATCTAAATCAAATTATATATACGTTTTGCTGGTTGAGTGGATGAGAAGGCCTTACGGCTTTAACTGTGCCAGCTAAATTAAATTATTATTATTATTATTATTATTATTATTATTATTATTATTATTATTATTATTATTATTATTATAAAACAAGGCAGAGAAACCAATTCCTGCAATTCGATTCCACAATATATCGATATTGTTGAACAATTTTACAGGAGAGCGAAAAAAAATAACAACTTGCTAACGAAGAAATATCTCACATAAGAGGAATGTCTTCTTGTAAAGTTGGTATCCATGCCTCGACATAAGATGTGTTTGCAAATGTTTGTGAAAGACTTTTTCAGTAGGGATAAAGTGAAATCTCATTTTTTTTTCATTAATTTATTACACGAGGTTACTGTTCAACACCATCGACATAATAATTAAAAAAATGCACGTTAATATATTGGTCAGCCCACTATTATTAATTTCTTTCTTGGACTTCAGCAATTCTGGACATTCTATTATTTTGACAATTTTTTTGTAATGGATTTTCATTCGTAGGCATTGAACTAGTGGGCATAAAATAAAGGGCACAATATTTACGAACATTACCACGCCAACGTCATTGTGTTTTGAAACCTTATTTACCACTAAAAATGTAAAACTTCAAGATTACACCTCTTCTAAGAGATCAACCATGCTCTTTGTCTTATTATTACAGAGAACATATTCAAGACTCTTGACACATCGCATCTAAGTTCTCACATCATATTAGTTCACTGTTTAAAATTACATTTCAAAGATTATCAAACCCTAATTAAACATGTTTACTCTTAAAACTTCACCCACAATTGACAAATCAATCAAATAAATCAGGTCACTTCACTACAAATCTATGGCCATATTCATAGACATTCTTAGCGAGGGCTTCCGGCGGATGATCAGCGAACTAACGTTTTTCGTATTCATAAACCAGTGTTATCGATATGATGTGATATTAATCCTGTACAAGTAACCAGTTGATAGCCGGGGCTAGTTTAGCACGCTCGTAGCGCGGACTAGCGAAATGTCTAGGCTATGCATAGCACCCATAGTATCCAATTTTCTACTTAACCAGGAACTCATGCAAAAGTACCATTAATTTACTCATACACCAATATACTTTTCCTCTATCTAATTTCCCCGATTCCACATGCTTTTTCTTAGTAGGTTATTTTACGACGCTGTATCAACAGCTTAGATTATTTAGCGTCTGAATGAGATGAAGGTGATAATGCCGGTGAAATGAGTCCGGGGTCCAGCACCGATAGTTTTTTTCAGTAGGTTATTTTACGACGCTTTATCAACAGCTTAGGTTATTTAGCGTATGAATGAGATGAAGATGATAATGCCGGTGAAATATAAGTCAGGAGTCCAGCACCAAAAGTTACCCAGCATTTGCTCATATTGGGTTGAGGGAAAACCACGGAAAAAACCTCAACCTAACCCGGGCGACCTAGTTTCGCGGCCAGACGCGCTAGCTGTTACTCCACAGATGTGGACAGCACTGATAGTTACCCAGCATTTGCTCATATTGGGTTGAGGGAAAACCCCGGAAAAAACCTCAACCAGGTAACTTGTCCCAACCGGGAATCGAATCCGGGCCACATGGTTTCGCGGCCAGATGCGCTAACCGTTACTCCACAGGTGTAGATTCCACATGCTTATACGGTACTTTCTCTACAATTATTGTTTTCGGAATTGTTACGTATGAATTTCATCATATTTAAACCGTAGAAAGTAAAGAAGTTAACGACGGTACTTTTCTGAAAAGTTACTCCTTTCAGTGAAGAATTATCATCCCATTATAAAACAGACCATTAAAAAGAAGTTGAAAAATGGAAGTGAAATGATCACTACTAACATATCGAAAAGAAAATTTACACAAAAAAAAGTTAGGTTTTGTAAATTTATTACCAGACATTGTAGAAATCATTGTGACCAAATCTAATGTTACTTAGAGTGAAATTTCCTTACATTCCGAGTTGAACGTAAATCGTATCATTGCAATACTTGGATGTTTAGATCTGAATAAATAAAGAAAAATATATTGCGTTAAAATTCACGAAGTTAACAGCTTCATATATTATAATTAAACTCGTGAATGTTTTATAAGAATCGTGCACCCGACTCAGTTTCTCATCCTTGTAGTTTTTGTTAAAGCAAAATGTTCCAGACTCACTGATCCTTGTAGCAAGATTAACGCTGGATTTTCAAAGAGATTCTTTGTGATATATTATTAAAGAAGGGATATATAAGTACCGCAACAAGATATGTGTAAATTTTACGCTCAAGTTGCTTTCTAAGCGTTAGAGATAATAAGAAATTGATGAAAATAAAACAGACAAGGCATTTCGTGTTGGCTGTGCATAGCGAGGTCTCGAATTCCACTTCGAGAGCATCGCTTCGTCAGAGGTTTGTCCAGATGATATTAATTCCAGAGAATTATCTTGACATTGATGTCTTCTATCGTGTAATACTGGGTGTTCAGTTCAAAGTGTGTCATGGCTCGCTGTATGTCGCCGTCATGTGGCTAGTCGATGAGCCTAGAGAATTGAAACTTCCTACACTTCTGCAGAGGTGTATTATCTATGTGTCAGAGAAACTGCCTAGCAAGTACGGCGTTCATTATGAAGAGTACTTACCGATACGTATGGTAACGCCGGTAGTGGCAGGAATGTGAACTGTTTGGAAACATGTATTGAGGTGGGTTTTTTCTTACTGTCGGGATATGGGGAGAGGGTTAAGACGATTACTTACGTAACATTAACCTCGACGGTCAACATGGACACGGAGCACTTGATTTGTGTTGTGGAATGTTGCCGTACGCAACCAATGATAACAAATACCCTGCGTTCGACTTGTCCACGCAAAAAACAGTTCGAAAGAGGTTATGGTGGTACACAGACAGTACAGACCGCCATCTGTTGCTACAACGTTCAAGTTCTACCGTACACGTTCTCAAGTTCAGATTGAAAGCCTTGATTAATAGGCAAATTCTCTGACATAAAAGCTGAAACTCGATTCAAATCGCTGACTCACAACAGTGACGTCACGACACACTTTGAAATGAACACCCAGTAGTTATCATGTATGAGATTTTCTATTGTAGTACGTTGATATTTCAGAAATATAATTCTTCTCATCGTAGATTCCATTGAAAGAATTGAAGTTATTGTCTTACTGCTGACTCATAACAAGCAAAAATATCATCCAAGTAAAATTACCCGCCATTTCATCCTCGAAGTTTCCAATTTCGCAAAAGAATGTCCGCGCAGGATCTAAGATAGTAACGATATCTCATGGGCTGATTATTTAAATATAAATATCGGCTTCTAGTATCGTATGACAGTCATGGATAATTACATGAAGTTTAATACTTTCGGAATATAGGCCTAATGAAATTATTAGAAACGTTCTAAATAATCGACATGAAAGTGGCACACATAATGGTCTTATTGGGACTTAAATAATTAGATCTAATAGGCCCACTTTATTTATATGGTGAATAACTCAACGCCTATCGGTCGACTACCTCCTTCCGTCCATCAATTAATTAATCTACTCGTCCTCAGACGCTTAACTCTGTAGGTCTATTTATGTAATTTCATACCAAATTTTCTGTCTAATCTGTACCTATATAACTATACATATTTACATGTATGTATTTCGTAAGTAACTATGCACGAACGTATGTAGATCTGTATGTAGTAGTAGTAGTAGTAGTAGTAGTAGTAGTAGTAGTAGTAGTAGTAGTAGTAGCAGTAGCAGTAGCAGTAGTAGTAGTAGTGGTAGTAGGTTTATTTTGCCTGGCAGAGTTAAGACCAAGAGGCCTTCTCTTCCACTCAACCAGGTTTCAATAATATACATGAAATACAAAATTAGATTACAAAACAACACAAAATAAAATACCTTAGAAATTACATAAAATATAGTAGAAAATTACAATAGTCAAGATCAGTTACATAATACAAAATTACAAATAGTCAAAATCGGTTACATAATATATAAAATAAAGTAGAAAATTAGACATAATCAAAATCAGTTACATAACATAAGGGGAATATACACACACTTTCTCTCTCTCTCTCACACACACACAAACACAATTTATAAGACCTAAAATGCCCGAGATAAATTCGACGATTAATTCACTTGAGATATATTATACAGTTAATATACTAATAGGAGAATACATGTGGGTTACAAGACATAAAATATTGATTAGCAAAGTCGTACTAAATGGCATACAACACAAATGATTAAGTAATATATCAAGATAATAAAATGAAAAAGAAAAGAGGAAAAGAAAGAAGAAGAGAGAGGAGAAAAAATTAACAACTTGGTCATTTAAGACTATTTAGAAACTTCCGCAAGAGTCTAGTTCTGTTCATTAAAAATATTTCTAAGTAGATTTTAGACTCTGACTGCTCCTGATTTCCTGTGACAAGGAATTCCAGGAACGAGCTGTGTGTATTGTGAAGGAAGCAGAGTAGAGAGATGTTTGATGGAATGGAATTGATAGAACAAGGTTATGCTTTGAACGTGTATCACGGTTGTGGTGGGATGCTGAAAGTGTGAAGCGAGGAACTAGGTAAATAGGTGTGGAATTATTTAAGATCTGATACAGCAAACAGAGTGAATGAACTGAACGTATCTCCCGTAAACGAAGCCAAGATATTTGAAAGAAATACTCGGAGACATGATCATAGCGACGGCTGTTAAAAATGAAACGAACACAACCATTATGAACACGCTGAAGCCTCAATGACAATTCAACACTAAGATCACTATACAAAACATCGCAATAGTCAAAGTAAGGCATCACCACGTTCTGTATCTAGAGCTGTTTCAATTTGATACAGACCCTGGATATGCCTTATGTATATACGAGGCGTGTTCTTAAAGTAAGTTCCGTTTTCAATTATAACCGTCGCATCGCTGCAATCGTTATTTTGCGCATGCGTGTTTTCTTCTTCAGTCCTCAGGCAAGCTGTAAATGCAGTTTCAGAGTTTCATCCCGTTTGTGGAACGGATAACAGACCGCATCTCACAGTCGGCGGGGTGCTCGATCACTTTAAACATTTCAACTGAACTAACCACACACACGGACTGAAGCTCTGAAACTGCATGCACAGCTTGCCTGAGGACTGAAGAAGAAAACACTCATGCGCAAAATAACGATTGCAGCGATGAGATGGCTATAATTGAAAACGGAACTTACTTTAAGAACACGCCTCATATGTATGTATGTATGTATGTACGTACGTACGTATACATGCATGTTTATGTGTGTCTGTCCGTTTCTCCGAAAGTCTGCCTTCCTGCCTGCCTATCTATTAATCCATTCATTCACAAATCCATTCATCCCCAGCCATTCATGAATCCACACATACGTCCATTCATCCATCCATCTATTAGTGAATCAATCAATCCATCCACGAAACAATCAATCTACCATCTCCAGCTACAAATCAATGAATCCATACATACACGAATCAATGAATCTATCCACCCGCGAATCAAATCTTAGAGCGTATTCCGAATCTCAGCGCTGAACAATCTGATGGCATCACGGTGTTCCGAATTTCACCGATGGCGTGACTGATGCTCCACCGGTGTCGCACCGGTGCCATCAGCTGGCAGAGGTGGTGGCAGTCTCCATCAGCCGCCATCAGTGAATCTGATTGGTTCTTGTATAGGGCGGGAATTACCAGACGAATGACATCCTGCACTGTTGTGTCATGGCGGTGTGTTCTGCTTTAGTTCTGCTGTATTGTTTGTAATGAGCACAACGTAAAAACAATTATGTTAATGGCTTGTGAGCGAACATGTCAACGGACCATTTATTACTACTGGTTCAAAAAATAAAATGTTTATGCTCTCTTTTCTTTGAACGAGATGGCAGTACGGAAATTTCGAAAAATTTTGCTAGCGTAGCACAGACAACAACTTGTACAGCATGATAGCCATCGATCCTTCCAGCAGTTTTGTTCCTATTTCGCTGCAGCGTGACGTCATTGTTGTCCACCGGTTCGGTGAGATTCGGAATACGCTGTATGTATCCATCCATGAATCTACAATCCTCCCATCCATCCATCCATGAATCCATTCATCAAAATTCTTACTAATCTACTTATTTACTTAAGTATGTATATGTATATATACATACACATACATAGTGTGGAAATGATATAGCCTTGCAGATTTCAGAGCTAATAGCTCATGTTGTATGTAACAAAAAACTATAATATCATATTGGTAGAAAGTTCATAATTTTTCTTTTCAGAAAGAAAATGTTTTTCTCAAATGTTTAACATCATCTTACTCGGTAATTATTGCGAGTAGGGTCCTGATTTCCGTCACTATCAATAGGATATCTAATAAAGAATAATTTATCGCTCTGGAGTATTTTAATACTGTTTATGCTCGACCATGCCGAAATGTAGTTATTATACAGCTGGCAGTAGCCCTTTAATGCACCTCATTAAAGTACACCTATTCATTAAAGTTCAGGTGTTCAGCCAATGGATATTTGTACCGTTATAAAACCGCAAGTATAGAATATTCTCGGATATGCAATCGAAAGAGAATTAGCGAAAAGTCACGGAGGCTGGAAATCCAATACTGTCGCAGAAGTGTTCTGTTACTATAATAATTAGCGTTAATTGTAAATAATATTCAAACAATTTCAATTTGTCATCTCGTTTTTCAATTCAGAATCAATTTCCAGGTTATATCAGACTAATGTTCATCTTATTCCCTATCAAGGTCAATGACATTCGGCCTCTGAAAAAATAAATATTTTCGCGTCTGCGCACATCTCACAATTCAGGTCAGTTCGCACATAACCATAACATGACCTAATTTTGAATAATTTCAAGTTATAAATATGGTCGAGCATAAAAAGTCGTATGAAACTTGCCTATAATAGTAATTAAGGCGCTCGTATGAAAATTACGAAACTAGCTTGCGTCTTAATTACTACCATTATAGGCTCGTTGCATAATGTACTATTTTGTGTCAATTTACTTATAGATGGTCAGGAAAAACAAGTGTTGGAAAATCAAGATTAATATGCCGAGACATGAGCAGGCAAAGTGCCTAATCCACGAGTGATAGAAGACGATTTATCCACATTATTATTATTATTATTATTATTATTATTATTATTATTATTATTATTATTATTAATATGTAACTTTTAGTTTTGAAAAATTGTTCATTCATTATCATAATACACTACTCTCTTAGATTTACTAAGTATTTGGAATTAAATCAATGACTTTCCCGAAACACGCTATGAAACATTTGACATTAAACAACTTTTATCTCGGAAAGGAAGCGAAAATGAGCAAAGAATAATCCCCTGAAATTATTGACATTAGATATGGTTCACCCTGTATATCTGAGAAAAGTGAGGTTACTTATTTCATCTCGTTAATTTTATCCGACTATATTCCCAAGAAAGAACTTGAATTCGCATTTTTTTTTTATTTCTTTCAATTTTTTCATCCAAAGTTCGTAAACAGGTGGGATGATTATGCTTGCCATTAAGTCTATATTAAAGAATTTTTCTTGAACGAGTTTTATCAATTTATGCCGAATCAGTACTTGTCTACTTTGTACTTCCAACATTCTCGATATGATAAACGGAATGAATTTGGGTGATTCACGGGGTTTTACCGCACTTTAGCAGCCTATTTCGGAAGACATTCTCAGAAAAAGATATAATATAAACATGTATCCTAATCTCAATATTTTCAGAGTTACACTAATTTGAAGTTGTTAGTAAAATACTTTTCTTTCTTAAGTTTTATGAGTAACAGAATATTACAAATAGAGAACTATTCAGAAGTATTATTTATTTAATTGACTATTGTTCCGTAGCTAAAATTGTGTTATTAAGTGCTTTGTACATTTTTTTTTTTACTTTTTAACTAAAAATTACATAATTCTTACGCACTTATTACAACAATTCTTACAAATCATACGACTTTAAGAACTTGATTCTTTACAGTTTAATTCTGCATCCTAACGTACACTCTTAAAGAATTTACAAAAATGGTTTGATTTGTAACAAATGTAGTGATAATTGCGTAAGAAAAATGCAATTTTGTCAAAAATTATATATCTGTACAAAGCAACTATGGAATTTATAATAAATGTTTGGCTTCAGAACACTAGCTAATTAAAGAAATATTACTCCTGAATAGTTCATTCTTTATTTTTATTTTACTTGGTTACTTAACGACGCTGTATCAATTACAAGGTTATTTAGCGTCGATGGAATTAATGATAACGAGATATTTGGCGAGATGAAGCGGGGATTCGCCATAGATTACCTGACATTTTCCCTATAGTTGGAGAAAACCTCGGAAAAAAACTCAAACCAGGTAATCAGCCGAAGCGGGAATCGAATCCGCGCCCGAGCGCAACACCGGATTGGCAGCAGGCAAACGCTTTAGCTACGCCGGTGGCTATCATTCTTTATCTGTAATACTCTTTTACTCTTAAAATTAAGAATAATTCTATTTAGAAAACGATTTCAAATTAGTGTAACTCTGAAAAAAATGAGAATAGAACCCTTGTTTACATGGCATTTTTTGCTCAGAATGTTTTGAAAATATGCTCCGTAAGTAGCAGTAACTCCCCGTGAATCACCCATTATATCGCCATGTCACAAACATGTAACTAAATTATGCAAATCTGGCTTTCAAGTAAAGCTCCCTTGAAGAAGACTTCATTAATTTCAAGTGAAAAAATGCCGGGTATTGATCCTGGGACCCTTCGCTTAGCGCAAGAATGCTCTACCGACTGAGATACCCAGGAACTACATCCTTCACCGTCTCAATTATAATAATTATTCATTTTATTAATGTAATTAAATTGATTGCCTTGCTTATTTACATGTTTGATTACAGTTTCCAGCTTGAAAATTTGCCTTTCAGACTGTTCCTAAATAATATTCTTACTTACTTACTTACTCGCTTTTAAGGAACCCGAAGGTTCATTGCCGCCCTCACATAAGCCCGCCATAGGTCCCTATCCTGAGCAAGATTAATCCAGTCTCTATCATCATATCCCACCTCCCTCAAATCCATTTTAATATAATCTTCCCATCTACGTCTCGGCCTCCCCAAAGGTCTTTTTCCCTCCGGCCTCCCAACTAACACTCTATATGCATTTCTGGATTCGCTCATACGTGCTACATGTCCTGCCCATCTCAAACGTCTGGATTTAATGTTCCTAATTATGTCAGCTGAAGAATACAATGCGTGCAGTTCTGCGTTGTGTAACTTTCTCCATTCTCCTGTAACTTCATCCATCTTAGCCCCAAATGTTTTCCTAAGCACCTTATTCTCACACCCTTAACCTATGTTCCCCTCTCAAAGTGAGAGTGCAAGTTCCACAACCATATAGAACAACCGGTAATATAACTGTTTTATAAATTCTCAGTTTCAAATTTTTTGACAGCAGACTGGATGATAAAAGTTTCTCAACTGAATGTTCGTAAGTAATATATAAACGTATATTTATCAAGCTATTAAATTTCTGAACTCGGGTAAGAAACTCACGTATAGTTGATAAAGAACTTTTTCAATACGACATTTATTGCGACGTTGGAACTTGCCATAAATTAAAACCACAATCCAGAGGGGAGTACTGGAGAGTTTTACAGTCTACATGCACTTAGAGTCATGCATAAATTTTCTGTACACATTCTGTATGCCCTGGTCAGGTTGATTTTCCTCGCAATGTAAACGTCCACCTCACGAGCACACGGAATATATAAAGGTGAATTATACCACAGTCCTGTCTTCCAGTGATAAGGAGAAGGACGTACGATCGAGGCAGCCGTGCCTCTGGACATTATAATGCATAGTCCAGGGGGCTGTGCCCAGTGACCGGGTCACTGCGATATTTTATTTGTGTAGCTTTTTCTTTTTTACGTGGAGGATAGAGTCGAGAGCAGAGGTTGATAGAGGAGGGCGCATGGTGGTGGGTTGGGGTGAATCTACGCAATCCATTGACCAAAAATCGACTCTTACGATATAAATCACTATATAAAGGTGATCTATGACCATTGACTTCTATACCTATAGTGCAACTGAGATATCCTGGCGTTTTCAATTTTATTTAGGCTACATTTTATCCGTCGGGTTGACAAGTCCATTAGTTGTCCGAAAACCAAATGAATTATTTAAAATGTAAACAAACAAATTCCTTCTCCTACAATCTCGCCTTCTTCATTCCTCATCTAGTACTTTAAATTATGTTTTACTTAACGATGCTCGCAACTTACTTACAAATGACTTTCAAGGAAACCGCAGGTTCATTGCCGCCCTCACATAAGCCCACCATCGATCCCTATCCTGTGCAAGATTAATCCACTCTCTATCATCATATCCCACCTCTCTCAAACCCATTTTAATATTATCCTTTCATGTACGTCTCGGCCTCTACAAAGATATTTTTTCTTCCGGTCTTTCAACTAACACTATATGCATTTCTGGATTCGCCCATACCTGCTACATGCCCTGCCCTTTTCAAACGTCTGGATTTAATGTTTCTAATTATGTCAGGCGAAGAAAACAATCCGTGCAGTTCTGCATTGTGTAACTTTCTCCATTGCAAATCTAGTCTTTCAGGTAAAGCTCCCTGTAAAGCAGATTTGAATAATTTCAAGGGAAAAATTGTTCCGGGGCCGGGTATCGATCCGGGACCTCTGGTTGAACGTAACAGCGCTCTGCCAACTGAGCTACCCAGGAACTCCATCCGACACCGTCTCAACTTTTTCCTTTATATCCACACAACTCGCGTGGGCTGCGAAACGCCAGAGACCCATATCGAGTGCACACAATCTCTGTACACGTCACTGTGTACGTTAACAGAAAACCACAATTCCAAGTCACACAAAGATTTTGTGCACTCGATGTGGGTCTCTGGCGTTTCGTCAGTTTAACGTCAGGGACATGATGAAATTTTTTCTTTTCGGCGCCTGATTTACAACTGTTTTAAATTGAGTTAACCCTAGCAGGCATTTGGCTAAGGAGTTCATTAATTCATGTAAGTGACGTTAAGTAAAGATTCATCTTTATGGCTTAGTAAAGACAATTCATTTTGGTTGTGTATAGTTAGGTTTCCGAGATTTCCGAAAATTTAATAACCAGTTTAATTAAAAATAGAAGCAGAAAGGAAAACCCGGGCAACGCCGGGTGCTTTCAGCTGGTGTATATATATATATATATATATATATATATATATATATATATATATATATATATATATCCTTTAGAATCAAGGTGAAGTTTATGCCTAACTAGTTGATCTTCCATATTTGTATTGAGAGTTGTGTCTTTGTCCGATATCAATGAAAATTTAAATATAAAATTTAATTAAGATTGGTTGGATAGAAGGTGAGTACTTTCATACAGAGTGTTAATAATGACGTTTACAACGTTCCAAGCATAATAGAGGAGGTAAAAACAAATATCTTTTGTAAGTGACAAAACTTTGGCAGATAAGCCGTTTATTGTGTACGTAAGTGTTAGTATAATCCATAAAGTACAAGACCAATTATCGTTTTAGAGGTGGTGTTCAAACTGCCGTCCATTGAAGGCATTGCACAACTGGTACCTTCGTACTGTGGAGTGCCTGCAACGCTCAAAAAGTCCAACATTGTCTCTAATAACATGTACAGCTTCAACAAAGCGAGCAACTACAGTAAGTCTTCTGCCGTATCGATCGGTGTCTCATACACAAAACGTTTCACGTCTCCCCACAAAAAGAAATCCAGTGGGTTAGGTACGGTGATCGAGGTGGCCACGGTACCGGCCCACCCCTGCCAATCCAACGATCGGGGAATGTAGCATTTAGGTGATTCCTGACACGACGATCAAAGTGTGGAGAGGCAACTTCATGTTGAAACCATATTCGTTCTCTGATGTTCAATGGGATATTTTCAAAATGTTCTGGTAGGACGTCGCGTAGAAAAACAAAATAATTACCACCATGGAGACTGTTAGGCAACAGATAAGGCCCTACAAGATGGTCGTGCATAAACAGAACTAAACAATGTGTGCTGTGACGGAAGTCAAGTCATCTATCCTTCAGGCCATCTAGCGGCAAAACGGCGCATCTGCTAACGTTTTGCCACGTGAAACAGACGTTTGTTTTTAGCTAATCTATCATCTCTGAAAAGTTGTAAACGTTATTTTAACACCCTGTATATGCAGGCAGACACACAGAGGGAAAAAATAGATACACGTACAAAGTGGCACTAAAAAGCTCTATAAAGGATTTCGAACTCTCCTAAGACCGAAGACACAAACGCTTTTATAGAGACAGCACCCCCCCACCCCGAGTCAAAAAGTGTCGAGATCTCTCAAAACGACCCTATATAATTATCGGTATCATAACACTCATACTTATTGTCTCCATGACCTTTCTTTTATTGTCATGACTATGGGTACAACTCTTTTCAGGATGTAAGGCTTCATTACCACTTTCTCACTCTCTGTATTGCTCTAATACCCTGTATAATAATAATAATAATAATAATAATAATAATAATAATAATAATAATAATAATAATAATAATAATAATAATAATAATTTCCACTTTATGTAGCCTAAATAAACTCTCATCATTTTGTATGGTGATGTAGTACACCGTTTTCCTAAGGCATGAAAGAAATTAACAGAGAACATCAGCTTTGTGTATGTCGTACACGCTCTTGTATGGAACTATGAATCTGGTCACAAAATACTGATATTGTATTATATTTTTATTTATTGTTTCACAACGTACCGTGGTGGGGTGTGCAATACAGTGTCGTGTTTTGTGGGATCTAGCTGTACCGTAGCGGTTTGGAATCCGCCCAGGGCACACATATTTTTCATACCATCGAATACATATTCTCATTATCCTCATAACGAGGGATTCGTGCTGAAATTTCTAGGGAAAGTCAAAATTTTACTGAACAAAACACAAGGTGGAATATTGAAAATATTGTTGTAAGAATAATTGTATATTGTATCGGCAAATTTATCACCACCACCACCACCACCACCACCACCTTAATTACTTACAAATGGCTTTTAAGGAACCCGCAGGTTCTCTGCCGCTCCTCATAAGCCCGCCATTGGTCCCTATCCTTTGTAAGATTAATCCACTCTCTATCATCATATCCCACCTCCCTAAAATCCATTTTAATATTATCCTTTCGTCTACGTCTCGGCCTCCCCAAAGGTCTTTTTCCTTCCGGTCTCCCTACTAACACTCTACACTCTATATGCATTTCTGGATTCGCTCATATGTGCTACATGCCCTGCCCATCTCAAACGTCTGGATTTAATGTTCCTAATAATGTCAGCTGAAGAATACAATGCATGCAGTTCTGCGTTGTGTAATTTTCTCCATTCCCTGTAACTTTATGTCTCTTAGCCCCAAATATCACGCTTACTAATACTACTACTACTATTATTATTAGTAAATTTATTTATACACGCTTTAACATCCATTGTCATATCGCGTGTTTAGGATCTGTGGGTATAAGTAGGCCGTTCTTACAATTATTGAGTTCCTGTTTCTATTAGTGTGTTGTAAATTATATTAGTAATTCTATGGTTGTAGATGGCTTGCATTCATATACTTGATTTAGATGTTGATTAATGTTTATGATATCCGTGATTGAGGTGATGATGAATCATGATATATAAATTTCTAATTAGGCATTTCTCTTTGTGACTGAGGGGAAAACATGAAAAACCACAGACCAAGTGGTTTGAACCCGGGACCTCCCGAATGCGAGTCTCAAAAGCTACTGTCTGAGCCAACTCGCTTAGTTATATTATTATTATTATTATTATTATTATTATTATTTAATTACTTATTTATAACTTATTTATTTATTTATAGTATTATTATTATTATTATTATTATTATTATTATTATTATTATTTACCTATTTATTTGTCTTCAATTATTTATTTTCTTGTTTATTTATACATATTATTATTACTATTATTAGTAAGTTATTATTTTTGTAGTTATTTATTTATTTATTTATTTATTTATTTATTTATTTATTTATTTATTCACATATTTACTTATTTGCTTATTTATTTTACATTTACTGATTTGTATTAATTAATGCGTAAGTAAATAGGACATATGTAAGTAAATAAGTAAATGATTTCCACATTGAACATCATATATTTATTCATTCATGTTATTATCATTATTACTATTATTAACATTATTATTAGACATGCTGATATACTGTACACATATGAAATTTTATCGTCTCTTGTTTTCGTAATTTTCGTAACTATATTGTAAATTTTATTAGTAACAACAATGTAATTTATTCGTCACAACAATAATTCCTTTCTACAATACACCTTAAACGCTCTCGTCAACAATTGGATCTTCACTCACACAGTATTCGTTATAGCACTCCACCGACGACAATGACAATTGACTTGGACTATTACGCACAACAATGAACTGTTAATCTTAACTAATATTTACAAAGCACTATTTACAAATCAGAACTACCAGTTCTCAGTTCACAGTTCTTCTATCTCAGTCACTCGAGTTCACGGTATCTCGAACCACAGACCTTCAGAGACAGTTCACTGTACTCGAACTCGGGTCCCTCCAACTGCGGTCCACTGCACTCGAACTCAGGTCCCTCCAACTGCGGTCCACTGCACTCGAACTCAGGCCTTCGGATGCTGACGCAGATGCGGACGCACACTCGAGTCGAACTCCGGCTGGCTTGCTTGCTCTGGCTTTCTCACTGACTGAATAACTGAAAACTCTGAAAACTCTCTCTAGTTCGCTGGCGCCTGCTCTTTTATAGCAAAATCATAGTTGCGAGAACCTTCTACAGGTGTGTAGAGAATTATCTCAATATCTCTACATCGACAGACGTCTGGAATAATCGGGAAGGTCGTTCCACATCCACTGCGTAGCAGCTGCGCGCGCAGACTCGTCGCGTGACGTAATACACCCTCTCTCTCTTCTCTCCACCGCGCGACGTCACTCAATGTTCCGTGGAGCCCGTGCGATCTGCTTTCTTGCGGGACGCTGGTCGTGAGTTCGATTCTCACGTCGCTGTCACATTGCCCCCTCCTTAGGGCTGCTCGTCCCGGGCAGTCCCTTGGTAGGCTGCTAATCGGTCCAGCGTTTGGGGTCCTCCGGCTGCTCCCTCCTTATGGTGGTGCCACCCCATCCTTGGCTTGGCTGGGCAGCAATACTCGTACTGCATGGGCGCCATCTTGCTTTTCCACTTGGCCCTCCAAGGAGAGCTCGCTGGCCACGGGTTGGTCCTCGGCGTCCATCAGGAACACTTCATCCTGACCAAAACGGAGGATACGGCGCCGGACGTCCACCGTTGCATCGAAGACCCGCATGGCGTCGAGTCCCAGGATGACGTCTTCAGTGATGTTGGCGACGAACACCCACATCTCCAGTCTCCTCTTTCCCAAGGTCAAGTCCAGGAAAACCTCTTTTTGGATGGGCAGGTTCTCGCCTGAGGCAGTACGTAGCTCGTATTGGCGCAGCGGCGTCCTCCCAGGTAGGCCACGCACGACGTCTGGTCTGGCGATAGTGAGCATCGCCCCAGTGTCCACCAGTACTCTGCATGGACGGCCTCTTATCCGTCCTTCAGCAATCAGCCCATCGTCGCACCTTCTGTCGACCGGTTTCAGGACGAGCCGAGGGGACGGTGATGATGGCGCCGACGTGCTCCTCCTAGCATCGGCCCCCTCTCTCTCCTGACTGTTGCCACGTCGGTCGCAACTCCTCCGCAGGTGCCCAGGTTCACCGCAGGACCAGCAGGTGGACACCCGTCGTCCCCGTTGCTCAGGCGACTGCTGACTCCTCTCAGTGCCAGCCACCTCTCTCTCCGGCCGGTGGCCAGAGCGGTCGCAGTCCCTCCTTAGGTGTCCCGGTCTCCCGCAGGACCAGCAGATGGGCGCCCGTCGTCTCCGCCGCTCCGTTGACTGTTGGCGCTCCTCGACGTCGGCCACCTCTCTCTCCTGCCTGTGACCGGATCGGTCACAGTCCCTTCTCAGGTGTCCCGGTCTGCCGCAGGACCAGCAGGTGGGCGCCCGTCGTTTCCGCCGCTCCGTTGACTGCTGGCGCTCCTCGACGTCGGCCACCTCTCTCTCCTGCCTATGGCCGGATTGGTCACAGTCCCTGCTCATGTGTCCCGGTTTGCCACAGGACCAGCAGGTGGGCGCCCGTCGTCTCCGCCGCTCCGTTGACTGCCGCTCGGGTGGCTTCGGTTGGCGCCCCCCAGCATCCGTCGCCGTGACGCTCCTGATCCAGTGCGGCGCTGAGACTCCCGCCGCCGACTTGGCCGCCTCCATCCTGAGGGCCGCCGCCAGAGCTGCGTTGATGGTACGATGCTCTGCCAGGAGTAGCTGTTGCTTTATTTCCGGGTCTCGAACTCCGCTGCCGAAGGTGTAGGCCGCCTCTCCAGCGATGAAGTCATTAGGTAGGCCCCTGAGCGCCTTATGGGCCAGTTGTTCCACTGCCATCGCGAATTCTTGCAGGGACTCGCCTGACTGTTGGACCCTCGTTTTTAGTTGGGTCCTAAATGCTGCAGCAAGTTGATGGTCACCATAACGTCCCTCCAAGGCCGCCATTATCTCAGCGGCTGTCCCATCTTCTGGAACGCTGTGAAGAATCTCCGACGCCTGTCCCTGAAGCGCGGCCAGCAGCTGAGTAGTTTTCTCTGCTGGCGTCCACCCATTGTGCTCTGCGATGGCCTCGAACTGGCGACGGAATATCGCCCAAGACGTCGTACCGTCGAACTTTGGCGTCTTGACGTTGTGATGTCTGGCTGAGGGCGATGGTTCCACATGGCCACTACATGAGGTCCTCAATTCTGACGTCGATCTTTCCACGGCCCGTTGAACTTCCTCGGCAATTATCTGTTTCTGTTCTCTAGCCTGGCGATCCACCAACGCGAGGATGTGCTTGTTTTCTACAGCATGTTGGTCCATCAGCACACACGTTTCCTCTTGACGACGCTCGAGATCGCGGATTTTTCCGTCGAAATGGTCTACATCCTGTCTCAACTCGGCTACTGTCTCGTTTATAGTTGTAAAATTCTGGTTTAATTTATCCAGATCGGCCTTAAGTTCGTCTTTCACAATGGTGACAATTCCATCTACGTGGGCCGAAACACTTTCGATTTGTGTAGTGACGTCATCTTTCACTCCGCTTATGTCGCCTTTCACTCCGCTTATGTCGCCTTTCACTTCACTTATATCGTTCTTGACCTCACTGATGTGCTTGTTCATGTCGTTCATGTCGTCTTTCATTTCTGCTTTTACGTCACTTATGTCCTTTTTCATTTCAGCTTTCATATCCGCGATGGCTTGCAGGATCTGCTGTAGGTTCTCCATTGTCGATAATGTCCCGATTCTGACACCAGTGTGAATTTTATTAGTAACAACAATGTAATTTATTCGTCACAACAATAATTCCTTTCTACAATACACCTTAAACGCTCTCGTCAACAATTGGATCTTCACTCACACAGTATTCGTTATAGCACTCCACCGACGACAATGACAATTGACTTGGACTATTACGCACAACAATGAACTGTTAATCTTAACTAATATTTACAAAGCACTATTTACAAATCAGAACTACCAGTTCTCAGTTCACAGTTCTTCTATCTCAGTCACTCGAGTTCACGGTATCTCGAACCACAGACCTTCAGAGACAGTTCACTGTACTCGAACTCGGGTCCCTCCAACTGCGGTCCACTGCACTCGAACTCAGGTCCCTCCAACTGCGGTCCACTGCACTCGAACTCAGGCCTTCGGATGCTGACGCAGATGCGGACGCACACTCGAGTCGAACTCCGGCTGGCTTGCTTGCTCTGGCTTTCTCACTGACTGAATAACTGAAAACTCTGAAAACTCTCTCTAGTTCGCTGGCGCCTGCTCTTTTATAGCAAAATCATAGTTGCGAGAACCTTCTACAGGTGTGTAGAGAATTATCTCAATATCTCTACATCGACAGACGTCTGGAATAATCGGGAAGGTCGTTCCACATCCACTGCGTAGCAGCTGCGCGCGCAGACTCGTCGCGTGACGTAATACACCCTCTCTCTCTTCTCTCCACCGCGCGACGTCACTCAATGTTCCGTGGAGCCCGTGCGATCTGCTTTCTTGCGGGACGCTGGTCGTGAGTTCGATTCTCACGTCGCTGTCACAATATATTATATTATGCAATGAACTCAATTTATGTCCTTATATTTAGCATGAAAATGGACTACAAAATGTAACGTGTGATCTATAAGCATTTGCTTTACTTCAAATTGCAGAGATTATTTTCAACCTGCAAATTGAATTCAGTTCATGCTAGTCGCTCATTTGACAGAATATATTTACATAAGATCTTTACCATCTGAAAATAATAATAATAATAATAATAATAATAATAATAATAATAATAATAATAATAATAATAATAAAGTGACGGTGCAAGAATTCGAACTGTTGTCGTTCTTGGATGATAAATGGAAGAGAACGTATTTTTTACTAAGGGTGGGTACTTGACTATTCGCCATTTACCCAAGTAGAATGAACGATCAAATTTACATCACGTTATAGCCACTTTTCCAGTAAAATAAAGTATAACACAATAACTGTAATAAATTCTAACTGGATTAGTATAATATGGAATTGAACAACAAATCATTCATTCATGGCCTATCTATGTAGGCCTATATATGTGAGTTACTTATGTAAGCATAAAGCCTTGCAGTTTGACAGTTCCCTATCGTCGGCACGTCTACTAGTTCGATTTACTTTACCATGCGAAGCACTCAAACTGTTCCTTGTGTAGATGAAAGCTTTCTCCGATCCCAGGAGAAAGTGTAACGATTACATTGGGCTTCCTATTCAGCCCTCAAATCTCTGCGTTTCTCTGAATACGTAATGAACTTCACCTCAAAATAACATCTCTAAGCTATAACCAAATTCCCAGATAAAAGTTCCAGCCAAATGTTCATTAGTTTTGTACCTTTTCTCCTTTGCTTCTCTAAGTTCAAACTGCATATAAGAAAATCGGCAGCTTCTACAGGTAATTCAGATTCAGATGTGCGAGTTCTTGTTGCAGGATGAATGAGCGACGTTCCTCAGACTCGTAGGGATCCAGTAGCCAGTTACAGTTAAAACCTGATTCGTATTCAAATGAAGTGGTAGCATAGGATTTTAAAAAGGTGCCTAATAAATTTAAAAAAATTGTAACATTTAAAGCAGCGGTGACCAAACTGGGTATCCTGATTACATCGTGTAATCAAAGACATCCATACCAGTAAGGGAAGTTTTCTGTACACTGCTCTCTGTCTCGCTCACGTACTGGAGGTAAGCAGTGTCGGTACCATGTCGCTCTACAAACCCTCCGTCTCTAGCAGGAACAGAAGGTTTTGTACAAAATGGGAAGAGGAATTTATTCGCTGTTCTGTCGGAGAATATGTAATGTGTTGCTCTGCTCAACGGTTCAATTAGTAGTAGTATATAGAAGTGACATTACAGGGGATTACACCGAATACACAGTTATAACTGGTATTATTATTATTATTATTATTATTATTATTATTATTATTATTATTATTATTATCATTATTATTATTTTTATTATTACTTTTCAACCACTGTTACCATATTCCTTATATACGTGCCTGAATATATAGGCCTACATCTTCCCATTTTAAGGATAAAATAGTTTCTAGACTACGCTATATCTCCTTTTTAACATTGTTAATCTTTTGATGACTATTATCATCTGTTTATTAGTCATTGATTTAATAACAATAATAACACTAATAATAATAATAATAATAATAATAATAATAATAATATAAACTGAATATTACGTGCTAGTGTAATAATGAAACGAGCTATTAAACTCCAAGAACTAAAATCAGCCATAAATCATTGTCATGAAGAGAAAGATGACATAAATACAATGTAAGGAAGCCAGCTATCTAGTGGCGAACGAAATAGGTCGTTCTTTTAAGTCTTCTGACGGAAAAAGCGTAATGATCAAGGTGGCAGAAATAATTTGTCCAATGAAAGTTGTTAATTAATTTTGAAAAACTGCGTTTTCTCGACTAAATATGTAGAAGAGACTTCAGGAGATATCTGATTGTGTTCATGAGGAATATTTAAAAAAAAAAGCAAGAAAAAAAATATATATATTGTTAGGTCTTGATGACAGTAGTGACATTACTGATACAGCAAAGCTTGCGATTTTTCTTAGCGGGTTGATGAAGAACTCATTGTTAGTGCACCAACCACCACTGCTTGTAGTTTTCATGCCAAGTACCTCTCCCCCGTCTCCTTACTTCATAGGCTGTCTCTCGCGTGTTATCACTGCCGTTCGGTTTTGGTCACCGCTGATTTAAAGAAATGAATCCTTATCTATAGTTTACTTTAGGTATAGTTCTGTTGTTGAAGTATTGAACGAGGAAGAGTAATTGTCTGCAATTTTCATGGTATGTCTAACTCGAAAAATCAGTTTTTTTGAGCTGTTTACCTTTTGAACTGAGCCTTCGACATAAGGAACCCACTCCTGAAGTTTTGCCCACTTTTTTTCGCTATAGGCTATGTGTCTGGGGAACAACAATTGTTTGTATGCAACTGAAGTCGCATTAGTGGAATATGTAGATAATCGGCAATGTATACATTAGAGGGGGAAAGGAAAGGATCACCCTACCTCATTATCTTCTGGCCTGCCTCATGAGTGATGCCTTATTGGTGTTACTTATGAGCTTGACTAAACAATATATATATTTTAAAAAATATTTTGCTATTTTGTGGTCAAAACCTCGTGTCTGAAGGTGATTTGAAATGTGAAATATCCTGTTTATTAACAATGAGAAATTAGAAAAATATTGTAAATAAGGAGACTAAAATTATTATAAAATGTATACCAACACAAATAAGTGTCAATATCTCCGAAGTGGAAGCGGGGCGTCCAAGTGGCAAGAATGACGCAGTCGAAATGGACCCACTCGGCCATCATGTAGGACCCACTCATAAGAAGAAGAAGAAGAAGAAGAAGAAGAAGAAGAAGAAGAAGAAGAAAAGCCGAGGAAGAATCCGATGGGCAAATTTGTTAGTGACAACAGCAGACAACCAGTGATAAAGAAAAGCAAAAGATAGGAAGCAGTGGAAAAAAAAATTAGGATTTAGTCCAACAAAAATCAACAATTATTAAGAGTGTAAAAGTGTAAACATAATAGAATACAACTAAAGTGGTAAAGGGGTGTAAACAGACAATAATGACCTCACCTGGATTGGTTCACCAGGCGAGAAACAATGAACCATCCCTCTTTTAGGAGGCCTTGCCCTTCAAGGAACAAAATGGCTAAATGATTAAGAGTAGGTAGATTTGAGAGTAGAGAAGAAAATGAATACACAATGTCAATTATTAAGGAAAGGAATATGCAATATTTAATACGAAAGCGAGAAATGGGACGGAGACAGTCTAAATATGAGGGAGAATAGAAGAGGACAGGTAGGGAAGGATATATAGCAATTCAATTAAAACAGAATAATAGGAAGTAATCAAGAGATACTTGGCAAATGAATATATTAGTAGAAAAGAGTGGTATGTATTAAAGGGATGGTGGATCGAAAAGCAGAATGTGATGATCCAGCATAACTGTGAATTGTAAAGCTGGCTGATAAATATCATATATCATATCATATCATATCATATCATATCATATCATATCATATCATATCATATCATATCATATCATATCATATCATATCATATCATATAATATCTCATATCTCATATCATATCATACCATATCATTATCTATCACATATCTTATAATATCATATATATCATATATAGTGCACATATACCAGAAGAACTTGATCAAATGTACTAACAATATACAGTTTGACAAATTACAATGAAAGAAAAGTACAAAATTCATCCATCTATATTGCCTATAAAGAAACTTTTAGAACAATATAAAGTAATTATATGAACATAGTTTAAGTTAAACCAATGCATGTAGTATTACTCCACAGTAATGGAGCATGCAGGCTGTAAAAAAAATCATATCATATCTTAACATATATCATTCATATCATATATCATATCATATCATATATCATATCATATATCTCATCATATATCATATCATATCATATCATATCATATCATATCATATCATATCATATCATATCATATCATATCATATCATATCATATCATATCATATCATATATCATATGATATCATATATCATATCCACACCTGTGGAGTAACGGTCAGCGCGTCTGGCTGCGAAACCAGGTTGCCCGGGTTCGAATCCCGGTCGGGGCAAGTTACCTGGTTGAGGTTTTTTCCGGGGTTTTCCCTCAACCCAATACGAGCAAATGCTGGGTAACTTTCGGTGCTGGACCCCGGGCTCATTTCACCGGCATTATCACCTTCATATCATTCAGACGCTAAATAACCTAGATGTTGATACAGCGTCGTAAAATAACCCAATAAAAAATCATATATCATATCATAAATCATATCATATATCATATCATATATCATATGAGGCGTAGTTGCGAAAATCAGATACAACACTTTTTTTTCGAAAATGGGTTACTGTTATATTTCATATGATTCTATAACTGCTATAGCACTGTTATGCTCCAAAGCCAGATACGTCACATGGATTTGTATGATGAAAGAATTGTATTGGTTGCAAATCCTTGGTTCCTTGCAAACGTTTTTCCTTCATACTGAAAAATTATGTTTAGTGATGTACCTGAGTTTGCAACTAAACGCCTCATATCATATCATATCATATATCATATCATATCATATCATATCATATCATATCATATCATATCATATCATATCATATCATATCATATCATATCATATCATATCATATCATATCATATCATATCATACGTCATATATATCATGTCATATATCATATATCTGATATCATATAATATATCATATCATATCGTATCGTATCATATCATATCATATATCATATCGTATCATATCATATCCTATCATATATCTCATATCATATCATATATCTCATATCATACAATATATCATATCATATATCACATCATAACATATATATCATATCATATGTCATATATATCATATATCTCATATCATATAATATATCATATCATATGTCATGTCATGTCGTATCGTATCGTATCGTATCACATCACATCACATCATATCTCATTCATCTCAGATCCGGAACAAGTGATGTTACCTAATCACTGATATACGTCGAAGAGTATAATAGGGAGAGACACTGTATTAGATATTTCAAAATCATATGAGCTAAAGCAAAGGAACATTGTACCCAAAGATATAAACACTTCGAATTTATTACATCCATGCTGTTAATTAATTTCTGAAATCGATTAGAATAGAAACGTTAGGGACAAAGAGACGTTCTTTGCTTGTCATGGCACTTTCTTCGTAAGCTTTCCTACAATTCTGCTTAAGAAATAAACAAAAAAACTACAATTTTCAGGACGCAGAGGTATAGACATGGGATAGGCCTGTGGACAGAGCAAGTGAAGCATCTCATGTCCCCTTGAGAGCCCCTTATAAATGAGCGAGAGCACACGAGAAGCCGTAGGCGACGAAACACGTTATAAGCTGAGTACAGAGAATAATTAATCTATTTTTTAATGAGCCTCCTCTAGAGCGTCTTTTGTTATTCTGCAAGTAAGAGGATTAGTCGGGAGCCTCCTGCGACTCCGGCCTGTTTATTTTCATCTGCATGTTGCTTCTGAATTGGGCTCGTTACCAGCTCTTGCAAACTGTGAATTATTTCCACCTATACGAATGCTACCGTCTTTAATCATAAATTAAATAGAATTTCTTTGTCCGTAAAAGTCAGTCAAATATTATTTATTACTAGCCGTACCCGTGCGCTCCGCTGCACCCGTTAGAAATAAATATAAAGTAATTACATAATTAAAATAGGACATTTGATCCAGGGAACTTTCGTGTTTGATAGAAGGATAAATCGTTTAATATGTTCCTTAATTTAAATTGGATCCAAATAATTAAAACGCGATCATTTTGGACCAGAGACACTCATTTGGTGCAATGACAATTCCTTTAACATGTTTCTTAATTTTTATTATATGCAACCATAGTTTAATGAAGATTCATATCATTTAGATTTAATGTGTATATTTTATATTACCTGTTATAGGTTTCCACTGAATTATGCTAATAACTTAATTTTGACCCTTGTTTTCTACGTATTCAGTAAATGGCGCTTGGCCAACTATGGTTGTGAACCCTACAAATAACTTAAATTATATTATATAATATTACATATTATAATATATTATAATATATTATATTATATTATATTATATTATGATATATCAGAAGTTACTGTAATAACAGTATCGTATTATGTGCATCTAGAGAAACTACACTTTCGAATGGTGAAATAATAATTAATTATACAAATGGGTTAATTTAGCTTCCGATATTACTTCATACAAACAAAGAAACATTCTCTGTAGGCTATCTTTCATAGTTTTCGATTGTTGCTGTCCAAGGCCCCTTATAGACGAAGTCATATGTTTCTTAATACATTACACTTCCTTAGATGGCAGTTATTTTAATTTTAAAACTCATTTATCTCATTAAATATCAGTCCTACCAAAATTTTTCAAGGAATAAATCTTATCGAAAATTATTTTTAAAGAAACTTTTGTTATGTAACATTTTTCATAAAAAATCAATATTAAGCGAGATATTTCGATTTATTTAATTCAGGCCCCCTTATAATCCCCCTTTTAAATAATGTATTTTGAATGACATATAGCCTATAATCTAAGTTACAACGAACTTAATTTATATTCCAATTTTCATCGAAATCCGTTCAGCCATTATCGAGTGAAAAGGTAACAAACATACAGACAGACAGATAGACAGAGAGACAGACAGACAGACAGACAGACATACATACATACAAACAAAAATTTCAAAAAAAGCGATTTTCGGTTTCAGGGTGGTTAATTATATATGGTAGGACCAATTATTTTTTGGAAAATCGAAAATTACCAGAATAATTTCGGCTACAGATTTATTATTAGTACAGATAACGTTTAATTTTTTCTGTGTCGGTAAGCAGTTATCGCGATAACAGAGTTACAAGAAATACCACATCTATTTACTTCCAACAGTTTGCAATTTAAAAATCTATGTAAGCAATTTATTAGTAGGTTATTTTACGACGCTTTATCAACATCTTAGGTTATTTAGCGTCTAAATGAGATGAAGGTGATAATGCCGGTGAAATGAGTCCGGGTCCAACACCGAAAGTTACCCAGCATTTGCTCATACTGGGTTGAGGGAAAACCCCGGAAAAAAACCTCAACCAGGTAACTTGCCCCGACCGGGAATCGAACCGGGCCACCTGGTTTCGCGGATAGACGCGCTAACCGTTACTCCACAGGTGTGGACTCAATTTATTATGAGTAATTATTAATTTTAGATGTTATTTTTTGTAATATTTTAAACACGTAAATTTATTATTGTATCGAATCCCTTCTGAGCCCGAGAACACCCTCGTTCAGGCGAGTGAAAGAATTTTGTAAATTTAAAATTTCTTTGTATTGTATTTTCCTGGCAATAAACATTATTATTATTATTATTATTATTATTATTATTATTATTATTATTATATACCAACGATTAGGGAAAACACGGAATGTAACTTGAAGCAAGTAAAGCGATAGGTTTGGAAGTAAATCCCGAAAAGACAAAGTATATGATTATGTCTCGTGACCAGAATATTGTACGAAATGGAAATATAAAGACAGGAAATTTATCCTTTGAAGAGGTGGAAAAATTCAAATACCTGGGAGCAACAGTAACAAATATAAATTATACTCGGGAGGAAATTAAACACAGAATAAATTTGGGAAATGCGTGTTATTATTCGGTTGAGAAGCTTTTATCATCCAGTCTGCTGTCAAAAAATCTGAAAGTTACAATTTATAAAACAGTTATATTACCGGTTTTTCTTTATGGTTGTGAAACTTGGACTCTCAATTTGAGAGAGGAACTAGGTTAATGGGAGCATTAAATCCAGACTTTTGAGATGGGCAGGGCATGTAGCACGTATGGGCGAATCCAGAAATGCATATAGAGTGTTAGTTGGGAGGCCGGAGGGAAAAAGACCTTTGGGGAGGCCGAGAAGTAGTTGGGAAGATAATATTAAAATGGATTTGAGGGAGGTGGGATATGATGATAGAGACTGGATTAATCTTGCTCAGGATAGGGACCAATGGCGGGCTTATGTGAGGGCGGCAATATACCTTCGGGTTCCTTAAAAGCCAGTAAGTATTATTATTATTATTATTATTATTATTATTATTACTATTATTATTATTAATGCCCGGATATCTAAGCAAAATGTGTATTCTTTTCCACACGATTAAAGGTAAGCAGAAAGGTAATACTCCATAAGACACACATACTGTAGATATGCAGTTTAAATATGTTTGTAAATGCGTATAAATGCTTATTTCGCAGAAAAACGTTTTTGCTTACATATTTTACTATTTTTAATTTTAAAAAACCTATTTCAAAACTGTAATTTTGAAAGTCCATATTTCACACCTATCCGTCATTTATCACAGATTCCCTTTTTTTTATTGACTAATAAAAATTAACTTCAGTCGAATGCGTAAGAAAGCAATGCTAGAGTAATGACCTAGGATGTTGTGAATAGCCTACTGCGTAGTTCTAATTAGGAGAGAACCTTGGAATTCTCCGCCAAGCTGCGACTAGGCTGTATAAAGACGTGGATCTTCTTTTTTTGAGATTGAAGAAAGTGTTTATAAAGTCACCGATTAGAATTTAAAAATTCCGTGAACTCCTCCCAAATTTGTCTTTACCTCCTCAGCCAGCCTTAACTCAATGGGGTACATGGTTACAGGCTGTGTCATACTGCGCGGAACATTTCAGTGAAGTGAAAAATGTTTTGAATTCCCTAAATGCAGAATATGCAGTCAGCATTGCCACAGCCCACAAATGTTTTGCTAAAAACGGCATCCAAGAAAAGATTCAGTACATCCATACGCGTTTCTCCAAAATACCGAAATTTTAAAGCAGTTAGAAGCTCGAAATAATTTCTTGGAACATTCACTTTCTCTGATAGACAAAATTTCGGTAACATTATCTTCAGAAACACATGGGGTTGCAAAAATTGCGTTCGACAAACTCAGTCAGGTATTACAGAAAAATTCCGGTTACAAAACACTGCGTCAAATTTCTAAAAAGCTTTCTGGTGAAGAAACAGATATTGAAGAAGAATTCACCGAAGAAGAACTGTGGTGCTTTTCACATACGCCTGTGACGTCATGCGACGTCGATAGAACATTTTCACTGTACAAATCATTCTTCACTGATAAACGCAGGAGCTTCACACAGGAAAATATCAGGATGACCTTCCTTGTATGCTGCAATAGAATTCAATAAAGTAAGAGTTCTACGGAACAAATAATTTATCACCATATTTCCGTGTATTCGTTTTTGTTTATTTTGGTGCTTAATTCACCATTTTTCATGCTTAATAAATAAATTTAGCTTCCCTTATGAAAAGGTTGCCAGATTTGACAAAGCGTATTACATATAATTTGGAAACACACCTAAAAGGTAAAATGATTTACATTTGAAACGGTTAGGGAATCGAATATACAAAATGTCAGAAAAATTTACACCTAAGTAGCGTTTGTGCTCATTTACAGTTAAGAAAGGGAGGACAAAAATATCATCAGATAGGTTAGAATGATTTGAATGCCATATACCGCGAGAAAAATAATAGTACGGATTGATTGGCATTGATATCTAAACCAATCAACATCCATCGGTTAAGATAAATTGAAATTTCCATTATCACTCCATACAAATGATTTCTCAATATCAGAACCGATCGTTTGAGGGCACTAATGGCTATTTCCTTCACAATGCTGTGTGTTAGCCACAGGTTTTTACATTTGTTGGCAAAGAAGGAGGATATGGTACCTCGTGCTCCCTCCATCAGACCTATTACATCAATGTGGGACAGGCTATATTTATCTTTATAGAACGGGATTGTTGGTTCATAGATCCGTTTCTTTTCATTGTCCACCTCATGCGGTTGATCTGCATGTGTCTCAAATCTGATGGTGGGATCGAGAATGTATGCCGAGTTGTTCTTAATGACAATGATATCAATTCGCCGAACACTTCTTTGTGTGGCTAGTCCCTGCACCTCTTGATGGACTGTAATACCCTTAAGCCGTTAATGTGTTATAGCGTGGATTCCCTTCAGTGCCTCGGCCACCATAGAACGGACGGCATGGTGATGGATGTTGCGAAGGGCCTCACTATAGGGGCAGAAGCCAAGGATATGGGGAAGAGTTTCAATCTCGCTGAGACAGCTCCTGCATCGGGTACCATCCCGACTTCTAGCCGATACAGCTCGGACCGGAGCGACATAGCCTACCATTTTAAGAGCGTCTATCCATTCCGAGAGGGTTAGACCTTTGTGATTTCTTATCCAGCTGTTTGCTGGGAGGAACTCTTTGTTAAGAATCACTCCTTTACCCTTTTGTTACAATGTACACCAATTTTCAAATTCTTTTTCTCTTAAAGCGTCTCTAACTTTTCGAGAGTCAACAAAATTTTCACGATTATTTAAAAAAGAATTAGCAGGAGTTAATTTAAGGCTCTTTAAACATGTTTTACTCTCCTCAATAAGGTCCCTAGTGGAAGCAATGTAAGGATCATTAGTTTTGTGTAATACCCTTAAGCCGTTAATGTGTTATAGCGTGGATTCCCAGCGTACCCTAAAAAGACCAAGACCTTTATATTTACGATGTGTATATACCATAGAATCGGGTGTGTCAGCTGGTAGGTGCTAAATTTCTTTAAGAGTGCTTTTAATAATTTTATCAGCGTTATCTAAAAATGTATTGGGTATTGTTTTCAAGGGGATTGTCTGAAATGTGTAGATTAATGATGGGCAATTTGAGGAATTTAGTACACAAAACTTTTGATCAGGATGTAATAAAGCCGACGAAATTAGCAAATCTAATCTAGGTTTCAGGTCGTTTAAAACGGTTTGGGAATCGAATATACAGACGTCAGAAAAATTAACACCTAAGTAGCGTACATGCTCATTTGCAGTTAAGCATGTAATAGTAGTGTCATCAGAAATGTTTAGTTGATTTGGATACAATTTACCGCGAGAAATATTAATAGCTACAGATTTATTTACTGTTTCTGTGTATTAATTTTTGCTTATTTTACTATTTCATTGTGCTTAGAAATCCGGCCTTTAGTTATTATTATTATTATTACTATTATTATTATTATTATTATTATTATTATTATTATTATTATTATTATTATTATTATTATTATTATAGCTCGAATCAGCGTGTAAAAGTGGGTGAAGTACACATATTACTTACAAGTCAGCAGGATAATAAATTACAAATTCCGAATGGTGTTTTGAATATTAACAAATGCATTTTATATACCTTTAATATCACTGAAATGTGTTTCAATTTAAGAAAATTATTGGTATATTCTATAATTAAAACTATAACTCTTGAGAATTTCAAGATCATAAAATTAAAGTTTATTAAAAGGACACACATAATTTACTCAATTTCTATTACCCCTTATAACATAATACGGTACCAAAACAGAAACATAACTTTTAAACGCAGCATTTTATTCTTCTTTGGAATTGGTAAACTTCATCTTAAGACTCCACTTATAGCCTACACAGCGATTTTACGGAGACGACTCGTTTTTATGATGGTTATCTCTGTTCTCGAGACAATACTCAAGAATCTTGTTAGAGGTCCTAAAGTACAGTAAGTCTGGGATGAGGTTAAAGATTAAATGGCATTGTCTTACTTGAATTAATTACAAGCTTTCCTCTGCTTTGTATTTAAATACGTGCCGCACATGAAGTACCATGCAAGTATTATTACCACTGAAGAGAAAGGAAACTGTAACAAACACGATTATGTCCTTTCATTATTATGAATTTAGATAGCGACAATAATATGGGTGCAACAAATTGTTTGGGGTGTTTTAAAAGGAAATAGTACATTTTATACGTTGCAAAGCGGAATAACTGAGAAATAATTTAAATATTAAGAGACACATCAAATGGAAAGTTACAACCAAACTTAAGAGCACATATCTCTGTTATAGACCGAAAAAAAAATTGTGGACTCATTCTAGATCCCACAGTCCGTTTCGAAAACAACGAGGAACAACCTAGAGAAGTCTGCAAAGAAAAACGGGCAATTGATCTGCCATGCTGCAGTGATGTGGGAACCAGATATAAAATCAAGATGATATCTTCAACTGCACTGAAGTCGTTGATTTGCATAATAAACATAATTTATATTCTTTATAAATGTAATTTGTGTTGTAGCCTGAATTGTCTGTTGTATTTCCAATAAATTTTTCAATGATAGCCTAACCAACTTGGGTTGCTATTTAAAAAAATTTAGTTAAATATAAATATTAATTTAGAATTTATTAGAAGACCAATTATTAAACCCTGATTGAGACGGCTCTAGGATATAGTAAAATACGGTGAGGTCGCTTAAGACATATTCATTCTCGGCGAGTTATTGAAAAAAAATTCGTTTTCTATAATATCTGAATGTCGTTTGCTCAAGTTATTTCCAAGTTTAATAAGTTTATACCGGCATGTTTTTATATCATGTTACTGTATTGTTTATTTCACCTTTAAGTGAAGGTAATCAACGAGGAAGAAGAAGAAGAAGAATTGCATGATTCTGTTATCCATAATAATCCTTGCATTAATTAATTTAATTGTTGCACAACACATATTAAATAAAACATTGACTTCACGAACTTACACAGTATGTACCAGATTTTAATTCACAACTGTTCGATTATCCCATTTTTCTACTTTATCTCACTGTTCTCAGGATTAGAAGAAAAAGAGATCTGATTAATAATAGCAATTGAAGGGTTCCGTCAGAGATAGTCATAGAGTCCTGCGTTTGGTTACTTTGAATACAAGGTAGGTGAACCTCGATCACACTAGCTTCACGCTGCGGTCTCTCTCAGCACGCTTCGGCACTGTGTGTTTATACATATTCGTGTACCTGTGTGTGTAAGTAGGTGTACAACAGGAATAGTACCCATGTACAAAATATCGCTAGGATTTAATAATAATACTTACTTACAACTTACTTACTTACAAATGGCTTTTAAGGAACCCATAAGGTTCATTGCCGCCCTCACATAAGCCCGCCATCGGTCCCTATCCTGTGCAAGATTAATCCAGTCTCTATCATCACACCCCATCTCCCTCAAATCCATTTTAATATTATCCTCCCATCTACGTCTAGGCCTCCCTAAAGGTCTTTTTCCCTCCGGTCTCCCAACTAACACTCTATATGCATTTCTGGATTCGCCTATACGTGCTACATGCCCTGCCCAAATCAAACGTCTGGATTTTAAGTTCCTAATTATGTCAGGTGAAGAATACAATGCGTGCAGTTCTGTGTTGTGTAACTTTCTCCATTCTCCTGTAACTTCATCCCTCTTAGCCCCAAATATTTTCCTAAGCACCTTATTCTCGAACACCCTTAACCTATGTTCCTCTCTCAGTGTGAGAGTCCAAGTTTCACAACCATACAGAAAAACCGGTAATATAACTGTTTTATAAATTCTAACTTTCAGATTTTTGGACAGCAGACTGGATGATAAGAGCTTCTCAACCGAATAGTAACACGCATTTCCCATATTTTATTCATAGATTTCAAAAAGGCATATGACTCGGTTAAGAGGGAAGTATTATATGATATTCTTATTGAATTTGGTATTCCCAAGAAACTAGTTCGATTAATTAAAATGTGTCTCAGTGAAACATACAGCAGAGTTCGTATAGGTCAGTTTCTATCTGATGCTTTTCCAATTCACTGCGGGCTAAAGCAGGGAGATGCACTATCGCCTTTACTTTTTAACTTCGCTCTAGAATATTCATTTAATAATAATAATAATAATAATAATAATAATAATAATAATAGTAATAATAATAATAATAATAATAATACTTACAAATGGCTTTTAAGGAACCCGAAGCTTCACTGCCGCCCTCACATAAGCCCGCTACTACTACTACTACTACTACTACTACTACTACTACTACTACTACTACTACTACTACTACTAATAATAATAATAATAATAATAATAATAATAATAACAAAATGTTTATTTAGAGGAGCTTATGACTAATAAACGATATTTTTAAAAATACTCGTATAACACAGATTGGTACTCTTTATGAAATTAAAAATGTAATCATGTGCATGTTATTATTAATTATAGTCAGACGAGCAATAGGCCTATACGCGGGCTGTTGCGGATTGAAGATGATACAGTGTCCGTAGGCCACGCAAGCATGTCTGATGCGCGTGTTTCCGGCCGGAAGGCGAGCTGAACGCTCAGTATTACACAGATCTGCTGTTTACTTGTAATATTTCTTCAATTTCCTCCACATATCTTTCATTCCTTTATTGAACAATTTCCAGTAATCTGTAGCCCTCCATTAAAATTGTCCTAGTTTTATACATCTACTATAACTTTCTTCATTTTGTCCCATTTAACGATGTTTCATCCACTTATGTAGTTTCACTCTGTATGTTGATGGTCTTGAGCAGCGGTTCCCAAACCTTAAGCAAAAGAGGGGATGGCGGATTTACCTCCATCCACTCTTTGCGGAGCTATTACGCATTCATGTACTTATGACGTCAGAAACTTCTCTAACGTCGCTTTGCTAGAGTTGCGGCTTCAGATAATTTTACTACCATAATTTTCTGATCAAAGAAATGAAATAAGCTTCATGAACACATTTTCTGCTAGGAATTTTTTACACTGTTTACTTCTAATCAGTTAATCAATGTTTGCCCTAAAGGATGATCAACAGAGTCTTAAAAGTTAGACCAAATGATCGTGCCCTACTCTATTATTATACTGGCTTTTTATTTGATTCATTTTTTAAACATCTGTTCAGAGATATATTATGTAGAACCAAAGTTTGTCATTAAATTTGCAGCAAACTTTCGCAATCTGGAAAATGCATCATTTGAAAAATAATTAAATTAGTCCCAACCTCCTTCCTTTCTGAGAATATTTCACGGCTGTAGAAGTTTGCAAAGTAACTAGTTCCATTTGCAGGTCATGCGGAGTATTTTTGCAAGCAAAACTAAACGGTTTGTTAAAAAGACCAATTTTCGCCTCTATTATTTGTCTCGGAATTTGGACTTGAAACTGTTATTATAGTTCCTTCATAATTGTTCCATATTTTTCTAACAGAGCGCCATTTATGGAAAAATTGATTGCAATCAGCCGTTACTGAGTGAGCGATCGAAGGGGAAGCGGTTCATGCATTGTCATGCCATCAAACGAAGGAGGTGGGGTAAAGCGACGCTGTGACGACATTAGCTCTTAAGAAAAGAGGTAGGACTTAGCTAGTCTTGAGGATGCCCAACTGTAATATCTGAATGCTTTATTGTGATCCGCCTTTTATACTCCAGAGCAGTCTACCCACAAAGAGAGCGAAAGAACTCAAATCATTCGTTAAGCCGATCATTGAGGCAGTTCGTGAAGCTGAATAGCTTTGCATACTGCCTACATCTCCAGGCTTTAATAGCAATATAGAATTACCTTTTTCCTAACCGGTTGAGTAGGCCTCTAACCCCTACTGCTATTAATTCCGATTGTCTCTTAATGTCTAAGCTTTAACCTCCCGCCACCGTCTGGGCCGATTTTGTCTGTAATGTGATTGACTATTGTAACTGGTAATAGGCAGATAGTACAGGGACATCACTTTATTTTTACCAACATTTTTAACATTAACCTGGCTATACTCGGAAACACTGTTGCCCCCTTCCATTACAGGAGTTTGATGTTACTAGTGCAATATGTAAACAAATCATTTTACTAGGTATAGGAGGAGAGAAAAGTAGTGTATCCATTTATGTTGTAGGGAAATACGATATTACGATTTTCAGTTTGATCATCACTTTTACGGAATTTATCAAAATACAGTAGAGTAGTAACATTTTTTTTTTCAAAAACTCAACTTTTCAGGCGGCTATGTTCGTTATGTAATGTCTACTTTATTTAGCATATTAATTATTGATGTTAGCATACAATATAGAGAGTTCATTTAAATTGAGGGGGTCGTAAGTAAAGGGCTGTAAGTGCACTTAAATTACTTTTGAGAAAATGGGGTTTAAATATTTTAGCTTTCGTAAAATCGGTGAAATTTTTATTTAAATTTTAATGTGTGATGCGATTAAAATATCTCTTTGCCACTAAAATTTTAGATACTTTTGCTTACACTGGATGCACTTAACTCATGTTATTACAAATGTCACTAGCATTCCTTTGCTTCTAGCCACCTCAATTCAAAAAAAAGCTAATCCGAATTTTTAAATAAGTTGCTGAAAATGGTTGCCGTTCATTACAATGCAGGCTTCAATTCAGTACGCATATTATTAAAAACATTTTGAAGCATATTCTCTGAAATTGAATTTATCGTTTCTTGAATATAATTTTTTAGTACGATATTATTAATATAGGTTCCTTCTTCTATAGAAAACGCAATCATATTTATGAAACACACTATACACTGCAGTGTTTACTTCACTGCTTGAAGACTTCGAATGCAACAGCGGCCGTAAGTTTGTGTGTCTGACGGGAGCAAGGACATTAGTGAAGGGGTGAGAGTGAAGTACATTCAGAAGTGCAGGTACAATAAAAATGCAAGTAAAAATAAAATTATGTCCCTGTATTTTGGCGGTGAGCTAAGAATTAATCATTTTATTATCTGATATTTACAAAAACAACTAGGAAAAATTCTAACTATATTATAATGAAACCGCACGGCAATAACTCATGTCTGATGGAATCAACGGAGCTAGACTATTCTGTTTATTTCAGAATTTCATTTTCCGCGTCTAATTTTCGAGTTAGTTTAGCATTTTTTTTTTAATGAGTGAGTAGATTGTTCACTGCATTATCATCAGGGACCGTACTTTTTTTGGTAATAGCGATACGCGCGAAATTATCCATAATTAGTTTTTGTCACATTTACTTTTCTACATTCATAAAATAGGCTACCATATTTTAGGCAAAACAAACTCACGAAATAACGCGAAATTTGAAATCCTGTTCAGAAAATATGCCAATGACGATTAAATTTACCGCATTGATCGCAAAACTACGAAATATGCACCAAAATTTTAATCAATTAAAAAGGAAAAGTTATTTGTGTCTTCAGTTTCAATCAATTTGTCAAGCGTTTAGTAACGACAACGCCAATATTTTTGTGTTTTCCCTAAGGATATTGAATACATTTTTACTGTTGCTATTTTCATGGCAATAGAAAAGATCCACTTCTCTAATCGACTGCAGTAAATGTTAATAGTTGTTTATGCAACAAGTGGATAATCTTGATGATTATGGCATGAGTGAATGCTTGAATTTTCACGAGTGTCATAATAAGGTTATCCACAAGTTGGACACAATACTTTATGGCATATTAGCATTATAAATTGTAGGAAATAAATTATGAAATAAATTCGGGATCCATATCTGACAGTCTCTTCATATGTCCGTATCGATTAATTGCATTGACATTGAATAAAGAGAAATGGATGACCTTGGAGGTCATGTTACAAATGTTCGTTTATTTTGTTAATATAGTTATCTGAACCACAGAATTGTTTTATTTGATATTACAAATGTCACACAAAATTGTTAAATATTGGAAAAAAATGATACGTTACCTTCTATCCTGCATTTCATTTCTTGTTATATCGCTCGTAGAAGTGGTAAGCAAGATAGCAAGCATTCCGGTATTACGTTATCGCGAAAACGTCATTGCTTTTATTGCCACGCGTGCTATGATAAGCCGATTACGAACAATATTGGATGTAGTAACAAATTGTTTATAATTCTAGGATGGCATAAACAATGTTATACATAAAATTCTTCAATATATCTAGCTGTTACGCACCGGAGACTATTTTTTTTTCAATTAATTTTTATATTTAAATATTCCTAGTGAATTATTAAATAAGTATATAATAAATTTTCAAACTTAAGACATATCAACTTGCAAATGTTTATTTGCTATTTAATAAGATATATGAACGTTTTCGCCGTTTGGGGCATCTTCAGATATAACAAAAACATATAATCTGAACCTTTAATTATAATAAATTATGCAAATAACAAGAATAAAGAGCAATGTATGTATGCAATGCATGAGATTCATGAGCTTTATGTAAAATGTGAAATAATGTAGGATAATTGTTGATATAATCTTTAGATATCAAATTGAATTGGACGGATATTTTATACATATAGCTCATGTTACAAATAAAATATACAATTATGATTAAAATTTGTCAACAATGTTAAAATTTATAATGATGATTGATAAAATAGATTTTAAGAATAGTCATTAGTTGAGGATGTTGCAGGGTATACGATAATTTGCGTAGATGATGTTCGTGTGTTATGCATGTATTTCATTGAAAAACGTTCGTTAATGAACTAAATGTTATTTTATGTTAGAGATTACTGTTTCAATTTATTATCTGACTTGATGGCAACTTATTGATTATAAATGACTGTTACGTGCAATCGGATTTGTTGAGATATTATTTGAAATGAATGCTCGTTGGTTATGGATGTCGTAGAGTATACGATGGTTTTCGTAGTAGATAAATCATAAGTTGAGTATGAATTTCAATCATTCAAGAAATCGTTCGCTTATGAAATGTTGTTTGACGTTGGTGATTACTCTGATTTGATGACATCCTATTGATTATAGCTGTTGCACGTCATCAGATTTATTTGTATGTGTTGGTGATGACGCGAGGATGTCATCAAATCAGAGTAATCACCAACGTCAAACAACATTTCATAAGCGAACGATTTCTTGAATGATTGAAATTCATAATTAACTTATGATTTATCTACTACGAAAATCATCGTATACTCTACGACATCCATAACCAACGAGCATTCATTTCAAATAATATCTCAACAAATCTGATTGCACGTAACAGTCATTTATAATCAATAAGATTTCATCAAGTCAGATAATAAATTGAAACAGTAATCTCCAACATAAAATAGCATTTAGTTCATTAACGAACGTTTTTCAATGAAATACATACATAACACACGAACATCATCTACGCAAATTATCGTATACCCTACAACATCCTCAACTAATGACTATTCTTAAAATCTATTTTATCAATCATCATTATAAATTTTAACATTATTGACCAATTTTAATCATAATTGTATATTTTATTTGTAACATGGGCTATATGTATAAAATATCTGTCCAATTCAATTTGAAATCTAAAGATTATATCAACAATTATCCTACATTATTTCACATTTTACATAAAGCTCATGAATCTCATGCATTGCATACATACATTGTTCTTTATTCTTGTTATTTGCATAATTTATTATTATTATTATAGGTTCAGATTATATGTTTTTGTTATATCTGAAGATGCCCCAAACGGCGAAAACGTTCATATATCTTATTAAATAGCAAATAAACATTTGCAAGTTGATATGTCTTAAGATTGAAAATTTATTATATACTTATTTAATAACCGGAGACTATATTTTGACGTGAAGAGATTTTGGGGGACTAAAAGAGGACCACAATGAATTTGGTGTGAATTGTATGCAGGTAGTGTGCTTCCCTACATCTAATACGGGCAGAGAGCGGGGCTTTTCCGCGTACACTAAAACACTAAGTTATTGTCCCACAGATCTACGTTTAATTTATATTTTGGCAATATCGATATGTGTTATGCGTAAACAAAAAAAAAAAATAACAAGAATATTATATTAAACACATCATAATACACTTCATTGACAACTTATTTTACGAAATACCCACCGAGCTTAAAACTTACTTCACGAAATACCCACACAAATATTGGTAGATTTAACAGCGAAATAAACCCATTTTATTTCACAAAAAAATACGTCCTTGTTTATCATCTATCCTGCAGAAAGGTAAAGGTAAAGATATCCCTATAACATGCCATGAATGCACTTGGAGGACATGAAGTAGAGCCCCATGCTTTCCATGACCTCGGCACTGGAATGAGGTGGTGTGGTCGGCACTACTCTCTGACCGCCTTTTACCCCCGGGAAAGACCCGGTACTCAATTTTATAGGAGGCTGAGTGAACCTCGGGGCAGTTCCAGTCCGTAGCCAGCTGCTCTACCAACTGAGCTACCCGGCCGCCATCCTACAGAAAGTTCTATTAAATTTACTATCATTATCCTGACTCTAGATGACATATTTCTTGGTCGCTTAAATGTTGGAATCATCAGCTCATTTAAACCCAATTTTAATCCACTTCATTTATTACAAAAGAAAATAATTAAAATATGTCTCCATAAACCTATTGATTTTCCATCTCAAATTTGTTTCTAGACATTAATGTACTTAACGTAAGACAGATTTATTATATTGTATTAATAAAATTCATACATAAAAATCGAAATAATTTTGAATTGTATTCTCATAGTTATGAAACAAAAGGTATGAATTCTTTAAGATTGTTTGAACCAAAATGTAACACTGTTACAGTATTTAATCATAGTAGTAATTTAGGCCCAATAATACATAACAAATTATATTTAAATATCCTAATCTTGTCAATTCGAATAGTTCTAGTATTAAATTTAAAAAGTTATGTATGGATTTTATAAAAATTGCAACTTTAAATTTATATACTATAATTGCAAATTGTATTGTATAATTATTAATTATAATTGTATTGTATAATTATTAATTTCAATTCAGGAATCCGCCCCTGGGCACGAGTTCTACTCTTTCAGGGGCGAGCTAAAGTTTCTCTGTATATTTTATATTTTATGTTACAATTATCAGCAAAATAATAAATAGACAGGCAGGCAGGCAGGCAGGCAGGCAGGCAGGCAGGCAGGCAGGCAGGCAGGCAGGCAGGCAGGCAGGCAGGCAGGCAGGCAGGCAGGCAGGCAGGCAGACAGACAGACAGACAGACAGACAGACAGACAGACAGACAGACAGACAGACAGACAGACAGATAGATAGATAGATAGATAGATAGATAGATAGATAGATCTATCCTACCGATGATGTGTCCAGGGGATTTCATGATTGAAAGCAGGTACGTTTATCACTCTTTGAGTAATATTTATGCACAAAGAACGTATGAAAATTATAGAAAAAAATGACACGGCATCAATGCAGCGTTTTCCGAAGTAGATAGAGTAAAATACACGGAAGTCCAGTTCATTGTAACCCTCCATTGGGATTGAACTCCGGACCTCTTGGGTGTACTACTGACCACGATCGGTGTTCAAGGATTACGTAGTAACATAACAGCTGTAACTGTACTCCGTCAGGTTGTTGTATGGAGTTACGGTGCCAATATAATCCACGAGCTCTGATAATGATCAGCCTGCGACTGGGATGCGTATCACTCAGTTGTGTTTACCAAGATTATCGAATTATAGCCAGGATTCCAGTATATCACGAGAACAAATGAACTGATTCGCAACCAAATTCAACATACTAATGCGCTCTGCTAAATTAGGTTGTGTTCAGGTAAGCGTAATTAGAGTGTAGACCTAAAAATTGAGAACTTAGATAAAGGAGTACGTTTCACTAGCCTGGATTCTTCCTGCGTACGCTGATGCAGTTGCAGCCTTCTCCGAAGTAACGATGTGAAGAATGTTTTCCTAGAATATATGCATCTATAAAATAAATAAATAATTGAATAATTAAATAAATAAATAAATAAATTAATTAATTAATTAATAGATAAATAAATGAATAAATAAATAAAAATAAAAAATAAATGAATAAATAAATAAATAAATGAGTAAATAAATAAATGCATAAATAAATTAATAAATAAATGAAAGGAGGATAGCAATGGCCAAGGAAGTTTTTAATAGAAAAAGGAGCAACTTCTATGGGTATGTGGAAAAGGAAGTAAGGAAGAGAACAGTGAAGTGCTTTGTATGGAGTGTGGCATTGTATGGGGCAGAAACATGGACATTACGACGAAGTGAAGAGAAGCGAATAGAAGCATCTGAAATGTGGATATGGAGAAGAATGGAAACGTGTGAAGTGGACAGACAGAATAAGGAACGAAGCTGTGTTGTAAAGAGTAGATGAAGAAAGAATGATGCTGAAACTGATCAGAAAGAGGAAAAGGAATTGGTTGGGCCACTGGCTGAAAAGAAACTGCCTACTGAAGGATGCACTGGAGCTAATTGTGAACGAGAGAAGAGTTCGTGGCAGAAGAAGATATCAGACGATAGACGAAATTAAGATATGTCAATCATATGAGGAGACAAAGAGGAAGGCAGAAAAGGATTGAAGAAACTGGGTTTGAATGAACAGTAAGCAGTAACATGAGCTGCTGCCAGGAAGTCAAAAGGAGGATAACAATTGCTAAGGAAGCTTTTAAGAGAAAAAGGAGGAACTTCTGTGGATCTCTGGAAATAGAACTAAGGAAGAGAGTAGTACAGTGCTATGTATGGAGTGGGGCATTGTGTGGGGCAGAAACGAGGACATTACGACTAAGTGACAAGAATCGAATAGAATCAATTGAAATGTGGATATGGAGAAGAATGGAAACGTGTGAAGTGGTCAGGCAGAATAAGAAGCGAAGCTGTGTTGAAAAGAGTGGATGAAGAAAGAATGATGCTGAAACTGATCAGAAAGAGGAAAAGAAATTGGTTGGGTCACTGGCTGAAAAGAAACTGCCTACTGAAGGATACACTGGAAGGAAATGTGAACGGGAGAAGAGATCGGGCAGAAGAAGATATCAGATGATAGACGATATTAAGATATATGGATCATATGAGGAGATAAAGAGGAAGGCATGAAATAGGAAAGATTGAAGAGAGCTGGGTTTACAGTAAAAGACCAGCCCTTGGGCAAGACACGGAATGAATAAATGAATGAATGAATCAATGAATGAATGAATGGATATTAAGAAAGAAGAAGGTAATAAATAAATAAATAAATAAATAAATAAATAAATAAATAAATAAATAAATAAATAAATAAATAATCTATGTTCGAGAGAAATATAATTAAACAAAGTAGGAAATTATTTTATTTTCACAATTTTACATTTTAACGGAAATAATCTGCCAAATCATTAATTTTAATACATATATTTCAAATTTAAAGTTAAACACATATGTTAGGTCAATAATACAGTGTTCATAGACTTGATAAAATACATTAAAGGTGATATGTTACAGTTGTATGAACACTAATAAATACAGGGACATCATTTTATTTTTACTAACATTTCTGATATTAACCTGCCTATACTTTTGAATCAACGGTTGCTAACCCCTTCCATGACTGGAGTTCGATGGCGTAATATACAAACAAATCACTTTACTAGGTATAGAGGGAAGAAAAGTAGTTCATCCATTTACGTAAACTAGGAAATATCAAGCTTTTGAGTTTGATAATTTTCGTTAGGTTTTTGTTTAATCAAAATACAGTACAGTATTAACAATGAGTGTTTTTACTCACGAACTGAGCTATCCATGCGGACGTATTCATTATGCAGTGTATATTAGAGTGTCTATAGCACATTAGCGTACACTATAGAGAATGAAGTTAAATTGAAAAATAATCATAATATGGATATTTAAACACATTTTTCAAAATGTGTGGCGGTTCATTTCGATTAATGTATGTAATTCCAATTACCAGTTTCGTCCTTCGTACTAGTAGGCCTAACTCATGTTGAAATAATTCTGTACCTACTCTATAAAAGAGTACTTTACGTACTGTAAATTCAATCTTCACTTCTGCTCGATCCGAAAAGATAAAATTACTCAGACATTCTATCTACTGTCCGTCCAAGTGATTATGTCGCAGGATCGTAGAAAGGAGGGAAATCACGTGACAGTTAATTACTTAACGAGGCCTGTTATTTAAGTTATTTTAAACAGTTGTATGGGTATAATATTACGTATATGTCCAATTCCTAACAGAAATTAATGTTCTCAGAAAAGAGCTAAGACAGCCCAGCCACTAGCATTTACCGAGAGGCGAATAGAAGCTGGTGGGGAAAACCGGAATGCAACGTAGGCAAATGGACGACAGTACCTTTGTGAAAATGATGCAATATTGAAAGCTCATTCGTCGTTGGAAAACGCGAACATATTTTTGGAACGTGCTGTGACGGTAAGGCTACTATGACTTGGATCTGTATGGAAGACGATTGAACTTCATTCGTAGAAGGGGTGGGAGTGAAGTACATTAAAAAACTCAGGTACAATAAAAATTGAAGTAAAACTAAAATGATGTCCCTGTACAATAAGATTGTTAAAGATATTAGTTATAGTGAGACATGTTTCGGAGATGCTTCTCCATCTTCAGTGACTATTTACCACGACGGGTGGTTCAGGTGAGTTAGTCTCCTTTAAGCCAAGCAACAACACGGTTCGATCACCTGAACCACCCGTCGTGGTAAACAGTCACTGAAGATGGAGAAGCATCTCCGAAACATGTCTGACTATAACTAATATCTTTAACAATCTTTTTTTTTATTGGGTTATTTTACGACGCTGTATCAACATCTAGGTTATTTAGCGTCTGAGTGATATGAAGGTGATAATGCCGGTGAAATGAGTCCGGGGTCCAGCACCGAAAGTTACCCAGCATTTGCTCGTATTGGGTTGAGGGAAAACCCCGGAAAAAACCTCAACCTGGTAACTTGTCCCGACCGGGAATCGAACCCGGGCCACCTGGTTCCGCAGCTAGACGCGCTAACTGTTACTCCACAGGTGTGGACTTTAACAATCTTCTTGTATTTATTAGTGTTCATACAACTGAAACATATCACCTTTAATGTATTTTATATATTTCAAACATATTGCGGAATAACTATTTAACAAACAAAATTAGTTGCTCATGAGTCTGTTGGTGATATGTTTAGTTATTTTCGAAGCAGCCTGTACGATTCCGCGGAAGCATTCTTAAGCACGCCATCAGTCAGTTCAGAGAAAAGCAAATACTCGTCCCACACTCCGGTTCAAGAGTCCTCCACTCTGTGACACTTATTGAGGCAAAAACTTGCAAGCGGAGGGACTGACAAATAGACAACCCATTACACAGCAGGGGTTTTCAAATTCTCCGTCGGCTCACAATTTCATTTATAAGCACTTCAAGCCACTCCGAATTTAGTGTTGGACTTTCTCCACCCGTCGGTCGACTCTCCAGTGTAAAGATTAAAATTTACACGCTCGTACACCGGAAGTTTTTGCTGTATTAATAACACTGAACTATTTTTATTAATGGAACTTAAAGTACTTCAAAACAAAACCACGAGTTTTCAAATGAACCATTAAATAATACAGGGACAACATTTTATTTTTACTTCAATTTTTATTGTACCTGAGTTTTTGAATGTACTTCACTCCCACCCCTTCTACTAAGGAAGTTCCAACTCCACAAAGAACCAAGACCGCAGATAGTAAGCAGTACTGAGTTACTGAGTATAGTACGTTCCAGAAATATGTTCGCGTTTTCCAGTGACGAAAGAGCTTTCAATATTGAATCATATTTTCGCAGAGGTACTGTCCGTTTGTCTACGTCGCATCCCGATTTCCCCCACCTGCTTCTGCTCGCCCCTCTGTAATAGCTGGGCTGTCTTAGCTCTTTTCTGAAAACATTAATTTCTCTTAGGAATTGGAAGTTTACGTAATATTATACAGCTGTTTAATTTAACTTAAATAAAAGGGCCTCGTTAAGTAATTAATTGTGACGTGATTTCCTACCTTTCTACAATCCTGCGGCATAACCACTTGGACGGACAGTGGATAGCATATCTGAGTAATTTCATATTTTCGGATCGGGCAGAAGTGAAGATTGAATTTACAGTACGTAGAGTAGGTACAGAATTATTTCAACATGAGTTACTAGTACGAAGGACGAAACTGGCAATTGGAATTAGATGCGATAATATGCACAAAAGAATTGAAGCCTGTATCGAAATGAACGGCCACCATTTTCAAAATTGTGTTTAAATATTCATATTATGATTATTTTTCAATTTAACTTCTTTCTCTATGTTGTACGCTAATGTGCTGTAGACAGTATAATATACACTGCATAATGAATACGTTCGCATGGATAACTCACTTCGTGAGTAAAAACACTTATTCTTAATACAGTACTGCACTTTGATTAAAGAAAAACCTAATGAAAATTATCAAACTCAAAATCGCGATATTTCCTACTTTACGTAAATGGATGAACTACTTTTCTTCCTTCCTATACCTAGTAGAGTGATTTGTGTTTTACGCCAGTATCATCGAACTCCAGTCTTGGAGGGGGGAGCAAGCGGTGTTTCCGGTTCTCTAAAGATATAGACAGGTTAATATTAAAAATGTTAGTAAAAATAAAATGATGTACCTGTATATACCTAATATTTAATTCAAATTTGTTCCATTTATGTTTTACACACTGAATAGCCTCGAGCATTAAAAGCTCTTCATTGAATCTTTTTCTTCTTCTTCTTCTTCTTCTTCTTCTTCTTCTTCCTATCAAGGATGAGTAGATCCCTTTCCGAGACTAATGGAATTGCAAAGTCCATCTTGTTTGTGGCCGTCTGCCTTTGCCGTGGGAAACGAACAGGGGGCATCCGTCGTTCATGCATATACCATTGTTGTTGAAAGGTATGAATTTCTTCGACCATATTTGTTGTTTTAAGTTCTTTCCGTATGTCTTCGCTTCTCATTATATCCCTTAATGCAGGGTTGGGCAGAATTATGCACTCTGTGCTTGCACGGTGTACTACGAGAGAAGTGTGCTTATGGAGTGCAGGAAAACCGGTTTATTCAAGTTGCGGTACGTACTGTGTTTCAAAAGAAAATGTTATTCTACCAAATTAGTAAGAACACAAAGTAATGAAACACTTCCTTAAACACAAAACAAAACATGTCTGTTGCACATTAATTCATATTACTCAATTTCTCAAGATTTGGAGAACCTGTATTAGCACAAGATATGCGAAGACCTGCCGTTAAAAGCCCATCATTTCTTGTTTGAGATTTGTTTATTTTCGTAATAGAAAATAACTCTTCACATTTATAAGTGGAACCAAATAAACACAAAACTTTCTCACACAGCTTATGCAGATTGGGAAAGCGTCCTCTTGGGAATCCGTCATAAAACTGCATAAGACTCGACCCTGAATCATATTTCGCTCGCATCTCTCGATCACATCGCAAGTCAATCAATTCACACTATAATGAAGGGGGGACGGTATCAATAATGAGTTGGAATCGAAACATGTAGCAAAAATACGCAAATCAATTTCCAGGCAATCTAAATCGTGGAACAATGATATAATTCCTCTAATAGACCGGATAGAATACATGCGTACATTTCGAAATTTTCATTGTTGAAAATTCTATGCGCTTAGATAAGGATGGGAAATGATATATTTCACCCTTTTGCATTTGACGTATCCATAACAGCAATTTCTCCTTAAAAGCTGCAATTCTATCTGCAAATTGTGTATTAAGAATTTCTTTTCCCTGAAGTCCTAAATTTAGCTCATCTAAAAGCTGTGTAAGATCTGTTATAGCTGCTGGCACACTACAGCGCTCGCACTTGGAATTCCCCGTGCGCACGGAGGGAAAATGCACTCAAACGCCCATCGCTGCCTTAATGTGACTCCCAGGGTGTGTCTTAGGAACCTCATTTCTGATGCTTCTATTCTTTTTCGATCTTGTTGTCTTAGCACCCATGTTTCACTTCCATAGCGAAGGGTCGGTTTTGATATAATGTTATGCATCCTGATTTTTAGATCTTGACTCATATTCTTTCCGAAATACCTGTTTATACATTCATTTAATTTATTGTATTTCTGGACATTTTCTTCTAGATCAGCATTAAATGTAAAAGCTGAAATGTATGTATGTATTTATTCACGCTGCAATGGGTATATACCCGGTGGCAGTGGTAACTAATTACACTCAATAATGACAATAATAAACTTATTAATTAATAATAATACTAATAATTAATAATAATAATAATAATAATAACAACAACAGGGAATATACTAAATTAAATGAAACGATCACTTAAAATAACATTTGAAATAAATCTAATTTGCATCTTAAAACTAAGATCGAACTAAAACCCACGAGTATATGTTCATATCTGCACAAGTACCTTTCAACATTACACTCATTTCGCTGTCAACTCACTCACTGCACTGGAACTACGACACATTTCACTGATTCTATCCTGATTTCACTAATAATTCAAAAACATTTCACTGTTCAAATTCTGTGCACTGCCACTATAATCTATAAAGCTTCACTGACAGGATCACGTTTCACTTACACAGCACACTTCACTGACACGACATACTTCTTCACTGATACAACACACTTCACTGACACAACATAATTCTTCACTGATACAACACTTCAATAACAACATATCATTTACACCCTTTAAATACTGTGTATAATTACAGTCTATTAGTAAGGTCCTTAAGCCTATTTTAAATGCATTTTTGGTTGTTGGTAAAGCCTTTAGTAAGTCTGCAGGTAAAGCATTCCAGTCCCTAATAGTACAGCCAAGATATTTATATGCATGAACCTGTTATATTATTTCTAAGTCTATCATTATTTTAACTCTTCGTTGATTCTTTCCATGTATGGCCATTGATTTTGTCTTTCTAGTAGAAATTTTCATATTATACATCTGTAATATTCTATTTAATGTAGTAACATTTGTCTGTAGGCTGTCTTCAGAGTTTGCCATTAGAACCTGGCCATCTGCAAACAAGACTGTAGTTATGTAATTATTATTGCCCAAATATATGCCACTCGGACTCGTCATTTGCCAGTCTTGTAGTAGTTTATTGATGTATAAATCAAACAGCAAGGGTGATAACCCACATCCATGTCTTATGCCTTGATTTACCACGAGGGGCTTTCCATTTTTTGTTAAAGATAAAACTACTTGAATCATATAGTGATTTAATAGCATTTATCAAGTTGGGGGTAAATTATATTAATTCAAGATGCTCCATAATTTTTGTCGTAGGACTCTGTAATCTAAGAACAATAAATAAGTTGGCAAGTTAAATTTTTTACGCTTTTCTACAATCTGTTTTATTGTAAAGACTGCATAAATGCAAGACCTCCCTTTTCTAAATAGCTCTTCATTCTATTGGAAATATTTTTACCTCTTTCTCGAAATATGAGAAAACTTCCTTTTGACAAGAGAGAGCAATATTAGACCTATTTCACATTTCAATGAAGAATACAGGCCTGCAAGATCTTTTCCATGTTTACGTCCATTTACTTTACTAGAAATGATGATTTCGCTAATTTTATTATGATATACTATTTTTATATATCTTATTGTCTCACACGGTATTATTTCTCTTTAAAATTCCCTTCTGCGACAGTAAAACTTTCGTTATTTTATTAGACATTGTCATTTCTTTTTATTATTCATATAATATATATATATATATATATATATATATATATATATATATATATAGTGTGTAAAAAGTTACGCCCGATAACCATAAACGTTACAGAGAAATTATTATTATATTCACACTCAACAACAGCTTCACAAAATAATACCGGGACATCATTTTGTTTCTACTAATATTTCTAATATTAAATGGCTATACATTTGCATTAACGGTTGAGAACCGGACACACTGTTTGTTATCCCCTTCCACGACAGAATTATGATGGCACTAGCGTAAAATACAAACACATCACTGTTCTAGGTATAGGAGGTAAAAAAAAGTAGTGCATTCCTTTACGTAGATCAGGAAATATTACGATTTTGAGTTTGATAATTTTCGTTAGGTTTTTATTTACTCAAAATACAGTTCAGAATTAATAATAATTGTTTTTACTCACTAGCTGAACTATCTAGAGTCTAGACGCACTTATTAATTATGCAATGTATAATTCCGGTATACTGTCTACACCACATTAGCAAACAATATGATGGCTGCATTTAAATTTAAAAATAAACAAAATCTGGAGACTTAAACAAATTGTTGAAAATTTTGGCTGTTCATTTCGACACAGGCTTCAGTGATTTTGTGCATATTATTGAAGATGTTTTTATCTTCTGCAATTAAATGTATTGTTTCTTGAATTTAATTTTTAATTCTTCTGTTGTAGGATGTTTAACAAACAACTATTTTACAGTAACCTCAAAAGAAATAATGTAAAGCATTCAAATCAGGCGACATGGGGGGCCATAATTCTGCGCATTTTGAAACAGTTCTGTACCTACTCCAACGGAGTACGTACTGTAAATTCAATCTTCACTACTGCCCGATCCGCACAGATAAATTTACTCAGACATGCTATCTTTTTTCCGTCGAAGTGGTTATGTAGCAGGGTCGTAGAAAGGGAGGATATCACGTGACAGTTACTTAACAATTTCCTTTTATTTAAATTATTTTAAACAGTTGTATAATATTAAACGTAGTCTCTAGCCTTTACAGAGGGGGCAGGGGAAATGGGTGGGAAAACCGAGATGCGACGTAACCTAACGGACTCACAGTACCTCTGCGAAAATACATATGCTTCAATGCCATATATTCACTGTAAAATGCGACCATATTTCTGGAACGTACTACACTCACTCACCCCGTACTGTTTACTATGAACGTAAGAAGACTTTGGCTGCAATAGCAACCTTGGTTTTGCGTGGAAGTTTACTAGTAGAAGGGGGTGGGAGTGAAGTACATTAAAAACTGAAGTAAAAGTAAAATAATGTCCTTGTACTAATATTACTAAAACTTGCACATGATGTATGCTTGTATGAATGTTAATCGGACGTAAATTTGTGCGGCAACAGTGAACTAGGCAAGACATAAGACCAATGCTTTTTTCTTAATTTAGAATCCTCTACAGCAGTCTGTTTGTCAACTTTGGTCCTTCATGGGTTGTCGCACAACGAATTTGATTATTATTATTATTATTATTATTATTATTATTATTATTATTAACTTTTATTCGATTATTTCAGAATATACAGTACATCTTAAAAAATGTACAACCATGAGTAAAATGTATTAAATTTTACAAATTTATAGCGAGTCATAGGCATTGCTGGTTGAGTGGAAAAAAAGGCCTTACGGCCTTCATTCTGCCAGCTAAAATAAATAATAATAATAATAATAATAATAATAATAATAATAATTATTATTATTATTATTATCATTATCATTATCATTATCATTATTATTATTATTATTATTATTAATATTATTATTATTATTATTATAATTTAGACTTGAGCCGATTACCTGGTTCATTAATTTTTTCCTAAATTTTCTGCAACTGCAAGGTGAATACCAGGTAATAGCATTGCGAATTATGCGACTCATTTCTCATAATATCACAGTCCACTATATACAGTCACAAAGCTTGAGTTGTGAGGGTGCTAGGAACAATAGACTGTGCCGGTACTATTTCCCATTGTCTCTAATGAGGCGATATTAGCGATCCTAGTGGTCATAAACTAAGAAAAGCATTGCGTGAAGATTCTTTTCATCAATGCAGCAAATTGAAAAGTAAAGGTTTGGGAGTTTTTTCTATTCTCACTGGAAGAAAGGTAATTCGTGGATCTCAACCAAAAAGGGACTTTCGAGCAGTCAGTGGACGCAAGTCATTAAGATTAACTGTAATACAATACCTGTACGTACTCTCCCTGGTAGAACTCTTAACTCAACCCGCTGCAGAAGATGCGACGAGCAAGAAACGCTTCCTCACGTCTTGGGTTTCTGCCATCATGGAGAATTGCTCCGAATCAACAGACATAATACGGTTCGTTCTCTCATCGCAGCTTCAATCCGTCAGAATGCTTCCTATGAGGTTTATGAGGAGGTTGGTTGCGTCTCTTCTGATGGCTCTACTAGACGGGCTGATATCATCATAATTGATCGGCAGAAGGATAAGGGTGTCATTCTTGATCCCACAATCCGTTTCGAGATGCATGAGCAACAGCCACAAGAGGTGTGTCGTGAAAAACAAGTCATATATGAGCCTTGTTGTCAGCATCTCGGAGCACAATACCACATTACACATTGGACAGTTTTTGGGCTCATGATCGGTGCCCGTGGCACTATCCCACGTAAAACTTTCAAATAAACTTAAACAATACAAAATTTCTGATGCAACGATTGATGCCATAGTATCTCACGTGTTAAAATCATCTTTAGCTATAATTAGTAATCATTTGTACCCAACAAAATTTTTATTGTAAATGATTTCCTACGTTTTCTTATCTTAATGTTTTTTTCTTTTTCTTTCCAAGTGTCACAAAATTGTTTTGTTTATTTATTATTCTTTATGAATTGATTAGTAGGCCGATCTATCGAACCCTTATTTAGGGCGGCTTTTGTTTATACAAATTATCACTAGATGCATATTTACTATATATTGAGCTTCGTGACTATATACTACACTGTCCTAATACTATCTCGCTAGAAACTTCACAGAAACTAAATAACTTATTAGTTGACATAATGTATTGAACAGCTGGCTAATCGAAAATGAAAGCACGTCAGGATTGTCTGCTTCTCCAATATAAAACAATAATCTTAAAAAGAGAGGTTTGTCACTAAAAACAAAATAAATTCCAGAACTTGCATAGGTTATATTTAATCTGCTTTGAAATCAACTTCCCTTAATATAATAGAATATTCCGTTTGTCGGAAACCAAGAGACAAAGAATTGCTTTCACTTTTATTAACATTACGTGACATAAATGTCAGTTCTTTACTTACGGGTGATAAAAAGGGGAAAATTATTTCATTATGCAGCAACTTGCATCATAAAGCTCGTTGGCTTTTTAATTCAGGCCAAATTTACAAAGTAAAATTCATATCATGGTTTTATTACTGCGTAGTAGACCCGACTCTTTTTGGTTGTCTCATCTTGTCATTAATTCAGAGCCTGCCCCCTACTGCCAGATTCACTCGGCACACGAAACAAAGTAAACCTGCAGATGATACAAGGGTATAAGCTGCTAGCAGACCTACTGGGTAAACAAAGTTTGAAGTCAATGCGTGGGCCTCACATTAGTACGAGTGTATTACAACTCGTCAGTTAAATTGTTTGTGAAGTTGTGAATTTATACCCAGGCACCCAAACGTTTCTCATCAAGCACAGCTATGCAAGTTTTCAGCGTATAACTTAACAGTGAAATATTAGGTGACTTACGACAAAGAATTTTTAAAATCTCTTTTGATAAAATCATTCTTTATCTATCCTAGGTGATTTTTATATCACAGAGTTTGATGACAAAATCATAATGAAAGTATTAATAGTACTAATACTGACAATAATGACAATATATATTACACACACACAGTAGCGTGCAAATTAATCCGAACAACGTAATTACTTATGCAAAAACACTCAAACGGGATAAAAAAGAATCTAAGATATACCTCAGTAATCTATGTGGCCCCCCCTTGTTCCTAATAACAGCTATGAGACGATTTGGCATGGATTTCACTAATTTCCCATAAATATTCTTCATTTCTTCATCGCGAAACCATACACCAATGAGGGCAGAAATCATCTTCTCATTTGTAGAACAATCCATTTTTTGCATTCTTCTTTTGCAAATTGACCACAAGTTCTCAATGGGGTTGATGTCGGGTGAGTTGCCTGGCCAGGGGAGTACCTGAATATTCTTCTTGTTGAAGAATTCTGTAGTTTTTCGAGACGTATGGCATGGTGCCAGGTATTGTAGGATTTTTTGATGAAATGATTTTTGTAGCTGGGGTACGATTCTGGTTTCCAATAAGTGAATATATTTGTGAGAATTCATCATTCCCTTGATAGGTATTAATGCTCCAGGCCCTTCATGTGTAAAACAACCCCAAAACATTACTTTAGGGGGATATTTGGGTGCTTGTTGGAGATGAGCTGCTGTTACTTTTTCGGATCCTTTCCGTACGTAAGAAACACGGTGGCCGTGGACCTCGAAATGAGACTCATCGGAAAAAAGTACATTCTTCCAGTCATTCACTGTCCAGTGTTGATGTAATTTTGCCCACATTAAGCGTTCTTTGCACATAACAGGGGTTAGCAGTTGCTTCTTAATAGGCTTACGATCTCTTCGTCCAGCTTCCAAAAGCCTACGCCGCACTGTTGTGACGTGAATATTCGCCCCAGTGGTAGCCATTAACTCGCGGGTTAAGTCGACAGCAGTTAGTCTAGGATTTAATTTACTTTTCCTGACAATTAAACGGTCATCTGCAGGTAAAGTCTTCCTTTTCCGGCCACAGTTTCCTTTTTTTCTGGGCTGTGATGGATCCAGTCTCCCTGTATCGTTTTATGATCGAATTAACAGTAGCCAAACCGATGTGACATTCTCCAGCAATTTGCCTTTGTGTCATAGAAGAATGCTCTGCTAATGTTATAATTTTAGACCGTTTTCGTGGAGTTATATCCATTTGTGAAGACGACAGAATGTACACAGGATTGCAGTATTAAGTCTTCAACACAACTGAAATGCTTATAAGTGCAAAACGACAGGCAAAATGTCACATATTATAAAAAAATAATGACAGACCTTCAACAATGAAATTACACTTACTACAGATGTCAATTAAAGCGGTATGAGCATCTGTGAGGCCAACGATGACAGAAAACTTAAAAATATGTCGTGTTCGGATTAATTTGCACGCTACTGTATATATAATTTGAACTGGTAACGGAAATTACGGGAAAACGGCTGAACGGATTTTAATAAATGACCCCTTATTTTGAAGCTTGGAACCCAAACCTGTTAAGAAAAATAGAAGTTTTTAGTGAAATATCAATTTTCCTACATCATATTAAGCATACAAAGATATAATTTATTACAATTGTATGAACACTTTTTGATAATTAAATTAAAAATTAGTATAATCAGTTAAAAACCAAACATGTTTCGGGGAAATGCCACGATACGCGGTCGAGCATCTGAACCAGCATCGTGGTATGCCACTGAAGATGGAGGAGCATTCCTCCGAAACATGTTTGGTTTTTAACTGATTATACTAATTTTTAATTTAATTATGAAAAGTGTTCATACAACTGTAATAAATTATATCTTTGTATGCTTAATATTTCATTTATGAACACTGTTGAATCTGCCCTTACTTGTGTAAATTCAATTCCTACATCATTTTATTTTTTTCCAAAATCCAGCTGACGTCAGTTTTGAGAAATAATGGCTTCTCAGAATAAAACAAAACACAAATACACTACATTAAACAATGGGATATTATACGAAGGCCGTGACCTGGAGGATTGCTGACATATTTAGAGCTCAAATACAATCGGTTATTAAAAAACTTCAAGACTTAAATAATTTACAGGTCTGATTCTGCGGTGTCTATTTTTCTGAGTACAATTGTGTATTGGATATTAAATTCTACAACATTTGAGGTGGTTTGATGACATTATTGCCATTAGAAATGAAATATTATTATAGTTAATGCCATAATGTTATAATTTTTCATTAATTATACATATTAATGCTATATTGATATAAAAGTGAAACGTTTTGGGGTTATGAAAGTAGATGTACGGAATATCTTAAATTAGATCTTCATTTCTATAATTTATTGAGTATCGGCTGTATAGTATATATAACTACAAAACTTACGTAAGATAGTAATATTGTTATTAAAAATCAAATAGTTTTATAGTTATTAATCAAGTAGGATTGGGTCTTTTTCATATACTTAATGGCGGTGTGGTGTAGAAATTTATATGCGTCATTCTCTTGAGTATTCGCTCGAGAGAGCGCAAAGGAAAGACCAAACGGTATTAGTTACTGATAAAATAAGAAGCCTACAAAATTATGTAGTCTCCCGATCATTTCAGCAAGATCTCTTTGCAGAATAAAATGATTTTACCCACTACATTTCAAACTCTACATGCAATAGCTATACCAAGATGCTATGTCTATTGTTCGAAAGCATAGCAAACCTAACCTGACATTTTTTTAACTTTCACCTACAATCCACAATGACCTGAAGTAGCTATTGTTTTACTCCCACATGAAAAACCACTGATCGTCCTGACATCGTTATTTGCGGTTTCGCGCTGAAACTCAAAAACTGAAGGTGGATAGGTTCAAGAAAAAGTATTTGACATAAAAAACATTCAGAGGGAGTATGTTTCATTATTACGGAAGCAAATAACTTTCAAAATGTCTGGTATTCTTCATTCAAAATACTATAAATCTGAAAAATTTGTATTTGAACGTCTAATGAACTTAGTTTGCAGGATTTTCTGCACAAATCACTAGTAATAATATATTAATAATAACAGTAATTGTTAGTTGGGAGGCCGGAGGGAAAAGACCTTTGGGGAGACCGAGACGTACATGGGAGGATAATAGTAAAATGAATTTGAGAGAGATGGGATATGATGATAGAGAATTGTTTAATCTTGCAAAGGATAGGGACCGATGGCGGCCTTATGTGAGGGCGGCAATGAACCTTCGGGTTCCTTAAAAGCCATTTGTAAGTAAGTAAGTAATTAATAATAATAATAATAATAATAATAATAATAATAATATAATTAGAAGCCTGAAGGATATTCAACAGAAACATTTTTAAAATTTTCAAAATTCTCTTTTTTTTTATGATAAACGATAGTCCTTATTCTGAATATGAGTGATCAGCATAAGGAAAAAATTATTGTGAATGTTAGGGTTCCTACCTGCAGTAAACTGAAAGGCGATAATGTTTTTAACAGTAATATTAATATCTAGGCTTCGTAATTCAGCTAACTACAGGGACATCATTTTATTTTTACTAACATTTCTGATATTAACCTGGCTATACCTTTGACTTAAAGGTTGTGAACCGGAAACACCGTTTGATACCCCCTTCCACTGGAGTTCGATGATACTGGCGTAAGATACAAATAAATCACTTTACTAGGTATAGGAGGGATGAAAAGTAGTTCATCCATTTACGTAAAGTAGGAAATATCGCAATTTTGAATTTGATAATTTTCATTAGGGTTTTCTTTAATCAAAATACAGTACTGTATTAACAATAAGCGTTTTTACTCACGAACTGAGCTGTCCGTTCGGACGTATTCATTATGCAGCGCATATTATACTGTCTATAGCACATTAGCGTACAATATAGAGAATGACGTTAAATTGAATAATAATCATAATATGAATATTTAAACACATATTTGAAAATGATGGCCGTTCATTTCTATACAGGTTTCAGTTCTTTTCTGCATATTATCGCACTATATACTATTGTACCTAATTCCAATTACCAGTTTCGTCTTTCGTACTACTAACTCATGTTGAAATAATTCTGTACCTACTCTATAAAAGAGTACCTTACATACTGTATATTCAATCTTCACTTCTGTCCGATCCGAAAAGATAAAATTATTCAGACATGCTATTTATTATCCGTTCAAGTGGTTTTGTCGAGGGTCGTAGAAAGGGGGGAAATCACGTGACAGTTAATTACTTAACGAGGCCTTTTTATTTAAGTTATTTTAAACAGTTATATAATATTACGTAGACGTCCAATTCCTAACAAAAATTAATGTTTTCAGAAAAGAACTAAGACAGCCCAGCCACAAAGGAACGGACAGAAGTGGGTGGGAGAAACCGGGATGCGACATAGGCAAACGGACGACAGTACCTGTGCGAGAATATGATTCAATATTGAAAGCGAACATATTTCTGGAACATACTATACTCACTAACTCAGTACTGATTGTGTTTACTAAGACCGTAAGGCGACTTTGACTGTATACGCTTGGTTCTGTGTGGAGAACGGTTGCAAGTTCACTAGTAGAGGGGTGGGAATGAAGTACATTCAAAAACTCAGATACAATAAAAATTGAAGTAAAAAAAATGATGTGCCTGTATAAGCTGGAATGAAGTTGCTTGATTCGAAATATATGTAACGTCACAGCGCAGGTACTGGTACGTTCGTATACAAAATAGTTTTGCACACTCTGCCCTCTTTCTCTAGAAAGTCAAAACCGGGACGCAGTCATAGTGAGTAGTCTTACCGATCACTGCTCTTACTAGACGTATTATTTAAATAACTACATCTTTGTGACTGATTGATTGCAGAGGTAAAATGGCTTAGGTAACACGCTCAAGCGTATAATATTGAAGGTCATAGTTGAGGATTCAATTAATATAGACAACATTAGATATACAGTGTTTAAAATAAACTTAAAAGTGACAAAAACAGTGAACTGAAGGACATTTATATACCAAAAGGCACAAAATGTGTGTTGAACTTAATCCAAAAGAACTAGTACCATAAAAATCTTAAAATTATGAAGATATTAACTCCACGTTTAGCATATATTTGTGTAGCCTACCGTAATGTTCAGTGCCAACATTCCAATTAATAAATTACATAGTCTATATTTTTTGGGAATTTTTAGAAAAGTACATAGAAAATTAGTGGATTTTCAGTAATGAGCGACATATGCAATATTCTAACGAAATACGAAAAAAATCAGGCAATAGAAATATCATGAACGACATCATGCAGCAATGTCCCATTGAAAAAAAATTCTTGCAATATCACATTATTTTAAGTTACATCCGCATATGTTCAAGATCCGTAACTTACGAATGCACGTTATTATTCACTGCAAAGATCACGACGGAAATGAACAACAATGCTCAAGCATGTGTTTACTAGTATAGCTTCAGAATGTCGGGAGTTGACTGTACTCCAAGAACACGAAGCGAAGACCTGTTTGCTTATATCCTTATCCGTCGCATTACCTGTGTTCGGCGTCCTATATACCCAATATGTCTTTAACTTCAGTCTTTTGGTAGCTGGAATGCGAAGCCTATTAATAACACAACTATCATCAGTGCCGCCAAAACTGCTAAGATCCATACAGTATTATGAAATGTGATTAAAGTTAAATCACAGTCTAGTAAAATATTCTGCGTTTAAATTACAAGACCCACGCATAAAATAACACGAATGTCAGTTCTCCAGCGTAGATGTAGATTTATATTCATCTGCTAATTAAACTTCCTGTTGGTAAGGAATTTCATATACCGGTAATAGTATCTCCTTCATAATCGACACATTCTTGTTAGATGCTCCAATAAAAGTAAAGACGTGGAGCTCTGTCTGCTCAGTTTCTGCTCCAGTGACTTCGTTAATGGCATCCAATCTAGATCGACGTTACTTCATCCTTTATGAACTCTCTGGCAGGAAGCGAAACCTCGGTTTTAATTATTGCATTCCTTTCAATTAAGATAACGTAGCTCTAATGACATCATTATGACCTTACTATTACTATACCTAGCTATATATGGTTATGATAAAATAATAACACATATTATTGTTATCGCGGTCATAACAATAGTAATAATAATCATTGTAATCTGTCATGGACTGATTTAGTGATTATACTGGTCAACAAAATTAAATGTATTTTTATGTTAAAATATAACGAATGCGCGATTCTTATAGTTTTTCGTGCTGATTTCAGACCTATTTTCAAAATTTTTCTATCATCCAGGGTTTTTGGGTTATTATATGAAATGTACTTCAGACTTGTCTAGTATTAATACTTTGTAACATTTTACCTTCTTCTTCACCTACAGGGATTAAGCCTTTTGGCCTGTTCCGTCTTCAAGGCTTAAATCATCTATCCATCTTAATTTCGGTCTTCCAACATTTCTATATCCTGTTGGTACATAATCCATAATTTGTTTTGGTAAGCTGTCATTAGTCATTCTTGTAATATGTTTGTACTAATTTTGTTTCTGATTTTAAATCTTTTCTTCTAAATTAAAAATATTTAAGAATTGTCAGATATTTTCGTTTCTTTGATGATCCAATAAAGTATAACCTGCAACACCTCGTAGGAACTTCATTTCACTTACTTGGATTTTTCTTTTTGATGCGCTGTTTAATGACCAGTTTTCTGAGCCGTAAGTTAATAATGGAACTGCTAGGGTTTTGTAAAATCTTAATTTGTTGAGCGCTGTGTTCAATTTCTTAAAGTCCATCTTATTGTTTCACACATCTGTTGGAATTTGCTCAACTTACTGTTAATATCCTGTTCACCCAAATAAGATATATTGCAGATATATATTAAGTAGTTAAAAGAAGATGTCTGAACATTTTACCTAAAATCATATTTATTTACTTAAAATGTGTGTGAAATAGATTTTAGGCTATACTTCGCTTGAAAAATAACTCTTTGAGTGTCCAGCAGTAATCCGACAGAATATTTGGGCTCCATTTTTCCTGGTAGCGCCTTTCCATTTCAGAAAAATCCTGGTGAAAATGCTCCCCATGTTCATCGCTCATTACCCGAAGGTTTTGAGGAAAGAAAAAATAGATGAGAATCCAAGAAGTTATTTTGAAAGATATGACACCCCATCACGTTATAGTTCTGAATCAGCTGGCTCAATTTATCTGTAATCTTCTGATCTGTGGTTCCAAGAATGTAACGTTGTCTTGAATGATCCTTAGGTTCCCGGCATATCATTGGAACTGGAAAAGGCATATGACGGGATCCTTTTAGCCACATGGAACACAATAGATTTCAGGGGCCCAGTTCATGTCCTCATCTATTTTTAACTAGTGTAGTAAAATTCTAAGTTAACTAATTACAAACGTTACAAAAATTGTTTATGTGACTTATACAGTATTTCGAGGTAAGTTTCACTTTTTATAAGATACTTTTACCACACTTAGAATTAGGACAAAGAAACCACAGGTGGGGTAAAGAAGGGATAGTGACGCGAAACATACAGCCTCTCCTATCCAAATGCCATCCTCACCTTCCCGTGATCCACCCTGTTTCTACCAACGAGGAAATGGCGACAGAGTCACAGCGGTATAACTGTTTCATCAAATGCAGAGGAAATGCTGCATTACAAGTCTGTCCAGAGGCTAAAAGTGGCAGCCCCACTACTGGACTACCTAACGATAAGGCTAGTAACCTATCTTAGGGAAAACTACATTACTTTCAAGCCTCAAACAAGCAGTATTAAGACCTTTAAGAAGACTGCTAGATGGGGCCGAAACAGGTCTACAGAGGCCTAATTCGTGAAGGATGATGTTGATGAAACCACAGGTTATGAAAATTGTTTCATGAATGTAAGTTCCAACTCAACTGAGAATTAATACTAACTCTCGCAGTCTAATGAGAAAAATAATAATTTTTATAAATTCTGACGTGACCGGCAACAATGATCTAAAGTTATAGGTCAATTGTTAGAGCAGTAAAATGAAATATTTTTTTTCATTAGCATGTTGAGGACTGTGAATAGCGACACAAATAAATAAATTATTCTAAAATTACAAATAAAAAAATGGTGCGTGGTTGCAAAATTCTGACTTCATTTTTGGAATCAGCAGATGATATTACGTAAGAAACGACAGAAATTGTAAATTTAATAAAATCATTGTTTACCAGTGTTATTAGAGGAGAAAAATTATCTCCGGGACGGGGATTAAACCCGGGTCGTTGGTTTTACGCACCATGTGCTCTAACCAAGCTACCCCGAAGTTCAATCCACAGCATCGGATTGAATCCCTCTCCTCTAGTGATTTTCCCTTTCTGGTCTGACTCCAAGTTCTAGTAATCTTTACGTAGATTCTTCATCAAACAGTGCATATTACTGTGGAATCCCGGTCACTAAGACACTCAGTTGAGTGCGCTCCTTGTATAATGGCAGTTGACTTAATATACAGCGTGTTTCCGAAGTGGTGTTACAACCTTTCAGGGATGATGGGGATGGGCACATGTATCAATTTGAGATAAGGAACCCTGGTCCGGAAGTGACGACTGAGTCGAAAGTTATAAGCAAAAATAGTTATGTGGAAGTGGAATTGTAATTTAGCAGCACGTGCCCTCCTTCCCTTAACTTCTGGAACAGTCGTGGAAAAATGGTATGGGCCGGATGTCTCCTAAGTGGGTACTTGGCCCGATATAATCTGTGAGCTTGTCTACTGTTCCCATTGGCTCATCCGTATTCGAAAATCAGGTCTGCATAATTCATTCTCGTGTACTCCTCCGTTTCACTAGGACTGATCGACTGGACACTGCAACTTGTACACATACACTGCTGTCTACAGACGTGCATATCAGGACCGACCATGTCCGTTACACATTACGCTATCTGCATTGTTTTAATGTAGTTTCCTGTCCCCATTCCTCAGACAGCGCACTGAATGGAATACTGTAAGTAGACAACGTAAGCAACGTCAGATGAATGCAGTATGTGTAAGATGTACAGATAAATACACATAAATAAGGTGTACAGAGGAATAAAATGATTTCATTTCCACACAACTATTTTTGCTTGTAACTTTCGACTCGGTCATTTCCGGACCAGGGTTACTTATCTCAAATTGATACATGTGCTCTTCGCCATCATCCCTGAAAGTTTGTAACACCATCTGGGAAACCACCTGTATACTAATACTTGTGATGATATGGTTTTTCTTCACAGCAATCTTTTTATTCCTTAGGAATCGACCATGTGGTTCCTGTATGATATTCATTGCTACAGATATAATGATTTAATTCTTTGCAATAATTATAATTAAGATAATTATAATAAACAAGTCTTTATTTACGTTTAATAAGAGAGTCAATATTTTGTTATAACAGTTTGAATTTTCGTTGCATTTGGGAACGTTACAAATATTATTTATTGAATGAAATTTTAAATTGAAGATATTTCCACAAATATGATAAATTAAGTTTCATTTAGAAGAATGAAACTTTTATTGCGTTATTTTGTGAAAAGTAATTTTTTTTTTCAGATGTTTGTCATACTGCAAGGATTTGACTGCTGTACATAAATATTTTACCGGATTATTTTATTTAGTGATTTTCATGAAAAGCTAGATTTGAGAAAAATAAATATGCAAGAACGATATAAGTGTATATATGATTACGATTTGGAAAGCAGCATTTTTTTCTATATGCATAAATAAAGGTAAATATTCTCCTCGCAATTTAAGGTTGAAATTTATGTTTATTTCACTGCCAGGCTAGGTTAGTCAGTGTATCGGAAGCCACTCTCGAGAATAACGCCTACCGCAAAGCAACCTGCTAAACATAAAGCTCGAGAAGAGCCGGGCCGCTGAAGATAGCTCGGCTCGGCTCGAGCCTTTGCTTAAGCCAGCCGTAGCGAAAATGTGATCGTGCTCCGAGCCACTGTATAATCTGCAAAGTGCATAGCACCTATGGAGGGAGGCGGACACCCGAAGAGAAAGTGAAGCAACTGTCTGACTTATTAACGGATTTTCATTTTCCTTCCGTCAAGCACTTAAATATAATTTTATATAGTATAAGGTTACAAACTAATGTTTAGTACGTGTAACGAAGAAAGAAATAATAAGAAAACATAGGACACATTATCACAACCTAAATTAACTGTCTTCAGAATGTCTATGCGACAGAGTTCGAAAATCAGGAATAATGTCACTGCCAGTCGTAGTTGATCACGAAGGTATTTGCCTGCCAGTCGTGATCTAAATTTGGTTTTTACTATTTTCATTGTTGAAAATAATTTTTCACAAACGCAAGTTGTAGCGAACATGTCTTGCACAGAGCAAGCGAAATAACGAAGTTTCGGATATTTATTTTTAGGCAAAGATTGAAAGTTAACATTTGTCAAGTCCTTACATCTAGCTTTCATTTAACATCACATTGTAAATCTGTGAGCTAACCGTATTATTCTTACATCTGCTGAAAAAGGATCGAAGTACAGAAATAATAATAATAATAATAATAATAATAATAATAATAATAATAATAATAATAATAATAATACTTAACATCTTAATGTTTCATTACTAACATGTAGTATAATTGCCGTTTTATGTTATACAACAGATTTCCACGTAATACTTGTGAATAGATCATACATTTGATATTCTCATCATATTGGCAGCAAGAAGACTTGCGACGACACGTCACTCGCAGGTCAGAGACAAATACAAATGGAACGGAGTTTGACTCCAGTGAGTGAGAGGGTGTGAGTTGGGGGAGGTCGGAAGCAAGAGAAATCCATAGCTATCATTGCGAGCCACAGTATCCTCTCGAGTCACATTTTCGCCACGGCTGGCTTAAGCAGAAATGAGAGCTGGGAGCCGAGACAAGAGCCTTGTTTTCTCATGTCTACTCCAATATACTAGCGCTGGACTCAGTTGTATATTTTTTCCCCCATTCCTGGTGTTTGAGCTACTCTTCCACTACGTTGGCATTGCAGCGAGTCCCGCAGGTGTTGGAATGTTATTTTGATTTGATATTATATTCATTGTACTGTGAGTGAGAGAGATTTCCCCTGACGCGTTATACTACAAACACTAAGCGGAGGTCCGGGAAAACATCATGGGACTGAGCCCTATGTTTTCCACTCCGATGTGCAGCATCCCATCCGCTTCGAAATACAATTCCAATGTTAAAAGCGCTTTTTCTCTAATAAAATAAGAGACAAAGAATTATATTTTGTATGCAAGACATAATGTGCTCTTTTTTAGAGAGCTAATAAATTACGGAATATTTTCCGGCTATAAAAATGGCATGACGGTTCTTTTATTAACATTAGACTGATTATTTACAAATACTGTTGCGAAAAAACCTGAATTCAAAGCACGGTTAAAATTATATTATACATGCCTATTGTTTGTATTCATTTTAACAATGAACTAAATTTCCACCAAAATGTTTTCATTATACAACATATTTCTATATCCACATTATTTACAGGAATGTAAATAGAGCAAATTGAAAAGTAAAGGTTTGGGAGTTGAAGAAAGGTAAATCGTGGATCTCAACCAAAAAGGGACTTTCGAGCAGTCAGTGGACGCAAGCCATTAAGATGAACTGTAATACAATACCTGTACGTACTCTCCCTGGTAGAACTCTTAACTCAACCCGCTGCAGAAGATGCGACGAGCAAGAAACGCTTCCTCACGTTTTGGGTTTCTGCTATCATAGAGAACTACTCCGAATCAACAGACATAATACGGTTCGTTCTCTCATCGCATCTTCAATCCGTCAGAATCAGCGTATTCCGAATCTCACCGGACCGGTGGACAACAATGACGTCACGCTGCAGCGAAATAGGAACAAAACTGCTGGAAGGATCGATGGCTGTCATGGCGACTGTATAAGTTGTTGTCTGTGCTACGCTAGCAAATTTTGCGATTTTTCCGTACTGCCATCTCGTTCAAAGAAAAGAGAGCATAATTAAACAATTTATTTGTTGAACCAGTAGTAATAACTGGTTCGCTCATAAGCCATTAACATATTGTTTTTAAGTTGTGCTCATTACAAACAATACAGCAGAACTAAAGCAGAACACACCGCCATGACACAACTGTGCACGATGCAACGAGTTAAAAGAGACTTTCTAACTCGTTAGAACGATGTCATTTCTCTGCTAATTCCCGCCCTATACAAGAACCAATCAGATTCACTGATGGCAGCTGATTGAGACTGCCACCACCTCTGCAAGCTGATGGCACTGGTGCGACACCGGTGGAGCATCAGTGACACCATCGGTGAAATTCAGAACACCGTGATGCCATCAGATTGCTCAGCGTTGAGATTCGGAATACGCTCAATGCTTAATATGAGGTTTATGAGGAGGTTGGTTGCGTCTCTTCTGATGGCTCTACTAGACGGGCTGATATCATCATAATTGATCGGCAGAAGGATAAGGGTGTCATTCTTGAACCCACAATCCGTTTCGAGATGCATGAGCAACAGCCACAAGAGGTGTGTTGTGAAAAGGAAGTCATATATGACCCTTGTTGTCAGCATCTTGGAGCACAATATCACATCACATATTGAACAGTGTTTGGGCTCATGTTCAGTGCCCGTGGCACGATCCCACGAGAAACTCTAAATCAACTTAAACAATTTAAAATTTCTGATGCAACGATTGATGCCATAGGATCTCATGTATTAAAATCATCCTTAGCTATACTTAGTAATCATTTGTACCCAACAAACTTTTATTGTAAATGATTTCCTATGTTTTCGTATAATTTATTTTAATATTTTTTTTTTCCTTTCAAATTGTCACGCAATTGGTTTTAATGATTATTCTTTATGAATTGATTAGTAGGCCGATCTATTCGAACCCTTATTTAGGGCGGTTTTTTTTGTTTAAAAAATAACAAAATTTTTATAATTACACCTAATAAATGCGACACAGCATTGGCTCTGCTTTATTCTAATATTTGCTGAAAGATTACTTCCTTCTTCCAAAAGCTTTACCTTGAAATTTATTAAACTAACGAAACAAGAAGACACCTATGGTACTTCCATCTGCAAGCCACGGCAGAAGACATACATATCGATGTCTGACAACCAGAATGTTCTAAGTCCAAATTTTTATAAGAAAGAAATCTGTGTTTCATTGTGTTCCAGTTCTTGTCTGCATATATAAATCGAACAAAATTATAAATATTCCTCTCCATAAGGTTGCTATGAAGCTATTCCAAATTGTTTCATGAAGCTTTGAATGTCAAGAGCTTAAAATAGCTCTCCTGAAAGAAAAATAGTAAAATGGACTTGGAACAGTCTGGTTCTGGGCCATCCATATATACCGGTAGTGTAAAAAAAACTGTGTTAAGCAGCCAACGGAAAATTAGGTATTAGTAGATTAAGAAGCATTTGAAACCGGAATATTCTCTAAGCAATGGAGACAAGAGACCTTCAGCAGGATGACTGAAAAACAGACAAAATTGGCGACTATTATTAATAGGCGACGATAGTAAAAAAAAACCTCCAGATTAAAAACTCCCTAAAGACTATTTATTTCACAACTGAGTTATATGCTCCATAGATTGCCAAGGATGAGTTCTATGAATTTATATAGCTTTGAGTTACAAAAGTCACTACATTTCATGCAGAAGTGTTAAAAGTCACTATTACGTTAAAATTCTCCTACATCCACAACAAATATGCCACAAGAGGAGAGAAAAACATTTCAAAGGTAGTAAGATGGACTATGTTGTCCTGATCCATGATGATGATGATGATCATAATTATGATGATGAGGACGACGATGAATATTAATAATTTCTCTATTAAGTGCATGATGAGGTATCTTCCAGCGAGGAATGTGAGTTTCCTTACTTATTTAGGCTTATCTCAATTCATGCTGAGGTATGTACTAGAATGGTGTACAACCGGTTACGAAAAATAGATATTATACAGTATATTGCTATTGAACGCTTAGCGCTGTAGTTAGTATTAAAAGCTCTTCCTTCTCGCGGAGTAGCTCAGTATTCGGTTGAATGAATATTCGAGCCGTTCCTCGCTCTTTCTGAGTGGACGGAAAAGGCAGACCACATTGAACCAAGCGGAAGTTCCATGAGCCTTTGCAAAGATGTGATAATTATCGTGTAGGCCCACTATTTAATTGATAATTCTTTCTCTTTCACTACATTCAACAAATGAATCATTCATCCATTCATCGACTCATTGATTGATTCACTGATCCTTGCAATCATTACTTGATTGATTGGTTCATTAAGTGAATCACTGATTCATTCATTGATTCATTGGTTGTTTCATTCGTCCTTGTATTGCAGTTGGGTATCAACAACACGCATCGTGAAAGTACAAGCATTTGAGCTTGAGAGTAATTTTCTTTTTGTTAATAGCATACTATCTTCTTAAAAGTGATTTATTAATGAAATAATAATATAGCTGTTTAGAGTAACTGAAATACATTATATATGAACCATTGTTGTTTTAGAGGTATGCATTTTGTGTTTAAGGTGTAAATGTTACACTATAATGTATGTACGGCCTAATTATTTGCTCTTTTATTTAGTAAGTAATTATAATTTATCCTATTCTTGCAATTATTTACACACCAGATTTCATATTATGTATTACACTTATTTCCTTTGTTGTTACTGGTGTCCATTTGTTCATTTATGTATTAGTTATGAAGATAAGTGTATTAAAGTCTCCAATCAATTGTTGGCTTATATCAAGCAAACACATTTTTTTAATAAGACGAAGTAAATTATCTCCAATTTTTACTCCGATTTTGTAGGCCTACTTAGAAAATGTCAGTCTCATGTATGATGAAGTGGGCGTGGTGTTCTGTCTTTCCTGCAAAACATACGGCTAACTGGTTGAAATTGGAACATTCGATCGGATGTCCGACCTTGACAGATGGTCTCGGACCAGTCGAATCTAAACCGGTTCTAAGCTCTATTCTTTGGTATTTACAGTACATATTTGTACCACATATTACTACAAACATTACCAACATTTATGCAGTTTTTGAGTTTATGTAATGTAAGGAGCCAAAATTCCTGACTAGAAGTCTTCTCATATATATCCATCATCATCACCATCACCAGAGGTTGGAGGTTAACATATCCATTTCAATACGTCAGCAAACAGAAATGTCCACTAGCAAAATGTTCACTCACATAAATGTCCATAAAAATTTAATGTCCACAAATACAAAGTCCACTTATACCGGGTGTTTCAAAAATAGAGGGCATAATTTCAGGTATGTATTCCCATATGTAGACAGTACGAAAAGTTTATTACAACAGGTGTCCGGAAATGCTTGGTTTCCGAGCTATGGCCTTCAAAACAGTAATATTCACCGGAACGTTTCTCTTCCCGCAGGTAGTTGTCTTTACAACAGATGTTCCAAATGTCCACCTCCTGATTGAATACAGGCCTCACATCGATGTCTCATGGCCCTATGAACACGATCCCAAATTCCAGGAGTATTGCGTATTTCCTCACAACCTGCCACAACTCGATTCCGAAGGGAGTCCATGTCGGGCACCGGAGACGAATACACCAATGATTTTAAATGGGCCCACAAGTAGAAATCGATAGGGTTGAAATCGGGTGAGCGTGGAGGCCAAGCAATTGGGCAACTTCTCGCTATCCATCGATCAGGCTACCTCTCCTGGTACAAACTACGAGCCAGCGCAGCACTGCCGTCCGCCTTACCGTACATGAAGTGCACTTCTGCCAGCTCCTGATTTGAGAAAAGGTCGCACATTACAGTGCCAAACACAACACTCAATGAACCCTACGCCTCGGAATTAACTGTTAGAGTGTCCTTTGTTAATATCTTCTGTCATGGCACCTACCTCCGAGAAGAATATCACTGTTTTGAGGGCCATAACTCGAAAACCAAGGGTTTCCGGGCACATGTTGTAATGAACTTTTTGTATTGTCTACATATGGGGAATACATACCTGAAATTATGCCCTCTATTTTTGAAACATCCTGTATAAATGTCCATAGAATTAAATGTCCACTTGTTTAAATATCCAGAAATGTAAAATGTCCCATATATGAGATCATAATTTTTAATGTACTGTATAAACACACAGAAATTTCAAATTTACAATGAATTTTTGAATATAAAATGTCCTATACGAGATCATAACTCTTTATGTACGTAAAAACACACAGAAATCTACAACTTACAATACATTTTTATTCCATCTCTTGCTCTTGACCTTCCTCTTCTGGCTGTCTATGCATTTTTAAGTGACAAGATATTGCACGAAGGTAGCGTTTTATATCATTCCTGTCTTTGTATTCATGATATCTCCTGACGATTGCCTCTATCCGTTGTTGGTTTGTTTGGTAGTCTATGTTTACTAACTGGAGGCCTAATATTTCGATGACCTACTAGAATTTGATGAATGGGAGTTCGTTCTCATGTTGTTCACTTTGATTTTTTTAGTAAATCTCCAAACACTCCCATCATGATGAGTTGCCAGACCTAACGCGTTGCAAATATTTAATGGAATGTGTTCCACTGTATTTATTTTAATTGTTTTTGTTTCTTATTTTTATTATCTAAATCGTGTTTATTTATCACAGAACGCCAATATGTATCCCACTGTATTGTTTTTTATTATTAATCTATTTTTTGTGTACATTTTATTCAATTGTCGGTTTCTGATTTAATTATGTAAATCCTACTTAATTGCAATATAATACTAATATGTATGCTAATGTGTTTATTTTCATTTTTACTGTGTACATTTTTTTGTTATTGAATTATCGGCTTCTGTTTTTATGTGATTCTTATTTGATTCTAACAACATTAATATGTATTCCACTATGTTTATTTTTATTTTATGAGGTAAATTTTATGTAACTACCTCTTTTGATCTCATTATGTACCTAAATTGTATCAGTATGTAATTACTTAATTCCGATCCAGTTCTATGTTCAACTGTGTAAGCATGTTTTAATCCTGGTTGAGTGTAAGAGAAGGCCTTACGGCCTTAACTCTGCCAGGTTAAATAAAGCCATTATTATTATTATTATTATTATTATTATTATTATTATTATTATTATTATCATCATCATCATCATCATCATCATGAGCAGCGATCATCTTCTGATATTTACTATGAAATGCTTCCACTGCGTTGTTTGTTCGTTGGTGTCCTTGAAGATTCAGCATATACTTGTTTCAAATTCAATGCGATATTTTTTATACTGAACATTTTGCTGTGGACATTTTTGTAAGTGGACATTTGTTATTGGACATTTTGTTGTGTTCATTTTTGTATGTGGACATTTTTACTGGACTTCTTCCCTTGGACATTTTGCTCTGGACATTTTTGTTTGTGGCCATTTTTCCTCTGGTCATTTTGAAGTGGACAATTTCACCTGGAAGCTCACCATAACCATCATCATCATCGTCGTGCAAATTGATTTTAAAGTATCTACTACATCTCTATATGAAAGTATCAGTCATTAAGAAAACTCATTTGTAACTTAAATAGATCATTTTCTTAATTAATAACAGTGTATATCTCCAATAAATGATTTCTCAGCATCGCCACAGATACACTTGATTGTACTTGTCACTATCTCTCTCACTAGGGAGTTATCGAAATTTATATTTTCCCCGCCATTCATAAAATATTTTGATATGATACCTCTTGCACAAAAGGGGAGATCTATAACTGAAACTTGATTAATAAATTTCAGTATTATTTGTATTTATCCTGGTAATAATGAACATTTTGACTCGTAGACATTTTGTTTTTCAGCATTAACTTCCCATGATTGTACGAGAATATTCGAAGAGAACGGCAGTTACGTAGACCTTCGGGTCCCCCCTACTACCAATAATGCATAACACAATGTCAATACGGCCGTTGCTGTCGTCTGCGATACAACGAACTTTTCCGTTAATTTTCGAGTTCGTCATTTTTTTTCTGGTTATTATATGCTTATTTAAGTTGTGTTTAGTCTCGCTAGTGGTTTTATATTTTATTTTATCCGTGTTAGTATTTATTTTATTATTGTAAATATTTTTGTTTTATTATTATTATTATTATTATTATTATTATTATTATTATTATTATTATTAATGAATTAATTTGTATTACTATCTTTGTATCTCCGTCACGGATATTCTATTATTATTATTATTATTATTATTATTATTATTATTATTATTATTATTATTATTTCAATCATAAACATTATTATTAATCGCTTTAAAATTTATGTAGACTACTCAACTGTACCCGAGCACGAGCATATGCTCATTTCGGGTATGTATTCATATGTATAATTTCAAATGTAAATTGTGAATAAATTTGAATTTGAATTTGAGCTTATTTACAACTGCAAATAGATTGAACCATTTCGTAAATCGACAGAGAATGCCGAAGACAAAATCTGAAATAAATGAAAAATCCCAAAAGACGATTTTGAAATCTAGAAACAAGTGGAATTAGAAACCTCAATTCCTTTTACTTGAAAGAAAACAATGATACGTTTGTGTATAAATCTTGCTATAATATAATTTAATATTTTATATTCCACTTAGGGCTATAGTTAATTCATTACTTCTTCTAAATTTTTCGATTGCTGTTAATGTCGTTGACATGGATTTATTACATCAGTTCCTCAACGTCTAGTGGTCGGCAGAGAAGAGGATAAAATCGTGTTCTGCCTGTCTGATTCGTCGACAGCGCACCCCCGTCCCTGTCGTTCACGATGTCACACATCCCCCACGGACACCAGCCCTCTTTGTTCCTAGCTGTCAGGGAACAGGACATCTCAGAACCAGGTTATTCAGCAGCCTCCGACGAAAACAATTGACTGTATAGATTCCATGAGTGATGGAGTGATTTAATGAAAACTGTAAGCAGTTTTAAAAGCTCCATAATACGTTCAAACATTAATTCTAACTTAAAAAAATACATCAGAATAATCTATGGGGAAAAGTAAGTATAATGAAAATACAAAGGAACAACAAACTTAAGAAACGATATGAGAATCACATATCCAATTTTTCTATGCCATTAACGTAAACTATAAAGCTACAAGTATGACTTTTACAGGACATGAACACGCTGTCATGGGGTAAGGCTCCATGTTTCTTGACCTTATTCTCAAGTACTCTTAATCTCTGTTCCTCTTTCAAAGTGACAGTCCAAGTTTCACAACCATACAGAACAACCGGTAATATACCTGTTCTATAAATTCTAACTTTAAGATTTTTTTACACAAGACCCAACCCAAACAAATGAAGAGGTGGAGAATTCAAATATCTTGGAGGAACAGTAACAAATATAAATGATACTCGGGAGGAAATTAAACACAGAATAAATATGGGAAATGCCTGTTATTATTCGGTTGAGAAGCTTTTATCATCCAATCTGCTGTCGAAAAATTTGAAAGTTAGAATTTATGAAGTAGTTATATTACCGGTTGTTCTTTATGGTTGTGAAACTTGCACTCTCACTTTGAGAGAGGAATATAGGTTAAGGGTGTTTGAGAATAAGGTGCTTATATTTGAGGCTAAGAGTGATGAAGTTACAGGAGAATGGAGAAAGTTACACAACACAGAACTGCACGAAATTGTATTCTTCACCTGACTTAATTAGGAACATTAAATCGAGACGTTTGAGATGGGGAGGGCATGTATCGCGTATGGGCGAATCCAGAAATGCATTTAGAGTGTTAGCTGGGAGGCCGGAGAGGAAAAGACCTTTAGGGAGACCGAGACGTAGATGGGAGGATAATATTAAAATGGATTTGAGGGAGGTGAAATATGATGATAGAGAATGGATTAATCTTGTTCAGGATAGGGACCAATGGCGGGCTTATGTGAGGGCGGCGATGAACCTCCGAGTTCCTTAAAAGCCAGCAAGTAATACTAGATGACAAAATCTTCTCAACCGAATAATAACAAGCATTGCCGATATTTATTCTGCGTTTATTGCTACTACTTACTACTATTTATTATTATTATTATTATTATTATTATTATTATTATTATTATTATCATAATTTAAAGTCTAACTGTAGCATTTATTTATTTATTGTACAAGAAATTCGTAACATGTTTTTTAAACTTCGGTTCTACAGCATATAAAGAACCAAGCAAAAACCTGGGAACACAGAAACGCAATAGTGTCCAAGATTCAATCCTGAGATTAAGTTGAAAATGAGATGTGGATCCCCCGTCACTGTGAGAGATCCACGTAGATAAATGCGAAGCTTTCAAAAACCGAAACACACATTTTTCCTCCCGCCTCTCTCTCCTGCTCTGTTCTCTTTATTACAGAGTGAAATAGGTTAGCAAGGATTGTATGGAAAGAGACCGCGGCTCTGAAGAAGGAGTGAGGAAGCGGGGACGGAGATGGGAAGGGACTGAGCAACTCTCATGGGAAAATCACGCACACACAACCGCCCCTTGACTCCCACCACGTGACCCAACTCCCACGGATTTTCCACCCTCCAATCTCCTACGTACCCTTCCCCTCTTTGCCTCTCTCGCGTAATCTGGAAGCTTGTACGATTTATATCCTGTCCACATATACCTTTATTATAACAACTACCACAAAAGCTACCAACATAGCCCCACGAAATGAAATAAGCTCCGAAGGCCATGATATATACGTCCAAAGCTTTGGGAGGGGGGAGGTTCGTTTCTATTGAACTCGTACGCACAACACTTTCTCGTTAAAGAAGTAATTAACACACATTTGTGTACAGTATACAACGATGTCTTTGAACATACGTGTTATTCATATGGAATTCAGCGCCAGCTAGTATTTTCCGACTAGGGGAACCTGGAATGAATTGCCGGCGGAAAAAAAAAAATAGAAATGTATTCTCTTCTGACAGCAGCGGATATGAATTCCCTCAAAACATATCGTTACGAGCAAATATTAACATTGATATGAAGAGACGACCCACATGCTATCATGAGTTACTCACATGGGTACTGGTATTGCCAGAAACAGTGTTGGAATACTACGTTTCTGGGAATCGATCGTAGGGCACCTGAGCTAAAGGGAACAAACGCCTACAAGCTCGTATCTGGGGGTAGAGAAAGAGGAAAGATCACAATGGTGTATTAGGATATGTTGTTGTTTAGTCAACTATCCGAAGACAGGTCTGAACCTCACAAGTGATATCAATAAGGCACCACTTATGAGACACCTATTTATTTATTTTTTTATTTATTTAAATTTAAATATACAGAATAAAGAATATAAGTACAAACAAACAAGAGAAATAGAAATAAAATAATACAAACAATATAAAACAGGACATACTGTACAGTAGAATTAACAAAATTTGAGACCGAATGAGCAGCTATCGTGTTCGGTCGCAGTTCAGATATAATATTAATAGGCCTATAAGAGAATATAAAAAAAATAAAATAGGGAATAGGATTAAAATTGCAGTTACAGAAATTATATAATATAATATTAATATAAGAGAAATATAGAAAATAAAAAATAATAATAATAATAAAAATAAATAAGTAAAATAAAATAGGAACTAAAATTTAAATTACAGCGGCAATGGAATCTATACTAATAATAAATCTATACCCGAAATTTTTCTGGTAATTTTCGATTTTCCAAAAATAATTTGTCCTAACATATATAATTAACCACCCTGAAACCGAAAATAGCTTTTTCGAAATTTTTCTTTGTATGTCTGTCTGTCTGTCTGTATATTACCTTTTCACGCGATAATGGCTGAACGGTTTCGATGAAAATTGGAATATAAATTAAGTTCGTTCTAACTTATATTTTAGGCTATATGTCATTCAAAATGCATTATTTAAAAGGGGGGTTATAAGGGGGCCTCAATTAAATAAATCGAAATATCTCGCTTATTATTGATTTTTGTGAAATTTGTTGCAAAACAAACGTTTCTTTAAAAATAATTTGAGATAAGTTTTATGCCTTCAAAAAGTTTGATAGGACTGATAGTTAATGAGATAAATGAGTTTTAAAATTCAAATAACTGCCATCTAAGGCCGTATAATCAAATAAAAAACAAATGATGTCGTATATAAGGGGCCTTGGACAGCAACAATCGAAAGCTATGAAAGATAGCCTACAGAGAATGTTTCTGTGTTTGTATGAAGTAATATCGGAAGCTAAATTAACAGATTTGTATAATTAATTATTATTTCACCATTGGAAAGTCTAGTTTCTCTAGATGGACATAATGCTATTATGTTATTACAGTAACTTCTGATATAATATAATATAATATAATATAACATAATATAATATAATATAATATAATATAATATAAGTTATTTGAAGGGTTCAGAACCATAGTGGGCCAAACGCCATTTACTGAATACGTAGAAAACAAGGGTTAAAATTAAGTTATTACCATAATTCAATGGAAACCTATAACTAGTAAAATAAATTATACACATTAAGTCTAAATGATGTCAATGTTCATTAAACTATGGTTGCATGTAATAAAAATTATAAACATGTTAAAGGAATTGTCATTGCACCAATGAGTGGTCTCTGGACCAAAATGTCGCATTTTAATTATTTGGATGCAATTTAAATTAAGTAACATATTAAACGATTTATCCTTCTATCAAACACGAGTGTTCCCTGGATCAAATGTCCTATTTTAATTATGTAATTACTTTATATTTATTTCTAACGGGTGCAGCGGAGCGCACGGGTACGGCTAGTTTTATAATATAATATTAACACTAGAGAAGAATAATATCGCACGTGAAAAGTAGGAATATATATTTTTCAAAATTATAGAATACAAAATATATAGGCCTAATATAGGTTGATTAATTCATACACACAGGCTATAAATGTATTTAATCAAATTGAAGATATTAACATGTTTCTAATTTTCTTGTTATATGTTAGTGGGTTACATATTAGAAGTTCTGGGTGTAATTTAGTTAAAGCATTGTACAACCGATAGCCTAAATTAATTAATGCTTTAGACCAGCAGGTGTGAGACATTTAGGTTCTACTAATGTTAAATTAATATTTCGTCTTATGTCATAATTATGTGTCTGTAATACAAACTTATTACGATTTTTATGATAAAATTTTAACAGCGTATACTTATAAATTTATAAATTTCTTCAATATTAAATACATTTAGGAGTATCATTTCTTAGGGTTAACCTACATCTATTTAACCTGACATAGCTACCAATGTCCAAAATCTAGCGGTTGGAGAGAAATTAAAGGGGAGAAATACTGAAATGTCTTACGATTGCGTGTGCTATACTTTACGTGTTACGCCAGATATTTACACACAGCAACATCTGAGCACCGCAACGCCAGCACAACACACACAACTGAATAATTCGTATACTACCATAGTGAATATGCAAACAAGATTTTTGTTTATGGATTTTGTGTTGGCAATACATTGGCTAAAGATGATTATTTTTTTAGTTATACAGATTATATCTGTTGTGGTAACAATATTATAGAGGAGAAAAAACGCTCCGGCACCGGAGATCAAACCCGGGTCCTTCGTTCTACGTACCAAGCGCTCTCACCATTGAGCTACGCCGAAGTCCAATCCACAGCACCGGAACGAACTCCCCTCCTCCAGTCACTCAACTAAGTGCGCTCCTTGTATAATGGCAGTTGACTTAATAAAATGTCAACATACATGCTCAACTTGGAGTCATGCCACAAAGGGAAGAACAATGCCCATCTCAAACGTCTGGATTTAATGTTCCTAATTATATCAGGTGAAAAATACAATGCGTGCAGTTCTGCGTTGTGTAACTTTCTCCATTCTCCTGTAACTTCAGCCCTCTTAGCCCCAAAAATTTTTCTAAGAACCTTATTCTCAAACACCTTTAATCTCTGTTCCTCTCTCAAAGTGAGAGTCCAAGTCTCACAACCACACAGAACAATCAATAATAAAACTATTTTATAAATTGTAACTTTCAGATTTTTTGACAGCAGACTAGATGACAAAAATTTTCAACCGAATAATAACAGGAATTTCCAATATTTATTCTGCGTTTAATTTCCTCCCGAGTGTCATTTATATTTGTTACTGTTGCTCCAAGATAGTTTAATTTTTCCACCTCTTCGAAGGATACATCTCCAATTTTTATGTTTACATTTCTTACAATATTCTGGTCAAGAGACATAATCATATACTTTGTCTTTTCGGGATTTACTTCCAAACCTATCGCTTTACTTGGTTCAAGTTTATCCTAAATTATTTTACATTCCTTCTGAGACACCCCTGTATATTGAGGATATATTTATATATAAAGAGGTGGAAATGCGGATTTCGTGTCGTGATGGAATGATTATATTGGCTAAATAGTTCTAAAAAATATCAATAGCTCAATGATTAAAAAAAGTCTCATAGGATTATATCATAATCGAGCAATATTCACACTTTTAATAAACTGACAGTCCACTAGGCTACGGCAGGGATTCTACAGTCCCAAATTATCTTACTCTATCTCATAGCAAAGTGGTCAATAAATTTATGAACAGCCTGTAAAACCTCATTTATATTTCCACTGGGAGCAGGAGTCGCGGCGTAATGAAAACTGACGGCTTCTTCAAGATATTTGAAGCCCCCAGAAGGACGTCATTCTTCATCAGGCAGACTGTCTGATTCACACCCAGGGCCCAACAGAGAGCAGAAGCAGTGAAGATATAGCCCCAACATTTCCATTCGCTTGACGTCTTGACGATTGTGGGAACATTCTCTCAAGGCAGCTGTTTAAATTGATTATGCAGTGCGTCTTCGGTGTCCGAAACGTACATCACAGTTCACCCTCAGGTTGGAATAATTGTTAATCCTTTCCTCCGGGTAGGCTTTTATATTTAAAACTAGCCGTACCCATGCGCTCCGCTGAACCCGTTAGAAATAAATATAAAGTAATTACATAATTAAAATAGGACATTTGATCCAGGGAACATTCGTGTTTGATAGAAGGATAAATCTTTTAATATGTTACTTAATTTAAATTGTGTTTAAAATATTAAAATGCGATCATTTTGATCCAGAGACCACTCATTTGGTGCAATGACAATTCCTTTAGCATGTTTCTTAATTGTTATTACCAATTATTTTTGGAAAAGCGAAAATTAACAGAGAAATTTTGGCTACAGATTTATTATTATTTTATATTATATTATATTATATTATATTATATTATATTACATTATATTATGTAAAAAGTGTGTTGATAACGGATGTACTCGAATTAGAAAGTTTTTAATTTGTTGTGGGAGCTCTTGAATCTCAGGAGGAACAGCTTTTACAACAGCGCAACATAATCTGCTTGGCTCATTACCCAATTTTTTTGCATTGCATTTATTGCATATATATTTTATGTATTTTAACACGAGTCAATTGAGCATAGTTAAAATTTGAATTATAAAATAATGGATTTCTAAGCTAACGTACTATTACTGCATACTAAATCAATACACTCTCGTTGTTCGTTAATTCTCTGAGATTAAAATGAGTGTACGTAAATATTATTTTAAGAAGTACAGAAAACGAATGTACAAAATAGCCTATCAAATTTTCTGTGCATAAGAAGCTATTTTAATCTTACCTGTCCTCGATTTACTCAGACGTTGCTGTAATAACATTATAGCATTATGTCCAGCCAGAGAAACTACACTTTCCAATGAAGAAATAATAATTAATTATACAAATCGGTTAATTTAGCTTCCGATATTACTTCATACAAACATAGAAACATTGTTTGTACGCTATGTTTCATAGTTTTCGATTGTTGTGGCCAAGGCCCTTTATAGACGAAAGTCATTTGTTTTTCATTTCAATACACCGCCTTAGATGGCAGTTATTTTAATTTTAAAACTCATTTATCTTATTAAATATCAGTCGTATCAAAATTTTTCAAAGAGTAACACTTATCAGAAATTATTTTTAAAGAAACTGTTGTTATGTAACATTTTTCAAAAAATCAATAATAAGCGAGATATTTCGATTTATTTAATTCAGGCCCCCTTATAACCCGCCTTTTAAATAACGTATTTTGAATGCCATATAGCCTAAAATCTAAGTTACAACGCACTTAATTTATGTTCCAACTAGTGGCTTGTGCAGCAAATGCTGCTGCAAACTAAGTTCGTTAGACGTTCAAATAAACATTTTTCAGATTTATTATCAATTAAGAATACTTGTCTTTTTGATAGTTATTTGCTTCCATAATAATGAAACATACTCACTCTGAATGGCTTTTTTTTAGGCCAAATACATTTTCTTGAACCTATCCAACTTCAGTTTTTGAGTTTCAACGCGAAAACGCAAGTATCAATGTCAGGACGATAGCAGTAGCTATTTCAGATCATTGTGGATTGTAGGCAAAAGTTAAAAAATGTCAGGTTTGCTAAGCTTTCGAACAATAGTATTTTCGTATAGCTGCTGCATGTAGAACTTGAAATGTAGAGCGTAAAATCATTTTATCCTACTAAGAGATTTTGCTGAAATGATCTGGAGACTACAAAATTTTCTAGGCCTCTTATTTTATCAGAAAGTAATACCTTTTATCTTTCCTTAGGAACTGTAATTTTTGCGCTCTGTCGAGCTAATACTGAAGACAATGACACATATCAATATCTACACTACACCGCCATTAAGTATACGAAAAAGACCCAACCCCACTGGGCTAATAAGTATAAAAATATTTTATTTTTAATAACAATATTATTATCTTACTTAAGTTTTGTAGTTATATATAGCAGCCACTCAGTAAATTATAAAAATGATCATCTAAATTAAGATAATCTCTACATTTACTTACATAACCTCAAAACGTTTCACTTCCATGTCATCAATATAGCATCAGTATTATGTACAATTAATGAAAAATAGATGCATCATGATATTAACTATAATATCTAATTTCTAATGATGATAATGTCATCAAACCACCTCAAGTTTCGTAGATTTGAATATCCAATACACAGCTGTACTCAGAAAATTATTATACACTGCAGAATCAGTTTTAATAACAAATTGAATTGAGCTCTAAATATGTCGGCAATCCTGCAGGTCATGGCCTTCGTGTAATAGCCTATTGTTTATTGTAGTGTGTTTTTTGTTCTGAAATTCAATCAAGTCGGCCGTGATTCGATAAAATTAGTTTTCAAAACCGACAACAGATGGATTTTGGAAAATAGGAAAATTATGTAGGAAAATTGACATTTCACTGAAAACTACTACTTTTCCGAAAAACTTTGGATGCCAAACATGAAAATGCGGGGTCACTCATTAAAATCCGTTCAGCCGTTTTCCCGTAATTTCCATTACCAGTTCAAATTATATATATATAGATTTTCATCAAAATCCGTTCAGCCATTATCGCGTGAAAAGGTTACAAACATCCAGACAGACAGAGAGACATGCAAACAAAATTTCAAAACAGGGATTTTCGGTTTCAGGATGGTTAATTATACATGTTAAAACCAATTTTTTTGGAAAATCGAAAATTACCAGAAAAATTTTGGCTACAGATTTATTATTAGTATAGATTAGGTAGTTCAGTTTCCTTTACTACAATTTTTTACCTTTCAAAACGAGGTCATCAATATTGAGGTGAGTAAAAATTCAGTCTAGCCTATGTAAAATTACATAGAACTATTTGTGTTAATATGTTCATCTATTATTTAATAACACACTACGAAATGAGGAATGCAGTCTATAAAGAAGTTCTACCAGAAGTTCGAGGACACTTCTTCGAAAGAGATGTTGCACTCCTGTCTTATATTTATGTGAAATCCCCTGATGTTTATAAAGGGACCAAATGTATATGAAAACATGAGATTTTCTTACTGTTAACTCAATCTCTCTATCTTTCAAACTGCGGGTTATATAACAATATTTTTTCTGCTATGAAAACTTATTGAAAAATTACATTTTTGTAGGAGAAAAATTGATTACTCTAGAACATACCTGCACAAAGAGAGCTCAACGAGCGCGCGCGCTCCTTCGGAGCGGGAGAGTGGTGTTTACCGTTCGCCGAAACGGAGAGAAAGATACGTCAAAATGACATAGACTAGCTATAGGTAGAGGAGAGTGAAACGACCACTCAGCTATCTAGTGCAGTGCAGTGTGTAGGCCTATTCTCAGTAACTGTTTCACGTTGCTTACCTGCTGCTACAGTACAGTATGGAGGAATCTAAAAGACGGAACATAACATTTAACGTTTTACAGCTCGAACTTATTGATCTTCAATGTGACCTAAGGGCTAAAGATCGTTTGAATAATACTACTAGCCTGGGTGAGTTTTACAAGACTAAACATTAGCAATAATATCCACGACTACACAGGCTGGCTGTGAAAATGATTGCTATGTTTGGCTCAACATTTATATTTGTGAGCAACTGTTTTCTGTAATCAACTTTAATAAAGGCAGACATCGAACATCTGTAACTGATGTTTCATTACGATCAGTAGGCTACTGTTCCTTTCAGCTACCAACAGCATAAAACCTCGTTTTTATGTACTGATAAATAAAAATATAACAAAATGATATTGTACATTTAAGTAGGTTTAAAATTTCTATTGTTTCTGTAAAATAAATATTTCTTTATTAATTAATAAATCCAAGATAGTTTTGCAAATACTGAACGGGAATTCATTTCATAAACACTCGTACTAGTACTTCCCTTTTGTGTATATTTTGTACGAGATCACCCCTTCTTCCAGTCCACCCGTAGGGCGCAGCTAATACAGTATCTGCATTCCACTCATGAGCTGTGAGCCGGCTCGGAGAGAGCAAACCTTGTGCAGGCCTGCTCTAGAATGAATGTACTTAGATCAATGAATTTTACGATAGACTCAGAAATATCTGAAAGATTTCTTATGCAAATATTACTTTTTGTTTATATAAATTCTGACACCTCGTTCAGGCATTAAAATCAAAATGTTGCTTTAGGAAAAATTTCAATTTTATAAAATTCTCTTTAGTTTGAAATTCGAAGAAAATTGACCCGGGATCGCCAGTGCCAGTAACTAGCGCCCGGATGTTTAGGCATTTATAACACTTAAAATAGACAGACAAAAAAGGCAACAAAACGTAAAAAAGGCACAATAATCTTTGAAAAAAGCATTGTAAATTTTAAAAAGGCGTAATATATTTTAGCAACAAATTTAAATTATATCAACACAACTCACATATTTACTTCGTAGGTGGCACATGTTGACTTATAAAATACTTTTTTTCGTCTTTAGCTGTGTTTTCGCAAACCTTACATAACAAAACTTACTGTTCCGTCGATTGAAAACACATGGGCACCAAATTCACTAACGTATGTTTGAAGTTTACTTTTTAATGGTTTACTCAATTTAGGCATTCTAGCTAACCGATCTTACTATTCCTCAGTCAAATTTCTTTCTCCTACAGTAAAAACACGTGTAGCACAAAATTGTAATAGTAAAATTTGAAAATATGAAAGCAAGAAGTTGGAAATGCTACGTGACAACTTCTATGAGAACGAGCATAATATTTAAAATTATAAAGCTGGTTGTTGGTGTCGTGAAGACATGACAATATTATATTTGTAACTATGGATTGTCAATCATTATTCATAATATTACACCAATAGTATTAAAGCACGATTATTAGCAGATTAAGCACCGAAATAAATTACTTTTATTTACTATTGTTAGTAAAGTTTGTAATTATTTTAAATATTTAAGCTTCATACATATTAATATTACAATTAATTAGAAAATTGCAAATAAACAAGATATATTTCTTTAAAATTACGAAAAAGGCATTTATTAGTAAGAAACACCTTAAAAAAGCAAAATAGGCAAAATAAAAATTCACCCTATCACCTTGATTTACTCCAAATCACATTTATATCTATGCAAATAATGATTTACTTCCATCTAGTAAAAAAAGCATTTTGCCAAACAACCGGGCTCTAGTTATAACATTGGGAGTTGTTAACAATGGTCGATCAGCTTATTCCCTCCAGTTTAGTAAATATTTTTGGAGTTTCCTACAAATGTGGAAAGGTTAGATTTAAGTCTTGCATAAAAGTGAAAATGAATCGAAATATAGAAATGTGGACGTGAAGTGGTAGATTATTGGATATTGAAGAATGACTTGAGATAATATCTAAATCTAACCCAAAATCAATTATCAAAATACATCCATTCTGGAATAATTAATTTTTTCCTACAAAAAAAAATTAAGTTTTCAGTAAATTTTCATAACAGAAAAATGTTATTTAATCCACAGTTTGATAGGGAGATTGAGTTTGCAGTAAGAAAACCTAAAACTTCACTTTTCACAGCAATTTGGTTCCTTTATAAGCAGGCTTCGAGACTTTGGACCCGATACAATAAGTTTACTGTGCATGCACTATAGGTTGTTGACTCGCTGCAGGTAGACAGAGATGTGTTGAGGTAACAACGTTGCTATTTAGAATAGAGTACGGTAGTATGGGGAAACACACACATATGTATATTCTGAAAGTAATATACATTACACAATGACAATGTCAAAAGAATGTGAAAAGTATTTATTCTTCTGTCTTTTATAAGTACTTGTGTTTAATTATTCACAGTGTTAATGGTGGAAATAAGCATGTAGCAATTTTAATTTTTTCATTTATTCTATTGGTCGTCTTTAGGAAGTGCAGTTGCAGTACCGAATTGCAATGTATTACAAGATACATTTTCAGTGTCTCAAACGTAAATCTTTTTCGGTTATCTGCCAAACACAGTCTGTACTGTAGAAAGCTGCGCTCTACGTCGCATGACTTTATAGGAGCAAAACGAAAAAACCTAACATCATTGAAATCTCTAAGAGACAGTCCTTCATTCTCGGGTGACTTTATGTCCACTAATTTGCTGTTCATGTTACACAATGTTCCATATCCGTTATTTTTACATAAAATTGATTTCCACTCCTGTTTTACACGTTCAGTAACCGGTGTACTTGGTGTCTCATTAATTCTCTGCATCATTTTCTAAATTAATTTGAGGGCTTTCGGCATCTCTTGCTCTGAATTTTCTAACCGTGTAATAGTTTCAGACACAGTTTGTATGAAAACCAAATTATTTGTCAGAACCTTCAAATGCAGAGCGTTTTCCTTTGCGTATTTGTTGGCATTCATTCTACAGTGCCCCCAACCACTGTACGCTTTACCACTATACTCAGTACGCCGTTATGCGGATTTCCCACTGAATTGCTCTATCGGGTCCGAAGTCTCGAAGCCTGTTTATAAGCATCAGGGGATTTCACATATGTATGACAGGAGTGTAACATCTTTTCCGAAGGGATGATTTTAACCATTTTTGAACTGAATTTATGGTGCACGAGGTATAGAGACACAATGGAGAAAAAAGAAACAAACAAAGCTATGCTCATCCTAATAACAGCAGGTCAAGGAACTGGCGGGTGCTGCACTCTATCGGTAAAGAACGAAACTACTTCTGAGGATACCAAAAGGAATCATAAGGCAAATATTATGAGTCAGACATTACAGAAATGTTAGTGATTTCGAATGCACTCATTCGAGCGAAAAAGGCCAAGCAAATCTCGAGCCGTCCTCATCTCTATCCTCCAGCCTCAAGATTCTAACCTGGGTAGCCATTCATCATATATGTAAGTCAGTGCTCTGCCGATAGAACTACCTCAGCTAGAAGGCTGATAATATTTATTTATTTATTTATTTATTTATTTATTTATTTATTTATTTATTTACTTTGCTAATATAGGGGAGAGTCGGATAGTATCGGACATCGGGTAATATCGGACAGTGAGTTTCTTTCATCTACCACACGATGATAGTACCTGATTGACATGGTTACGTTTCTGTGATGTCGCATAGAGAAACGTAACCATGTCATTCAGGTACTACCATATGGTGGTAGATGAAAGAAACGCACTGTCCGATACTACCCGATGTCCGATACTACCCGACTCTCCCCTAATTGTAACAAAATATAAGGGAGAGTTGGGTAATAACGAACATCGGGTAATATCGGACAGTGATGTTTCTTTCATCTACCAGCAGATGGTAGTACCTAACTGGCATGGTTACGTTTCTGTATGCGACATCTGAACACAGCTACTACCATCTTGTGGTAGATGAAAGAAACATCATTGTACTACCATCTGATGGTAGATGAAAGAAACATCACTGTCCGATATTACCCGATGTTCGATACTACCAAACTCTCCCCTAATATAAACAGAAAAACTTTAGCTCGTCCATGAAAGAGTAGAACTCGTGCTCAGGGACAAATTTCTGAATTGAAATTAAGAAATATATAATACAATTTGTCTTATGTGTACTACGCAATAAGAACATATAAATTAAAATTATAATTTTTCTATTTTTATAAAATCCATAAATAAATTTTTAAATTTAATACTAGAACTATTAGAATTGACAAGGTTATTATATTTAAATATAAATTTGTTATATATTCTTGGGCCTAAATTACTACTATGATAAAATACTATACCAGTGTTGCATTTTGATTCAAACAATCTTAAAGAATTCATACCTTTTGTTTCATAACTATGAGAATACAATTCAAAATTATTTAGATTTTTATGTATGAATTTTATTGGTACAATATAATAAATTTGTTTTATTTTAAGAACATTAAAGTCTAAAACCAATTTTTGAAATGCAAAATCAATAGGTTTATGAAGACATATTTTAATGATTTTCTTTTGTAATAAATAAAGTGGATTAAAATTGGATTTAAATAAGCTATGCCATTCTATAATTCCATACATAATTACCGATTGAAATAAAGTTAAGTAAGTTGTGCGTAATAAAGTTATTGAGAAGCAATTCGTCAATGAAACAAAATAATATATTATTTTACATAATTTAGTACAAAGGTAATTAATGTGTTGGTTCCATTTTAAGTGATTACTTGTATCTTTCAAAAATTGCGTTTTGTGGCATGAAATAATCAGATTTATTTTTATCGATAGCAGTGTCGACCATGAATAAAAACGATAGCCCTGTCATTACTACAAATAAGAATTAACAATAATATTAAGGATGAGAATACGCGTTCGTAATTCGACTGTGCAACGAATAGAGAAGAAGATTTTATACGTAAGACTAAGTTATGTGACACACATTTTTACGCGACCTGAATTGTGAAGAGAAATTCTTTAATACAGAAGATTCAAAAGCTCCATAATCGTGCATCATCCCCTGTTGTAAATTATCATCGGAATCCACCAGACCGCAGAATGAGCCAGGAAGTGGGTGTAAGGGCGATATTACGAACAACTGCAGAGAACTGAAGAGTAATAACTCAGAAGAAGAGTGCTTGCCGGATCGTTAGGAGTGCTGAAAAACTATTAAATTGAGACGTGATCGACACGTACCAATAAATCCAACTGCATGTGAAAGGATGGCGAAGGAAAAGGGGCCAGTTTCTAAATCTACGCCAAAGAGATAGAATGCGATACTGACCTACATTTCATGGAATAATAAACACTCGAGAAATTGAAAGCGAAGTAGAGGAATGAACATAATTATTGAATCGGTTATGTTTGAAACTCCGTATGTCAAGAATTGTAAAATTGTGAGGAAAAGAAAAAAACAGAATAATTTATAAAATAGGATGGAGACGTGCAAAAACGTTTGCTTCTGAAAGTTAAATATTGCGTAAATAACTCACGGAAGCATGCCATTAACGTCTATATAATATTGAATTTGCTGCTGGACAAGTTAAAATGTTCATGAGAGTTAGGGACCGGACTTTTATGTAATATCAGGGTGTGAAATATGTACATATTTATGTAAGAAAAATAAGCTGAATATGTACCAAAATATGTAAAATCATGAAAATATTTAATATCAATATCTGGCAGATACAGGATAGGTAAGACTTTCCAGTTGTGATTTCATAGAGCACCCGACTTTTTTTATCGCACACCTGACACATTACTATTTTTCCATCTGTAGTGAAAGCTTCGTCCATCGCAATCCATGATTTTATTTTTGTCGTTAGAGTTGAAGATACAGAGGCCATTTTAGTTAGTTAAAAGCAGTAGGTTTACTCACTTGCACTTTATACTGTAAGTACTAAAACTAGAGAACTGAGTGAAATGAATGACACAACAGTACTGCAAGCATTGTTTCGCTTTACTGGATTAGGAGAAAATAAGAGAAGATGTGGGAAACATGCATTTTAGCTGCTCCCTGTAACAAACAAAGTACCTATATACTATACTCAAACTATAGGAATTTACAAACTGTTGTTTGAAAACTGACATTCCTGTCTCATTCAGAAGGGTAGAATAATTCCAGCCAAGAACTATTTCCGCATAGGACTACTAAATTTAAAGTAAAAAGGTCAATAACCTGAAAAGCTATTTATTTTAATCTTTCAACATCTTTCCCGTTTGTTCTTTACTCCAGCTTCTTTTCAAAAGTCGGCTACTTTATTGCGGCTCATGTCAGACTTGACACGGGTTTTCCCCTGGAAGGATTAGAAAGAGAGTGAGTAAGGTTGCAAATTGCATGGGAACGGCTTGTTATGACGTGTGCAGAAGAATTATAGATCGAGACAAATCATGTCGTCCTCGTCCCACTTCACCGCATGAAGGCAACGCTACTTTCTGAGTGACTTTTACAATACAAGATAGGTGTATGAGAAAGGTTGCCTTTTGTCCACTCATATTTACAGTGGGGGGTATGGGATGAGTGCCTCTATTACTTCCTGGAACTAAGGACGTTTTGTTTCGTCCCGAAATATATCCTTTCTTGGGTAGGTAAAAGGCTTTGTAGATCTGTGTATTTAAAATTGTAAATTTCCGCAGCATGTTTTTTTTAGAGTAGTAAAAATGAATAAAACCCCTAAATATGTAGATTTATGTAATACCAAGCCATAATATGTAATGTGGGATAAATATGTAAAAATATGTAGTATCAAATTTTAATATATTAATGGTAATTACAAGATTCGCAAATATTTGTTATTTATATACGGTTAGGTTGAAAGGAATATAACATGTAATTACAAAAAAAATACGGTCCCTATCATGACTTATGGAGTTAGGTACAGCTTACAGCAGTAAATTTTTTGTAAATATTCAACATTTGTTTTCTCCTTTACTGTATCTTGTACAATAATGAAAATTGGTATGTGCAAAACACTATCATTCTGCTATACAAGAAAAATATTTTACTATTTAAAACAAAATTATTTTTTTTATTTTTTTTTTTTTCAAAATCCATAATGGTGGCAGTTTTCTGTGCAGTGATGAAGAGTTTCCCTCGTAACTCATAAACTTGTTAACTTTTTCATGTTCTCTCTCTTTTATTTTATTTGCTGAAACTCTTGTTTACATATCATGCTCTTTCAACTACATTTCTCAATAATATATATATATATATATATATATATATTTTTTTTTGTGTTAGAAGAAAGTACTGATATTTGACCATTTTTTAATGAATTTATTTATCAGACAATCTATGGAAGGTAGAGAAGTGATCTTGCATCATATTGTAGAATGACATGTATAAATGAACACAAAATATTTCATCACACAATGTTGGATAGTTTTTTAGTTATGTGGGAAATGCTTCATCACTGCACAGCAGCGAACTGAATTTTGAAAACAAGAATGCAAATATTTTTTTTAATTCGTAAAAATATTTTTTTCATATAGCAGAAGGATAGTGCTTCACGCATACTAATTTTCATTATTGTACAAGATACTCTAATGGAGGGAAAGAATGTTAAATATATACAAAATTTTACTACTGTAAGTTGTACCAAACCCCTTAAGGGATTTCAAAAGTAATGCACAATATTTTGTTATTATGTTAAGAAAATAATAAATTCATACTTCATTTATGAAGTGACATATGTGTTGCAATAATCTGTTTACTTACCTTGTTCAAGCACACAAAATGTCATAAATATTTAAATTATTATCTAGTTGTGCAGAGGTACACGAGAAAAAAATATTTCATGAAACTACACAGAAAATGTTTCAGGAATGGAGATCCTCAATTCATCTCTCTTCAGATATGTCCCAATCATACACACTATTCGAGAAAATTTGAATTTCGTCTTCATTAGGTAAACATCCCTGAATTTTTCTCAAATCCTCAATTTTCTTTACATTTATTGGAAGACTATGCAAGAATGGTCTATTTTTCTTGTATCATAATAATGCTGTCTTAATATTTTCACACTTACACAAATCATTCTTTTTATTTCCTTTTTCTTTTTAACGGATTTATTTATCTCAGTGTCGCCCGCTGAAAACATGTTAGCATAGTATAAACAATCAGAATAAGTCGTCGTTGTTGCTGCAATAACTCCTATGTGACATATTTATCGATTTTCAGATTTTTGCTCAATTAAATAACTTAAATAGTGATGCAGCAAATAATAAAATCTCCTATATATGTATTTATATTTCTTTATTTTTAAAATGTAAGAATTCATAGTCTCTTATGTACGGCTGCTATAGGATGAATAAACTTCCTACTGAAAGATTTTATATTTGCACACAGGAGTTATTGCAGGAATAACGACGAAATACTTACTTACTTACTTACTTACTGGCTTTTAAGGAACCCGGAGGTTCATTGCCGCCCTCACTTAAGCCCGCCATTGGTCCCAATCCTGAGCAAGATTAATCCATTCTCTATCATCATATTCCACCTCTCTGAAATCCATTTTAATATTATCTTCCCATCTACGTCTCGGCCTCCCTAAAGGACCTTTTCCCTCCGGCCTCCCAACTAACACTCTATATGCATTTCTGAATTCGTACATACGTGCTACATGCCCTGCCCATCTCAAAAGTCTGGATTTAATGTTCCTAATTATGCCAGGTGAAGAATACAATTCGTGCAGTTCTGTGTTGTGTAACTTTCTCCATTCTCTTGTAACTTCATCCCCCTTAGCCCCAAATACTTTCCTAAGCTCTTTATTCTCAAACACACTTAGCCTATGTTCCTCTCTCAAAGTGAGAGTCCAAGTTTCACAACCATAAAGAACAACCGGTAATATAACTGTTTTATAAATTGTAACCTTCAGATTTTTTGACAGAAGACTGGATGATAAAATACAACAAAATTAAATACAACTTGTTTTATTGCATGAATGACGCTTGTTATCAACAGTTGCCTATGGGGAACACACTTGACTTAAGTAGTTTCAAAATCAAGGCAAGTATATGATTTTTACTCACAAGCATTCTATACACCAGACTTGCGGTGTTTCAATATAAAATGATGTATCTAGATTGCAAATTCCATTTTTCACATAGAACGAAAATGACAAAATGAGTGACTTACGGAGTTTTAAAAATAACCGATTGAATTATGTTCGTCTTGGATATCCAATTCTATTTTAATGTATCTTCGTGTTATAGTACTGTATGTAGTTTGGAAGAAAAATACTGATATTTTAAATATAGGCCTATTATTCATTAATATAGAGGGTGTAACTAAACATGTGAGAAACCTTTGTGGATTTGATAGAGGACATAAAAACAAGTAAAAAAGTCCATACGAACATGGACAATTTCGTTTAGTTTCTGAGCTACAGTCGCTGTTTTTGGTGTACAAATAGAAACACATGTAAAGAAGACACACGTGATTTCCTTCTATATACAATGTGTTGCTGTTTTGTTTTGCTCTATATGACTGTTATTTTCTTCTCATATTTCAGTTATTACTTGTTGAGCCGCCTAACAACAGTTGCCGTAGCAGAAGTTTATTTTTCGTAAACAAAGAATTTTTACTGTTTTGTGTTCATTATTATTGACATGAATGTAAACAAAATTTTCTACAAAGAAAATATTCGTATAATTTGTTAAACTTTATCTGTACCAAAAATGACTGCAGCCCAGAAAGTATGCGTAATTGGCCAGATGTTTATATGGAAATTTTTGCTTGTTTTAATGTCCTCTATTATTTCACCAGGGGTTTCCCACATATTTAGTTACACTATTTTAACAATCTTCTTACTCTTTACGGTATTCCTTTTTTCTTTTGTAAAATATACATTTCAAACATATATTTGTTACAAATAAATAAGTTATTTCTTTAGTGCATGGAATTTAAATATCGTCCAATAGACACGCATACGAAGTGTCTCTTCTCCTTTATATTCTGTCGAAAAATGAAATTTTATTCCAAGCTGTGGGCATACACCAGGCTAATGACGCATAATATATAATTAATTAATAGACTTAATTGTCAATTTGAAAATGGTATAAATTCTAGACAGTTTTCTGAGAAGTTACCTTGGTACTCGGTAGTTAGCGTAGTCTATTTGAGCATATTCAGTATTTATTGGATTTATTCAAGATAGGAAAATTCAACTAATTGAATTGTCCATTTCTAAGGAAGAGAAATAATTATCTATATATAATTTGAACTGGTAATGGAAATTACGAGAAAACGGCTGAACGGATTTTAACGAGTGACACCTCATTTTCATGCCTGGCATCCAAATTATTTCGGAAAAAAAGTAGTTTTCAGTGAAATGTCAATTTTCCTACATAATTTTCCTATTTTCCAAAATCCATCTGTTGTCAGTTTTGAGAAATAATTTTATTGAATCACGGCCGACTTGATTGAATTTTAGAACAAAACAAACACTACAATAAACAATAGGCTATTACACGAAGGCCATGACCTGCAGGATTGCCGACACATTTAGAGCTCAATTCAATTTGTTATTAAAAACTGCAGTGTATAATTTTCTGAGTGCAGCTGTGTATTGGATATTCAAATCTACGAAACCTGAGGTGGTTTGATGACATTATTACCATTAGAAATTAAATATTATTATAATTAATATCATGATGCGTCTATTTTTCATTAATTGTACATAATATTGATGCTATATAGATGACTTGAAAGTGAAACGTTTTGAGGTTATGTAAGTAAATGTAGAGAATATCTTAATTTACATCTTCATTTCTATAATTTACTGAGTGGCTGCTATATATAACTACAAAACTTAAGTAAGATAATAATATTGTTACTAAAAATAAAATATTTTTATACTTATTAACCCAGTGGGGTTGGGTCTTTTTCATATACTTAATGGCGGTGTAGTGTAGATATTGATATGTCTTCTGTATTGGCTCGAGAGAGCGCAAAAATTACAGTTCCTAGTGAAAGATAAAAAGGTATTACTTACTGATAAAATAAGAGGCCTAGAAAATTTTGTAGTCTCCAGATCATTTCAGCAAGATCTCTTAGTAGGATAAAATGATTTTACGCTCTACATTTCAATTTCTACATGCAGCAGCAATACAAAAATGCTATTGTTCGAAATCTTAGCAAACCTGACATTTTTTTTAACTTTTGCCTACAATCCACAATGACCAGAAATAGCTACTGCTATCGTCCTGACATTGATACTTGCGTTTTCGCGTTGAAACTCAAAAATCAAAGTTGGATAGGGTCAAGAAAAAGTATTTGGCCTAAAAAAATCCATTCAGAGGGAGTATGTTTCATTATTATGGAAGCAAATAACTATCAAAAAGACAAGTATTCTTCATTGAAAATAAATCTGAAAAATTTTTATTTGAACGTCTAACGAACTTAGTTTGCAGCAGCATTTGCTGCACAAGCCACTAGTTAATGATGTAATAATGTCCATTAGTGCAGCAATGAAATTATTAGATTGTTGGAAGAGATGAATAACCTTACAACTAAAGTCCATCGGTTGAATGACATTTGGTTCTAACAATTTTGCAAGTAAATTACAACACCAATCTCTATAGGTTGTAGACTGTTCAGGAATATTACCAGAGGCCTACTCTGACTATCCAATTATGTACTACCTTCTAACGCACGGCGTAAATAGTTCAACATATTCGTCCATAGAGGGCAGAATCGGGCCTGTGAGCACGTATTGAACAAGGAAATCTATAAAGCGAGAGAGAAAGTACGATAGAGCGAGACGGAAGACGCAGAAGGGAAATGAATTTCTACCGCTTATTCTTTCTCAAAGTCTAGATTACGTGGCTTAAAGCCATCCACGCTTTATCTAAATCCTCTATTTTACTGTTTCAATTTGAGATGAAATAAAACATAATAAAGAGAAATCTAATTTTCTTTTGTGAGCAAATTAAAAATAACATTCGTGATAAGCTTTACGTTCAGACTAAACTAACACCATTATACAGCGGTTATCACTGTTTCGAAATTCCAGAGCTGTGAAAATTTTTATGAAAATGCACCCTCCAGGGAGCCTAGATTAATATGATTCCCAGCTTTATGGATAAAATTAATTTTATTAAAGAAATTCCACGAATTTTCTAGTTTAATTGAACTGTCAATCAACGGTTTGTTTAGTAATTTAAAGCAATGTTTTTTTTATCAAAATGAGTGTAAAATCAATATACAGTTCTCCTATTTTGGGACCACATTTTTTAAGGTTAAAGTATTACGTCGCTTAGTGAAATATTTCAAGTGTGAACAATTTACACAGGCAAATAGAGCCATAACACGTCCTACAATATATTAACATCTTCCCTTACTATATATTTTACCAGAAGTGTCACATTTTTTCTTTTCGTAAAGAGGTCATTTAATATTGCAGAATCACTGTACATCACTAATTTTCTTACATAACCTAAAAATCACTATGAAATAGACATACATTCATACCTGAATTATTATCCCGAGTTATCTCGTGCACCTTGATTCCAGCTCTGGTAGTTGTCCCACTTTGATTTTCTACTGAACTATTTACCAACTTATGTTTTTTCTATGAATTAATTTATGAGGCATAATACCAGTGCTGTTATCAAGGCGTTAAATGTTGCTTGTTGTGTGATAGACTCGAAAGCAGGGTATTACGCACAGTGGCACATTGCATTCCGGACAGTAGCATCTGCTCTCCTATATGAGAGCGTTTTGGAAAGAATGGTGTAGCAGTCATTGAATATTTGCACCAGTACATCTGTTCTTCAGGTTTGTGAATAATGTTCTGCAGTATCACTATGCCCAAAAGTACACGCATTTCAGAGTCTGTAGTAGGCCGCCACGAATTATTTTCAGCATTCTGTGAACACTTATTAGCATGCCGAATCGTCTCCTCGAATATAATGTTGATGAGGTCTTTATTAAAGAATAATTTAAAAAATACGGAATTATCGTTATCAGAATCAATGTTAAAATTTCAGGGAATGGGGACCTCGGAGGTGTAGAAGAAATGATGCCAGATGTCTTCTATCCAAACCACTATCGAAAAGACGCGACATCAACTGATCTGAATTTGTTTGTTGGTCTACAACTTCGTCTTCTGATACCGATGTTTCATTTCCTAATCTTCTACAGAAATATATTCCTGATCAAAAGTTTCGGAATCACTAACTTGATCCACAAAACAGCACAAGAAACACTAAACACAAACAGAAACCGCCAAAACTAACTAGCATCTACTCACTACTGTGTGTGAATGCTATATGAGCATAGAATTCCACTCGCAAGGATGAAGTACAAAAAACACCACCAGATATAGCAATATCACTAACTTCTGTGGCCATCTAGTGAGGAAAAGGTTAATGAAAGAATCTAAACGTATATATTCGGGATATAATCCTTAGCAGCGAAAATGGGACTCAAACGAGTTAACTCGGGTTCATAAATTTTGACACAAGTTAGCAACCCGAGTTAACTCGGGTTAATCAGGGAAGTGGTTAACGGATCATTTTCCTTTCTTTCTTATTGTGTTTAACCTCCGCTTTTATCCAACTTGCATACTACTATCGGTAGGGGGAAGATTGAATTGATAGTACGCTACAAATTTCACAAGTGCGGGTCATTCCGGTCCGCAACGCTAACGCCGAGACATCATAGGACAATGACAAGAAAACGGCAAAATAAGCGGTCCTGTAGACGGATGACAATTTTCTTGCACTGTGGGGTCCCGGAATCGAATCTAGGAATGCTGATTTCAAAGCCCATACGCTATCTTTACAGTCACAACGGTAGACGTTATGAGTGAGACTACAGAAAAATAACAGCATAATCTCGTCAGGCTGTTTTAAACGTGCCTATTAATTCATTATTTAATAAAATCGTTTTATAAGACGAATGATTTGTAGTGTGAAAAAAAATATGTACACTGTACCCGTAAAGTCAAGATGCAGTTGCGAACGGTCACACAAAAGCAACGAACAAGATACAAACGTGAAGCTTTCACCAAATGAAAAAAAAAATATCTCCAAGTTTACATACCACTTTGTTAACTTCATTACATTTCAGTATAAACAGAATTAAATATTCAGAGATTATATTGTTACGACTTATATAAGTCGCCGAATGGTAAATATAAAAATGCTAGTATCTAATTTTCGTAAGTAAGATATCCTTTTGAGAAGATTAACTCCATATGTAGACGAAATTATTGGGAATCATCAGTGTGGTTTTAGGCTTAATAGATCGACTATTGATCAGATTTTTTTGTATTTGACAGATAATGGAGAAAAAAAGGGAGTATAAAGGTACAGTACATCAGTTATTCATAGATTTCAAAAAGGCTTACGACTCGGTTAAGAGAGAAGTTTTATATAATATTCTTATTGAATTTGGTATTCCCAAGAAACAAGTTCGATTAATTAAAATGTGTCTTAGTGAAACTTACAGCAGAGTCTGTATAGGCCAGTTTCTATCTGATGCTTTTCCAATTCACTGCGGGCTAAAGCAGGGAGATGCACTATCACCTTTACTTTTTAACTTCGCTCTAGAATATGCCATTAGGAAAGTTCAGGATAACACAGAGGGTTTAGAATTGAACGGGTAACATCAGCTTCTTGTCTATGCGGATGACGTGAATATGTTAGGAGAAAATCCACAAACGATTAGGGGAAACGCGGAAATTCTACTTGACGCAAGTAAAGCGATTGGGTTGGAAGTAAATCCCAAAAAGACTGAATATATGATTATGTCTCGTGACCAGAATATAGTACGAAATGGAAATATAAAAATTGGAGATTTATCCTTCGAAGAGGTGGAAAAATTCAAATATCTTGGAGCAACAGTAACAAAAGTAAATGACACTCAGGAGGAAATTAAACACAGAATAAATATGGGAAATGCGTGTTATTATTCGGTTGAGAAGCTTTTGTCATCTAGTCTTCTGTCAAAAAACCTGAAAGTTAGAATTTATAAAACAGTTATATTACCGGTAGTTCTGCATGGTTGTGAAACTTGGACTCTCACTTTGAGAGAGGAACAGAGATTAAGGGTGTTTGAGAATAAGGTGCTTAGGAAAATATTTGGGGCTAAAAGGGATGCATTTACAGGAGAATGGAGAAAGTTACACAACACAGAGCTGCACGCATTGTATACTTCGCCTGACATAATTAGGACCATAAAATCCAGACGTTTGAGATGGGCATGACATGTAGCACGTATGGGCGAATCCAGAAATGCATATAGAGTGTTAGTTGGGAGGCCGAAGGGCAAAAGACCTTTGGGGAGGCCGAGACGTAGAATTTTTTTTATTTGGTTATTTTACGACGCTGTATCAACATCTAGGTTATTTAGCGTCTGAATGATATGAAGGTGATAATGCCGGTGAAATGAGTCCGGGGTCCAGCACCGAAAGTTACCTGAAAGATAATGTTAAAGTGGATTTGAGGGAGGTAGGATATGATGGTAGAGACTGGATTAATCTTGCTCAGGATAGGGAGCAATGGCGGGCTTATGTGAGGGCGGCAATGAACCTCCGGGTTCCTTAAAAGCCAGTAAGTAAGTAAGTAAGTAAGTAAGTAAGTAAGTAAGTAAGTAAGTAAGTAAGTAAGTAAGTAAGTAAGTAAGTAAGTAAGTAAGTAAGCCATATCGTTATCTGGCGATTGAAAGCTGACTTTATTTATTTATGGTATTGACAAAAAAGAATCGCGGATATAACGTTTCTCTATCAAAAGGAATTTTCCTATAATCGTCTTAAAATAATTATGTTTTATAAAATTCGTCCAATGAAAGAAATACATTACAGTACATCTTCGTAGCACTTTGAACATGTGTGTTGACTTTAAAAGTAGATATTCGTAAGAGGATATTAAAGTCAATACCGCTAACACTAATCTCAATGGATATATCATGACGAAGATAATGGTCACACCATTTCCGGTCAGAATTTAACAACAGGTGGCGGTTCACACGCGGCCTTAGTCCTGTGCGAAGACCCCAGGTGTATATTGGATTCCCGTTATCGAATTTCTGTCTAACATCATCCGTCAATTGTCTCAGAACAAGAGATGACCGTGAGATCATTTGATTATTCAGCATACCTGCTGGGGCGAACTAGTGTCGCTAGAATTGAGGGAAACGGTATGATGTATAAGAAGGGAGTATGTGTATAACTCTGTGTCATATTCAGACACTAATAAATCATGCGTCCCAAGAATTTATCACGCTTACATTTAAGGCAGAAAGATATGAGATTTTTTCGTACACGATAATGAATTGAATTTTTCTCTTTAATAATCAAATTATTCTTCCCACTTACTTATTTACAAAAGAACTTTTAAGGAACCCGGAGGTTCATTGCCGTCCTCACATAAGCCCGTCATTGGTCCTGTCCTGAGCAAGTTTAGTCCAGTCTCTATCATCATATCCCACCTCCCTCAAATACATTTTATAGACCTATTATCTTCCCATCTACGTCTCGGTATCTCCAAAAGTTTTCCGGCCTCCCAACTAACACTCTATATTACTTTCTGGATTAGCCCTTACGTGCTACATTCCCTGCCCATTTCAAACGTCTGGCTTTAATATTGCTAATTATGTCAGGTGAAGAATACAATGCGTGCAGTTCTACGTTGTGTAAATTTCTCAATTCTCCTGTAACTTCATCCCTCTTAGTCCCAAATATTTTCCTAAGCACCTTATTCTCAAACACCCTTAACCTATGTTCCTCTCTCAAAGTGAGAGTACAAATCTCACAACCATACAGAACAACCGGTAATATAACTGTTTTATAAATTCTAACTTCATCCGAGGCTTATTGTTTTAAAGAAAATGAAGAACACTAAAGCCCCAGGAGAGGATTTACTGAATACTGAACTGTTTAAATGTGCAAGCCAGACATTTATAGATAACTCCTTCACTTTCTAAATAAGATATGGACAGGAGATGATATACCAGCAAGTTGGACAAAATCAATCGTAGTTCCTATATTGAAAAGAGGAGACATAAAATCATATGACAACTACAGAGGGATCAGTGTATTAAATACAGGATATAAAATCTTTACCAGAATAATCAAGAACAAATTGTATAAACATTATGAAACACTTTTTGGAGAAGAACAAAATGGCCCTGTGCCTAGCAAAATATGTTTAGATTCAAAAATATTAGAAAAGATAAATTATTTTACATATCTCGGATACACATCATCTTTTTTCGATGAAGTAGACATTTCACAGAAAATTTCTAAATACACCAAAACAATGGGAATAATTAACACCATTATGAAATCTTCCCTAGTACAAAGGCATACGCGAATTCACCTTTACAAGACCTTGGCGAGACCTGTACTTTGTTACGGCAGTGAGGCATGGACATTGAGGAAGAAAGACGAAAGCAGAATAACGGCTAATGAAATGAAATTTATGAGATATACAGCGGGATATACGAAATGGGATCACAAACGCAATGAAGATGTAATGGAAGAATTACAACTAGAACCTGTAATTAATCACGTAAAACATTATCAGAACAACTGGATAAATCATCTGCAACGCATGCATAGAGATAGAATCCCAACAGTCATGCACCACTATCGTCCAAATGGGAAGAGATCTCTCGGTCGTCCAAAGAAGCGCTGGATTGAAAATTCAACTGTGAGATCGTAACAGGCCATTTGGCCTAATACTTGAAGGGAAGAAGAAGAAGAAGAAGATGATGATGATGATGATGATAAATTCTAACTTTCAGGTTTTTTCAGAGCAGACTTGACAGCTTCTAAACCGAATAATAACAGACATTTACCATATTTATTCTGCGTTTAATTTCCTCCCGAGTGTAATTTATAATTGTTACCGTTGCTCCAAGATATATGAACTTTTCCACCTTTTCAAAGGATACACTTCCAATTTTTTTATTTCCATTTCGCGCTATGTTTTGGTCACGAAACATATGTTTAAAATATCGACTAGTAGAGGTAGAGGGGAAGAGAAAGCCTGATGGCCTTATCTCTACCAGCTTAAATAAATAAATAAATAATAATAATAATTAATAATACTAATAATAATAATAATAATAATAATAATAATAATAATAATAATAATAATAATAATAGTAGGCTATATGCAAAGTTCAAACTTGAGAAAGGAAACCAAAACTTTGCAAACTTCGTATTATTTCATATGAAAAAACTAATCGCAAGATATTTGGTCAAATTCTTAAGTGATTAAAAAAAGTGTCCTGCAATGTTCGAACATGAGAGAGGCAACCAAGACATTACAAGCTTCGTCTTATGTAATAAAGGGTGCGTCAGAAAGAACGGATGCATTTCAAACTATCGATACGCAACGAGGAGAGAGATATAGTGAGTGGGACCACGACTGTTGGGTCAGCCATAGAATGCAGTTTCAGTTGAGAATATGGTGTTGGTCTGGTGTACAACGTGCTTTCATCGTAGAGACATTTTTGAAAAATGAAGAGTCTGTGATCGCCACTCAGGACTCATTTCGACATCGGACGTCACGCTAGGATTCCAACTCGGAATACAATTTTGCGGTGGGTGGCTTCATTTCGTATCACAGGTTCAACATTAAAGAAGAAATCACCTGGACGAAATTATATTGCACTGAGATTGTCCGAGGCTACGGTAAGATCTCGCGCCCTGCGACTTCTTTCTTTGGGACCATTTGAAGGCGTAAGTTTGTAAACATCGATCACATACACTGAACGAACTGAAGACAGCGATTCGTGAAGAAATCGTGGCAATTGCACCAGCTATGACTGTGAAAGTGATGGCGAACATCAGAAAACACCTCGATGCCTGTATTGAAAGCCAAGGACATCATATGGATAATGTTGTTTTCCATAAATAAACTGCATGTATTGGTGAATATGTTGATAACAATAAATTTTTGATTTGATGAATCTTTACAATTTTCTTGCCATGTGAAATCCATCCGTTCTTTCTGACGCACCCTGTATGAAAAAACTAATCGCAAGGTCTATGCTAAAACATGAAGGGGTGGGAGTGGAGGACAGTGAATATTATTATAACAAAATGGAATAAACACGACAGGCCTTCTTCTGCAGAGCGAACATCGACGAATGTCAAACTTCGTCAAACTCAACTTGAATGGAATATAGTGTCTGTAATACTACCGTCATCCGTATAGTCAAACAAATATTGTTACCGAGTAACTGTGATTTATTTGAATATTATGTGAAGAATGTAATTATAGCTATTTTCTTTCAGTAATTGGTATAGTAACAACTGTCGTGTATTTTAAAAACATAATGTGATGTACCAATATGTACGTATATTTCTGTCGAAGTTTAAACATATTTTGTAATAAAAATTACCTGTCCTTACATCTAAATAAAACTTCACAAGATTTGTTATAAAATCCTTACTCAGTTAAACGCATGAAGTGTTGGGAGAGGAGTGTAGGAGAGGCCAGCGCACTTCAAGGGCACAGGTCATACAAGGGGCAAGACCGAGCGAGCGAGAAAGATCCGCTTCTTCAAAGCAGACTTCGGTTGTTATCACGCTCGACAAACTTGAACCGAACATAGAGATTGAAATGCACGACACTAGTCGACACCACGCTCCGATCGTCTTTTATTTCCTGGAAAGGACCAATACTCAATTTGATAGGAGGCTGTGTGAACCTCCAGGCCGTTCTGGAAGTTTTGCAATTACAAAACTTCCGTAGTCAAGCAGTATTGAATCCGTAATACACATCGAATTGCTGTACTAACTAAGCTACCTGATTGTGTCTTAAACAAAGTAGTGACAAATACAGATTAATTGTGCAACATTTTAAACGCTCTACTTACTTTATAGGATGCTCATATGAATGTGGAACACACCCTACTCTTCCTCACATTGATATCCTTTTAACTCTCAGGACTTTTCGCATTTAACTTCAGACAGATAGAATGATAAAAGGAACACGGGAAACAGAAGCGATGAAAGCGATGAAAGACAGTGAAAACAAGAGAAAGTGGAGATAGGTAAGCACGAAGAGGGGAAATGCAAGTTACAAAAGATAGGACATAAATTGAAGACGCAAAAGCAAAGAAAATTAAAGAATAAACATCGGAAGAACTGAAAGCAGGAAGAAATATGAAAAAAGATAGGAGAAAAGAAAGAGATGAGATGGAATAAAGAAGAGTGAGAGATGAAACAGAGGCAAAATAGAGGAAAACGAAGGAAAGGGAGAAAGAAACAAGAGAAAAGGGAAGAAAGAAAGACTAAAAGAGAAGATTGATGAAAAAACGGAAGCAGAGGAAATAAAGGAAACGAAGAGGAATTGAGGAACAGAGAAGACAGAAAAAAGAAACTGAAACGGAAGAAGAGAACGGAAAGTGGAAGAAAATAACGGTGGAAGAAAGGAAGAAACGAAAGAAGCAAATGAAAAGAGAGCCAAAGAAGGCAAATTAAAAACTGAAAATACAACCTGAAAGCGGAGAAGAAACAAAAGACAGATGGAACATGATAGAAAGAATAAAAATAAGAAAGGAATAAGGAGAAGAAAAAGAAGTAACAAGAAAATATCTCAATAAAGGAATGAGAAAGTAAGGGAAGGTGACAAAATTAAAGTAACGGAAAATAGCCTAAGAGTATAAAAGACGAAAATTGAAAAGGCCAATTAAAAAGAAGAAGCAATAAACTAATTATGAGACAGAGGAAATGATAAATCTGAAAGAATAAAAGCCTTAACGTAAATAATGGAAAGTGACAAAGGGAATAAGAATTTTAGAAAGATGTAACAGACAAGACAAGACAGGATAGATAGATGGATAGATGGGATATATAGATATATAGACAGGCAGGCAGGCAGAGAGGCAGGCAGCAGGTAGATAGGTAGATGGGATACATGGGGTAGGTAGACAGACAGACAGACAGACAGAGGCAGACAGACAGACAGACAGAGACAGACAGACAGACAGACAGACAGACAGACAGACAGACAGACAGACAGATAGATAGATAGATAGATAGATAGATAGATAGATAGATAGATAGATAGATAGATAGATAGATAGATAGATAGATAGATAGATAGATAGACAGTCGGACGGACGGACAGACAGACCAATGTAAGGAAGAGAAAACAAAATAAAGAATGGATGAAAAATGAGAGAGAGAGAGAGAGAGAGAGAGAGAGAGAGAGAGAGAGAGAGAGAGGTTAATCGAATGGAATTGAGCTTGTAAAAGACAGAAGTCAAAAGAAGAGCTGCGATCGGTAGGAACCAATCTGAGTGAAGCTGCGAACAGTTTTCCAGATATCTAGTTCACATGGATAAGTTACTTTAATTCTTTTTCCAGATTTCGGAGAAGGTGGCCCTGAGAAAATTTGCAGGTGGCGACACCTGTTGCGTAGGTGAGCTGCAATACGTCACATTATGCGGACGTGTGCGGTGGGCGGTGGGGGGGGGGAACACACCACGTTCTCTTAATCCTGGAGGGGGGGGGTGAATGATGAAGTTGGCGATTCGAACGTTTCTCTCACGCTCAACTGGAATGCCAGTACGTACGAGTTTACTCTGTAGAATTGTTTCGACTTGTAGTGCCAACCTAAGATGGAAATATTGCCCGGGATGCAGTGGAATAAAGTATTTTTCTTAGTGCCAACATTCATAAAATATCTTGTCCTCATTTAATTGAAATGTGGTTTATTAAATGTTATGTAATAAGAGTGATAATAGTAAATGAAAATAATAATAATAATAATAATAATAATAATAATAATAATAATAATAATAATAATAGTAATATTCTTATTGAAGTTGGTATTCCCAAGAAATTAGTTCGATTAATTAAAATGTGTCTCAGTGAAACGTACAGCAGAGTTCGTATAGTTCAGTTTCTGTCAGATGCGTTTCCAATTCACTGTGGGCTAAAGCAAGGAGATGCACTATCACCTCTACTTTTTAAATTTGCTCTAGAATATGCCATTAGGAAAGTCCAGGATAACAGAGTGGGATTGGAATTGAATGGGATACACCAGCTGCTTGTCTATGCGGATGACGTGAATATATTAGGAGAAAATCCACAAATGATTAGGGAAAACACGGGAATTTTACTGGAAGCAAGTAAAGCGATCGGTTTGGAAGTAAAACCCGAAAAGGCAAAGTGTATGATTATGTCTCGTGACCAGAATATTGTACGAAATGGAAATATAAAATTTGGAAATTTATCTTTTGAAGAGGTGGAGAAGTTCAAATATCTTGGAGCAACAGTAACAAATATAAATGATACTCGGGAGGAAATTAAACACAGAATAAATATGGGAAATGCCTGTTATTATTCAGTTGACAAGCTTTTATCATCCAGTCTGCTGTCAAAAATCTGAAAGTTACAATTTATAAAAGAGTTATATTACCGATTGTTCTTTATGGTTGTGAAACTTGGACTCTCACTTTGAGAGAGGAAGATAGGTTAAGGGTGTTTGAGAATAAGGTGCTTAGGAAAATATTTGGGGCTAAGAGGGATGAAGTTCCAGGGGAATGGAGAAAGTGACACAACACAGAACTGCAGGCATTGTATTCTTCACCTGACATAATTAGGAACATTAAATCCAAACTTTTTTGATGGGCAGGGCATGTAGCACGTATGGGCGAATCCAGAAATGCATATAGAGTGTTGGTTGGGAAGCCGGAGGGAAAAAAACCTTTAGGGAGGTCGAGACGTAGATGGGAAGATAATATTAAAATGGAGGTGGGATATGATGATAGAGAATGGATTAATCTTGCTCAGGATAGGGACCAATGGCGGGCTTATGTGAGGGCGGCAATGAACCTCCGGGTTCCTTAAAAGCAAGTAAGTAATAATAATAATAATAATAATAATAATAATAATAATAATAATAATAATAATAATAATAATAAAATATTTACAATAAACACTTCATATTATCCACCCGTGTCATAGTACTGACCCTACGATAACTCCTCTCCTAATGGATGATCGATGACCTCTATTGAAACATGTGGACACGAGGTCAGCAGCCGGCTGTTCGGTCTTCGCTCTTCATTGGCTGTCGCGCCAAGAATTTAATTGATTTTAAACATATCCATTACTCATTACTTATGCATTAACTTTTGTATTCGCAATATTACTTCACACGTACTGATTAATAATATTGCATTCCGTACGCCTTTAAACGTACTAATTAGTCTTTAATCTACTGACATAAACGCTATAATTGAAATGTGTCTCAGTCATACTAATCACACACCTATGTATTAAGAAGGCGCTTATGCTATTTTTAATACTTCTACAATTTTCATCCAAAATGTATTAATTTTAAACTATATAAACATGCCTGCAATACTATTATCTGTACAGATTTGCTGCATTAGAGTTAATAGTGTTAAAATTATATATTAGAAAATATATTTTATACTCGTACTGGTTTGGACTTAGACTAAATCCAGACAAATCACAAGCCATAATAATGGGCCACCAACGAGCATTAAACAAAATAGATCAAGTCACTCTATCAAATACAAAAATAAATAATACCACAATTACATATATAGTAAGACAGTAAAAGACTTAGGTGTATATTTAGATTAAAATTTACATTTTCAAGTGTCCTACATATGTAAGAAAACTTTTCCCATAATTCATTACATCAGACACTTAACCAAAGTTTAACCTCTCAGCCTTAAAAAGAACCTGATCAAAACTTTAGTGATGCCCCACTTCGATTATTGCGATTCTCTATTCACGAATCTAAATACTGATCTTGCCCATAGACTACAGCGTGTTCACAATATCTGCGTTCGTTTCGTTTGTAACATTAGAAAATTCGATCATGTAACACCGCCACTAGAATTGTTGTTTTGGAATCCACTTAAAGAAGGAAGATTCTTGAACTCCCTATTATTACTATTTAAAATCATCCACACCTCCACACCCTTATACCTAGCATCTTGTTTTATTTACCTTTCACTACCTCGAACCCGGAACATGTACCTTCTCTCTATTCCTCTGCACAGAACATCCTTCTACTCATCATCTTTCAGCATATCGATTCCAAGACTCTGGAATTCTCTCCCTGACCATGTCAAAGACTGTCGGACAATATCATAATTCAAATTTAAATTAAAGAATCTTATTCTAGTTCGTGGAATTGCTTGTTGAACACCTGTCAGGTTGCGTAATTTCGGCTTAACCCATGCTATACAATAAATATTGTAACTATGCCGTTGTAAAGTTGACAATTAATATGCAAAGTATTTATTATTATTAGCCTATTATTATTATTATTATTATTATTATTATTATTATTATTATTATTATCATCATCATCATCAGGTATCACTATCATCATTGCTATCTACGTTTTTCTTTCTTTCTTTTTTTCCTTGTATTAGCTCAATAAGAGCTCTATAGTGTTCTTTTGACCCTGTTGACCCTCTATAGGGCTTTAATTTAATTTATGCTCGACCATGCCGAAATATAGTAATAATACACCTGGTAGCAGCCCTTTAATCGACCTCATTAAAGTACACCTATTCATTAAAGTTCAGGTTTTCCACCAATCAGAAAGCAATATGAAACAGCAAGTATCGATTATTCTCGGATATGCACTCGAAAGACAACTAGCAAAACGTCACGGAGGCTGGAAATCCAATACTGTCGCAGAAGGTTATGTTCTGTTACTATAATAATTAACGTTAATTGTAAATACTATTCAAATTAATTAAATTTGTCATCTCGTTTTTCAATGTCTAAACCAATTACAAGGTTATATCAAGGTTAATGTTTATTTTACTCCCTAGATTATATCAAGGTCAATGACATTCGTTTCTCGGAAAAAAATCAATACTTTCGCGTCTGCGCACATCTCACAATTTACGAGATATTACACAAGGTCACTTCGCTCTCCAGTCAGATAAGAATAATATGAATACTTATGAAAATTTTGAAGTGAGAAATATGGTCGAGCATAAAAAGTCGTATGAAACTTACCTATAATGGTAATTAAGACGCTCGTATGAAAATTATGAAACTCGCTTGCTCTCGTTTTATAAACATACTCGCGTCTTACTTACTACCATTATAGGCTCGTTGCATAATGTACTATTGTATTATTTTCATCAATGTTTGTATTTCTTTTTTGTATTGATAAGTCCTATCTGGTAGGATGGGAGAGAAGGCCATATGGCCTTAATTCTGTCAGATTAAATAAATAAATAAATAAACGTCACTAGAAAGGCTCCTTGCTATAAAATTTTCAAAATGTTTAATTAAAATTCTTTCAAAAGCTCGAAAGTAGTTTAGGAAATAAAATTTAATCACCGGCAGCTTTTTTGAGCTCAGTCTAAATAGAATCACAATAAATTTTTGAATTTCATTAATTTATTACTACAGCATATTTTATTCTAAGTGAAACATAAAAATATGATCCAAAGGAACCTAATATTAATTTTTCATACAAATGTTAATTAAATTTCATTTATCAACTTTTAATTGACCTCTGTGAGAAGTTTCAGACAATCTGACGATAACTGCTTACAATTTTAAAATCGAGATAACAAAATTGGATTCTTTGTGTCATTTGGTATTAATTTTGAAAAGTTAAATTTTTCATATACAACTATATATATAAAAAAGAAACATTTGTAGTTCAAAATTCAAAAACAATACTTACGAAGAATTAATCAAATCATTGTAGCGAATGATAATAAAAAAATGAACAATTTATACAGGACCACTCGAATTTAAGAAATTTTGCTATATTTAAACCAAGGAACATGGAGAAAATGAACTTTAATTGAAACACGTTCGTACGAAACCTGCACAGGAAGTACAAACACAGTCTGTGAACACGTAGGCTATACTGAAAATAAAGTTTAGATTAATGTTCGTAATCGTGTACCAGTGTGAACTCAGCTTTAGAAATGTAGAATAATAGGGTTGGCGAGAAAGGAAAAAAGAGGTCAGGGAAAATGGGTGAACGGACTTCTAACTGGAACATAGAAGAGGGTGGCGGGTCGTGAGGAAATAAGGGTAGAAGATTACTATACCATCATCAGTAAACGCGTGGGATGGGGTGAGTAGTGGATGAATAAAAAAGGATGAACTTGTGTTGCTTTTTTTTTATAATTGAATGCATATTTTCTTTCCAAGAAAGGGAATTTACCTCCTCTTCCATTCCGCTTTGCCATCCTTCTCTAAAACCGTTCTGTATTAAGTAAAAGGACGGTTTAATTAAAATCGATTTAGCAAAGCGACTTCAATATTACGGAATGGAATGAAGGAGAGAAGGCTTTAGCTTAGCGATGCTGTAATCGTTCACCACAGCTACGAACAAGCATTCGCCTTGATAGAACTGTCACTTTCACTCACGATTCCATTCCATAAGTTTCCTAAATCAACGTCATTAATTTTATTACATGCAGTTCGTTATACATTACATGAAAATCGTACATGGATTATCAACAGTAATCTCACTAGAGGTTTTGATTTATCTAGAGAAAATCAAAACTCGAGTGGGATTTAATTGACTATTACACGATTAGAAGAGAGTATATAAAGATTAGAAGTAACGAAGTACTCCAATACAATAAAATATTGACTTACGAAAATACAACTGTCTTCAAATGTATTATTTTACCATCTCAACATTACAAATATTACGCTAGATGCATGCTAGATGGCAGTAGTGTCTTTATACAGACACTGTAATGATTACTATTCAATAAATCTTAATATTAAACAATCTCTGATACGTGACTATCCATAATATCATATAGCAGAAGCTATAACATAACCTAACTAATATACACAAGTGTTAGAAAAGTTTTAATTAACGACGATGACATAAAAAATAAACATGAATAATTTTAAAAGGAATAATTATTGAATGTACAATTTTCAAATTTGAATGTGGTTGGTGGTTCAATTGATGTTATATTGGACGTGTGCATAATACAAGTGGTACTCGTTGATTTAGGCCTACATGGTGTATTCAACTTATTCAGGATTTCCGAATGGTGCTCTTCATTTATTTGTAAATCGGATTTCAGAAGATGCATAGGTATGATAAGTGATTTTTATTAATTCTTGTTCTTGAATGCCAATGCGAGTCATATTTGAAACTGCTGTGCATCGACTGGAGTGGTTTGTAATTTTATATATATTTTTGACGTCCAGACCAGCGCAGTTTCAAATGTTGGCAAACAAAGAAACAAATGCTAGGGACGCGATAAAATTAAACAAATGCTAGGGACGCGATAAAATTAAACAAATGCTAGGGACGCGATAAAATTGTGCGATAAGCAGCCATGATTGGTCGAAATACGTCCTTTCGTACCGTTTTATTGGTCAAAAGTAGTATGACGTAGTAAGAGTGTAATAGTAAACAGTAATCTCACTAGAGGTTTTGATTTATCTAGAGAAAATCAAAACTCGAGTGGGATTTAATTGACTATTACAGGATTAGAAGAAAGTATATAAAGATTAGAAGTAACGAAGTACTCCAATACAATAAAATATTAATTGACTTACGAAAATACAACTGTCTTCATATGTATTATTGTACCATCTCAATGTTACAGATATTACGCTAGATGCATGCTAGATGGCAGTAGTGTGTTATGATTATCTGTTATCTTGCTATCAGTTGTGCCAACTATGGAATCTTCATTGAACTCTGTAGACGATTACTAACAATGACTTCTCGATCTAGATCACGTGGCAGTGTTACTAGTCAAGAAGGCTTTGTTGATTCAGTTTCATTTTTATTAAAACAGTTGCATTCCACTTCAATTATCCGAATCCCAGTAATCAACGTCACTTGACAGATGATTTTCAATAAATCTTAATATTAAACAATCTCTGATACATGACTATAAGCTATAACTTAACCTAAATAATATATACAAGTGTTAGAAAAATTTTAATTAACGACGATAACATAGAAAATAAATATGAATAATTTTAAAAGGAATAATTATTGAACGTACACTTTTCAAATTTGAATGTTTGAGTGGTCGGTGGTTCAGTTGATGTTATATTGGACGTGTGCGTAAAAGAAGTGGAACTCGTTGGTGTAGGACTGCATGGTGTATTCCTCAACTCATTCAGGATTTCCGAATGGTGCTCTTCATTTATTTGTAAATAGGATTTCCGGGAAGTTGCATAGGTATTACCAGTGATTTTTAATAATTCTTGTTCTTCAATGCCAATTCGAGTCATATTTGAAACTGCTAGGCATTGACTGGAGTGGTTTGTAATTTTCTGTTTTTCTTTTTTCTTTTTTTTTTTTACGTCCAGACCAGCGCAGTTTGAAATGTTGGCAAACAAAGAAACAAATGCTAGGGACGCGATAAAATTAAACAAATGCTAGGGACGCGATAAAATAAAACAAATGCTAGGGACGCGATAAAATTGTGCGGTAAGCAGCCATGATTGGTTGAAATACGTCCTTTCGTACCGTTTTATTGGTCAAAAGTAGTATGACGTAGTAAAAGTGTAATAGTCAAAATAATACTATTTTCTTCCAGACAAACGTAAATATAATAATACTTGAGAAAAAATAAAAATAATTATAAAGTTTTATAAAAGTAATATTGCATAGACGAACAGGCTACCTGTATTCTTTAGTATCAATTTTTCTTGCTATAAATCCGCAAGAGAATATTTCATATATTTCCTCCTCATTGATTCTTCGCTAGCAGTACTATACTAACAGAAGAATCGCATGGATATCTGTTCACAAGCATGGAGGGGGGGGGGGGAATGGAACAAAGTGATATTTTCAGTTTCTGTTAAAGCATCCGCTAGTAATAGCATATTACGATACAAGGATGGGAAGTGGTTTTTTACAAAATCGAGGAGAGCAGAGCGAGTTTTCCAATTTCCGAGAATTTTTAATTCACTTCACAAACGTGTACTGTACAACATTTTCCCCTTAAACGCCATTTGTGTGTATTTAAGTAAATACCAGTAAATTTCGGAATACAAAAGTGGTAAAACTATTGACACATTCCTGATATTCTTTGAGAAAGTCGATTGCCTAAACAGTAGCAGTAGATCTGAGGATACTGAAAATTAAAACTTAATACGTAAACCGCTGAGGGACTGTATATTCTTTACACAGTATTTATTTTTGTGCTGATCTCCAATATTAAACAGGAACCCGAGTATGTTCTTCCATGCTTTAAAGAGGCGTGGTGGTATCCCAGCTACCAGTGTGTTTTGAATGTCAAAATACTAGATTCTAACTTTTGCGCCGCATTGAAAATCAGTCCTTTTGACAATAGAAGATTTTTATGTAAATTTACATTTAATAACGTCAAAATGATATCTTCATAAACATTTTATATACAGGTAATACTATCGATAGGAGTGAGATCTTATGCAGTTATGTATGATGACCACTGCACTTTTACTATGCCAAACTACCTTTGATCAATAAATCGGTACGAAAGGATGAGTTTTGAACAATCATGGCTCTTTATCGCTACAATTTTATCACTTCCCTAGCATTTGTTTTTTCGTTTACCAACATTTCAAACTGCAAATTCTTTACAGTACTATAAAACATGTTTTGCCATCGTCATTTGTTTCCCGCGTAGATAGCTGAAAATGGCGGCTCCGTTCAAACGTTTTAGTGAAGCTAACATTAGTGAAATAGAATTCTAGTAAGTCAATTAATACTTATTTTATTATATTAGAATTCTTTATTTCTCTTAACCTTTACATACTCTCATCTGTTTTTATCACCTCCCTACCATTTATTTCCTTGTTTGCTAACATTTCAAACTGCAAATTCTTTACGGTACTATAAAACATGCTTTGAGATAGTCATTTTTTTTCCGCATAGATAGTCAACTGAAAATGGAGACGCCATTCAAACGTGTTGTTGAAGATAACATTAGTGAAATAGAATTTCAGTAAGTCAATTAATATTTTATTACATTAGAGTACTTTATTTCTTCTAATCTTTATATACTTTCTTCTAATCGTGTAATAGTCAATTAAGGACTTAGGTACAGCTTACATCAGTACGTATAATTTTGAAAATATTCAACATTTTTTTCGTCCATTACTATATCTTGTGCAGTAACTTCCTTGGCTGCCATCTATCATATACTCATGAAAATGATATTGATTATAAAATTGCCAAATTTAACAATATATGTGGGACCATTAGAAGAACACTCCGTAATAAAACTAGGAAAGATACACAGATTAAACTATATAAAGTTATGGCAATACCAACGGGCTTATATGCGAGTGAAACTTGGACGTTAAAAGAGAAAGATAGAAGTCGACTACAGGCAGCTGAAATGCGATTTCTTCGAAGTGTAGTAGGAGTAACTCGACTGGATCACATCAGGAATGAGGAAATAAGATACAATCTAAAAGTTAACAGTCTGTTAGAAACTGTAGATGAGTATAAACAGAAATGGTGGGAACACGTACAACGCATGAGCCAAGATAGAACCCCGAAAATAATCGCTGACTATGTACCCACTGGAAAAGGAAGTATCGGCCGACCAGCAAAGAGATGGATACAAGAAATAAAGGAGCCGCAACGGGCTTAAAGCCTACAGCTTGAAGCAGAAGAAGAAGAAGAAGTAATGAAAATTAGTATGTGTAAAACACTGTCCTTCTGCTATATGAAAAAAACATATTTACGATATAAAAAAATTATTTACATTTTTTTTTTTCCAAATTCAGTTCATTGTGCAGTGATGAAGCTTTTCCCATATAACTAAAAAAATATCCAACATTCCGTGATGAAATTTTTGTATGTATTTATTCATGTCATATCTACAATATGATGCAAGATTACTTCTATTCCTTTGGTAGATTGTCTGATAAAAAATAAATTCCTTTTAAAAATGGTCAAATATTTCTTGTAACACAAAATACAAAAAATATTATTTATTAAGGAATGTAATTGAAAGAGCATGATATTGTAAACATGAGTTTCAGCAATGAAATTAAAGAGGGAGAATATGAAAAAGTTAAAAAGTTTATGAGTTTTGAGGAAAAAGTTTCATCACTGCAAAGCAAACTGCCATTATTTTTAATTGTAAAAAAATATATAAACAATTTTTTATAACGTAGAAATATATATTTTTATTCATATAGCAAAAGGACAATGTTTACACTTAATAATTTTCATTATTGTACAAGATATAGTAATGGAGGAAATAAATGCTAATATTTCCAAAAAATTCACTGCTGTAAGCTGTAGTGCCTAACCCCTTAAGACCCACTCGAGTTTTTATTTTCTCTAGATAAATCAAAACCTCTAGTGAGATTACCGTTGATAATGAAACATATAATTACGATTAGAATAGCATATTTAAATTGATTTTTATATGCTACAATTTTTCGAATATACTTATTACAACACATAAGAGAAACGAACGTATTTTGAACACTGCAGAATAATTATTTATTTGCTCTTCATACTCGTACATCTCACATTTTGGCTGGCGAAATTACGTAGCTACAACCTCCACTGCGACTTGCTTTCCTGATCAGAGTATATCTTCTTACAGCGACCACATTGATATTAAAATAAATTTTGAAGTAAAATACGTAATTAGATACTCCGAATAACTTATAAACTATACATTATACAGAAAATAAGAACAATACATTTGAAATCAATATACTGTACCAAAGTCTCTCTGAGTCTGCGTATTGAGACTCGAGGGCTATGTTCAATATTGAGTCGTGTATGCTGCGCACAGTTTCTGCCGATGTCGCTGGTCTTCTTGAACGTCTTTCATCCAGTACAGATCCCGTCCTGAGGAATCTGTTCATCAAGATCCTGATATTTGTCCTTGATGGATCAGGTTTGTGAAATTTCCGCAAAAACACCGCATTGTCCTGAGCATATGTTAACCTTTTCAATCTCCAAAAACTATGGGTATTCTCTCTTTTTATTAAGCATTGTTTATATTACGTGTGTAAGAAAAACGTCACACTTCAATTTTATGAAAATGGATAGGGACTTTTGAATCACCCCGTATAAAAAGAGAAAATTCACTGAATGAGTATAATAAAAGTATTATTATTGCTATCACCTGAGCCACAGAAGCGACCCAAAGAAAATATTAATGGCTAGGCAGCCGTAAGGAAACGAGAAGAGATATTTTATAGGCCTTCTAAAAAATATTCAATGAGTAAATAACCGAATTATATAGCTACGTTTTATAAATTAAAAAAAAACTTACTTACAAATGGCTTTTAGAGAACCCGGAGGTTAATTGCCGCCGTCACATAAACCCGCCATCTGTCCCTATCCTAAGCAACATTAATCCAAATCTCTACAATGATATTCCAACTATCTCATATTCATTTCTATATTATCCTCCCAACTACGTCCCAGCCTCTCCTCTGGTTTCCCAACTAACACTGCATATGAACGTATTCCGAATCTCAGCGCTGAGCAATCTGATGGCATCACGGTGTTCCGAATTTCACCGATGGCGTCACTGATGCTCCACCGGTGTCGCACCGGTGCCATCAGCTTGCAGAGGTGGTGGCAGGGTCCATCAGCCGCCATCAGTGAATCTGATTGGTTCTTGTATAGGTCGGAAATTAGCAGACGAATAACATCGTGCACTGTTGTGTCATGGCGGTGTGTTCTGCTTTAGTTCTGCTGTAGTGTTTGTAATGAGCACAACGTAAAAACAGTATGTTAATGGCTTATGAGCGAACATGTCAACGGACCAGTTATTACTACCGGTTCAAGAAATAAATTGTTTATGCTCTATTTTCTTTGAACGAGATGGCAGTACGGAAATTTCGCAAAATTTTGCTAGCGTAGCACAGACAACAACTTATACATTCGCCATGACAGCCATCGATCCTTCCAGCAGTTTTGTTCCTATTTCGCTGCAGCGTGACGTCATTGTTGTCCACCTGTCCGGTGAGATTCGGAATACGCTGTATGCATTTCTGAATTCATCCATACGTGCTACATGACCTGCCATCTAAAACGTCTGGATTTAATTTTCATAACTATGTCATGTGAAGAATAAAATGCGTGCAGTTCTGCGTTGTGTGACTTTCTCCATTCTCCTGTAACGTCATTCTTCTTAACCCCAGATATTTTCCTAAGCATCTTATTCTCGAGCATCCTTAACCTCTTTTCGTCTCTCAAAATGACAGTCCAAGGTACCCAATCATACAGAACAATCGGTAATATAACTGTATTAATGAAAAATTATTTAGGAATTGTTTTCCAGAATGCAATTCTTAATGTTTTTATTTTTATTTTATTGGGTTATTTTACGACGCTATATCAACATCTAGGTTGTTTAGCGTCTGAATGAAATGAAGGTGATAATACCGGTGAAATGAGTCCGGGGTCCAGCACCGAAAGTTACCCAGCATTTGCTCGTATTGGGTTGAGGGAAAACTCCGGAAAAAACCTCAACCAGGTAGCTTGCCCCGACCGGGATTCGAACCCGGGCCACCTGCTTTCACCGTCAGACGCGCTGATCGTTACTCCACAGGTGTGGACTTGTTAATGTTTATAGTTTATATTTCAAAAGTAGGTGCAATGAATTAACATTAATTGGAATGGATTAACAGATGAATTAAAATAAATCAATCAATCAATCAATCAGGTTGTTCCCCAGATCTTTACATGAAATCTGTATGCATTATCAATGATAGAAAGTTAAGTGGACAGCACGAATATTTTTAAAGTGTACAGTAAAAGCTATAATGTAAAGAAACTATTAGGAAGGAACTAGTTAATTGAAATAGAGTCACATTGAAAATATAGAAAATATAAACTGCTGTAAAGGTTAATAGGAGTAAATACGGACTTACATTTACACATAAATGAATTAAACTTTATTTGCATGTTACGAAATGAAACACAGAAGAGTGCTGGATGTGTGTACTAAATATAAAAATAAACAAAGCCATGGAGATGACCTTGCGTATATGCACACGACGAACTAATGTATTAGGCTGCTAATTAGCCTGCACATTCACTCATGGAAGTTTATACGCAAACATGCATACCTTACATATCCGCCATACGATCGTAAGTGTACATACATGTACATAAAATTGAAATTTATTTCATTGCTTTACTCACAGTGATATGAAATTTTACCAAACTAATGGAGCCTACATATACAGGGTGAACCGTAAGTAGTGTCATTATTTTCAGGGGGTTATTCCTTGAGATATTTTAAAGAAAACAGTTTAATACTATTTTGCTAGTTTTTGCTTCCTTTCTCATTTTGAAGACAAAAATTGTTTTATTGGAAAATCCATTCACTTAATTTCCAATATGCTCAGTGAATTTAAGAGAGCAATGTATTGTGATAGAAAATAATTGAAATAATTTTAGTTTTGTCCTTTAAATGTGCAGAAAGTATATCTTAACAAATGTAATTTTTTTTAATGTTATATTTGTTCGGATCAAATTTCTGCATACTTCAAGGACGAAACTACTTTTCTTTCAATAATTAATTATCATAATACACTGTTCACTTAAATTGACTGAGCATATTCTGAATTAAATCAATGTCCTTCCCAAAACACGCTATGAAATATTTCATATAAAACAATTTTTATCTCGGAAAGGAAGAAAAACGAACAAAATTGTATTATTTTTTCATTGAAATATCCCAAAGAATAACCTACTGAAATTATTGACATTACTTATGTTTCAACTTGTATATTAATCTCATTAAGCTTTATGAACTTGAGAGGCTCTAGCGAATGACAATATCGCACAACAAATTATTTCCAACAATAGTATCTTATAGAAAACACAAACAAAATTAAAATAAGTTATAAATTAAGTAGTTGCGAATTAATCAATTCTGGTGTTCGACAAGGTTGTAATTTGTCATCCCTTCTATTAGTAATACATATGAATGCGTTACTGATGGTGAAAATAAACTCTTATGGGCAAATACAAAACTCAAAACTCTCTGGTTCTAACTCTCTTCGGTGACGATTTGGCGCTGACATACAACGATAAATTTATAATTTAGCCTTAAAATTACTAATAATAACAACACGAGAATTACAACAGAAAATAACGAAAATAGAGGTAACATTATGTGGCAGTTACCCTATCCAAAGTAAAACATATTTAGATAACAAAGTAATATAACGGATGCACAAAATCAGTTGGGAATATTAATAATATACTTAAACCGTAGTATCTCCACAAACATTCTAGTCTTAATTTAAAAATCTTCTAGCAAGAGCAATTACATTCTATGGTAACAAAGCATGGAATAATGAAAGATCCAACGTCAAAAAAACTGTGTTACATGGAATGCGTTTTATGAAAAGAATTTGGTTACAATGGAAATGAGTAAATTTTGGTAGAATAAGGGACTATTGGACTATGTCGTGTTCTAACAAAATAACTGAAAAAAAAATTGATACTCGATATCCCAAGAATATATTCAAATAACGTCCTAACGGTAATAGGCCTATCGGCCGCTCCCCCCCCCCCGAAGATGAATATGAAACTTAAAACCATAACACTACTGACAAAATGTTGCGTCGCGCCGCTTCAGAACATTTTGTCAGTATTGACAACAAACCGGACGAAATCAGTATCCAGCTGCGTGGCTGTTGTTGAACTGCACAGGTGGTTTCGGGTCCAAGGATTATGCACCGACGCTCTGGAGTGAACAAGGCTCTGAAATCAGCTACAAGGGCCGGTCCGGTTTTTTTGCCACTACTGTACATTTAGTACAAGTACAACGCGACTTCTCAACTCTGCCGGCAGGGTTGGTTGACGTCTAGCATACGAGATGAATGAGCTAGGCAGGTAGGTGTACCATCTGACTTACAAAGGAAAATCAGAATTAAGTGACATCAGTGGAAAGCAATAACACTCTGAAATCAAAGTAATCGATTCGGGACACATGAAAAAAATGCATTAACATGTAAGGTTAGTTCTGGATTTATAAATGTTTGAACATATTTGCACAGAATTTCTTTCATACACACACGCCTTTAGTGTTAGATCATTACACAAACAAACAAACGTTTTATTATCGTTTAAATTATTTTCAGACCGAAAATTAATTACAAGATTTCATGTATATTCTGTGACTCACACATTTGAATTTAAAAGAGTTGATAAAATTTAATTATGTAATATTATATTTATTATTTCCAAAGAGACATTGAAGATGTAGTTTTATTATCCTGATAAACAAACGTTTTATTATCGCTTAAATTACTTCCAGACCGAAAATTGATTATAATATTTCATGAATACACGTTGACACATACATCTGAATTTAAGAGAGTTGATAAAATTAAATTATGTAATATTGTATTTATTAATTCCAAAGACACATTGAAGATGTAGTTTTATTATCCTGACTATTACACTCTTACTACGTCATACTACTTTTGACCAATAAAACGGTACGAAAGGACGTATTTCAACCAATCATGGCTGCTTATCGCACAATTTTATCGCGTCCCTAGCATTTGTTTAATTTTATCGCGTCCCTAGCATTTGTTTCATTTTATCGCGTCCCTAGCATTTGTTTCTTTGTTTGCCAACATTTGAAACTGCGCTGGTCTGGACGTCAAAAAAAAAAAATATATATATATATATATATATATATATATATAATTACAAACCACTCCAGTCGATGCACAGCAGTTTCAAATATGACTCGCATTGGCATTCAAGAACAAGAATTAATCAAAATCACTGATAATACCTATGCATCTTCTGAAATCCGATTTACAAATAAATGAAGAGCACCATTCGGAAATCCTGAATAAGTTGAATACACCATGTAGGCCTAAATCAACGAGTTCCAGTTCTATTACGTACACGTCCAATATAACATCAATTGAACCACCAACCACATTCAAATTTGAAAATTGTACACTCAATAGGCCTAATTATTCCTTTTAAAATTATTCATTCGGAAATTCTGAATAAGTTGAACACACCATGTAGGCCCAAATCAACGAGTTCCACTTCTATTACGCACACGTCCAATATAACATCAATTGAACCACCAACCACATTCAAATTTGAAAATTGTACATTCAATAATTATTCCTCTTAAAATTATTGATGTTTATTTTTTATGTCATCGTCGTTAATTAAAACTTTTCTAACACTTGTGTATATTAGTTAGGTTATGTTATTGCTTCTGCTATATGCTATTATGGATAGTCACGTATCAGAGATTGTTTAATATTAAGATTTATTGAAAATCATCTGTCAAGTGACGTTGATTATTGGGATTCGGATAATTGAAGTGGAATGTTGCATTTTAATAAAAATGAAACTGAATCAACAAAGTCTTCTTGACTAGTAACATTGCCATCGTGTATATAGATCGACAACTTCTCGAGAAGGCATTGCTCACTACTGCCATCTAGCATGCATCTAGCGTAATATTTGTAATGTTGAGATGGTACAATAATACATTTGAAGACAGTTGTATTTTCGTAAGTCAATTAATATTTTATTGTATTGGAGTACTTCGTTACTTCTAATCTTTATATACTTTCTTCTAATCGTGTAATAATCAATTAAATCCCACTCGAGTTTTGATTTTCTCGAGATAAATCAAAACGTCTAGTGAGATTACTGTTGATAAACGTTTTATTATCGTTTAAATTACTTTCAAACCGAAAGTTGATTATAACATTTCATGAATACACATTGACTAATACATCTGAATTTAAAAGAGTTGATAAAATTAAATTATATAATATTGTATTTATTAATTCCAAAGAGACATTGAAGATGTAGTTTTATTATCCTGATAAACAAACGTTTTATTATCGTTTAAATTACTTTCAGACCGAAAATTGATTATAAGATTTCATGAATACTCTGTGACTCAAGCATATGAATTTAAAAGAGTTGATAAAATTTAATTTTGTAATATTGTATTTCTAACTCAAAATAGCGTTTCGAACAGCATTAAATCTTCTCTCCCTTTGAAAGAGATATTGAATATGCAGTTTTTATTACCTTGACACACAAACAAACGTTTTACTATCTTTTATATTACTTCCAGGCCGAAAATTGATTATGACATTTCATGAACATTCGATGACTCGCACATCTGAATTTAAAAGAGTTGACAGAATTCAAATATGTAATATTATATTTATAAATGAAAATAGCGTTTCGAACAGCGTTAAATCATCTCTCCGTTTCAAAGAGACATTGAAGATACAGTTTTCATTATCCTGACAAACAAGCAAACGTGTTATTGTCGTTTAAGTTACTTCCAGACCGAAAATGCATTATAAGATTTCATGAATACTCGATGACTCACATATCTGAATTTAAAAGAGTTGATAAAATTCAATTATGTAATATTATATTTCTAAATCAAAATAGCGTTACTTCCAGACCGAAAATTGATTATAACATTTCATGAAAGTTTTCTTCTCTCAATCGTACTATCAGGGACTGGAATGCTTTACCTGTAGACTTGCTAAAGGCTTTACCAATAACCAAAAATATATTTAAAATAGGCTTAAGGGCTTTACTAATAGACGGTAGTATATTATACACAATACTTAAAGGGTGTAATTGATATATTGTTATTTGAAGTGTTCTATCAGTGAGGAAGTGTGTTGTCAGTGAAGTGTGTAATGTCAGGGAAGTCTATTGTGTAAGTGAAGTGTGTTGGTGTCAGTGAAGTGGCTGTGCAATGTATTTGAACAGTGAAGTGTTTAGAAGTGTTAGTGAAATCAGGTAGAATCAGTGCAGTGAGTGAGTTGACAGCGAAATAAGTGTAGTGCCGAAAGGTACTAGTGCAGGTATGAACCTGTCACACTCGTGGGTCTTAGTTCGAACTTAGGGTTAAGATACAAATTAGATTTACTTTAAATGTTATTTTAAGTGACTATGCTTCATTTAACTTAGGATGCTCCTTGTTGTTATTATTATTATTAATATTACTATTATTATTAATTATTGTTTTTATTAGTTGTGTTTATTATTATCATTGAGTGTAATTAGTCATTACTTACACCTGGTATATACCCATTTGCAGTGCGAATAAATATACATAAATACTTGATGACTTACACATTTGAATTTAAAAGCATTGACAATATTGAATTGTAGGGCTCGCAATCATTGTGGGCCAAGCGCCATTTACTAAAATCGTAGAAAACAAGGGTCAAAATGAAGTTATTACCATAATTCAATGGAAACATATAGCAAGTAATATAAAGTATACACATTCAAACTAAGTGATATGTCAATCTTCCTTAAACTATGGTATTAACGTAACTTTAACCCTTGCTCTCTCCGTTTTTAATAAATGGCGCTTGGCCCACTATGGCTCTGAACCTTTCAATTATGTGATATTGAACTTCTAATTCAAAATAGCATTTCGAATAGCGTTAAATCTTCTCTCCCTTTCAAAGAGAAATTGAAGATACAGTTTTCATTATCCTGACTTAATTATATAGCATAGCAGGGCCATTCAACATCACTGGACCTGAGCTTGTCCGACCAACGTTTCGGAAGCAGATCAGACTGATACGAGCTCAACCGTCTCACGAATGGCTTCTAAGTGTAAAGGTGGGAGGAATTTGAAGCTACACTATGTAACATTGAACATTGCTCGTCCCTTTGATGTCACTTGCCGAGTGAAGGATAACTTTGCTATTAAATTGAGTATACCGAAGCTTATGTCAAAGTCTCTGTAATGTAAGAGCATTGTGCTCGTGGGCATTAGATGCACATGCGAAAGCAATATGTCATACATCCTCCCTCTTGCTTCAGATAATTCCAGTCATGGGTTTTATTGTTTACAGAAGTTCAACAACATCTCTTGTGGGTAGAGGAAACTCTGGAGGTCAGTTGAATAAGCCAAGTTTTGGGTACAACATAGATGTTAGAATAATATTTTTGACAGAATTTGCACACCTATTCTCGTGCAAATAAAAGGGAATTCTAGTTATCGCGTACAGGTTCTCATTATTACGCCTTCGGGACAACAGTAGGCATAGAATTTAATGAAATAACAAGATCACTAAGAAAGTTACGGCGGGAAGTGTTATCCCGACTGACAGGTAAACATTCTGAGGGGGGAGGGGAGATGAAAAAAAAAGTTAAATTTTTCCTTCGACCATGATAATAATGTAAAAGAAGTGATTACACAAATTTTGACCATTCCACCTCAATTATGAGACCGTCCAGAAACTAATTTTTTCTGGAGCTGTTTACAGAAAAAAACACAATTGCATGGAAAGATTTACTGAAACAGATACACCAATTGTTGCGCTATTTGTCAACATATCTCCAACTGAAATTGAGACAACTGTCATATTATGGGATCAATTTTTTTTTATCCCTGTGTCGTAGAAATCGGCCGCCTAGGATCGGAACCAGTGTTTGACAGCCGTCTGCACCTATCTGTCGATCCCATGATATGACAAATATATCACTTTCGGTGGGAAATATGTTGAAAAATAGCTCAACAATTGCTGTGTATGTTCCAATGATTTTTTCCAATGAAATTGTTTTTTTTTTCTGTTAACAGCCCCTGGCGAACATGTTTTTCTACGGCCCCCCTAATTGCGGTCGAGTGGTAAAAATTTGTATAAGTACTTCTTTTGACATATTAACATGGTGAAAGAACGAAATTTATTATTTTTTTTATTTGCCCTCATCAGAATCTTTGCTTGTGAGTTTACGGGAAATTCCGATCTTAAATGTTCGCACGAATATGAAAATCCCAGGATATTAATAATAATAATAATAATAATAATAATAATAATAATAATAATAATAATAATAGTAATAATAATAATATTTATTTAACCTTGCAGAGTTAAGGCCATACGTCTTCTCTAACAATCAACCAGGAGTAAAACTGCGATACAAAAATACTTCATATTTACAAAGTACAGCACACACGTCATACACGAAGTACTGAAGTAGATAAGCATAATGGAAAGTAAACAAGTCAGTAGAAAAGAGACATAATATATAACATTTAGAAAGGAAAAGGCATAATAAAATGTATGCAGTAAGTCAAAATAAATGAGACTTACTAAGTATAAATATATGAGACAATAATAATTTTGATAGCCTTCCTCCTTGTTTCCTCATATGATCCATACATCTTAATGTTGTATATCATCTGATATCTTCTTCTACCCCGAAATCTTGTCCCGTTCGCTATTTCTTCCAGTGCATCCTTCAGAGGCAGTTTCTTCTCAGCCAGTGACCCAATTCCTTTTCCTCTTCCTGATCAGTTTCAGCGTCATTCTTTCTTCACCTACTCTTTCCAACACAGATTCAATTCTTATTCTGTCTCTTCACTTCACACGTTCCATTGTTCTTCATATCCACATTTCAAATGCTTCTATTTGCTTCTCTTCATTTCGTCATAATGTCCATGTTTCTGCTCCATACTCCATACAAAGCACGTCACTAGTCTCTTCCTTAGTTCTTTTTCCAGAGAACCGCCTAAAATATTCCTTTTTCTATTAAAAACTTCCTTTTCCCATATTTTACATATATCCAATTGAAATATTTTGTAAAAATACGCTGTATAGCAAAGTTCATTACTATCACTGATATTGACAGTGATAGATTTATTGATATTAGTTCACAAAAGTACAAATTTAATAATTTGAAATGATCTATATACAAACGTAGTCATACATAAAGAATATACAATTTCCTAAACTAATTAATTTATCGCAAAACTCAGTAATTAAATGTCCAAACTTGTACTTACGTCTTGTTTTAGTGCATGTTTAAACCAATCGTGATAACTATTAAAACTTTAAAACTTATTTATGTGCCCCTTTTCATAATTTTCTACCATGAATATTTTAAAATTAATTTTTCTTTTTTTTTTTTTAATTTAAACATCTAAATTTATTCCATAACTTTCATATTTATGTTTAATTATAGGTTCACTTATGCCTATTAACTAATTCTTCCGGTGTCATCACACTGCATCCAGGTTAGCAGTTGTTGACATATAGCCAGCACACTGCAATAGTTTAATCGGTATTTCTCAGTGAGTACAGTAGGTCAGTCTAAATTCCTGCTACATGCTTGTCAGCAAGTTATTTGCTTATTTATACATTTGGGCTGGGGACGGAGCGGTTCGGTTCAGAGCAGTTACTGTGACGTCATTACTCGTTAGCACCGAGTACAAATCTGTGGCGGGAGATTTAAAATGTAGATAGATTGAGTCGATTTTAGAACGTACTTTGAAAGTGAAAACAAGCGTGTTTTAAAAGCGTTGTGGTAAAGCGCTTTCGCTTTGCCAATTGACAAGAAAAAAGTGCTTCTCTTCATTGCAAAATGGCGGTTGCAAATTTCATTTGCGTAATTACAACTAATTGGGGAGTTATTTTGTATGAAAGTCCTATTTAACTTTCAGTGTTGTAATATATGACAGACGAAATAAAATTGATAAAATAATGTATAATACTAACAGCTAATAAATTAACATGTGGAGTAAACGTTAAACGCTGCAGCTAAGTAAAAAAGAAGATAGAAACGAGCTCCATGAAGCGCTGCCTAAACAACTTAAAAATAATACACAGAATTATTTACTATTACGGAAAGTGGATAAAATAATCAATAAAACGTGGAATCTTAAACTGAAGAACATAACGTTTATTTATTTTATAACATTACTAGCCTTCAATACAACCATGTCCTCTTTGGTGAAGAGTAGTATTATTGATAAATTAAAGTAATTAAGTAACAAAATTCGTAGAAATAAAATTATGACTGATGTAACACAAATCCAATAAACACAAATAGAAGAAAAATATAATGCACTTATTTTTTTTAATATATTTTAATATTAACCAAACACTCTAATATGATGATGATGATGATGATGATGATGATGATGATGATAATAATAGTATTATTATTACTATTATTAATAATAAATATAGTAATATGGTGAGACTGTCAATGTTCATTAGGCCCACTTGACAGGTCATATAACAGGATGAACTCCTCTTCAATTCTAGAGGCCTTTCAGCCCGCCTTGGGGATAAGGAAATAATTTGTCCTGCAGCAGAAAATATCTCAGTACAACAGTACCTACGTTGTTGTCTGCTAGAATTAAGTAAAACACGCGAACTCTGTTTGAACGTTTGAACTGACCGGTAACGGCTACGGTTAACCGAGTAACTTCGGTGCTCCGCTGCCAAGCACATAAACCGATAGAACCGAGTAACTCAACAGTTCTACTCGCTGCGTCCCCAGCTCTATTATACAGGTACATCATTTTATTTTTACTAACATTTTTAATATTAATCTGGCTATACCTTTCTATTAATGATTGAAACAGGAAACACCGTTTGCTACCCCTTCCACGACTGGAGTTCGATGATACTGGCGTAAAATACAAATCACTTTACTAGGTATAGGAGGGAAGAAAAGTAGTTCATCCATTTATGTAAACTAGGAAATTTCGCAATTTTGAGTTTGATAATTTTCATTAGGTTTTTGTTTAATCAAAATACAGTACTGCATTAACACTTAGTGTTTTACTCACGAATTGAGCTATCCATTCGGACGTATTAATTATGCTGTGTATATTATACTGTTACAGCACATTAGCGTACAATATAGAGAATGAAGTTAAATTGAAAAATAATCATAATATGGATATTTAAACACATTTTTGAAGATGGTGGCTGTTCATTTCGATACAGGCTACAGTTCTTTTGTGCATATTACCGCACTATAGACTATTGTACCTAATTCCAATTACCAGTTTCGTCCTTGGTACTAGTAAACTCATGTTGAAATAATTCTGTACCTACTCTATAAAAGAGTACCTTACGTACTGTGAATTCAATCTTCACTTCCGCCCGATTCGAAAAGATAAAATTACTCAGACATGCTATGTACTGTCCGTCCAAGTGGTTATGTCACAGGGTCGTAGAAAGCTGGGAAATCACGTGACAATTAATTACTTAACGAGACCATTTTATTTAAGTTTTTTTTAAACAGTTGTGTAATATTATGTAGACGTCCAATTCCTAACTGAAATTAATGTTTTCAGAAAAGAGCTAAGATAGCCCAGCTGCTAGACTTTACAGAGGGGCAAACAGAAGCAGGTGGGGGAAACCGGGATGCGACGTAGGCAAACCGACGACAGTGTCTGTGCGAAAATATGATTCAATATTGAAAGCTCTTTCGTCACTGGAAAACGCGAACATATTTCTGGAACGTACTATACCCACTAACTCAGTACTGCTTACGCGCCCTCGGCTGTGTCGTGAACGGTTGGAAGTTTGCTAGAAGAAGGGGTGGGAGTGAAGTACATTCAAAAACTCAGGTACAATAAAAATTGAAGTAAAAATAAAATGATGTCCCTGTACATCTTGCATCATACACGTAAACATACTTGACATATTAATTACGTAAATCAATATCAATTACAGGTACAACATTCTTTTCCGTGCTCACATTTTCGTTTAATATTATTCTACTGTCACTGATATGGAAAATTGCACCATACGTGGTTTAAAATTAACTGTTAATGTTACGTTGTTTAAATATTTTGTAAAGGGTTGCGACATCGCGAAAATATGCACCTTAATCACATTGCTATTTGCAGGCTTAGCCATCCACACTTACTCTTTCTTTCCTTCGATTGTCTTGATACACTCGACTGCAGGGGCGGGGAAGCAGATTCCAAGGCGGAATTCATATCGAATTTTAATTCTTGTGCAGCTTTCGCTCCTACCATTATAAGATCTCCTTCCCGTCAGATACGTGCATGGGTCTAGACTCCATTTTTAATGGCATTCCTACGTTCCATACCCCGCTCTCAGACTCTTCTCCCATTTCCTCAATTCTTCCATTCGTCCCCCTCCCCTCTCACCATTCTGTAGTTTTTATCTAATGTTCAGTTCAAATCTATTCTCTCTCTCTCTCTCTCTTATATATCTCTCTGTGCCGACCATTATTTTCAGCGCGATGAAGAACTGGGCATGATAATTCTGCTTCGTCGATAATAACTTTCCTTGAGCATTAGTGCGTTATTTTGTTTCCTTCTTAATCTCTTTCAGAAATGAGAACATAAAATAAGAAGACTCCTTAGTAAAACTGTGATTCTGAAATATATAATTTCCTACTGCTAGTCCAAGCGTTCTACCTAATGAAACTATCCTATTCTATAAGTCACTACGATTCTGGTATATGAAACAGAATTTCATACTGTAGGCTGCTTTATTGCAAGATGATCGATATTAATTTAAAAATATATTAATACACTAGCCGTACCCGTGCGCTCCGCTGCACCTATTCCAAATAAATATAAAGTAATTACATAATTAAAATAGGACATTTGATCCAGGGAACAACTTTTACAACAGCGCAAGATAATCTGCTTCGCTCATTACCCAATTTTTTTTTGCATTGCATTTATTGCATATATATTTTATGTATTTTAACACGATTCAATTGAGCATAGTTAAAATTTGAATTATAAAATAATGGATTGCTAAGCTAACGTACTATTACTGCATACTAAATCAATACACTCTCGTTGTTCGTTAATTCTCTGAGATTAAAATGAGTGTACATAAATATTATTTTAAGAAATACAGAAAACGAATGTACAAAATAGCCTATGAAATTTTCTGTGCATTCGAAGCTATTTTAATCTTACCTGTCCTCGATTTACTCAGACGTTACTGTAATAACATTATAGCATTATGTCCATTTAGAGAAACTACACTTTCCAATGGTGAAATAATAATTAATTACACAAATCGGTTAATTTAGCTTCTGATATTACTTCATACAAACACAGAAACATTCTCTGTAGGCTATGTTTAATAGCTTTCGATTGTTGATGTCTAAGGCCCCTGTTTCGATTGTTGTTGTCCAAGGCCCTTATAGACGAAGTCATTTGTTTTTAATTCATTGCACCGTCTTAGATGGCGTCATTTTAATTTTAAAACTCATTTATCTCATTAAATATCAGTCCTATAAAAATTTTGTAAAGAATAAAACTTATCGGAAATCATTTTTAAAGAAACGTTTGTTATGTAACATTTGTCACAAAAATCAATAGTAAGCGAGATATTTCGATTTATTTAATTCAGGCCCCCTTATAACCCCCCTTTTAAATAAAGTATTTTGAATGCCATATAGCCTAAAATCTAAGTTACAACGAACTTAATTTATATTCCAATTTTCATACAAATTGGTTCAGCCATTATTGCGTGAAAAGGTAACAAACATACAGACAGACGTACAAACAAAAATTTCAAAAATGCGATTTTCGGTTTCAGGGTGGTTAATTATATATGTTAGGACCAATTATTTTTGGAAAATCGAAAATTACCAGAAAAATTTCGGCTACAGATAAGTTACTAATACTCCAAAATTAACTCACAAGCAAACATTCTGATGGGGGCAGATAAAGCTAAATTTTGTTCTTCCACCGTGTTAATAATGTCAAAAGAAGTGCTAATACAAATTGTGCCCACTCGACTGCAATTACGAGACCATAAAAGAAAGTGATTTTCCCTGGGGCCGTTTACAGAAAAAAGCACAATGGAATAGAAAGATTTATTGAAAGAGGTACAGTAATTGTTGCGTTCTTATACGTACACTTTTTTATTATTATCTATACTAATAATAAATCTGTAGCCGAAATTTTTCTGGTAATTTTAGATTTTCCAAAAAAATTGGTGTTAACATGTATAATTAATCATTCTGAAACCGAAAATCGCTTTTGTTAAATTTTTGTTTCTATGTCTGTCTGTCTGTCTGTCTGGATGTTTGTTACCTTTTCACGCGATAATGGCTGAACGGATTTCGTTGAAAATTGGAACATAAATGAAGTTCGTTGTAACTTAGATTTCAGGCTATATGGCATTCAAAATACTTCATTTAAAAAGATGGTTAAAAGGGGGCCTGAATTAAATAAACCGAAATATCTAGCTTATTACTGATTTTTGTGAAAAATGTTACATAACAAAAGTTTCTTTAAAAATGATTTCCGATAAGTTTTATCCCGGGAAAAATTTTCACAGGATGATATTTAAGGATATACAAAAGTTTTAAAATAACAATGCAATACATTTCCACCGCCGCCTCAGATTATAGTGTCGTTGTTCCGTAATTTCTATGTGCAAAGAAGGAAGAAAAACAAATTTATTCATTCTATGGCAGTAGTGCATAGGAGATCGTGAATTCTTACATTTTCGAAAGAAAGAAATATAATTAAGTTATATATAGTAGATTGTATTATTTGCTGCATCACTATTTGAGTTATTTAATAGAGCAAAAATCTGAAAATCGATATGTGACATAGGAGTTATTGCAGGAACGACGACGATGGCTACAATGAAATCAAAACAAAATTGACTCCATTTAAGGCGGCCTTGATGTTTATCAATATTAATATACAGAGAATATTTTGTGTGTTTGTATGAAGTAATCTCAGAAGCTAATTAACCTTCACTATTTGAAATTTGTAGTTTCTCTGTCTAGATGGTTGTAATGCTGCAAATGAGGACTGAGGTAAGATGAAAAGAAATCTGTACGCACAGAAAACTTGATGTTCTGTCGAAATATTGTATAACTTGATTATTGCAACTTTATTTGGTCCACATAAAATACTCTAATTGTATACACTGATTTTACTATAGAGATCACTGGAGCCGAGTTATTTTAAAAGGTGTCATGAAATGGCGTTCCTGCGCTCATAATTTACCCATATTCGTTTCCTGTGTTTCTTAAAATAATATTTATGTAGGGTACCTCATTTTTTTATTTGCATAAACAATGATATACAACCGAGCGAGTTGGCTCAGGCGGTAGCATTTGAGACACGCATTCGGGGGTCCCGGGTTCAAACCCCGTGGCCGACCAATCTGACTGGGGTTTTTCATGATTTCCCTTAGTCATAAAGGCAAATGCCGTATTGGAAAGATACATGCCATTATTCATCACCACCTCAATTACTAATACCAAAAACATTAATCAAAGTCTATCAGTTACATGAACACAAGCCATCTACAACACACAATAGAAACAGGAAGTCAACAAGAGCAAAAACGGCCTGCTGATATACCCACACATTCTAAATACGCGACATGACCACAGATGTTAAGGCGTGAATAAAATAAACTTAACAAAAAAAAAAAAGATGTACAGTAAGGTTAACATAAAAATGATCTTCGTACGCAATCAACTCTATTAATTCGGAGTGATTTATTAAAGGACTAGTCGTACCCGTGCGCTCCGCTCCACTCGTTAGAAATAAATATAAAGTAATTACATAATTAAAATAGGAGTTTGATCCAGGGAACATTCGTGTTTGATAGAAGGATAAATCGTTTAATATGTTACTTAATTTAAATTGTATTTAAATAATTAAAATGCGGTCATTTTGGTCTAGAGAGTACTCAGAAGTTAGTGTAATAACATTATAGTATTATGTCCATCTAGAGAAACTACACTTTCCAATGGTGAAATAATAATTAATTATACAAATCGGTTAATTTAGCTTTCGATATTACAGTACTTCATACAAACACAGAATTATTCTCTGTAGGCTATGTTTCATAGTGTGACAGCGACGTGAGATTCGAACTCACGACCAGCGTCCCGCAAGAAAGCAGATCGCGCGGAGCACTTTGGGATGGCGCGCGGCGGAGAGGGGAAAGGGCCAACGCGGCGAGAGAGTGGAGAGAGAGTGCGCGCGCATCTTCTGCTTGCCTAGAGAGGCCGAGAAATCCGTCGAAATGGAAGACTCGCGAATTCGAACTTTCGAGGCTACGTCGCTGTGGTTATAAATTACGGTCGCGAAGGAACGACAGCAGTTTTCAGTTGATTAGTCAGCCAGTCAGTGAGAAAGCCAGAGCAAGCAAGCCAGTCTTGTGTACCGGAGTTCGACTCGAGTGTGCGTCCGCATCTGCGTCAGCATCCGAAGGCCTGAGTTCGAGTGCAGTGGACCGCAGTTGGAGGGACCTGAGTTCGAGTGCAGTGGACCGCAGTTGGAGGGACCTGAGTTCGAGTACAGTGAACTGTCTCTGGAGGTCTGTGGTTCGAGATACTGTGAACTCGAGTGACTGAGCTAGAAGAACTGTGAACTGAGAACTGATAGTTCTGATTTGTAAATAGTGCTTTGTAAATATTAGTTAAGATTAACAGTTCATTGTTGTTCGTACTAGTCCAAGTAAATTGTCATTGTCGTCAGTGGAGTGCTATAACGAATACTGTGTTGAGTGAAAATCCAATTGTTGACGAGAGCGTTTAAGGCGAATTGTAGAAAGGAATTATTGTTGTGGCGAATAAATTACATTGTTGTTACTAATAAAATTCACAATAGCTTTCGATTGTTGTTGTCCAAGGCCCCTTATAAACGTAGTAATTTGTTTTCATTTCATTACACCACCTTAGATGGCATTGTATTGTAATTTTAAAACTCATTTATCTCATTAAATATCTATCCTATCAAAATTGTGCAATGAATAGAACTTATCGGAAATCATTTTTAAAGAGACTTTAGATATTTCGATTTATTTAATTCAGGCCCCCTTATAACCCCTTTTAAATAACGTATTTTGAATGTCATATAGCCTAAAATCTAAGTTACAGCGAACTTAATTTATATTCCAATTTTCATATAAATCGGTTGAGACATTATCGTGTGAAAAGGTAACAAACATTCAGACAGACAGACAGACAGAGAGACATACAAACAAAGATTTCAAAAAAGCGCTTTTCGGTTTCAGGGTGGTTAATTATATATGTTAGGACCAATTATTTTTGAAAATCGAAAATTACCGGAACAATTTCGGCTACAGATTTATTATTAGTATAGATGCATTCAAGACTAATTTAGAAAAATGTTAAACGAATTATCTTTGCACCAAATGAGTGGTCTCTGGACCACAATGATAGCATTTTAATTAGTTAAATAGAATTTAAATTAAGTAGCATATTAAACGATTTATTCTTGTATCAAACACGAATGTTCCCTGGACCCAATTTTCTGTTAATTATGTAATTACTTTATATTTATTTCTATTAAGTGCAGCGGAGCGAACGGGTACAGCTAGTATTTTAATATAAAGCGAAAACTTGAATGGGGGAATAGGCGCGCGCAGAACATATAGGAACTTATCCCCTCCACACATACCCTGAAAATCACGACATGGCGGACATCGTGCGCCGCAGCGCCAACCGGAAAGTTAAAAAAAGTTTTCCAAAGTACTTTATATAGGGTAAATTAGGGTCTGTTGGACAGTCGGGCATGTAGCCCCACTCGTGACTACTTCCGTCGTTGACTTCTGGCACAATGTGGTGCCCACAAGTGGCGAGGTAACACGTTAAAGTACAAAGTGTCCAACATGCCCGACTGTCCAACTGACCCTAATTTACCCTATCAGTTTTTGTGAAATCTACAAATGATCTAAGAAATTTGCTTGACACAGTATTTACCTTTATTTTGTAGGTTGTATGATTTCCTCCTGTCAGCAATTTCAATATCAGATTTAGCATCTCGCCCACGCCTGAGATCTATTTCTATATTCTGTTTTCACTTAGTGAAACACTTCGCACACATTCACATAACTTGTATGTATGCATTTATTTACACTGCAAGTGGGCAAGCACCCGGTGGCAATGGTATACACCAGTGGCGTAGCATGAAATTTTGAGCAGAGGAAGCTAACTAAAGTTGTCTTTCAATATGAGAAAAAGTATAACAAAAATACAGTCTTAAATAAATAGTAGTCAATTTCAAGTCAGCAGTCGAAGATTGGTTGGAACATCGTAAGTAACACCAATAAGGCATGACCTGAAATGAGACGTAATAAAATATGATTTCACGGTTTACACATATCTCTAACAAATAGACACGTATACTTATAACATTAGCTCACTCCCTGTCATACTTAGAGAAATCACAATATTAGTATCATTACGTAAGTATGCGCCTGTCTTTTGGTTGTGTCCTTCATTGACAGCAAGGGAGTCGGTCATTTGTTTTTTAAATCACACTTTGTTCGTAAGTCAGTCTTGATAGTACAATTGTCCTAAAAAATTCAAGTAAACTGGTGTCAGGAACTGTTATTTCACTCATTATTTATTATATCAGCCACAATGCACACTAACACTTCAACTGAATACAACTCACGAAAAGGGATAACTCGGAAACTACTTATTTTAAATGTTAAAGCTAGCTTCTTGGAAGCCTTGCGACTAGGGTAGTTTAGTTAGAAAGGGATGGAAAATCTGCGGGGTGGATTACACAGAAGAAACCGGTCTGCTTGGAAGCTGGTGTGTGCAGGCTTCTTCTTTACTGCTGCATCACAAATCATCCTGAGCTGCCGCATCACAACATTTAACGCGTAAATATAAATTCTATTAAAATTGATAAATAATTTTCTCCATAAACTGCAGGTTTATTATGAAATCATTATTAACTGGGGATGCTAAGCTTTTTAGCTTACATTGACGCTACGCGACTGGTATACACAATAAAGAAATGATAAGCAATACACAATAAATTTACAATACACAATACAATTATACAATACACAATAGGCCTAAAATTTTATACACAATACAATAAGAATACACAACATAAGTTAACACAATAATAATAAAAACATTACAACCTACATTATTATGTATAGGCCCTACATAAGTTTCAATAGTCTTTCACTTTACTCTCATCTCACTCACTGTAGTGGCACTATGACGCATTTCACTGACACTTTAGCACACATTTCACTGACACTATAGAACACATTTCATTGACGCTATAAATTATCACTGATCGGAACTATTCACTGCACTGTAAAACCATAACTTCACTGACTCACCTCGCTTCACTGATACAACAGTTCAAATAAGACGAATAATTACACCCTTATGCATACTGTACTTATAAACATAACTACATTTAAACTAAACATTTATAGTCTAAGACCCTCTTACACGCTATTTTTAAATAATTTACAATTCAAACCAAGGAAGTAACTCGTCAGGCTAAATAAATACATGTCACCTTAAAAAAATTAAATGTTAAATGTCACCTTAATTTTAATTTGCACTTTATACACAACTTTTTAATTATTCTTGAATCTCCTTAAGGAAGGACAGCCCTCAAAGAGCGCTGCAGGTAGGTCATTCCAATCATTTATAGTTATATTTAAAAATGAGAATTTACCTACAAATGAGAATTTACCTACAATAACAAATTACCTACTTCTCTATTATTTTAACACTTATATGAAAATATTGTCTATTTTATATTTAAGAATAAAGCGATGATCCATATGATCGCGGAAGAAATCATGAAATTGACATTAAGAACTTTATTTATGCTGGCGAGCTTCTGTTATTTGTGGAGAAGTGAAGTTCTTTTTACCAAATAGCTATTTTTTTTAATTTCAACATTTTATCACGATTAAATAATTTCAAGAAATATTCTACTACTTGAGTTCTATTAGTAGGGAAGTAATCAGATAACTGAACACAAATAATGTTCTATTTAAACAAAATATTTTTATCAAGAGTAATCTCACTAGAAGTTTTGATTTATCTAGAGATAATCAAACCTCGAGTTGGTTTTAATTGAGTATTACACGATTAGAGGAAAGTATATATGTACTCTAATACAATAAAATATTAATTTGACTTACGAAAATACTGAAATGTCTTCAAATGTATTATTCTACCATCTCAACATTACAAATATTTCGGTAGATGGCAGTAGTGTGTTACGATTAGCTGTTTTCTTCTTTTCAGTTATGCCTACTATAGAATCTTCATTGAACTATGTGGACGGTAACTAGTGAAGGAGGCTATGTTGATTCAGTTTCACTTTCATTAAAACAGTTGCATTCCACTTTAATTATCCGGATCCCAGTAATCAACTTCACTTGATAGATTATTTTCAATAAATCTTAGTATTAAACAATCTCTGATACGTGACTATTCATAATATCATACAGCAGAAGCTATAACATAACCTGAATCAGGGACCGTCAAGTGACTACACTCTCGTGCGTACGTACAAACCCTCAAGCCCTGATGTACGGCTGCGGGCAAGGGTAGCTGCTTCCACAGTGGCGGAGCTAAGAACTTGTATGTGAACCAAATTTGTGATAAGAATGTAAATTAATTTCAGCTTTTAATTGAAGCACGCTTTCACTGTTAATTGCACTATACTGAAAAACAGTACTCTATACAATTTTGTACAGTTAACTATATACGAAACAAATTTTTGCATGTTTGCACAATAATGAAACAAAACAAAATATACACTTTTATACAGATTAATATACTGTTTGTCTTCTTCTCATTGCTATACAATTCAATTAACAAAATAAAACAACAGTACAAACGTTGTCATTTAAATGCAATTCTCTAATAATAGTACTTTTTCTTAAACATCAGAGATCCGCTGCGATTTTTGCAGTTTTCTGTTAGTAAGCAGCTATTTAATTCTCGGAGCTATTGTTTTAGTACCAGCCAATCGCAAACATGCTTTCAATTGTTCATCACTTAGTTGTTTCTGTGACGTGACTTCGTAAACTTCATTAAACAAAACAGTGTTTCGCATACGTAGGTTGTCCCGAACATTTACAACGTTCATGCAGCAAGATTGTACTGTTTAGGAAACCTTTCTCGTGGAAAACAAGTATAGAAATGGTTAATACTTTTTGTTCTGATACTTATCCTTTAGCTCAGTATCGCTTTGTAAATCAAGTATTTCTAATTGTAGTTCAGCAGGAATATCCAGGACACTCACTGAAAAAGATATTGCAAATATCTTAAATTGTTGTTCAAGATCTCTAATATCCTCAAATCTACGTTCGAAACTTCGCACAATTGTTGCATTATTCTTATATATTCTTTCATGTCCAAGGCTTCTAACAGGTTTCCCATGTACATCCATAAATAAGGCAGTTTCATTTCTAAGTGCGAGAAAACGTTCCAGAATTTTCGACTTCACCACCTTACCTCGGTATGGTAGAGTAAATCCCCATACTGTTAATACCATCAAGCAGTGCCCTGAAGTCCCTGTGATTGAGTCCTTTAAACCTTATGAAATTAATTGTTCGCATAACAACATCCATTACATTGCTAAGGTTCATGTTTTAGCACATAAATATTACTGGTGCAAAATGCAGTGCACCGGTGCCCCCAAGCGACCTCGATAGGTTCCACCACTGATAGACTGCAGTGTACAAGTGTACTGCCCGCAGTGGAAGCCGTAAGCAGGCCTGTACGCCCTCTCGCGATCTTGACTCGACTTGGCGGAGCCTGACCTAAATAATGTAAACAAGTGTTACAAAAGTTTTGATTAGGGATGATGAAATAAACAAGAAAAGTTTTAATTAACGATGATGACATAAAAAATAAACATGAATATTTTTAAAAGGAACAATTATTGAAAGTACATTATTCAAATTTGAATGTTTTAGTGGTTGGTGGTTCAGTTGATGTTATATTGGACGTGTGCGTAAAAGAAGTGGAACACATTGATGTACATGGTGTATTCCTCAACTTATTCAGGATTTCCGAATGGTGCTCTTCATTTATTTGTAAATAGGGTTTCAGGGAAGATGCATAGCTATGACCAGTGATCTTTATTAATTCTTGTTCTTGAATGCCAATGCGAGTCATATTTGAAACTGCCGTGCATCGATTGGAGTGGCTCGTAATTTTCTGTTTTTTTTTTTTTTTTTTTTTTTTTTTGACGTCCAGACCAGTGCAGTTTGAAATGTTGGCAAACAAAGAAATAAATGCTAGGGTAGTGTTAAATACAAACAAATGCTAGGGAAGTGATAAAATTAAACAAATGCTAGGGAAGAGACAAAATTGTGCGATAAGCAGCCATGATTGGTTGAAAGACATCCTTTCATACCGTTTGATTCGTCAAAAGTAGTATGACGCTGTAAAAAATGTTATAGTCAAATTAAAATATTTTAGACGATTCTCAGAATTCGGTTTTTTTGCAAGAATCGTACTATAGTTTTCGCATCCATTTTATTCTAAACAAACGCAAAGAAATGCAATTAAAATTTTACAGAGTGTATACAGTTGTTGATTTCAGTTCACACAATATTTCAAACTTCACGGGAAAAACGTGAATATCCAACTTAAAATCCTGGCTTCTCTATAATGTTTCACTTAATTCATCGTTTGTGCTCTAGTGTATTAAAAAAGCGTAAAACAGTACCAGTTGTAGGAAGAGAAATATGAATTTTCCCATGTAATTTCACACGAACTTGATACAAATTACATATAAAGTATTTGTGTTGGTTCATTATCATGAAGTTACTTTACGTTTATTAAAAAGTGTACTTGTCTATACGCATCAAGTTTCGCCATCTTCCGACATGCTGCTTCCCTATTCCAGCTTGATGCACCATCTAGCGTGGACAATTTGAACTTTGTGCTTCAGCGGATTTATTATCGATTAGTAAAACCTCAACATTAACAGAATATTTTTATTTTTTATTTTTTTGGTTAGGGTGGGATGTATGTTAACAGGTTACAAGTCAGTCCTGGGACATGAACGGAAATTACTGAGGGTGAAGAGGTGGAGGTGTAGAGATTTAGTAGGAGAAATAGGATACGTTGGCGACTAAAGGAGAACGGGGAATGAAGAGAGAGAGAGAGAGAGAGATTATTTCTGCAATCTCGTGTTTCCATATATACGAAAGTTTCTTTTTCATCTCTCTCAAAAGTGTCATCTACAAGCAAAAAGCTTATGGTACACCACATTGCGACCGGTAATTAAAAAAAACTGACGCCGAGATGGAACATGTTTTCAAAAAGCATGCATATATTCTGAAATTGCGTTATGACAGACCAATAAGTTACGAGTTTTGGTTGTCAAGTGTCAATCTTTTAAAATTGCCCTATGCGACTTTCTTTTTAAATAACATTTCATTTTAGATTCCAAAACACTGTAGGACAATACAGGGTATTAAAAAACATCCAATATTTTAGGAGGTGCTAGTATGCATCAAAACAAGAAAATAAAATGTCTAATAAACATGAGTCCTACAACACATACTTTCTCAGATCTGAACACTTGTTCATAGGAGGTGCTCAATGTGACGTCCATTCATGGCAATGCATTCCTCTGCCCTTCGGCGTAAAGAAGCACGCACTCTTTGAAATTGGGCGGGTTGTTCTTGATAACCAAAAGTCTAGGGGATTTAGATTTGAGGAACGAGCAGGCCAAAGTGTGGGGCCACCCAAATCAATCCAGAGGTCCTGAAATGTCAGCGTCAGGTGTTTACGCTCATTACGGAAAAACATTTCTTTTCAGTATTCTTTGCTACGTATCAAAATTCAATGCCAGGGGTGTCAACAACGGTATGATTATCTGGTAGCCTGCTGTATTGCAGAGCAGAAAAATGCATTGCCATAAATGGACATCACATTGAGCACCTCTTATGGACAAGTGTTCATATCTCAGAAAGTATGTGTTGTAGGACACATGTTAATTATATATTTTTTTCTTGTCTTGATGGTAACTATCACCTCTTGAAATATTGCATACTTTTTTAACACCCTGTATAAGCCAATGTACAATTCAAAAAGTTTTTTGGAAATATTCAGTATAACCTGGGTTATACGTAACCCAGTAATACGTCGGTTGTACGTAACCATTTGGAAAATTACGATTAGTAACTTACAATGTAATTCTGAACTGTAGGCCTAGGTAATTCATTTGTACATAATTCGTTTTTATAAGTATTACTTTTTTGAACTGTATATACTCGTATTTTCGTTTCTTCTGATACATAATAAAGTTTAATTTTAACATCACATGATTATTTTTTCTTATGCTTTGAAATACATTTTAATTATTTGCCACAATTCTCAAGGTCAGCTACAAGATAACAGGGAACATAAGAGTATAAAAGCAATGTGACAGTGAAGACCGCTGTCTCTTTACATTAGTTATGTCAAGGTACGGGACTCATACGGACAAGACAGAAAACTCACAGAGCCCAGGCGAATATAGAGCCGATATACTCCGTCACTCCGTCTTTACATGCCACTTTAACTTCTTTCTGACGTAACATTTTCAAACATCTGGAAATAGTTGCAGATCACTCAGTATCTTGTCTAGCAATAATATTTGACAATAAATGTAAGAGCTACTCACTAGAAGACGAAATTAGATCTATGAAAGAAGTTGAAGCAAATCCAAACAAAACAAAAGTTGAAATTGTAAGATATTTTGTAATAAATAAGCATAATATAACTCATTGATAATTAAGATATCTTAAAGTTTGACTGCATGAGTAAGGAAAAATATATCATACCAAAAAATGAATAGCTGTCAAAAGAAAAAGTGACCGCTCTCTAGAAACAAAGTTCTCTTCTGATATCTCGGCTATAATTCGGAGAAGAGGATGTTACATGTTTTTGGGTTATGTTGCCTGATATCTACAGTTATAATTAATATGGTTAAAATGATAAGGAAAAAAGTAGCCATTTTTAGTGGAGTAACAACTTAAGTTAGTATATTTACCCCAGTACTAAATTCTATTCTTCAACTCAGATAAAAGGACGGCTGTTATTTTGAATTATTTTAGAGTACAAAAACATGAAAAATGACGTGTGTATACCAGATGAATGATATCTAATAATATACAGAGTGAGTCAGGAGGAAAGGTACATGGTTTGAGGGGTGATAATACTGGTGATTCTGAACAAAAAAGTTTATATGAACATATGTCCTTTCTTAACGGTTTCGGAGAAAACTAGTGGAAACAATCAGGACCATGAAAAGTACAGGTGATAATAAACTGAAATATTGTTACCTTACGTTCTGTTTAATTGTGTACTTTCCTTTACAGAATATATTCAAAAAGTCCATTGTAAATTTCAATGCACTTTGCAGCTCCTGCAGACAGACAGCTACTGTGTTGCTGATCTGAGCTGATTCCGACATTTCTTTACTTGAGCTCAAGCATGTAATTTGCGAGTGAGAAGTTTCCACTTTGAGCTTGTAGACTTCGCTCTTAAACCAACTGCACGCACAATAATCTAATGTAGTAATGTCGGGTCACCTCGGTGGCCAAGAAATGAGTCCACCGCGACCGAACCAACGGCCAGGATACGTTTCATTCATCCTACTACAACCTAATATCGTTCTGATTCTGTCCGCATATGAGTCATGATGAAGGACATGAGACTGACGCCCGTGATTTTCAAACAGCTGTATGTCAGATTATGTTAAGAACAGGGCATATGTTCATAGAAACTGTTTTGTTCAGAATCACCAATATTATCACCCCTCAAACCATGTACCTTTCCTTCTGACTGACCCTGTATATCAGAATATCTGTTTTTTATTTAAATTCTGAACTAGCATACAGATGAGTTAGTGTTGGAACTTCTTTTGTTTCTTCAGAAGAAATTTCTTATCAATTTTACTTCCGTATTTATTACATTGCGAGTGATATTTCAGTAGTAACTAATATTAACACTTTCGTAACAAACTAGCGTATTTGGTTGACCTATTAACAATACACTTCAATTTTCTGTAGTTAATTTCCTATATTGGATATTGGTATAGGGTCCATTAGATCCCTAGCAGATTAACGTTCATCTACGAGTAGAAGGTAATGATGCTATCGGATTGAGCAGAGTGGTAGCAATCTACGTTAACATAACAAGGTCCAGGAAATGTTTAGTCCACTTGACGTCCGTTGTTAGGATTTACCCAGAAACGTTATGTCATTATAGTGGTAATACATTTCCGTTAGGATTGTGGTCTTCAGTACAATTGTGCTCCTCCATTCCATTTCCCGCACCCAGTAAAATATTACACTCTGAGCTTATGCCTACACAACTATTAGCTATGTGTCAACAATATTCCACTATATTTTACTTACTTATTTCATTTTTTATTCGTTGCCTCGGAATGCTTATAATACAACAGTGATATCGTAAATTTTCTTTTCAACTTTCATTTGTAAACAGAACAGTTATTATGTTTAGTATTTTTGTCCATTGCGTGTCTAAATATCCTACTAAACTATATATAAACACAGAAAGGAATTATTTAAATAAAAATGTTATTAAAACGAGATGCAATATTATTTCTGCTTATTTTTCTATTAAACGTCTCTTTTTCTGATATATCTTTTTGGGATTATATCTTAAAAATTTTAGGGGAAATATACTGTAATAATAATAATAATAATAATAATAATAATAATAATAATAATAATAATAATAATAATAATAATAATAATAATGAAAATTATTGATTAGTAAGAAAATACTTTATTAAAATTACAACACATATCAGTCATTTCGAGGAAAGTCGGAATTCCAATTAAAGATCATTTTCGGAAATATTTGTTTATGATTAGTGTAAGACAAAGAGAATGCTCTAATTTTAAATATTCTAATGTTTTATTTTCAAAAGGAAAATGTGTTACAAGTTTTATGGGCATTGAATCTAAGTGGTCTTAACTGGGTAATAGCCCAGATCACATATAGATTGTGTCAACCTGGGGCCTGTTTCACAATGTTTACAATCTTTGTAAATTGTAAACTTTGCTTGTAAATTGTAAACTTCTGTTTCACAATCTTTGTTTGTAATGTTGAACTTTACAACGGAAATGAAATCTTTACAAATCAAATTTTGCTCACTTTACAAGCATTCTGTTTCACAAAGAAGGGTAATTTTACAAACGTATAAATTTTGCTTGTAAAATAAGCACATTTGCTACAATACCTCTGAGATGTGTAACGTTTGATATTGCAACAAATTATGAATAAATACAATAAATAAATACTTATTAAATTAATTTTTGAGTAACTGGATAATATTAAGAATTAAACTAAAGCAGTTTTGATGTTATTTAGGAGTTCTAATGACTCAGACGAAGATATTGAATTTAGGCCTAATCAAACGAAGACGTATACGTAAAATTCTCCAAGCAAGAATTAATATCACGTTCGTATCATTGTATGAATTTAATGAAAGGTTTCGAATGAGTCCCACGCTTCAGAATACCACGTAAGTATTTATATACAAAGACTATTTAATAAATACTCGCACTTAATAAAGAAGTTCCCTGCACCAAAAATAAATAATTCTATAATGGAATAACGACACTACTTATGCGGTATTCGGAAGTCGTTTCGAGTCCCGTTTCGCTGGAATCTCTCCTACAAGATACGGGACATCATATCCAACATCCAACAGGGAAAAGTGATACCCTAACCTCAAAGCGAGAACTGTATTGTATTGGTTGCATAGTAACTGTCAGTTCTATGCGTTAGGAGAGAAGCACGAAATTTCTAAGGTATATCAGTGTGAAAAAGTGTCCACAGGGTAGTTGATTTTGTTAAGAGTTAAATTCGGGGCAGGTTTTTGATCACCAAAATGTTATTTACTATAGCACAGAATTTTTATGCTCCTGCTGGGATCACTAATGTTTGTGAGGTTATGGTTGCAACATTAACAAATAGTGATGGATCAACACATAAAATGAACCCGATTTTGTAGTTCGACATCGTAATTATTTTATCAATTGCATATTTGTACGTGGACTAAATCTGTTATTTACTTATTTGATTGAATTTGATGCTAAGTGCTAACTTCGGTCATTTAAGTAATAAACGTATTGGTATACTCGACCAATCACATCACATGAAATTCCATTGTCGCCAATATATAAAAATCTAAATACTTTTAATTTTCTTTAATAATACTTTATATTTTCCGTTGGTGAAATGTGTATTAGCAAGCTTAGAATAATCTATTTTAGCACAAAATATAAACATATGTATCGATAGTAAGTTAGTAAAAATACAGCGACTTTAGCTCTGCTCCTTAGCGATTTTTGTAAACTGTCGTTGGCGATATTGTGTAACCAATAATAAGTATTTGTAAATCTCTTTAGCTGATTTTTTAAAGTTCGTCAAACTTTACAAACTAATAAAATAGCATTGTGAAACACAATTTACAAGCATTTGTAAAATTTTACTTCTTATTTGTAAATTGTTAATTTGTAATTTGTAAGGATTGTGAAACGGGCCCCTGGTTGGCGAGTTGGTATAGCGCTGGCCTTCTATGCCCAAGTTTGCGGGCTCGATCCCGGGCCAGGTCGATGGCATTTAAGTGTGCTTAAATGCGACAGGCTTATGTCAGTAGATTTACTGGCATGTAAAAGAACTCCTGCGGGACAAAATTCCGGCACATCCGGTGACGCTGATATAGATATAACCTCTGCAGTTACGAGCGTCGTTAAATGAAACATAACATTTAAACATTTAACATAAAGATTGCTCATTCCTGTGTTAAAATCGGCTGCACTTTGAAGAGAACAACCGCCCGGATCGCCACCCGTCCGCCGTAAACGAACACGAGATGGCAGTACAGTCGCTAATGCAATTCAAATGGGAGTTATGACGTGACTCCTTATGTAACAACTAGATGGCAGCATAGTAAACCTGACAAAAGTTGTTACCGTCAAAGCCTATAACGCAGAGCTAGCTGGGTATATATGATCTAGGGTAATAGATACCGTTTTATTTCCCTAAAGTTTGCAGCACTTACTCATAGAGAGATCAGCTGTTAATGTATCTTTTTCAAGGAGCTATGGTTGAAGAAATATTTTGAGAGTCTGCACGTTAATTCCAGAGCTCCAAGATCAAGAAACCATTTACCCTATACTATATTCTTTCTGACATAATTTCCAGTAGTTTGGGTTAATAATTAATCTTACAGTTCAAGTGAATATTTTGACAAAATGTGGCAAAATGTGTGTAACATCCGTGACATGAAAGCAACAGGTGTAAAATATGTAGAGATTATATTTTTGTAAACTAATTGGATGCCTTGAGCATTGCATAGCTTTCACACGGACACTATGAGAACGAATCTCTTTTCGCTTGAGGCAGAGATCTGAATTTTACACTTTTTGTTAATAAGTTGTGAAGTGAGTTCACAAATCTTGTAACTCCCGTGGCGAAACCTTTTCTTTCTTTTCTGCAATAATAATAAATTTTATTCAACAACTTCTTTTCTGTAAAATTATATTGACTTCTACTTTGACTCTAATAATAAAAGTTGACAAAATTCATTTCATTTCCAATATATAGAGTTTGAAAATCCGTCACAACTGGAATGGCCGTCATGTATTATGTCAATATTTACGAAAAATTATTAGTTTTTAAAAACTAGTCGCTAATTTATGCATTTCATTTACATACCACAAAAAGTAAACTGTTTTGTTAGCATTTCCGACTTCATGTTTTGTTAATTTGAAAGCTTACAAGTCACAAAACACCTGTAACACTTATGGTGTGGTGGAGTTTTGTAATATCCGCATACCACATCTCCTCTGGGACACTTAAGTTTTGTGCCAGAGTTGGAAAAAAAACCGGTTTAAATTAATGTTATTATCAGGCTTAGAGACTTTAGACCCGATAGACGAAAACAGTGCGATTTCAATTTGGATAGCTGGACTGTAGTGGGTGGGGGCAATGATGGTAGCGACCTACCTGTCGTCCCATGTGCTTTATTTACTCAGTCATACTCATAAGGCAGGGAGAGGAGGTACTGTTCTGACAATAAAAACAGTCCCGTACACCTAGTTCACTTTATCAGAAGAGAGGACAGAAGATAGCTAGTAGTCTAGTTTTGATATGTACATATCTGATCACTTCTGTGTGATTAGTCTAAGAATATATGCGAAGTCTACGGACACTGCTGGGGTAGCGAAGATAGATTTCAATGACTTAGTGTTTTTTTCGTTTTGCATTCATTACATCATCCACACCTGTGGAATAACGGCTACCGCATCTGACCGCGAAACCAGGTGGCCCGGGTTCGATTCCCGGTCGGGGCAAGTTACCTGGTTGAGGTTTTTTCCGGGCTTTTCCCCCTCAATCCAATATGAACAAATGCTGGATAACTTTCGGTGCTGGACCCCGGACTCATTTCACTGGCATTATCATCTTCATCTCATTCACACGCTAAATCACGTAAGATGTTGATAAAGCGTCGTAAAATAACCTACTAAAATAAATCGATTACATCATGTGATGTAGAGCGGAGCTTCTCCCAATATAAACTTTGTCTTGCCGACTACCGAAAAAAGTTTAGTTTTGAGACCTTCAGAATGTGTGTTGTAGTAGGCTACATTGTAACAGTACCATGTATTGTACTTCATAAGTGGTGTATGCTGTGCAGAATTATTATGTATGTTGAGTAAGTATTGCACTAGTGCTTATGACAGAAGCCGAAAGGAAATGCATATTAATTAATTTTGAAAATTTTGCATGATAGGTGTTTATTTTAATCTATGTAAAGATTAATTTTTTGGTCCTATAGAATTTTTCTCCTCTAACAATCATTTTATTTTAATGTTTTTTAAATTAGTTGCCTTTTTTTGGAACGTCACTGTACAGTACCAGCAGACTGGACTGAACTTGGTTTCATGTACACATGTCTCTTCTTCTGCCGACTCCAACACAATGAAAAAGCTGCCTATGGTACGGACGTAGTAAACTTATTCTATCGGGTCCAAAATCTCGATGTCTGGTTATTATGTTATATTATGACTAGCTTACATTTCGTTACCATAAACAATGTAGACTCATTATTTTCACCCAGCATGTGAGTTGATGTTTTATTGAACCAGCGGAATTCCACATGCTTTTCAGTGAACAATAATTATATTATCCGCATAGTACTATACACAATATTATGAGGTATACATGTGATTCTTGTGAATCAATCTTTAAAATCAAATGTATCGAGAGCTATTAATGATCCTGGTACTTACTCACAGTTTGAATAACATGTAACACTTTTCTACAGAATAACTTCTGTCCGGGATAGATACCTGTAACAAAAAAGAAAATAATAAAATAAATGTGCAATATAAATCAAGAAGAAATGAAACTTTAAAATTAACGAATTAAGAATTCACAAAAGTTGCGCGGTTTCATCAACTGGAATAATCGGCCAATTCTTTTTTGAGAATGAGGCCGGAAATGCAGTGACTGTTAATTCAGTGCGATATATTGAAATGACACAGAATTTTTTTAATCCACAACTCGCCCATTTTCCAGTGAATGAAAACACACTGTTTCAACAGGAAGGAGCAATAAGCCACACCGCAAGAATTTCGTTGGATGCTGTGAATGCTTTGTTCCAGGGCCGCGTCATTTCTCGCAAAGAGGATATCGCTTGGCCGCCTTGGTCACCTGATTTAACGGAATGTGATTTCTTCCTATGGGGTCACTTCAAAATGAAAGTGTTTGGGGGCAATCCACCCAGAACAATTCCAGCTATAAAACAACGTATACGAGAAGAGGTCGCTGCGATACCTGTCAATATGCTGAGAGGTATTGTATTGTATTTATTAACATTCCATGGTATTCATACATTGCTTCACAGCTAGAATAGGGAACAAGTCAAAAAACTTAATACTATTATAAACTCTTAATTTATAGTCGCAGTGTAGATTAAATATATACAGAAGAATTTACAATATACAGCGTGTTTCAAAAATACGGGGCACAATTTCAGGCCTGTATTTCCCACATGTAGACAATCAAAAGAGTTCATTACAACATGTGTCCGGAAATATTTAATTTCCGAGTTATGGCCTTCACAACATTGAAATTCATCGAAACGTTTTTCTTTTCGCAGGTCGTTGTCATTACAGAAGATGTTCAAAATGTCCGCCTCCTGCTTGAATACAGATCTCACATCGATGTCTCATTGACCTGCGAACACGATCCCAAACTCCAGGAGTATTGCGTATGTCCTCAGAACATGCCACAATTCGATTCCAAAGGGATTCCAAATCAGGCACCGGGGACGAATAAACCAATGATTTTAAATGACCCCACAAGTAGAAATCGAGAGGGTTCAGATCAGGTGAGCGTGGAGGCCGAGCAATTGGGCCACCTCTACCTATCCATCGATCAGGAAACCTTCGATCCAAGTACCGGCGAGCCGTACGACTGAAGTGTGCAGGAGCGCCATCATGCAAGAAGTGAATGTGTTGACGATTGATCAGTGGAGTGTCTTCTAAAACATGAGGTATGGTGTTTTCCAGGAAGTTTGTGTACGCCTGCCCCGTAAGTCTGTTTACAAGTACATGGGGTCCAACTAATCGATCACCAATGATACCGGCCCACATGTTGAGGGAGAACCGCAACTGGTGATGAAATGGAACAGTTGCACGTGGGTTTTTCATTCGCCCATACATGCTGATTGTGGAAATTTGTTATGCCATCTCGTGTGAACTGTACTTCATCTGTAAATAATACTAAGGCAGGAAAGTTCGGATTTACACCACACTGCTGCAAGAACCACTGACAAAATCTAACTCGTGCAGGGTAATCTGCTGGTGACAGGGCCTGTACACGTTGCAAATGATAAGGATACAATTGATACTCTTTCAACAGTCTCCAGACAGTCGTATGAGGAACATTGACTTGCAACGCTACCCTTCGTGTGCTGATAGAAGGAGTCATGTTCACAGCCTCCAGAATCTCCTCCTGCACTTCTGGAGTTGTAGATCTTGGTCGTCCCCTTCCCAAACCAGGAAAGTTAAATTTTCCATACTCGCACAGACGGTAATGGAGACGCACAAATGTCTTCCGATCTGGACATTGTCGCTGTGGGTACCTCTCCTGGTACAAACGACGAGCCAGCGCAGCATTGCCGTCCTCCTTACCGTACATGAAGTGTATCTCTGCCAGCTCTTGATTTGAATACATGTCGTACAGTCTAACGCCTACACAACACTGAATGTAACCTTCGCCTCGGAATGAACTGTCAGAGTGCCCTCTTAATGTCTCCTTTGACGGCAACGACCTGCGGAAAGAAAAACGTTCCGGTGAATTTCAATGTTGTGAAGACCATAACTCGGAAATAAAGCATTTCCGGACACATGTTGTAATGAACTATTTTGATTGTCTACATGTGGGAAATACCTACCTGAAATTATGCTCCGTATTTTTAAACACCCTGTAGTCTACTAGTACAACACAAAGTTTTAATATCAATTTCATGAAGCGTTATTGAATGTCATGAATTCACCTGCAGAATAGAATGCGTGAGAAATCAGGTACTTCTTTAATTTGGCCCTAAATAATCTTATGTTTTGAGTTTCATTTTTTATATCGATACGGAGGATATAAAACATTTTTTCTGCCATATAGACGCACTCCTTTTTGATAGCACGATAGACTTGCCGATGGAGTATGAAAGGCATTTCTTGACGTGTATTTATGCTATGAACTGTTGAATTAGTTACAAAGTTTTCACGATCACATAAGAGAAAGATTATTAATGAAAACATATACTGACAAGCCATGGGCATTATTTGTAGGTTCTTGAAAATAGTCCTACAAGATTCCCTAGATTTGGCACCTACTATTATTCTAATTACTCTTCTTTGTAATAGGAATATACTGTTACTATCCGTGGAATTTCCACAGAATATTATTCCAAAACTCATTACCAAGTAAAAGTATGCAAAGTATATTGTTTTTAAGGTATTGATATTAACTATCTTTTGCATAGATCTAATAGCAAAACATGCTGAATTTAGTTTGGGGGTAATTTCTTTAATATGATTTTTAAGCCAAGAATTTTGGTTGTTGTTGTTTCTAATAGGGATCTATTGTTAATTATTGCGCTAGAAATTTGCCAGTTCGTGGCCAGACTCGAAGAATGTGTGCGTTTCAATGGAAGTCACTTGGCTGACGTAATTTTTAAGAAATAATTTTTTTTCTTGTTACATACCTATTGGTTATTCATGTACTTGTCATATCTACTCATTAAATTGATATAATATTAACTTTTCATACTTTTCCTGCGCCTTGAAATCTTTCCGCTTTACTGGTCCATCTTGTATACGTTAATTGAGCTTGCAACATGGGATTCCATAAATTATGACCGAGGCTATGAAGAAGAAGAAATAGAAAGAGTGAGGTTTAATGAAGAATCAATGGCATAATATCAGAATAAATAGATTGTCAGGGGATAAAACTGGGGCACCAACAATTCGGTGAATTGTATACCAATTTCTAAAGGTTTCATCGCTGATAAATTATTCAGTTGGAAGTATAGTCTAATAAAGGCATAATATAAGCAGAGAAATTTTGAAACAGCCTTAAACCCAAAAGACTTCTTCAGCAACTTTCAGTTTCATACAGCTTTTAGATGAAATCAGTCCTCGTGCGTATATGAGATTGGAGAAAGTGCGCCATACAAGATGCGAATTTCCCAAGCCAAGCATCAATGTCTGAACGACAAATTCCGCAAGGTCATTCATATCCCTGTGCTAGGGATGAATTAAACATGTATTATGCAAGAGTTCCAACCCTTCTGACGCTCTGGCTAGTTTGGCGAGCAGAATTAAAACAGAGCTATTTAAGTATGTTCTCAGATGTACTGGGCTTGATATTACACAATGACGTAGCTGTCAATTTAAAATATTACATTACAAAATAATGTCGCATAAGTAATTTTTATCAGTAGTCAAGTGGTAAATCTGAGAGATCAATAAATTGTCGAGAGTAAGAATAAATTTTATCTGACTCCTTGGAATATAAAACAGATTCAGAAGCAAAATAATATGGCGACAAGGCTTATCACGGATAGATTATCAAATTTGCACTACGAGGATCTAGATTCATATCGTGGCAAGTCGAAATTAAATTTATATTGTAACTTTTATTCTTACTTCTACCACCACATCTGTCAAAAATGTGACTTTTATTTCTCAATAATTCACCCTACAACAATGGGTACTCTACACAACACAGCAACACAATAGTCTGTACTGCACTCCACACGACGGCAATGACAATTCACGTCTATTATTGAGAAGAACAACAATGTACTCGTAATTTCAATTAATGTTCACAAAGCCCTAATTGCAGAACAAAACTGTCAGTTCTCAGTTGCATATGTCTTCTGTATATTAATATTCCAAAATATGTTTTAAATGATATATGTATGTATGTATTTACACTGCAATTGGGCAAGCACCCGGTGGCAGTGGTATATACAATATTAACAATACACAATAAGATTACAATACACAATACAATTTTACAACACATATACAATTTTATACACAATACAATAAGAATACACAATACAATTTAACACAATAATAATAAAACATAAATAAAATACCTAATTTTACAATACAACCTACATAATTATGTATAGGTCCTACATAAGTTTCAATAGTCTTTCACTTTACTCTCATCTCATTCCCTGTAGTGGCACTATGACGCATTTCATTGACACTTTAGCACACATTTCACTGACACTCTGTAACACATTTCACTGACACTATAGAACACATTTCATTGACGCTATAAATTATCACTGATCGGAACTGTTCACTACACTGTAAAACCATAACTTCACTGACTCACCTCGCTTCACTGATACAACAGTTCAAATAAGTCAAATAATTACATCCTTATGCATACTTATAAACAGAACTACATTTAAACTAAACATTTCTAGTCTAAGGCCCTCTTACACGCTATGTTTAAATAATTTATGCTATTTTTAAATAATTTTAAATAATAATTATCACTCTTACTCTAAGGCCCAGTTTCACCAATCATTGTTTAATATTTAACATGTCATTAAGGCAGTATAACAGTAAGCTTAACGGACGAGATGTTTCATCAACTGTTGTTACTGATAACATGATGTTAAACCCACTGTTAAATTAACATAGCATATTCCCGCAGTTAAATCCTTAACGTCCTGTTACAGCGTGAATCATGGCTCCCAGAGAACATATGTTACACGCCACATTATTATATCGAGATATATTTGCAGTGAAAACAATTAGCTACAATCACTACTTGAGCATTTTTAATTACTCAGAATAGATATGTTCATAAATATAAGAATTATTCATATTAATATTAGTAGTGCATCCGCAGTAAAGAGAAGATATGTGCTCATTAACGTAAACATTTCTGTGATTATTATTTCGTATTAATACTCAGATATAATTGCAGATTTTCAAACCGATATTTCTTTATTTCACTGATTTAACAGTTCACAAGTAAATATGACCAATGACGTGTGAAAATATGTCATGTGTATACAGGGTGTTTAAAAATACGGGGCATAATTTCAGATATGTATTTCCCACATGTAGCCAATCAAAATAGTTCATTACAACATGTCTCCGGAAATGCTTCATTTCCGAGTTATGGCCTTCACAACATTGAAATTCACCGGAACGTTTTTCTTTCCGCAGGTCGTTGTCATTACAGAAGATGTTCAAAATGGCCACCTCCTGCTTGAATACAGACCTCACGTCGATGTCTCATTGAGCTGCGAACACGATCCCAAACTCCAGGAGTATTGCGTATGTCCTCAAAACATACCACAATTCGATTCCGAAGGGATTCCAAATCAGGCACCGGCGACGAATAAACCAATGATTTGAAATGGCCCCACAAGTAGAAATCGAGAGGGTTCAGATCAGGTGAGCGTGGAGGCCAAGCAATTGGGCCACCTCTACCTATCCATCGATCAGGAGACGTACAAATGTCTTCCGATCTGGACATTGTCTCTGTGGGTACCTCTCCTGGTACAAACGACGAGCCAGCGCAGCATTGCCGTCCTCCTTACCGTACATGAAGTGTATATCTGCCAGCTCTTGATTTGAATACATGTCGCACAGCCTAACGCCTACACAACACTGAATGTAACCTTCGCCTCGGAATGAACTGTCAGAGTTCCCTCTTAATGTCTCCTTTGACGGCAACGACCTGCGGAAAGAAAAACGTTCCGGTGAATTTCAATGTTGTGAAGGCCATAACTCGGAAATAAAGCATTTCCGGACACATATTGTAATGAACTATTTTGATTGTGTACATGTGGGAAATACATACCTGAAATTATGCCCCGTCTTTTTAAACACCCTGTATATATATATATATATATATATATATAAGATATGAAAATAATGTTAACGCTTAGTACCATTATAGTATTCAGCATCACAATTATTTTCATTTTCTATTGGTTCTATTTTATTCTGGATAATTGAAAGAATCTTCGTACAAATATCAAATTTGAGAGAGAAAGTACCGCCGCCAGTTTTCAAATGCTCCACTGTGTCTTGTGCATGGCCCGCCTCAGCATTTCTTTTAATATTTTCATAACATTGATTTGTTTCATAGTTAGCGTTTTCACATCCAAATTAAGATTGAAAATATTGTGTTAAAGAGACCCGTGCTTGATGCTTTTCCTAATGAAAGTTCCATCACTACGTTTGAGTTCAATTACATTCCTATAATTAATTGCTAGGTCTACAAAATAATTATATTTCTCATATGAGGTAAAATTACTGCTCATTACACGTTTCTTTTTCTCGATTTTCGTTGTGTTAGTCTCCAATACTTCCATAACGTAAAAAAAAAATACAATTTTCCGCTATATAGAACAAATGACTACACCAACTTAAGGCGCATTCACTAAACTTTCATACAATCACTGCTTCTTTGATTCTTGTTACATTACTCTGATGGCCAGTTTTTCCAAGTAATGTTTAATTTGGCTTAACAAATGTTAAATCAACAGCTGGTTTATTTTTAACGTTTTGTTAAGATATTTTCCATTGTTTCCAACATAATTTTGTTTAAAATAACCAACACTTAACTTTAACTGTCGTTAATACGATTCTAACTACTCAACAGCAGTTGGTAATGATTTTGCATATATAAGACAACTTCTTATAGGCTGATATTATTATTTAAATTCTGTACTGTAGAGTAAGTCATGAAACATGTGTAAAATCGTAACCTGTTACAGTAGCCATGATTCATACAGTGGAGAGAGTTGATAAATGAAAGTTGCATTGACTACTATTGAATAATAATAATTATTATAAGTATGGTTATATTTTAAAATGCTAAATATGAATTTCTGTTTAGAAAAATCTCAGCATTATGACCACCAGGTGACAATAATTACAGGAATGTTAGTGTAGTCAACTGTACACAAAACTCCGAGGAGAATTCCGTATCATATAAAATTCTCTAATTCAGGTCCATGTATAAATTATATGTAATTTCGTCCTAAGGAAGCAATTGCTGCTGAAACATTTTATTATTTACTCACTGCGTATTTTGAAGCACTATTGACATCGGCTATAGTTGAAGAGCCAGTAACATAGAATCTAGAGTTAATAGTAGCTGGTGAATTGGAACAAGTGGCCTATTTCAACTAGGTAACATACAACTGAGTTTTATTTTAAGATATGAAAGTGATTATTATAACTACATACCGGCACCAAAGAAATATTAGTAAATTAGTACATAATGTGCATTCAAACAACGAAACTTAATTGGTATATTAACTTTCACCTATTAGAATTATATTATACTGTAGCTAGCGATAAAATATGCTTGCACTGGCTTCAAAACAGAAGCGAAAGAGCTGGATTCTTGGAATTTATAATCTTTTTCTTTCCGATGGAAATTTAATTATCCAGCAGGATAATCACCCCGCGCACACCGCCATAAACGTTCAAAGACGGTTCACGGAAAAGCATGAAAAAAAGGAGGATTGACAAATATCGAGACATTCCACCTCAAAATCCAGATTAGTTCTGGGATCAAGTTCTGGCTACCTGGGAAGATTTCGCTAAGGACCAGAACTATTTCCGCGATCTGGTGGACTCAATGCCCCGAAAATGCCAGGCAGTGATAGACGCCGGTGGCATGTAGACAATGTATTAGATCCACAAGTGTATTTCTTTTATTTTTCTTTAATTTGTTTGTTTATCTTTGTTTTATTTCGGGAAGAAAATTGATCTCCCAAGAGTTTTTTTAAAATTCTCCTAGTGGAGCCAGAGTTGCGAAATAATTCGTTCCAGTACACAAAATTAAAAAAAAGAAAGGTAGCATGTATAAAAATTAGTTACGTTAATAAAAAAAAAGTTGTCGCCGAGAATCGAACACGGGCCCCTGAGATGGCAAGCCAACTCGCTACTGACTGCTCCAACGGGAAGACATGACGTACCCAGCGGGACGAGGCACATATAGCTGCTCGGCTTGAAGTCTACGGAGACAACTCACATACAAACGTACTCGTTTAAATATTTTAATGTTCAGTACTAGTTAATGTTTCATTTGGATATATTTACCGAAGTTTGGTGAAACCGGCCCTTACTCTAAACATTCCTCAAAGGGAAACATAACATGCTATTTTCACAACTTTTGTCTGAACAGCTGTGGTGTTATGCGCCATGTTTAACTATTTGTTAAATGAGTTAACGGCCTGAAATCCTACATTTAAAGTTAACAAACGGTTAAGAATCTGTTAAGCCAAACTGGTGTTGAACAAATGGAAAAACTGTATTTAACAAACTGCTGACGGTTTAACAGTCGTTAAGTGTTCTAACAGTACTTGGACAAACCGGCCATTAACATCATGTTACCTAACAAAAATACTTCAAATGGTTGGTGAAACACTATTACACTAACAGGATGTTTAATTTTTAACAACACGTTAGTTAACATGATGTTAGTGTTATTTTAACGAAGCTTGGTGAAACTGGGCCTAAGCATTCCTTAAAGAGAGACATAACATATTATTTTCACAACTTTTGTCTGAACAGCTGTGGTGTCATCCGCCATGTTTAAGTATTTGTTAAAAGAGTCAACGGCCTGAAATTATACATTTAAAATTAACAATGAGTTAACAATTTGTTAAGCCAAACTAGTGCTGAAGACATGAAAAAACTGTATTTAACAAACTGTTGAGGGTTTAACAGTCGTTAAGTGTTCTAACAATACTTTGAGACACCGGCCAATTCAATTGATGTTTTCATAGCGACAAGTGTAGAGTAAATGCGAACGGAACAACAGAGCTACGTAACAAATTCGTGCAAGGCGAGTTCTTCTCTTTGTGCACGACGCTGTTCATTATAACGAACAAGCGGTTAAAGTAACATGAGCTCTCGACCTAAACGATCAAACTGCATGAATAAAAGACTAAACGAAATTCGTGCTGACTCAGTTCCCCTTTTCTTTGCCCTCATTTTTTCCTCTTCTCCTCTCTCATACTTGGTTCTGTATTGTGTTTGCGAAGCGTAAGATTACAAGGACTGTTTCATATATTTTACCTCATTTTATACTGTTTCTACTTCACTTTAAAAATTCTCTCTTTCAACAATTTCAAGCTGCATTACAATGTAAAGAGAAAGAAATAGCTTGGATCGAGATTCCAGATTCTCGTTTTCGTAAATAGTTTGGTCGTAACAAAAGGAACTCCACACATTAATTATAAAGACGTATCCTGGTATATTTTAAATACCACCACCACCACTATTATTATTACTATTAAGGTGATATATCCTGTGACTCCTTCTTAAACAATATTACCTTACGTATTCTAACGAAAGATATGAGAACCCACTAACTTATCTATAATAGAAATTCGAAATTTCTTTCACCAGTCTCCAGATGCACTAAAAATGCCAACATGCATAGCTGCGAATTCCATCCTTTCAATGTATAGACTTGGTTTGATCTTGGCAATGACTTACCATTTATGTATTCTTTCCGACATTATACTTAATTACACTTGTCTGCGATGAAATTCCTGCCTCCGAAGTTTTAATGTTTTTAGGGAATTTTTAGCATGTTGAAATCAAATTCAAAGCCAGAAAGTTCCCATCACGTACCATTTTTTTGTTATTTTAATTTTCTCATAATATATTACGACAATTTATAGCGTAATTAAACTGTAATACTTTAACATAAGTAGGTTTAGTATGTTAGGATATGAAAACCAAACGTATTCAACATATTTTTAAGGTGTTTGTATTGAAAACAAAGGAAATTGGATGTTTCTTAGCAGATAGGGGGTGCAAGCACACAAGGAAGTTAGGGCGAAATAACGTGCAGCCTTGTCATTATTTTTATTTGTGAAAGATAGAAATGTCAGCCACTCTTTGGTGAGAGACTGAACTTAACTCGTCTAGTTTCTCTCACATTTCATTAGTCTGCGTTTCACCTGGAGACTTAACGAAATCAGTTTGAAGCTTTATTGTGGAGTAGAATGTTGAAAGTTTTTAGTTCAGTAAGAAAGTATTTACCATGTTGCATCGAGGATGTCTAAATAATCCAGACCACTTTTGTTATATAACTTATGTAGGATTCTTCTCCAGTCTTAATTTTGAATCGTTCAAAATAAGCTCCAAATTTACCATGACCTGATATAAATTTTGTACTAATAAAGTTTGGAGAGTAAATTTTGCATTTCAGTCGATCATATACCTGAGGAAAAAATAGGTTTTTGGTGACTGAACCTTTATCACTTGTAGACCAGTGTGAATTCCAATTAGAAGTAATATGTTCTTTCATTTTACAATTGATATATGAGATTGGGCACTTTATGTATGAATAGGGTATGTCTGCGGAAGCAGCTTCTTTCGCAAGTTCGTCTGCTCGTTCATTGCCTACAATACCTGTGTGTCCTCTAACCCAGGATAGGCATATGTGATTATTGTGATTTTTAAATTCAGACCTTATATCCAAAGCAATGGGGTGAAGATTCCTATTGTTTCTAACTGACAGAAGTGCAGCTTGTGAATCAGACAGTATGCAGGAATTCGTTTTGTTGATAGTACTCGTGTGGAGATATTCAGTCCGTTGAACATCTACTGTTTGAATGTCCTATATTTTACATGCAAAGACAATACCTTACTGTCCATGCTCTAAACTGTAAAATAACCTATGAGCAACCAATATGCACTGTTTTTCAAAAGCACTGTTGCTACAAACGTTTCGTCAAATTCATACATCTTATATATTCAAGGTTATAATTTCATTTTTATCATCATGATAATCCAAAATATGTATTAGACTAGATTGTCTGTTAAGGTCTCACGTCAATCCAACTCTTAGCAGGGCGACCAACAAATTTTCTTTCACGAGGAGCGTACTGCAGGATTTGTTTCGGTATCAGTGTTCTATCCATTCATTTGAAATGATTAACATATTTTAATATTGATTCGACTTTGAGTTATTTCAGGATATCATTATTTCTTTCGTGGTTCCATTTTGTGTCTCATGAAGTCCATCTCGGCAGCGATTAAAACTGTCGGGCAAGAGTTCTTTTTTAACTGCGATTCGTGTATAACTCTAAATAAATGATGGTTTTAAAATTGTATTTATTATGCATTATGTTTTTATAAATTTGGTAAATTTATTTTGTATATCAAAGTCATGTGTAAGTGATAATGAATGTCCAAGGTATTTAATATTGTTCATTCTTTCCAATTATCTGTTACTGAAGTACATCTTGCTGTGTGTATATATATATATATATGTATCTGTGTGTGAGTGTTTGTATGTATGTATGTATGTATGTATGTATGTATGTATGTATGTATGTATGCATGTATGTATGAATGTATGTATGTATGCATGTGTATATTTATAAATATATGTCTACATGTTGTTATATTATGTCTACAAATGTACATATTTTAGCGAAATGTCTTAATATGATCTACAAGTTCAACATGTCTATTCATGTTAAATTCTCTAGGTATTTCGATTATAATTTCAAGCCTTCAATCAAATTAATGTTTATTCACCGTATGTATCTATATGTTATGTCTCTACATACGTAAGTAAGCATGTATGTATGTATGTATGTATGTGTGTATATTAGCTAAGTGTCATAATATTATCTATAAGTGCAACATGCTATTCATGTTAAATTCTCTATGTTTTTCGACTGTAATTTCAAGACATTAATCTAATTAATTTATATATGTTACACTCTTACAAGTGTATATTTATTGTATGGTAGTCTGTAAGTTTCAATTTGTTATGATTAGTTTAAAATATAACCCTAAAATACTATATGTAAAATAGGGTTTATAAATATGGAATAAATACTACTACTAACTTATGTAGGATATACACATTGCCTAAGCAGAGGTGTAATATTACAGATTTTGTGAAAAAGTCATACCATGCCTGTTTTGGAATCAAACTTGGAGACCAAAGTAAAGCTTGGGCACCACACAAAGAATGTAGAGTATGCACTGAAGATCTTCGTCATTTGATCAATTGGAGAAGACCGTTGCTATCTTTTGGAGTACCTATGGTTTGGAGAGAGCAGTCGAACCATAGTAATGACTGCTAAGAAGTACCTAGCAGTATTGCGTGTGATGTGAATGGGTACGATTCTAAACATAAAAATCAAATCGTGTATTCAGTTGTTCGGTCAGCCATTTTACCTATGCCTAATATACCAATCCCTGTGCGAGCAGAAAATATTAAACAAACATCATTTTATTGGTACTGACAACGTGAAATAGGTTTAAAAGACTTTTTCTCCGAAGATGATAATCTTGTATATTGCAGTAATGTGAAAGAATTTATGCTAAAACTTGGACTTCCAAATTATGACCTAAGTAAATGGAGACTGTTAATTGAAGCTTCCAAGTGAAGTTTAAAGGATTTCCTCCTTCATAACGGAAACATTTTTGGTTCAGTGCCCATTGCCTATTCAGTGATCTTCAAAAAATCATACACAAATTTGAAACTGCTGTTATTGCGACTAGACTATAGGAACACAAGTGGCAAGTTTGTGATTTCAAAGTTCTTACTATGTTGCTGGCTCAACAATCTGGTTTTACCAAATTTCCATGCATTCTTTGCCTGAGGGAGAATAGGGCACGAGTTGGTCACTGGACTATGAAAGACTGGCCACCTCGACAAAATATGGAATGTTGTGCGCCAAAGCCTTGTGAGTTCTTCTAAAGTTGTGCTGCCATCTCTCCACATCAAGCTTGGCTTAATGAAACAGCTTGTAAAAGCTTTAAATAAGGAAGGAGGCTGTTTTAAGTACATATGTGAGAAATTTCCACTACTATCTGAAGCAAATTGAAAGGAGATATAGTTAATGGTCCTGACATAAGAAAACATGTCTGGTGCAGCATTTAAAAACAGTATGGATGAAAAGGATAAATCAGCATGGATGTTGTTTTGTGAAGTTGTTTTAAAATTTCTTGGCAACAAGGATCCTAATTACCGAAACATTGTGGCTAACATGCTTGAAGTATGCAAGGAATTTACTTGTAACATGAGTATCAAAATTTTCTGTTTTCTCAGCTAGATTATTTCGCCGAAAATCTAGGATTTTTCAGCTAAGAGTAAGATGAACGATTTCACAAGGACCTGCAGGAGTTCGAAAGAAGGTACCAGGGACGCGGGAGCATCAGTATGCTTGGTGATTATTGTTGGATGTTAAAGTGTGAAATATCTGAAGAGAAACATAAAAGAAAGAGGAACAGGAGGACTCTCTCAACTAAGAAGCAAGTGGTGTAATTGTTTGTGTGATACATTGTGCTAATTTATACATCCAATAGTGACGTAAACAAGACAAAATAAAGCAAAAACGCTCTAGTGACATGTATGAACATCCATACATATAATTTCAGCAAGTTGTGTCTTTTAAATATTGTTTTTGAATTTGAAATAAAAAAGTGAAATGAAAAAATTTGTAATGAAATTCACGTAATTATAAAATACATTTAAAGTGATTTTGCAAACAAACCTGACGTGATAGAAGCAAACGGATTGAAAATTCGGATTCAGCACATCGGCATTATATAAAATCACATTACTTAGTTTAGGCAACAAACACAAAATTGAAATTCGTAGGCTAGTGTTATCATTGCATCATCACTATTATTCTCATAGTATTCTTGATTATGTATTTTAAAGTCATCCATTATTCTGTCCATTCATCGTCATTGCCATTAATTGTAATTGTTTTATGTGTAATTATTATTTTGTGCACTTTTAATTATTTTGCCATTATCAATTTTGTCATAATATATTGTACTTATGCTTTGTGCTAAACTGTTATTGGCCTGTGGCTGCTGTACAGCAAAATGAATGAATGAATGAATGAATGAATGAATGAATGAATGAATAAACGAATACACGAATAAACGAATAAATAAATAAATAAATAAATAAATAAGTAGTAAATAAGTAAATAAATAAATATCTAAATAAATAAATAAATAACTAAATAAATAAATAACTAAATAAATAAATAACTAAATAAATAATTAAATAAATAACTAAATAAAGTAAATAAGTAAATAAATAAATAAATAAAGAGATAAATAAAGAGATGAATAAATAGATAAATACATAAATAAATAAATATATATATAAATAAATGAATGAATAAATAAATAATGATAAATAAATAAATGAATAAATAAATAAGTAAATGATAATTAAATGAATGAATGAATGAATGAATGAATGAATGAATGAATAAATTAGTATATAAATAAATAAATAATTTTTTGCCGCGTTCTAAGAGATAACCATGTTATATAAGGTTTTTTAGAACTACCTGTTCATTTAAAATTATCTTTCCAGTTCTTCATTTTTCTAAATAAGTCCATTTCATCCCGAGGCCCAAGAACACAACAGGAATCAATGACGAATTTTCAAAGGGATGAAGATAAATGCAAATAAGACGACGACAATGTTCATAGGAAGAAAAATAAAGAAGGTAAACTTTCACATTCCAAATGAGACAGTAGAGCAAGTGGACAGCTTCAAATACTTGGGGTGCACTATAATAATTAAAATGAGCTGTCAAAAGGACGATAGCAAAGGCCAAGGAAGCTTTTAATAGAAAAAGGAGCATCTTCTGCGGACCTCTGGAGAAAGAACTAAGGAAGAGACTGGTGAAGTGCTTTGTATGGAATGTAGCATGGTATGGAGTAGAAATATGGGCATTACGACGAAATTTGAAATGTGGATATAGAGAAGAATGGAACGTGTGAAGTGGATGGACAGAATAAGAAATGAAGTTGTACCGGAAAGAGTGAGTGAAGAAAGAATGATGCTAAAACTGTTCAGGAAGAGGAAAAGGAATTGGCTGGGTCACTGGCTGAGAAAAAACTGCCTACTGAAGGATGCACTGGAAGGATTGGTGAACGGAAAAGGGGTTCGGAGCAGAATAATATACCAGATGATAGACGACATTAAGATATAGGATCACATGAGGAGATAAAGAGGAAGGCAGAAAATAGGAAAGATTGGAGAAAGCTGGGCTTGCAGTGAAAGACCTGTCTTTGCGTAGAACACTAAATGAAATGAATTAATCTTCTTCATCGATCAGACATATCTGATTCAACCACACGTAATTGTTTCAAAAGTTTCATTACCAGTCTATACGCATCCTGTATTAGCTTACGACGAGAGTGCGAAAACTCTCTATTGTATTCTCGAGAACAGTTAAATAATAATTCCAGTTCTCTAAAACAGTCCGCCTTCTTTGTTTTGTCTCTGTATTCTTTTGCAGACACATCCCACAAACAAGGCCTTTCCATCAGTGCATTAATTTTATTTTACTCTAACGTATTTTCTTTCGTCCAGGCCATTACTTCGAACAACTTACAGCCAACACCAATGACCAATGATAGTATAAAAATGATCAAAATATGCGCCACAAGATAGTTGCGCTATGGAAACTGTACGAACTTTGCCGAACTGTACCGACGCTGCACGAGCAAATGAACTGACTTGAAATGTTTTCCATTGCTGCTGGAAAAAACGCAACATCTTAAAAGTGTTCACTTAAACATACCCAGTCAACATGTTAAGTCAATTGAGACTTGAAATGTCCATATACATGGATGGGCAGGTCGTGCTCCCAAAGTGCTAAAAAACCTTGAAAGAGAGAAAGATAGACGGAGCCAGCCGCAGCAGTTACAAGTTGCTTGTAGTTTCGCTGCAAAAGCCACGGTGCGGTCTGGCGGCTCGTGCACATGATTTGAATTTCAGAATGATGCATGGTACAGTAATTATAGTTATTTTAGACAGACTATACCTGAACATATAACAAAATTATATTATTTTCTAGATTAATCTTTTCAAGATACAACAAATATAGCTGCAACACTTATTTATTATTAAATTATTTATTAATATTTCTTATTATATGTCTTATTTCAAAGGTAAAACGCTAGAATTTACAAGTCTTTATACATTATAGAGTATTCCTCTGTTCTCAGAAAGGTCATAGTCTGTATTCGCAAACAATCAGAAATTCAAGGAAGTATTTTTTACATGTCACGGCAGATGAAATAAGCTTACTTCTGAGCTCTTTCTTTACTTTGAGAGCGTTTACACTTCTTTCTTGTATTAAACTCTGCCTCAAGCACATACAGTATATATGGAAGCAAATTCTGACTTAGGCAACATTAGGAACAGTTCGATTCCTGATTTTGCTGGAATCTGAGTGGCGTGCTGTTCTGTAGATTTATTAATTCAAGCTATAAATTTTCAGGATTTTCTATCGGCGTAAGCCAAAAAGATTTCAGAAAAATTTCGATTCCTTGTCAATTGTCACAGTTTCTCCAAACTTAGCAGTGAATTCTGCTGTAGGTATTGAAGCAGGATCTTATATTTGATAAGAGCATTTTCTTATCACTCTTCAAGATAGTTTATAGTCAAAGAAAGTGAAGTTGTCTATGTTCCACATGATACTACCACATTTCAAATTTATCCATAAATGTTCTTAGCTAGTCGATTATATGTCGTGCAATTCTGTAACTCGCACGCACAACTTGCTAATGATATTTGATATCAGTCTCACCTCGTAGATATCTCATTTTTACCTTTAGCTGTTCTAAAGCAGATGCAGACAGTATTACTTTACTAAAACCTTCACTGTTTATTTGTAACATAAAATGTCATGCGTAAGAAAGTGTAATAGAATGCAAGCTTTACCACTCTTCTTAATAAAAAAAATTCTCTTTTTACTAGTAACTAAAGGGAAATGATCTGGAAATTATATTGTTTTTCACTTAAAAAGAGCCGCCACTTACTGCAGACGTGATCGAACTTGTGTCTTGAAAGAAACGCACACAGACAATACAGCTAGTACAGAGTCTGCACTGAGATTGTGTTGACACTTTGAGAGCAAGAGTTGCCCACCCATGTCTATATACATGTTAAATTCAACATGTTACAAAAATATTTAACATGTTCTTGTTAAATGTTTAATAGTGGAGACGAGCTTTTAGAGTGCTCGATGCTGTCAGCTTACGTTTGCATCACAACTGACGCGTGTCCTAGACTCTATAGTAGATCCTCAGAGTTCGTCTAAAATAGGAAACGACTGTACAAATGTAATACATTCTAGAACTTATTTCCTCAACATTCAGGCCGTTTGGCGAAATGTTTCTTTTCCTTTCATTTGGGTCCTCTAAACATACTGTAATAAAGGTAACTGAATGCTCGAAACTCTCAGATCTAAAAAGAAACAATCCTTATAATGGAATTCATACGCAATTGCGAAATCTTGGAGAAGTTGTAGGTACAGAAACTTGCGAGACTCAAAGCCTGAATTGCAATTTGCAGGTAGATTCTTTGTTTTGTACCTTCTTCTCTTTCCACCATTCCACATATTTAAACTTCCGTCTACACATTTATTGTTTTCTTTCTAGTTTTAGTCACTTTATTTCGTAGATTTTTCTTGCTCTCTTCTCCCGCGTTTCTCCTTTTGCGTATTTATTGCAAGTGATTTCATTTACTATCCAAAGCGAGTTCAAATTTTTGCGGCTGAAGATAAAATAGATGTCATATCTATAGAGAATAAAGAATAGGATAACCGTAATACAAGATCAAGCCCAGAACTACCATCCAAAAATGGAAAAAGGGGAAACTTTCTAGACTAGCCATTTTCAACCGCTGTGCTGCATGAAAATGTAAATAGTAAATTTTGTACAAAAAAACTGGAAAAATAAAAATGAAAATAGCAAATAATTGAGTCCAGAATTGTCAACATTCAGCGTAAGCGGCACAAGTTAACAATTGTGGAGTGGACAAGGAAAACGGTATATGTGCCAAAATTACAAAGTATGGGTAAACACAAAAAACTGTATACTTGTAATTACTATTTAATTTTTTCAACATAAAGTGTCTCAACATCCAATTAAGTTCCCTGCAAACATATTGAGCTGTGAAACAACCCATTACTGACAATATTTTGTAATGTAACTGGCTCCCACATTATCAAAGTCTGACAACGATATAAGTGCCATGTATAATTTCCTTGAAAACTGTACAAACAGTCAAGTGATTTGTGAATATTAAAAGATAGAACATTAACAATTTGATTTGTAAGCATGAGAAACTGTTTGTTTTTCTTACTGGCACAGGTCCTTGTAAAAACCATGGTACTTAGGATTGCAAGAAGGTCTTTCTTCTTCTCTGCCTTTAAAGAGTTCTTAGGAGTCAGCATTGCAAACTTCTCCAGATTTGTAATAGACTACAGTGTTCGTCCTCTTCTTAGAACCTGACATGTCTCCCACTGTTCAGAATCACTCAAGTCATTCCTGATAAGGACCAATGTTGGCTGATCACAAGCAACTCGAATCCATGATACTTGAGTAATGCGCAATGTTAACGTATTTAGAGCCCTATCAGCTTCTGAAGCCACATCCAAAAAGTCTTCTGATATCACAGAAATCACTTTGAATTGTTTTTTAATTCTGGCCGACCTTACAATGTCCTGCATCTCATCAGGAACCATGGCTTTACAAACCCTCTCCCTTAGCAGTTGTGTATGGCTTCCCTTGCTGCCTAGTTTCCTATTTTCTACACACTTCTTTGTCTTAGATCTTTTTAATAGTTAGTGGCCTGTTATTATCCATGATAAATGCTACAAAACCGCTACATTCACTGCAGATCAACACAGCGAGTAACCCTCCAAAGATCACAAACACTAGGTGGCACTTATATCGTTCATCAGGACTATACTACAGGACTTGTATCAAGTGCCATATAGAATGCACTCGTTTGACTATATGGAAGAATGTCTGACACATGTATCCATTTGGCGCTGCTACATATATCACATTCCATGACAAAAACAAAATTTGACCAAGGAGGCACTTATACCGTTTTCCATGACTGCTCCTCAATTAGTAAACACATTCCGTTCTAAAAAAAACTCAAAACCCTCTCTCCTGCGAGCGGAAGCCATCGGTTTACATTATATGAATGTTTCGCGGGGTTTTAAATTACAACTTTAGTATGCCACATGTTTGGAAAGGTTGAAAAGCTACTTTAGACTTTCGAGAAAGGGATAGGGGAACTGGTAAAAGTTGCAGATCTATCATTATATCGCATCCCTAGAATAATAATGTCGTAAATCCCAAAAATTGAATTTTGAGTTGCAGTGGGTTTCGTAATTTTTATTTAATCCTCTATCAAACTGTAGAACTGTCGTATCTGTAAGTTCAAGTGCAAAGTCTGCAGGACTCATACTGATATTTGGTAATCCTGAGTTTTCATACGAGTTTGAAATGTTTATCTTGCATTTACTCAAAACTAACTTTTGGTAGTTACAACAGTAGGGTCTATATACATATACACATACACACCATTATTTGTTGTTTGATTTGTTGTAATCACAAGTAATGTGATTATAATGTGGTGAAACATGTATAATAATAATAATAATAATAATAATAATAATAATAATAATAATAATAATAATAATAATAATAACAATCGCCGATTGGCTATGTACTGATCTGACTGGCTATGTATTGTATACTTTTAGTAGAGCCATCGATGTAGCTCAGTCGGCAGACTCGCTGGGCTGCTGATCCGGAGCTGCGTTCGAGCTTGGGTTGGATCCCCCTTTGGCCTTTGGTTTCTTCCAAGGTTTTCCACAGCCGTGGAACTGAAGCCGGATGGTCTATGGCGAGTCCTTGGCATCAACCCCTTTGATTAGATTACCCCCTCTTTGATTTTATTACCTGGTTGGGTTTTTCCGAGGTTTTCCCCAAACCAAAAGGCAAATGCCGGGTAATATTTTGGTGAATCCTCGGACCTCAACTCATCTCACTACATCTCGCCAAAATATTGTAAAAAATTGCACAAATTTGTAAAAATTATAGAAAATTACTAAATTATAAAACTATAAAAATTTGTAAAAATTGTAATTGTAATATTGTAAAATTCTGACTTGTTCCACATCTCAAAGCTTAATTGCTCATGTAAGATCTATGGAATAAAATAAATGAATGAATTAATGGTCATCGTCATAATAATAATAATAATAATAATAATAATAATAATCATCATCATCATCATCATAATCATCGTCGTCGTCATCATCATCACAAATTATAAGTCTGTTTCGGAGAACTACTTGTTCATTGCAGACTCTACATCAGTGATCGCCAAAAGCTGTGTCGCGACACATGCCCCTGTCTCCACTCAAGCGTAACCATGACATCATATCCCCATCCTCTTTTTACAGCCATTACTTCGATATAAGTAAAGACATTATCAGCAGCGGACGTACGCATGTAATGTTACAAGTGTGTAAGATAATATGTTTCGATGTCTTTTCGAAAACAGATAGTAAGTAAAAACTTAATTTTAAGGAGCATGGATGGAAAAGTATTTATTTTGTGCAGATGGCAAAAATATGAGATACTTAATTTGTTGTAAAATTTTAAATGAAGTATAAAAGAACAATGTACGTTGTCATTATTCTTCTTGTTACGAAGACTACCACGCCCTTATCTGTAACTTGAATAATAAACGAACAATAAAAAGTAACGGCTTCTATGTCTTAATCGGGGTAAAATACTTCTACGTTTTTTCGACGTATGTAGTGTAATTTGCATATTTCATTAATAAATAAACAATAAAAAGATTTGGCTTATATGTTTTAATCAGTGTAAAATACTTCCACGTTTTTTTTCTACGTATGAGTGTATAATTTGAATATTTCATTAATAAATAAACAATAATAAAATGTCGGCTTCTATGTCTTAATCAGAGTAAAATACTTCAACGTCTTTTTGAAGCATGTAGCGTAATTTACAACTTCGTGACCAGTCTGGTACGTTTTTCTAATTTCAAATTACTGCTAATGTAAAGTACACGCTCTTTCTATGTTAAATAAGGAAATAAATTTATGTTACTTTGTTAATAATACAAAAATAATTAATAGGAGGATAAAAAATTAACATGAAAAAAGTGTGTACAGTTAATAAGTAGAAGAATATTATATTGCTTTCGTTTTTTGGTCACAGTCCGTCTCTGCACTGTTATTCACTGCATTACCTGAGGAGATACCCACTCCACCCCTCTCCCTGCGATAGTGGTGTGCGGGTTGCATTTCTATTACGTCACAATTTCGTGATGTTTGGCAACCACTGCTCTACATCCTTTCAATTTTATGCTATTAAGGCAGCAGTTCATGACCTCTAAAGAAGCAGAAAACAAACTACTCCTACGTTATTCAGGTAATCCTTTGTTAAAAAGTAGTGAAAGTTCGCAACATTTGCAATTTCCAGGTTTATCAGAATTCAAGTCCATTAGAGCACCGCTGCGTTGCGTGGAACGTATTCACCCGTGAAGCTGAATTATTTGTTGATTGCATTGTGATAAGGTTGCTTCGTCGGCCACTCTTGATTTGTACTGGCCCGGGTCGCTCGTAATTATGTGTCTCTTCACACGGCGCCTCATTTAAATGCATTACACGACCTCCGCTCTACAGTACAAGGAGTCTTATCCGTCGACACGCTCTTCCCCGCTGACCCCAAGTGACCTGGGCCTCGGAAAGCTATTGCTACGTAAGTTCATTTGATTAATAAAGTTCTCGGCCAACATTCTAATAACTACATTCACCCAAGTTTCAGCAACGACTTTTCTTGTTTTCAACTTTAGGAAGGGGCTGTTTAGTTAATCTTGTTCCATAAAGAAAGATTACGTAAACATTTTGCAAAGGAACCAATTTTGTAACATTATTAGACCTACAACAAAGATTGTAGGTATATATTTATTCACACTGCAATGGGTATATACCCGGTGGCAGTGGTAACTAATTACACTCAATAATGACAATAATAAACACAATTAATAAAAATACAATTAATAATAATACTAATAATTAATCCAGTATAGGGCAGCGAAATTTGTTAAAGGTAAAAGAGAAGATGGAAACGATACGATAAAAGAACTTAAATGGGAAACGTTGGAAAACAGACGTAGGAAAACTAGAATAACATCTAGAGCACATCTAGGTCAGAAAGCATGTGAAGACATAACGGCTCGATTAGAAAAGCCAACGTAGGCTACTACGGTAGGAATGATCATGATTTTAAAATCAAATGTAGGAAACAGAAAACGGATGTAGGTAAATTCTCATTTTTAAATAGAACTATAAATGATAGGAATGACCTACCTGCAGCGGTCTTTGAGGGTTGTCCTTCCTTAAGGAGATTCAAGAATAACTTAAAAAGTTGAGTATAAAGTGCAAATTAAAATTAAGGTGACATTTAACATTTAATTTCTTTAAGGTGAAATGTATTTATTTAGTCTGACGAGTTACTCCATTAGTTTGAATTGTAAATTATTTAAAAATAGCGTGTAAGAGGGCCTTAGACTAGAAATGTTTAGCTTAAATGCAGTTCAGTTTATAAGCATGCATTAGGGTGTAATTATATGTCTTATTTGATCTTTTGTAACAGTGAAGCGAGGTGAGTCAGTGAAGTTATGGTTTTACATTGCAGTGAATAGTTCCGATCAGTGATAATTTATAGCGTCAATGAAACGTGTTCTATAGTGTCAGTGAAATGTGTTATAGTGTGTCAGTGAGTGAGATGAGAGTAAAGTGAAATACTATTGAAACTTATATAGGGCCTATACATATCTAGATTGTATTGTAAAATTTGGTATATTATGTTTTATTATTAATTGTAATTATTGTGTTAAATTGTATTGTGTATTCTTATTGCATTGTGTATTGTATAATTGTATTGTGTATTGTTTATGATTTTATTGTGTATTGTTTATATATTGTGTATTTCACTGCCACCGGGTGCTTGCCCACTTGCAGTGTAAATAATTACATACATACATACATACATACATACATTGATCAAGAATTAGGCCATGAGATGCAATATAAACTCCACAGGCGGTGCTCGAACAACCAAGCGGAACAGTACGCCATTCTCAAAGCACTAGAACAACTCGAAGTACTCCAACAACTAAAATATGTTCGAAAATCAGCAGCCATTCATACCGACAGCAGAATCACACTCGATTCGTTACGAAATTTCAATAACCATCACCACTTGATAGAACATATTAGAAAACAGATAAGAAAGCTGGAAACATTAAACTGGACTATTCACTTCGCATGGGTCAAGGCACACGTTGGACTTGCGGGGAACGAGCTGGCCGACCACTTGGCAAAGCAGGCAGCAAGTAACAGCGAAATACCAGTGAGCTTCGACAGGATACCGGTCAGCGACATCATGCGGGAACTTCAGGAAGAAAGTGTGGTTAAGTGGGAAAGTGAGTGGCAAAACACGAAAAATGGTGCAGTGACAAAATCGTTTTTACCCAGTGTAAAAGAGAGGTTACGCGTTAACATTCCACTGAATGGAAAGGTCACAACTCTCCTAACTGGACATGGAAAAACCGGTGGTTACTTATACAGATTCAAGCTGAGGGACAACCCGTCGTGTGCGTGTGGAGCAGAGGAACAGACCGTCGACCACCTCCTTTTCGAGTGCCCGAAATTGAAGAAAGACTAGCGTTCCAGCGGGAAATGTTAAGGAAAACTGGCAAGTCGACTTTCACAAAGCTTAAAATAATGCAAGAACATGCGCACACATTCACAAACTATGTCAATGTTATAAATTTAGACGAGTAAACTTAGGATAATTTAATCTAGGACAGATAAGAGTAGGCAATAGATATAATGAAAGACTCAAATTTTCACAACAGAATAACAGACCTACATACGCCTAGAGAGTGACAGAAACGAGACATAATGTGTTATATTGTAAACATACAGATAGCAAGGCATGTAGTATTACTTTTATTGTAATGGAACATGCCGTTCAACTAATATAAAATAAAAATACATACATACATACATGCTAATAGTATTAATAATAATAATAATAATAATAATAATAATAATAATAATAATAATAATAATAATAATAATATCCTAAATTAAATGAAGCACAATCACTTAAATAACATTTAAAGTAAATCTAATTTGTATCTTAAACCTAAGTTTGAACTAAAACCCACGAGTATGATATGTTCATATCTGCACAAGTACCATTCAGTACTACACTCATTACGCTGTCAACTCACTCACTGCACTGGAACTACGACACATTTCACTGATTCTATTCTGATTTCACTAACACTTCAAAAACATTTCACTGTTCAAATACTTTGCACTGCCACTATAAACTATAAAGCATCACTGACAGGAACACGTTTCACTTACACAACACACTTCACTGACACAACATAATAATTTCACTGATACAACACTTCAATAACAAAATATCAATTACACCATTTAAACACTGTGTATAATTACCGTCTATTAGTGAAGTCCTTAAGCCTATTTTTAAATACATATTTTGGTTGTTGGTAAAGCCTTTAGTAAGTCTGCAGGTAAAGCATTCCAGTCCCTGATAGTACGATTGAGAAAAGAAAACTTTCCAGTGTCCGTCCTCTGTCTTCTTTCCCTCAATTTATATGAGTGGTCGTTCCTTGAAGAGTAATTTGGCGGCTGCAACCTATTTTTTATTTCTCTCCAGGCAAGCTCACCTCTGTATGTTTTGAACAGTGGGCATAATCGAATTCGCGTTCTCCTGTCCGTGAGTGTGTCCCATTTTAATGGTGAATTTTTCCGATAACACTTGAGAGCTCGTTTTTTAATCTTTTCCAGTGTCTTAACATGTTCTAATCTGTAAGGATCCCAACATGCAGCACCATATTCCATTACTGGACGTACTAGTGATTTATATGCAATCTCTTTGGATTTATCAGAGCCTTTTCTTAGTACCCTCATCACAAAGTGTAAAGCTCTCCATGCTTTGGTTCCTCATACAGGGACATAATCTTATTTTTACTTCAATTTTTATTGTATCTGAGTTTTTGAATGTACTTCACTCCCATCCTCTCTACTAGTAAACTTCCAACCTTCCTACACACAGTAATTCAGTGAGTATAGTACGTTCCAGAAATATGTTCGCGTTTTCCAGTGGCGAAAGACCTTCCAATATTGAAGCATATTTTCGCACAGGTACTGTCGTCCGTTTGCCTACGTCGCATCCCGGTTTCCCCCACCCGCTTCTGCTCGCCCCTCTGTAAAGGCTAGTGACTTGGCTGTCTTAGCTTTTTTGTGAAAACATTAATTTCTGTTAGGAATTTGACGTCTATGTAATTTTATACAGCTGTACAAAATGACTTAAATAAATGGGCCTCGTTAAGTAATTTACTGTCATGCGACAGTAGATAACATGCCTGAGTAATTTTATCTTTTCGGATCTGGCAGGAAGTGAAGACTGAATTTACAGTACGTAAGGTACTCTTTTATATACAGTGCGTTCGCTTCCCCCTGCGGCCGGGCGATGAACAGCAAGCACGCGGATCAGCAATAATATAGCCTACCAACGACGTGCTGCCACCCGTGCTTAAGAATCACTCAACAGCTGTCCATCATTTTGCAGTCAGCTGACCTAATTGCGTTCTGTTTCAACAATCAGTTTGCTTTACTGAAGCGCTTAAAAAAAAAACATTTTGCTAATGCTCCGCGCTTGCTGGCCGACTGCAGGGGAGAGTGAACGCACTGTAGTAGGTACAGAATTATTTCAACATGAGTTACTAGTACGAAGGACGAAACTGATGCCACCGGCGTAGCTCGGTGGGCTAAGGCGCTTGCCTGCCGATCCGGAGTTGCGCTCGGGCGCAGGTTCGATTCCCGCTTGGGCTGATTCAATGGTTGGGTTCTTCCCGAGGTTTTCCCCGACCCTAAGGCAAATTATAGGTAATTTATTGCGAATCCTCGGCCTCATCTCGCTATAACCAATCCCATTGACGCTAAAATAACCTCGCAGTTGATACAGCGTCGTTAAATAACCAAGTAAAAAATAATAAAAAAAACGAAACTAGTAATTGGAATTAGGTACAATAGTCTATAGTACGATAATATGCACAAAAGAACTGAAGCCTGTGTCGAAATGAACGGCCACCATTTTCAAAAATGTGTTTAAATATCCATATTATGATTATATTTCAATTTAATTTTATTCTCTATAATGTATGCTAATATGCTGTAAAAATTATAAGATACACTGCATAATGAATACGTCCTAATGAATAACTCAATTCGTGAGTAAAAACATTTATTGTTAATACAGTACTGTATTTTGAATAAACAAAAAGCTAATGAAAATTCTTTTTAAATGAATTTTCATGATTTCTTTATATTCCTCTAATTGTTTTAATTTGAACTGTAGGCCTATACTTTGAACTTTCTTTTGCATTTTCATTCCTTATCTGATCTCTTCTTGTACAATCCTTAACCCTATGTATCTTTTACAGTCTTCTTTTGAAGTGTTCTCTTATTTGTTCCACATATCGCTTGAAATGTACTGTAGCTTTTATTCAACAATAATGACATTTATTTCTAACTTTAATCACACACCCGTCAACAATGTGTATTCCACTCAACACAGCAATACAGTAGTCGTTAATGCACTCCACCGAACGATAAAGACAATTCACATCTATTATTGAGAAGAACAACAATGTACTCCTAATTTCAAGTAATATTCACAAAGCACTATGCACAAAACAGAACTGTGAGTTCTCAGTTCACAGTTCGTTCGCCTTGGCTAGTTCTACTAGCTCACTCAAGTTCACGGTACATCGAACCTCAATTCTTCCAGATACAGTTCACTGAACTTCGAACAGAAGACTTTCAGATACAGTTCACTGCACTTCGAACCCAAGACTTCCGGATACGCCGCACTCGCCTGGACGCTGCCACAGATGCGGACCTACTCAAGTTCACTGCACATCGAACTCAGGTTCACCTTGCTTGAAGACTAGCTATCCCACAGCTGACAAACTAATTGACTCCGAAGGCTGCTCGCGCTTTTATTTATTAAATCTCATATTCTGTATTGTTCTGCCTCGCGAACTTTCTGTGCCTCCAGAACACTCGGCCTCCAAACGTTTTCTTACGTCAGTCCCCTCCACTCCGCGCCGGGCCCGTAGCTATTTCCCTTGCTCCGCTCTGCGCCTCAGCGTCCACCGAAGTTCGAGCTCCCGTCCCCGCGCCCCCTTCTCGACCCGTGTCGCGCTGGATACGCGCACGCACTCCCGAGGCAACTGGATCTTCCAGCACGGTTGCCACAGTATTTATTTTATTTTCAATATTTCCACATTCTTAAATCCTGTTCGAACCAGTCGTTCTTAAGTCATTATTAGACTTCGTGGAATTGCCACGAGAATCGCAAGGTTTACTGCGCACGCGGTATAGACTGTATGAGAAGGGGCCGTGCGAAGGATGGAGTATGCCTCTAATGTAAACACCGAGCAGTATACTGCGGTTACAATAAAACCTGTATCCTGCATTCAAGAAATATAATGAATGATCATTGAAGCAGGAAATGTCTAAACATGTAAATACACAATTATTTTGTAATGAAATATATTAACTCTTAAAATTTAATGTAAGATACGCACATCATCCTTGAATATGTGCATTACAGTGAAGAGTTACGTACATTTTGAGCGACTGCAAAGTAACCTCCTCCGATGGTCACTTAAACAGTTTTTATATTTGGAAGTGTACGTTCAACATCACACGATGTAATACGTGCATATTTGAAGAACGGGAAGTCACTATTTTTAGTACACCAACTTCAGACGTCTTGTCGTGACCTGATAGTACATTATTTATAACACGAAGTTGTGAATTGGCCTAATTTTTAGCAATAACGTTTCTCAACTTACATTTCACTTTTTCTGAAATTAGTGAATTGTTATTTTGAACAACGGTTCATGATACTTTATCCACTACATTAAGGGCTTCTGAGAGTTGTAGTTTAGACGATTCTAACAGGATGATGCTTTGGACACGATTTTAAAATCAGAATCAATAAAGAAAATATCTCCCAATAGATGTTCAGAAGGCAATGATTTTACAGCTGCAACAGCTGAACTGTCTGTGCTATCCAATGCATCAATTACCACCATTATTTTTCCGTAATGTTCTGCATAATAATTAACAGCATCCAACCACGTTCCCCAACGGGTAAAGACTGGCTGCGGGGGTAAGGGTATTCCAGGGGCAATTATTTGGAACAGCAACACTCTCATTGTAGTATGCTTGATTCAATTCTTGTCTGCACTAAACAAATGTTAAGCTTTGACTATTCCAACCACAGCAATGCAAAAACAAGTGCTTACATAGGTACACATTAGCTGTAGCTGCTCTATCTATTTGGACCGGTCACAACTCTTAACATGAAATGCTTATACTACGAGACCGGGCGGTCGCCCACCTTCTCTATACTACCGTACATCGGCAACCTGATAGCGTGCTGAGTGTGGCAATTCAACGAAGTCTAGTCATTATATTTTCAAAGTATACATCTTTCATCAAACTTTTATGTCGAATCCCAGAAAAATTCCTTCAAGTTTAGCCTCAGGGAGAAAGGAAAATTGAGAACTTGTGTATTTAAAACAATCAAATCTTTATGCAACAATTTATAAATTGTTTCATTTTTCCCAGTTAAATGTGAAGAGACGGCAAAACGATTTTCTCTCGTTTCACCAGACATTCTCATTGTAGTTTTTGCAGGCCATTCTCTTCTAACCCGATTGTGTTTAATCACTCTACGATAGACTATATCGATTGCAGTAAAATATTACGCGCGAAATTTAAATATAGCGCACTAAAGGAATTACATAAAAATGTGGGTGTTTGACGAAAACGGATTTAATTTTTGCACAAACCTTGAAAAAGTCATTCAAAAGGACCCTCCGTCATGTAAAGCGCAAAAACATGGCAACCTTGTGTAATATATATTAGGCATATACTAGCCCTCTCCAGCGTACTGAAGGTAGTGAAATTTAGACTCTAAAAAAATTAAGAAACAAACTTAAGATATTTGAATTAAGTTTTCATACACAGTTACGGACAAGAAGAGAAATTACATACCTTGAAAATAGAAACATTCACGACATCGAAAAAAGTAACGCGTTTTAAGAATTGGCAATTTAAGAATAGGTATTTAGAAATTGTAATAAAGAACATTTCAAAGAAATAGATGTAAAGAAAAGCTATCAGACTTATAGGATTATTTCATGAACTGAAACCTATTTCATTAGGTGTAATTGGCAACTGATATTAATGAGGATTATGATAATGATAAGCGGTGGAAAATTTAGTAGATTCCTTGACCCTAAGGGGATTAATTCTTTTTCAATTTCCATCCACTCTATTGTCTTACATCTGTAGCGGGTTGACTTTATATTCATATTACATGTGTTATTTTTCGGTCAATTTACGTAAATGATATTCAATGTACTATAAAATACACATAAAGAATACAAAATGAATTATTTGTACCCGGTGTTAATAAAAATTATGCATTGCTTTCGCCTCATGTAAAATACAACATAGTGATTCAGTTACTGCAATTAAAGAAAGCGAATTTTTCTCTGCACTTTAAATGACTGAACGAACGAATAATTAAACAAATAAATAATTAAATAAATGAATATTTAAATAAGTAATTACGTAATGAAATACATAATTAAGTACCGGTAATGAAATACTGTACATATTTACGTAATTAAATACATAAATAATTATTAAGTAATTACATACGAGTAAAAATCAATAATTTAATGAATTAATAATTAAATGATCAAGTAATTAAATAATTAAACAATTTAATAAATTATTACATAATGAAATTAGTAATAAAAATAATATTTGATGTTTCAGAATATACAATGTATCACTCCGTCATTCATACAGGGCCAAATCTATCATAGAAACAGAATTTTTAAATAAATTATTGCAAATATTAAATTGTATTTTTGTAATTTGAATATAGAGACATAGCATGTGTAAGTATCCAAAGCAAATCCAAGACGGCGATTTGTTTGTAGTTTTCGCTCATCCAAGATTCGATATAAAATAAATTTGCAATAGGGAACATCTTCTATTTGAAATGTTTGAACTGAACGTAATCATGATCCTTTTAGGTTGGGCTCGCTCACAAGAAAGACTCTTTTATAAAAGATCTTTATCGCGAGGATAGAACATCTCTAAAAGAAGGCACCCACTCCACCAACTCCATTTCTCTTCCACTAAACCAAACTATACTCGTTACTTCCCTTTAGGAAGACCCGAAATTACTGCCCGTTAACACTACGCCCTCTAATTCCATTCCTCCGTGATTCACCTTGCAATGCCTAATCTGCTAGTTCAATCTCATTAGGATCTGTTTCCTTAATGTGTATGTTTTTATCACTTACGTCTTTAAGAAATGTTCCCATTATAAAAACATAGATCCTATATTACGAATAGGAAGGGTTCCTAATTAAGGGCATTAATTAGCTTTCCTTTGCTCATAACTCAAATTGAAAAAGATGCGAAATCAAGTTCAATCCTCTATCTGCTAATGATCCATTACTCTTCCAGGTTTAATTGAATTAAAACAACTTTCAGAGTGAAGAAATGAAGATATCGATATAAAAACACGTCCCATTGAAACACATTCAATTACCGGCAGATTTCCTTTTCTTATGTCACATATCTTGTTCTAGAATTGTGCTTCAGAATATAAAATGGTGACTTAAAATCAGCGGTGACAAAAACTCGTGCTGCAGTGATTAGGGCCTATATCCGACAGACAGCCTATGAAGTAAGGTCACGGAGGAAAGGTACTTGGCATGAAAACTACAACCAGCGGTGGTTCCTGTACTAACATCTTGATCAATCCCGCGGATAAAAATCTCGAGCTTTTCTGTATCAGTTATGTCACTGCTGTCATCAACAGCCAGTGAATAATATACTATTTTTCTTGCTTCTTTTTTAACCTTCCTCTTGAATATAGTCAGGAATTTTCTAAATTCTTCTCTCGATACTTGGTCGAGAAATTCGTAATCTTTCAAAATTAAAAACTTCTTATGGACAAGTTATTTAAGCTATTTTAATCATTACTCTTTTGAGAAATTCTATTCTTTATAAGGCTTTAGAGCACGAGATATTTCAAACCCCATTAGGTAGCTGACTTTCTTACATTTATTTATGTCATCTTTATCTCCCTAGCTATGATTTAAGACATGTCAATTCCTGGCGTGTAACAGTTCGTGGGCACATAATATTGAATCAGTTTTTCTACAATATTATTATTAAATGAATAACTAATAAATAGTTACCCTCATCTAAAAACTAAAAGGATTAAAATTGAGATATAACCTAATAATTTTATCGTTCTAGGGAGAAGATCTGAAAATATCAATATTCATGCAGGTACAGAAGAATTATAGACACACATACTTAGTGGTCAGTAGTAGTAGTAATAATAATAATAATAATAATAATAATAATAATATAAACAATACATTATTCAGCGTGGCAATTAATGTTTCTGTATACCCCTAATTGAACCGTTGAGCAAAGTAAACATATTACATTTTGTCCGACAGAACAGCAAAAAAGTTCTCCTTCTCATTCTTTACGAAACCACCTCACAGTTTAATATACACAGTCACGAAGCTTGAGTTGTGAGGGTGCTAGGAACAATAGACTGTACCGGTACTATTTCGTATTGTCTGTAATGAGGTGATAGTAGCGATCCTAGTGGACATCAACTATCTATGGATGCATATTTACTACGTATTCAGCTTCGTGACTGTATATACTAGACTGTGACTACCTCTTACTGCTTGTAGAGACAGTTTGTAGAGCGACATGATACCGCCAATGTTTGCCTTCACTAGGTGAATGAAACACACAGCAATGTACAGGAAACTCCTCGTACCACTTTGAATGTCTGTGATTACACGATGTAATCATGACACCCGCTTTGGTCACCTCTGAGCAGGGTTGCCAGATAAATGAAACATAATCGTCGTAACAACTTATGAAAAATTTCGTACTTTAACATAAAATTGTCGTACATTCATCATTTTACTATTTTGTAGATAGTGCGCACAAATATATTTCACATAACACAAAAAAAGTGTTTCTTATGCCTATAAATTTATATTCATTCATTCATAGTGTTCTATCCGAAAGCATATTTCACTGCAAACCCAGCATTCTCCACTTTTCTATTCTAGCATCCATTTCTTCATCCAATCAAGAATTTTTGTAATTATAGTTGATATCTACAATGGCAATTAGCATTCAAATTATCATTTCTTCATCAACACTGTCATTTTTGGTAGAGTATGCATGATGAGTAGACTTCGTTGAATTGCCACACGCAGCATGCAATCAGGTTGCCGATGTACGATAGTATAGAGGAGGTGAGCGACCGCCCGGTCGCGTAGTCTAAGCAGTTCAGGTTAAGAGATGTGACCGGTCCAAATAGATAGAGCAGCTAAGGCTAATGTATACCTATGTAAGAACTTGTTTTTGCATTACTGTGGTTGGAAAAGCCAAAGCTTAACATTTGTTCAGTGTAGACAAGAATTCTATCAACCATACTACAATGAGAGTGTTGCTGTTCCAAATAATTGCCCCTGGAATACCCTTACACCCGCAGCCTGTCTTGACCCGTTGGGGAACGTGGTTGGATGCTGTTAATTATTATGCAGAATATTACAGCAAAATAATGGAGGTAATTGATGCATTGAATAGCACAGACAATTCCGCTGTTGCAGCTATAAAATCATTGCCTTCTGAACAGCTATTGGAAGATATTCTGCTCATTGATTCTAATTTTATAATCGTGTCCAAAAGCATCATTCTGTTAGAATCGTCTAAACTAAAACTCTCAGAAGCCCTTAATATAGTGGATAAAGTATCATAAACCGTTATCCAAAATAACAATTCACTAATTTCGGAAAAAGTGAAATGTGAGTTGAGAAACATTATTGCTAAAAATTCTGCCTATTCACAACCTTCGTATTATAAATGATGTACTATCAGGTCACGACAAGACGTCTGATGTTGGTGTACTTAAAAGTAGTAACTTTCCGTTCTTCAAATATGCACGTATTACATCGTGTGATGTTGAACGTACACTTCCAAATATAAAAACTGTTTAAGTGACCATCGGAGGAGGTTACTTTGCAGTCGCTCAAAATGTACGTAACTCTTCACTGTAATGCACATATTCAAGGATGATGTGCGTATCTTACATTAAATTTTAAGAGTTAATATATTTCATTACAAAATAATTGTGTAATTACATGTTTAGACATTTCCTACTTCAAAGATCATTCATTATATTTCTTGAATGCAGGATACAGGTTTTATTGTAACCGCAGTATACTACTCAGTGTTTATATCAGAGGCATACTCAATCCTTTCCACGCCTCCTTCTCATACAGTCTATACTGCGTGCGCAGTAAATCTTGCGATTCTCGTGGCAATTCCACGAAATCTCATGATGAGTCTTGGTCGGAAACAAACTGAAAGCCAGCAGAAACTTTATCTTTGGTCGGCGCAACGGCAGATATTTAATATCAATCATTGTGGCAGCTGATGATTACATCAAATTAATCCACCTCCTGCAGGCGACTCAAATCCGACACCGCTAAAATGTCAGCGCGCCTAGGTTTCTTATTCCTAGCGCGGTACTATTTCATTCACAAAAAAATCTTCCATTGATTAACATACAATGAAGTTAGCAGATCTCTCATCTCGTATTACTTTGATATAACCCCACCGTACATGAAACCTGGAGCTCAAGGTAACGAATTTATGATTTGCAGGGCAAGTGTAGTCACCATATTGATTTTCAAAGCATCTTTTATCCCGTCAATAATAATAATAATAATAATAATAATAATAATAATAATAATAATAATAATAATAATAATAATGATTTATTTAACCTGGTAGAGTTAAGGCCATACGGCCTTCTCTAACACTCAACCAGGAGTAAAACTGCGTTACAAATAACACTACAAATTTACAAAGTACACTACAATTTCACACACATAACTGAATAAGATAATAATAATAAAATGTAAACAACAAGTAAGTAGAAATCTTACATAATATATAACATAGAGAAAGATAGGAGAAAGCATAATAAAATGTGAACAGCAGGTCAAAATAAATGAGACATACAAAGTATAAAAAATAAGACAATTATTGATAGTAATAATAATAATAATAATAATAATAATAATAATAATAATAAATAAGAATAAGACAATGACATACTGAATGAAGAAAAGGTGTCTAGAAAAGGGGCAAATTAACTTTTTTTTTAATTACCGTCCGACATTGTGATTTCCAAAATAATTTCGCCCCTTCAGTAAAATAGTCGCACAAAATTCCGTACGACATAGAGTTCTTTGTACCTCGTACAATTAGTCAAAATAGTCGTACGTATGGCAACCCTGCCTCTGAGTCTTAAATATACAAATCATTAAACATTACACCCGTAATGATTTATACCGATAGAGAACTGCTGGGATATCACAAGGAAACCTGAGTGCCTGAAGAAAATCCATATGTTGTCTGGACCACGAACTTGTCCAACGCAAGTTATAAATTCAGAATGGATGATATTAATGGTAATATATTTTCTGTCTACTTATATAAAAGTTAGAATTGAAGATAGCCTTTAATAATAAATTAGCTATGGGAGATTTAATTTCCCCTGCGAATTGCCCGAAGTCGTCATTTATTTCACTGGCAGACATCTGGGAACAGACGACGACGAGAAAACTTAAGTAACGGCATCAGACAATGACTGGGATTTCAAGGAATGAGGTCTTAGGAAAGAAGGTCTAAACAATGAATTGAACGTGAGTTACATTAATAACAGCAAATAAATGTGTGCGGAAGTGCGTGGAGTAAACAGAAAGGCGCCAAAGAAAGGAACATAAAAATGCAGCCTGTCATCTGTTAGCCTATAAAAAAATCGATGAACGCAAAAGGCACGTTCTTCATATTTTCTTATCCATTTTACCTAGACTAGTATCGGCTTTCTGAACTAAATATGCAGATTCAAATTCAGTTCAAATATAATAATAATAATAATAATAATAATAATAATAATAATAATAATAATAATAATAATAACGGGTTTTTCTTTGTTAATGAAAACGAGTTTTCAAAAAGCCATTTTTAAGTATAGGTCTCGCAACCACAGATTACCGACGGAAGGAATGCGAATCAAACACTGCGATAAGGAAGAGCGGGCGAGAGGAAAGGTCACGAGATAACTTGAATGATATTCGAGAGTACAATCGGAAGAGAAATGACATCGATAGAATCAGTCTTGCGTTGTGATAGTTACATTACGACTTTAGTTTGTTCCATTGCATTTCGTCTCGTTTCTCTTATCTATACTCTAATCACGACATAAATACCAGATCACTTATCTGTGGCACGATAAGTATACCTCTTCATAGAACATCTTGTTATTCATCATCTTTTACAATATCCACCTGGCGTCAATGGAATTCCTTGTCACAAAGAATTAGGGGCTGCAAGACAACAAACACCTTTAAGAACAGCTTAAAAGATAACCTTATTAGCATTTCACTCCAATCATACTGATTTAAACTATCACTGACTACATTGTTACTTTTTTCTTTAGACATTATCCTGATTGAGCTGTATTTTCAAAATTGTCTCATAATAATCTATTTCTATTTAATATTATTTGAAATATATTAACATTCTATATATTTTAGTTTAATTCTGCTACACAGATTATTTCAGTGTTTAATTAATAGTTCATAGTATTTTGTTGTTTAATTCATAAATAACTCTTGTATAAATGTAACTCTCATCTAAATCAAATTGTTGAATTCTTTGTAAGTTCATATATATATATATATATATATATATATATATATATATATAGTACACTTTTTGCTGGTTGAGTGGAAGAGAAGGCCTTACGGCCTTAACTCTGCCAGCCAAAATGAATTATTATTATTATTATTATTATTATTATTATTATTATTATTATTATTGTTATACTTGTCTTGTGTCGCACGGTATTATTATTTCATTCGTAAACATATGTTGCGTGTTTAATTAGCTTCGAATTTTTCTCTTGCTACGTTCTTTATTTCCACAGCGATGTCCTCATTTGTTCATCTTCTTGGAAGAGACAGTACTTCCATCGGCTCGCATCTCTCCTCCCTCGGCGTGCCTACATACACATGTCAAAACAGACAGCAACGCCACCATTGGTTTTCGGTAATCGTTTCTTGCGCGAGCTATAACTATGTAAGTAAATGTGTTGTGATAATAAGTGAGTAAAATAATTTGTTTTGTACTTCAAACATATAGAAATTTGATCCAAACAAATGGAACTTTGTAAAATTCCTTTGCAGAATGAAAAGAGACATTTGTTCGGATTACATTTCTGCACATTTAAAGGACAAAACTGAAATTTTTACAATAAATCGTTATGGTAATAAAGTGACTGAGCATATTGGGAATTAAATCATTGGCTTTCCCAAAATATATTAAGAAATGTTTGATATAAAGCAAATAATTTGTATCGAAAAGAAAGCAAAATCGAGCAAAATTATATCAAACTTTTTGTTATTTGAATTATCTTGAGGGTGGATGTCGTTATTGAGGTCCCACGTTGGACGCCATTTGAGGGTGAGTGGTTATTGTGGCCCCACGTTGGGCGCCATTTGAGGGTGGGTGTCGTTATTGAGGTCCCACGTTGGACGCCATTTGAGGGTGAGTGGTTATTGTGACCACACGTTGGGCGCCATTTGAGGGTGGGTGCGTCTCGGTGTTGCGTGAGATTCACTCAGGGTAGCCGAGGTACTGTTGTGGTATAGGATGATGTCGGGAATAATACCAAGCCGGCTACTTATATAAAAGGCAGTGTAAACTCCAAAACTATAAGTTTATTGTCGTATTCACTTGGTAAACTCTAGAGTATGTATTTCCGGCTGACTTATAATTCAATCGTTGGTCGCACCTCTGTATCGACTCTATGGCAACTCTGAATAAGCTCTATCCGATACTATAAATTCAATACTCTGCCCAGTACACTATGATCGAAGCTCCTAAACGTTGACGAGTGGTCTCGCCGATGACAAAGTTCTAACTATCGAGTCTTCGCCGGAAGAAAGACTATTAAGTTGGGCCGCCGACACGAAAAAAAAAAGATGTCGCGCCGTCTACACGAAGAAAAGTAGTTATCCTGTCGACACGAAACAAAGTAGTTATTCTGCCCTGTATGTAGGGCCGCCGACACGATGAGATGTTGTGTTCGTGCCCTGTATGTAGTGCCGCCGACACGATGAGATCTTGTGTTTTTTTTTTTTTTTTTGATCTCCGCTCCCCGTCACCCTTATTTATAAAAACCTATCCTACGCCAAAACTAACTATCCTATTGGTTAAAAACTACGTCACTTAACCTGTCTAAAATCTATTCTCTATTGGTCCAAAGTGACCTCATAAGCTAAACCAAGATCTCTCCTTATTGGGCGCGAAATATGTCATCTCTAAATTTAAACTTTGGATTTCCCATAACATCAAATTAGTTTGTATATCTCACAAGAATACCCGTTCTTTGGAAAACCCAAGCTTGGCAGTATCTTTCCCACGGGTCCAGTCCGACTTTAGGATTTTATGCTTCATCGAGTCTCTATACGAAACCCCGCTCAAAGTGGCCCTAAATCTGTCCGATGCTGACAAGTGACGAAACACCTGTGTGGGGAAGCTAATTCTAACGAAGTCGCCAGAACATCCCCGCGAATACATGTAATAAAAATATGGAGATATCACTTCGCTAATAAATCGGTCTCTCCCTCTCCTAATTACTGCTTCAAATGCCCATCTACGTAACCATTGGAAATTCCCGAAAGAGTTTCCAATGTTATGAGATGTCCCCGCTTTTCTGCCTATAACTAGCCTCATAGTTCCCCTACGCTATCAGCCGGTAATACATTATTTACAATACAATGAGATTGCAATGTCACTACAAACAATTACAATAAATAAAACATATATCTTCACAAGCCTTTCTATGTACACAACTTTCACGCAATAAGCACAACAATGTACAGTTTATATTCACATTTACATATGTACAATCCCATTCATTCACATATTTACAATTGTTTATTCATTGATCAGTTACACACTCTGCGTGCTTGGTTGTACCAGCCGCCCTGTACATGTTCACCTAGCTGTACGCGTGAGACTAACTATCCTTACTCTTTCTCATTCCTGCCTCCTTGCCTCTCCTGTTTGAAAGGCCTCAAGAGTTGCTTGTGGTACCTTCCAACAGGTTTACTTTTTCCCCTTTCTACCAATTCGAAAGTATGGTCTCCATATTTACTTTTGATTTCGTAGGGCCCTTTGTACAGTAGCTCCATGCGTGAGTAACGTCCTCTAAGGGCGGAAGATAACTTCACGTCCCTTAGCAATACCAAATCGCCGGGTGTGGGCTCCCATTTGTGGCGATATCTTTTAACTTTTCCGAGTCTATACTCAGCCTTTTTCCTGATTCGGTCGAAAGCTAGTTTACACAGTAGTTCCGCACTAGGAGGCTCACCCTCCTGTATTCCCTGCGGCAAACTCTTTATCATGGGATCAGGATCGATCCCTAACATAAGTTTGATCGGAGCTATTCCGGTCGTTGGATTGATAGAGTGGTTCATGACTCTCTCAATCACCTCACATTGCCTAAACCAGTCCTTATGGTTTCGGTGACACAGAATACGGAGATACAATGATATATCCCTAAGCGCTCTTTCGCAGAGATTACCGCTGGGAAAGTATGCGGAGCAATTGTACAGCTTCACGCCCGCATCTTCCAGCCTTTTGCAAAACACTTTCGATTTATGTACCGACACATTGTCACTGAGCACCGCTGTTACCGGACCGTAAGTCGGTATGTAATCTCTAACCAGCTTGTCAGCACACAACTTACTAGAGATATTTCTTAAAGGGTAAATCTTTACAAATTTTGTGAAGACATCGTACGTAACAAATATGTACCTGTGTCCGAAGGACGATGTGGGCATTGGACCGTGTTCGTCCACTGCTACAAGTTCATTCTTTTTACCCATGATAATGGCCTGTGGTACATTGTCATACCTTACATTTAGAGGTTTCGCCCTCTGGCAGACCTCGCAACGAGATATTACCCTTCTAACCTTCTTTGACAGTTGCCTAATATAAAATGATTCTGACATAGTTAAAATGATCCTATCACTCCCAGAGTGACACATAGATAGGTGAAAGTTATTTATAAGTTCATTCTCCATACTCGCAGATATGTATATCTTCCACTTCTGGATATCCCTACCATGCAATTTTTACAAGATACCAGAGCGCAATCCATACACTTCGTCTTTCACCTGTGAGATTTCTCTAGCTTTGTCCATTAAGGCCCTTATCGTGGAATCCTCCTGCTGCAAATCTACAATTCTCCGAAATTTTCCCGTCAGAGCTCCATTCCTCGTGGAATCAATTTTCATCACGGCAACTTCGTACGCGGGGGCGGTGATAGTTTCCGGTAGCCCCGATTTGGAATTCAAACGAGAGAGACAATCACCAAAGATATTGTCTGCCCCCGGAATATGTCTAATCGTCACATCATGAGCCAAAATTTCGTGCACATATCTAGATATTCTAGAGTTCGTCAATTTGCATCTACTCAGAAACGCTAGGCTTACATGGTCAGTAAATATGATAATCTGCCTATTAAAGATATACGGACGGAACTTCTGTAGTGCGAAGTACACAGCAGAAATCTCTAGTTCCGTGATTGATGCGTTGCTTTCGGTACGCGACAGTCCCCTAGAAGCTGTGGCAATCACATGTCGCTTGTTATCTTCATCTGTCTGACATAGAATTGCTCCATATCCATATGAAGACGCATCAGTATAAATCTGAAAAGGTAGGCTGGCGTTAGGCCTTTCCAACAGAATTGAGTCGGCGAAAAGCAGTTTCGTTCGATCGAATGCTTCCTGCTCTGCCGACCCCCACCTGAAGGGTGTATCCTCCTTCAACAATGCTCTGAGTGGGGCTACTTGCTTAGCATAATTGACGAGAAACCGATTCTGGTATTGTAGGATACCTAGATATCTACGAACCTGTTTCCGGTTCCGCGGCGGCGGGATCCTCGAAATGCTCTGAATTCTCTCTTGGTCCGGTCTAATTCCGTCAGACGAAATTACGTAACCCAGGAAAACTGTCTCAGCTTTAAAAAATGCTGTTTTCCCCAGCTTGACTGTCATACCAGCCTCTCTCAATTTAGTCAATACAAAATCAATATCTCTAATATGCCTATCAACATTATTGCCATATATAAGAAAATCGTCAATGTACTGTGCCAGAAAATCTTTCGTCGAATCACCAAAAATTATGTCAAGTGCCCTTAGTACCGCAGATCCAGAACTCGCGATGCCGAATGGGCATCGGGTATACTGATAAACTTTCCCGTTATGTAGGAACGCTGTGAATTTTCTCGAGTCCTCGTCGAGCGGAATCTGCCAATACGAACTGGTCAAGTCCAAACTAGTGAATATAGAACAGTCACTGATACGGCCTAACAAAGTGTCCACTGACTCCGTCCTGAAATTATCTTTAACTGAAAACGAGTTAACGTGTCGGGCATCGATCGTCACTCTTAAGCTTCCATTGGGCTTCCTAACCCAGCACAATGCATTTACGTAAGGCGAGTCTGATACTTCTATAACGCCATCTTTTAACATATCATTTATGACTTCGTAAGCCTGATCCCTTAAAGATAGGGGAATGGGTCTACATTTATGCCGAAATTCCTCCATTCCTACCACCTTAATTTTGTGTGTATACACTCTACACAGACCCGGCGCGTCTGAAAAGACATTTAAATGGCTACCTACAACATCCATTAAGCGTTTTCTTTCACTCTCACTCAGGCCGTGTGCCTGGTTAACTTTACCTCTTACTATTTCGAAAGTATCTGTCTTCCTATTGTTAGACGCGACTACCTGCCTAAGATCGCCCGGCGAAATCTCATTACAATAGCTGGCCCTACCGCTAATGAGATTGCGTCCTATTTGTCTCGCCTGGACTAATTCGCCGATACACAACTCGCATTCTCCGCAGTCTACTTGACACACTCCCCTAGTTACCTCGTTACCTTCCCACGGATTAACCTCTATAATTACATTCTTACAAATTTTGAGGTGCTCTACAAAAAATAACTCTTCCTGTAATTCAATCTCTCCCGCGGTTCTTTCATCTACCTCAGCTCGAGCGTTATTGCTACTGAATGGGACATGGCCTACACTGCCGTTACCTGCCGTAACCCCTAGTCTGTTTTCCCTGAAATCTAATAGCGCGTGCCATTCATAGAAGCTTTCTACTCCAATAATGATGTCGGTAGTCAACCTTTGTATCACAAGAAAAATAGCATTTAATTTCACGTCTCCGCACTCTAACTCGAACCATACTTGATATTTTACCTTTTCCTTCTTCTTGCTTAGGGCGCCCGCACAGTACAGTGAACATATGGGTAACGTTTGCAGTTTTATTCCTGAATCCCTAACCTTTTGAAATAATTCCAAGCTGCATACGTTATTTGTGGAGCCCGAGTCCAACAACGCACAACACTTTATCCCAAATATTTTAGCATCTATATAAGGCAATACATAAGTCCCATTATTTTCTAACTCTGGGTTAGTAATCTCGCTCTGTCTCTTTACGCTTACCGCGTTGGTGGATTCTTTTGATAGTGACTTATTGCACTTAGCTACAGAAATCTCCGAACCCTTGAGACTTCTGTCTAGCAGTTTTCCGAGTGCGATGCAGTCGGTTCCACTGCTACCTCGTCTCTATTTCTACAATTTATAGGCTCCCGGCCCATATTCATTCTGACCGGACTTTGCTGACGTTCGTTCATGTCTCTATTCCTACTTTGTCCCACGTTACACGGTGTAGGGGGCCTATTGCACCCTTGTGAGGCCATTTCTTGTAGGACGTCTCGTCTGCCTCTCTCTTGCTCTTGTCTCCTCCAATCACCTCGATTTTGCGGTCCCCTGCTAAAATTAGGCTGCCAGAATCCCTGTCGGTAATTTCTGTTTCGAAGCCAATGTGGTTGGGTTCTAAGCCTACTATTTCCGTTCTCTTGTCTTCCCGTGTACCATCGTATGTGGTTAACCCTACGCACGGGACCAACACCTCCTCTATCGTTTCTCATCCTGTTGTGACTGCTCTGGTTGTTCCTAATATTATTGTAAGGGCCCCCAAAGGGCGGGTCAATCCTTCTCTCCCTGTTGGGACTATTCCCTCCGTTCTGACCATGATGGTATCGACTATATGCATTGTTGGGACTCCTATCACAACCTCAGCTACTCTGATTTTGGGCTCCTTTCCTTGGGGATGAAAAGGCTGTACTTGCCCCCTTCCCCGCTTTCTGGTCGGTGGGGCTTGAACCCTTTCCTTTGCCATGTTCATAATCTGCCTGTCCACTACATTCATAGTGCGTGGCGTCCGAACCGTCCAGCGCAGTCAATAGATCTATTGTTTCCCCGAAGTCTCGGGGCCCTGCTACAATCAGATTATATCGGATGTTCTCTGGATACTGCGAAATCACAGTTTGGATCAGCTCTGAATCCGGTATTGGCGGATTGAGGCTTTTCCCTTTCTTAACAAGTTCAAGAAAATAATCTATCATAGAGACGCCTCTTCCCGCGTCAAACCTGCTCTGATTAATTTCCTTCCTAATTCTTTGTTGTTGTCTTTGTCCCCAGTATCTCTCCGAGAATTTTTCTCTGAATTCCTCATAAGTGACATTATCCCCTAGGGCCACTAGCGCCCAGTTGAGTGGTCGGCTCTTTAGGCTCTTTCGTACGGCAGTCATTTTTAAGTCATCCGGCACCCCTCTTATTCTGAAGTACGTTTCCAGCTCACTTATGTAATTATGTGGGTTTGAAAATTCAACCTCATCAAAAATAGGGTAACCAATCTCATTCATAATGTGGGTGGGGTACTGAGGACGGCCTAAATATGCCTTGTCGTTTACATTTATTAACTCACTACGCACGTCATCCCGTGAGGTCTGACATTCCTCACCAACACTATTGTTAACATGTCTTACATTTATGTTGCTGCCTGATGCCGGGCTCTCACTTGTGTCCTCTTGTCTAGAAACTGCACGGTCCGAGCTGCTATGTCCGCTTAAATTTGCGGGACTACCCCCATTTAGTACGTCGTTTATTGAGTTTAGTTTACTTCTTAATTCTTCCAAACATTCGTTATCCGCCCTTTCTTTATTCTTTATGGCTCGCTTGAGACCGTCCACTTCCTGATCCATCTCACCTATTTTCTCTTCCACCGAATTCTGAATTTCCCGAACCTTTTCCACTATCGTTTCCTCCACAGCTGATTTCAGATCGCTATTCTCTCTGGTAGCGCTATCTCTAACTATAACTTCTAAATCCTTCATACTTTCTGACATCCTATCCATAGCTATCTTCAATTGGTTCTCCATTCCGATCCCATTCTCGGCTAATTTCCCCTCTAGCCTCTCTATTTTGTCCTCCATCTTGTTTCCTCTCTACGCTAATTTTGCAATATGATCTCTAATCTCTCTCGAACTTTCCCCCAATCTATTTTCCGTTTGTTTTATTTGTTCTCTACTTTCCCTTGAATTGTTGTCTAATTTATTTTCCATTTGCCTTATTTGTTCTTTACTTTCCCTTGAATTGTTGTCTAATTTATTTTCCATTTGCCTTATTTGTTCTTTACTTTCCCTTGAATTGTTGTCTAATTTATTTTCCATTTGCTTTATTTGTTCTTTACTTTCCCTCAGAATCTGCTCTCTACTTTCCCTTGAGTTATTCTCTAATTTAGTTTCCATTTGTTTTATTTGTTCTCTACTTTCCCTTGAATTATTTTCCATGAAGTGTCTCATCTGCTCCCACAACTGCTCTAGCGTCATTTCCCCTTTGCCGCTGTCTTTACTCTGTTGCTTTTCCACCGTTCGCTCTCCATCTATTTCTTGTCCTGCGTTATTCTCGACCTCCTCCCTAATTTCCATAATTTCCTCGTCCTTCCTTTGCTCCATGGTTCCCTTGTTTCTATTTCCTCGTCTTTCTCGTATTTTCCTAACTACCTTACTCCTATGGCTACGTAGTATCATCTATATGCTACTCTGTCATCTATCCGACGCTCGCTTTCCCAATAATAATCTAACTAGGCCTGTATTTGCACTCTATTCACTTCTAACAAATTACGCAATACATTTATTTCACTCTTTCCCCCAAAATATCACACACAAAAAAAATACATATATATATACACCCAAAATATCACACCAGAAATTGAAACATATACACTTTATAATTATTCCCCCAAAATATCATATACATATATACACATTTATTCATCTTCCCTTCATAATTGCCACCGCCTCTCCGAGTTGCCTTCTCTGGTGGTCTCCGTGTGGCCTACACTGGTAGTGTCGTGATATCGCGATGGCCTGGTTCTATTCCCGCCTTCCAGCGTCGTTCCTCGGCTATGCAGGGCTGAAATGATCCGTCCGGTCCTTCGCGTTGTTTGGTGCTGTGTTCGCACCCGGGGCCGGTCACTGGAACAGCTGTCTTCCTTCGAGCCCCACGTTGGGAAGCGCCATTTGAGGGTGGATGTCGTTATTGAGGTCCCACGTTGGACGCCATTTGAGGGTGAGTGGTTATTGTGGCCCCACGTTGGGCGCCATTTGAGGGTGGGTGTCTTTATTGAGGTCCCACGTTGGACGCCATTTGAGGGTGAGTGGTTATTGTGACCACACGTTGGGCGCCATTTGAGGGTGGGTGCGTCTCGGTGTTGCGTGAGATTCACTCAGGGTAGCCGAGGTACTGTTGTGGTATAGGATGATGTCGGGAATAATACCAAGCCGGCTACTTATATAAAAGGCAGTGTAAACTCCAAAACTATAAGTTTATTGTCGTATTCACTTGGTAAACCCTAGAGTATGTATTTCCGGCTGACTTATAATTCAATCGTTGGTCGCACCTCTGTATCGACTCTATGGCAACTCTGAATAAGCTCTATCCGATACTATAAATTCAATACTCTGCCCAGTACACTATGATCGAAGCTCCTAAACGTTGACGAGTGGTCTCGCCGATGACAAAGTTCTAACTATCGAGTCTTCGCCGGAAGAAAGACTATTAAGTTGGGCCGCAGACACGAAAAAATAAAGATGTCGCGCCGTCTACACGAAGAAAAGTAGTTATCCTGTCGACACGAAACAAAGTAGTTATTCTGCCCTGTATGTAGGGCCGCCGACACGATGAGATCTTGTGTTTTTTTTTTTTTTTTTGATCTCCGCTCCCCGTCACCCTTATTTATAAAAACCTATCCTACGCCAAAACTAACTATCCTATTGGTTAAAAACTACGTCACTTAACCTGTCTAAAATCTATTCTCTATTGGTCCAAAGTGACCTCATAAGCTAAACCAAGATCTCTCCTTATTGGGCGCGAAATATGTCATCTCTAAATTTAAACTTTGGATTTCCCATAACATCTAATTAGTTTGTATATCTCACAAGAATACCCGTTCTTTGGAAAACCCAAGCTTGGCAGTATCTTTCCCACGGGTCCAGTCCGACTTTAGGATTTTATGCTTCATCGAGTCTCTATACGAAACCCCGCTCAAGGTGGCCCTAAATCTGTCCGATGCTGACAAGTGACGAAACACCTGTGTGGGGAAGCTAATTCTAACGAAGTCGCCAGAACATCCCCGCGAATACATGTAATAAAAATATGGAGATATCACTTCGCTAATAAATCGGTCTCTCCCTCTCCTAATTACTGCTTCAATCTCAAAGAACAACCCTCCGAAATTAATGACATTACTTACGGTCCATTCTGTATAACTTATTTCAGAACTGTTTTACGCATACAGGAAGAAAATGTATATCATTTCTGTCGATAGTATTCGTATAAACCAGTCATGTCAATTGATGTCCATAGGCGCAAGTGCGCACTTTAGAGCTCAGGAGAGCCTGAGCGCTTTACAGCGGAAAGGAAAGAGACAGACGAAAGAGGTAGTAAATGCCGCTTGGTCGAGATATATACAGGGATGGCCAGCACTGAATCAATAGATAAAGGGAAGAGAACTTATTTAAACTGTACCCATGTTCATCTTTAGATTTGTCTGAGAAGTATAAGTCCATTATAGGAATGTAGGTTTTAATTTTAATGCTCATTTTTCAGAAGTTTGTTTTTTATTCAAAAGGAATATTTTCTCAACTTATTTTACAGAAAAAATGAAATTTTCAGATATGTTTCTTTAGTAGCCTTACAGGTACTGAAGTGATGTTTTCGTAAATCTAAGATAAGTATCGTAAATACGTATTACTGAAGATCGTGTATTGAAAATTTTGAAAATATTCGCATGGAAAATATTTGTAAGGAAATGAATAAAACAAAGCAACTACTCTTACATCATAAACAAAAGATATGCGCCCATGTGTTGTAAAAACATCAGCTCTATAGCTTCAGAAGATTTCGAGAAAATAATTTAATATTCTGACATGAAGTTGCGCATCAATATCACCTTAAAAGCATACTGCGATAAGAGTTTTGTTATGTAATATTAGTTACAGTTAAAACATATACCTAGGTAACTTTGTGCTATAGCATTGTTTTGATTAGTTTATTGATTACTTTTATAAGGCTAGAGATATCAATATAAATTCCAGCTTATCATGTCATACTCAATCTCTTTTTTTGGGATATAACCTTCTTTATGCTCGACCATGCCGAAATGTAGTAATTACACACCTGGTAGCATCCCTTTAATGGGCCTCATTAAAGTAACCTATTGATTAAAGTTCAGGTGTTCCACCAATCAGAAAATACCATTATAGCAGTATGAAAGGGCAAGTATCGATTATTCAAGAATAAGCAATCGAAAGACAACTAGTTCTGTTAGTATAATAATTAGCGTTAATTGTAAATAATATTCAAATAAATTCAATTTGTCATCTCGTTTTTCAATGTCTAATTCAATTTCAAGGTTCTATCAAAATTAAAGTTAATTTTACTCTCTAGATTATACCAAAGTCAATTTCGACATTTGTTTCTCGGAAAAAATCAATACTTTCGCGTCTGCGCACATCTCACAATTTACGAGATATTGCACAAGGTCAGTTCCGCTCCTCAGTCAGATAAGAATAACATGAATACTTATGAACAATTTCAAGTTAGAAATATGGTCAAGCATAAAAAGTCGTATGAAACTTGACTATAATGGTAATTACGACGCTCATATGAAAATTATGAAACTCGCTTGAGCCCTTTTCATAAACATACTCGCGTCTTAATTACTATAATGTACTATTATGAATGATATGTTTCATTCACTTAGTACAGTATAGTTGTACTACTATGGAATGTATGTGAATATTCCTTCTTAACTCTTTATTATGTTATTAACTTTTAAAACACAACTGCAATATTAAGAAATTGGTGTTAGTACTCTTTTTTTTCAGACAATACGGTAAACATTGGTAATTTCGTGATAATTTCATGAAAATTAATTTATAATGCAAATGTGCAAATAGGCTATATCCTTATTCCGATTATTTCATCTAAAATATGATAATTTGCTTTACAAATCTGGACACATAAAAGATTGGACACGTTCTTGAACAAGTGCCAAAAACCACTTTTACAACTTAAGCTAAAAGGTTGTTTATTTCATGATAACCTTGGTAATTTCGTGATATTACATTGATAATTTCGTGAGAGGTAGAAGAATTGTGGAGAAAATTCATTAAAGTGAAATGAAATTCTCATTTATTGTTACAAGACTTCAAACACAGTAATTCCGTCTAATATTCATAGCAAGAAAACATAGAAATACATATCAACACAAAATAAGAATGAAATCAAAGTAAAAATTGAAATTGATCTTCTTTGTCCTGAAAGGGTGAACACATTAATACGGACTTTACTATAGCCTATATTACTAGGGTAACTCCAAAAGTAATGCATAACATTTGTTTCAAAATTATATTTTTACCCTACAGCTTTGCTATTTTCACAGAATGTAGATGGATCCTTTAGGAACAAAATGTAACTTTTCCACATAATCCCCATCCTTTTCAACTGCCTTACGTAACCTAGGAACGAGGGCCTATAGACCAGCACGGTAAAAGTCTGGACCAACACGTCTGAGCCACTATTTAGCAGTGTGCACAAGGGAGTCATCTTCTAACCTCGTTCCGCGAAGGGATCCTTCAGTTTACCAAAGAGATGGTAATCGCATGGTGCCAGTTCAGGACTGTAAGGCGGATGTTTCAGTGCTGTCTATCCGAATTTTCTGATCTGGTCTGTGGTCTTGTGACTGACATATGGCTATGCGTTGTCGTGCAATAGCAGAATATCCTGCTTCTCCCGATGTCGTCGAACACGACTCAGTCGAGCTTGAAGTTTCTTGAGAGTTGCAACATACGCGTCAGAATTAATGGTCGTTCCGTGTGGCGTGATGTCCACAAGCAAGAGTCCTTCTGAATCGAAAAACATAATAGTCATAACTTTTCCTGCAGAAGGTGCACTTTTGAATTTCTATTTCTTTGGTGAATTTGCAAGATGCCACTCCATTGTCTGCCTCTGTCTCCAGTCCAAAATTTTGGAGCCATGTTTCATCTTCCGTCACAATTCTTGCAAGTAAGTCATCTAGCACTTATCATTGGCACTTAGCATGATAACAAATCAAACAGAAGCTACACTGAACCCATTGCTTCCCCCTTTTCTTTTTTGTTATCACATCTCATCTTCAGATTTCTAAAATTCGCATTGTAATACAATTTTTAAAATAGTTTAAAATGTAATGCTTAATGCTCAACAAAATTTCGCCTCAAACAGCTAAGATTTCTATCAGTAAAGCTACCCCTATATGGCGACTACAGCTGTATCTAAAATTCCAAAAACATTTCCTAAAATTTCATGAAGTTGCAATAAATCTTATTACCAAATATCATATGCTTATCTGTAGTAATAAGCCTGTAATGTAATTACAAACATCCACAAAGTTTGTACGCCTGAGAAGTCGACGCTAACTTGCTCTCTCCAAACGTAAAAGCTCACTGAAGCGGCTACAATAGTCACACAAAGCGTAGCTGTATGTTTCTGGAAACTGGACAATATATCCAATCCCTTGGCGGAAATTTGAATCTCGCAACACCATTGGTTAGTTCACAAAAGAGCAAAGAAAAAGTATCACGAAATAATCACTGCCACGAAATTACCAATGTTTACCCTATACGTAATATCAAACAGAAAGAAGCCATATAAAAATAACGACATAAAATTTCACGTTCCGTTTCAAGTTTGTGAACCACTGTTTTTTTAAATCCAACAGGCTGATTATTCATATACGTAACCCTTCCTCCTTCCATACCTAGCGCTTGATGCCCGCGCACGACGTCAAGGTCAGAAAAATGCGCTTGCTTTGACATCACTGATATAAACTCATGTAAATCTGTTGGTACTATTCATATCCCATCATCCGCAAATAAAATTAATTAGCTAGAGCGTTCTATAACAAGCTATTTAGATAAAGTAAAGAGACAAGACCAGGACAATGCTGGCGTAGTAATAGCAACGTGTAGGCGGAGTAGTACGCGCTTGTACTTGTCAATCTATGTCTTTCCGATCTCTAATAACGACTGTTTATTGGGCAGCGCATTGATGTGTTCAGTTTGGGATGTCCTGAACAAAGGCTGTTACCGCACAACACTGCCCAGTAACACGGACTTCATACAACAGAAAATGTGTGTTGAGCGACAGACTTCAACTGAACTTCGGAACGCACTGCTTTAATTCTGAGCAACATCAGAGATCACGCGTGGGTGACTACATTTCCATGACTTCCATTCTGTGTCAGCAATAATTCTTCAAAGAAGAGGCTCGTGGTTGATATATGGATTATGAGAGAGTTTACAAAGCGGGTTCTTCTTTAGCTGTCGTCTTCAAATTTGGAGCATCTATCACTTTAGCACGCTGAGTTTTATTCATTGTTGCCCAAAACTTCTTCCTAAATGACAAATCGAATCACTTTCATCTTGAATTGCGTCGTTTTTGCGGACTGCTTTTCCCTGCATGACTCAACAAATTTGTTTGCTATTCTTCAATGTACCGGGTGTATGTTAAAATCTCTCAATGACATACTCGTAGATTAGTAGTATAACCACAATCTAGTATATACAGTCACGAAGCTCAATATGTAATAAATATGCATCCATAGATAGTTGCTAATCACTAGGATCGCTACTATAGCCTCATTATAGACAATGCAAAATAGTACCTGCACAGTCTATTGTTCCTAGCAACCTCAACAACTCAAGCTTCGTGACTGCATATACTAGACCATACCTGCACAAACAGCGCTCAACGAGCGCGCGCGCTCCTTCGGAGCGGAAGAGCCGTGTTTACCGCTCGCCGAAACGGAGAGGAAGATACATCAGAATGTCACAGACTTGCTATAGGTAGAGGAAAGGGAAACGACCACTCAGTTATCTAGTGGAGTGAAGTGTGTAGGCCTATTCTCAGTAACTGTTTCACGTTGTTTACCTACTGCTACAGTACAGTATGGAGGAATCTAAAAGACGGAACATAACATTTAACATTTAACGATTTACAGCTCGAACTTATTGATCTTCAATGTGACCTAAGGGCTAAAGATCGTTTGAATAATACTACTAGCCTGGTTGAGTTTTACAAGACTAAACATTAGCAATAATATCCACGACTACACAGGCTGGCTGTGAAAATGATTGCTATGTTTGGCTCAACATTTATATTTGTGAGCAACTGTTTTCTATAATCAACTTTAATCAAGGCAGACATCGAACATCTGTAAATGATGTTTCATTACGATCAGTAGGCTACTGTTCCTTTCAGCTGCCAACAGCATAAAACCTCGTTTTGATGTACTTATAAATAAAAATATAACAAATTGATATTGCACATTTAAGTAGCTATAGAATTTCTATTATTTCTGTAAAATAAATATTTCTTTATTAATCAATAATAGTCCAAGATAGTTTTGCAAACACTGAACGGGAATTCATTTCATGAACACTCGTAATATTACTTCCATTTGTGTACATTTTATACATCGTCCCTTCTTCCAGTCCACCCTTATCTTACAGAGCGCAGCTAATACCTGCATTCCGCTCATGAGCTGTGAGCCGGCTCGGAGAGCGCAAACCTTCTGCAGGCCTGGTCTAAATTTACCTTGCTGCGACTACCCACAATCATGTATTTTGTTTTCTTGAAATTAATTGATAGGCCCCCTTCCTTATAAGCCTTATTCAATTTAAGATATTATATATATATATATATATATATATATATATATATATATATATATATATATATATATACGAAATATGTAAAAAAAATAATTTCTTCAATATTCGAACATCAATAAAAAATTAACACTGCTTCACGCATAATTCTCTAGCAATAAAACTATGCTGAATGCAGCAAATCGAATGCTTCATTTCACAACAGAGGTATCAATGAATATGTGTGCCAAGCGTCATCACTCTAGCTTTAACCACTGAGAAATGTTGGTTAAAACGCAGAACATTTTTTTTTTCGAGGTAATTAAATTTAAAATTTTGGTTACACATAACTCGTAGATTAACACAACTTCTAACGTATAGAAAGTATATTTATAATTAAGATATTGAGATCAAATTTTCATGAAAATACTCCTCATGAAACCGTGCATTTTTAAGCGAAAAATAAAAGAGAATGATGAAATTTCTTTCTTTTTTATTTAAGAATGTTTTTTGAATAGTTTTGTAACAAAAAGTGTTAAGTCCATAAGTTTCTAAATTATCACTTTCAACAACAGATCTAAACGAAAAGAATGATTTTTGCACACTCAGTGTGTTCTAACTCTATTTTAATGACATCTTAATTTCATAAAAATTTTATAGGCAAGTGTTTTTAATAGTTTGTAAGAAACAGCTTTCTGTTTGTCCCGAAAAATAATGATATCTGTATTTATTTATCACGTTTTGAATCCATGGTTCTCAAATGTACTTCAGTTAATGCAGGCAGTCGATTTGCAATAGTTCAGTTCTGTCTACTAAGCTCTCTCCAGTCAGTTTAATGGAGTTACTTTCGAATAAAATCATCCCACTCCTTCTTGTATAATTCGGTTAAGATGATACAGCCAGTCCAGTTTAGCCAAGTGCAATGCCGTGCAGTTCAGTTCAGCTTAAACAGCATACTTAACGACTTCTCGTTGAAAAATCGAGAGATCGACCCCGGACAGGTATATTATTTTACATAATAAATGGAAATTTCCACACACTTTCTTGTGAATATTCCTTTTATTTTGGTTATTTTACTACGCTTTATAAACTCATATTATTATCTAGCGTCTGAGTGACATGAAGGTGATAATCCCGGCGAAATGACTCTGGAGTCCAGAGCAGAAATTTACCCAGCATTTGCTCTTAAGGGGTTAGATATAGCTTACAGCAGTAACATTTTTTTTGGAAATATTCAACATTTTTTTCCTCCATTACGTATTTGTACAATAATGAAAATCGGTATGTGTAAAACACTAGGTATTCTTCTGCTATATTAAAAACTATTTTTACGATTTAATAAAATTTATTTATTTATTTTTTTTTCAAAATTCAAAATGTGTAGTGATGAAGCGTTTCCCTCACAACTTGTAAACTTGTCATCTTTTTCATGTTTTCTTTTTTTTATTTTATTGCTGAAACTCATGTTTACAATACCATGATCTTTCAACTACATTCCTTAATAAATAATATATATATATATATTTTTTTATTTTGTGTTAGAAGAAAGTACATATATTTGACCATTTTTTAAAATGAATTTATTTATTATCAGACAATCTATCGAAGGTAGAAAAGTGATCTTGCATCATTTTGTAAATGTAAATAATTTTTTTAAATCGTAATTTTTTTTTTATATAGCAGAAGGACAGTGTTTTACACACACTAATTTTCATTATTGTACAAGATACAGTAATGGAGAAAAAAATGTTGAATATTTCCAAAATTTTACTACTGTAAGCTGTACCTAATCCCTTAAAAGGTTGAGGTGAAACCGCTCAACTATAGTCCCGTCGCTCTAATTTCCGGCAGCCAATCACGTTGTAGGTCGGCTATATTTAAACGTGTACGTCTTGTGATTCGCTGATGAAGATGTTATGCATTTGCTAAGACTGGATAAATACTTAATATAATCGCTCGCCATTTTGGCTCTTTCGTTGGCGTTCGCAGAAAGCACACGAGGACGTTATTTGCCGCTCAATTATTTGCTGAATTACAGTGCGTTTGATTTATTATCATAGGAGCTACGACATAATAATGTTTAACGGTGTGGTAAATAGATTCCTCGTGTAGTAGCTCTGCAACGAAAGAACAAAAATGGCGAACGATACTACCTACCTAGACTTCATAGAGCCTTCACTTCCTAAGACGTATGCCCTAGTTCAGAACCTATAAATTGTCTATTAATTGTACGAGGTCACTCAATTAGTCGCAATTTGAAAGGACAGGGACCTCTCAAATTGCAGATTTAGATTTCACGGCGCTTCTTCTGACGGACTTCACATGCCTTGTCATCGAACAACAGATGACAGAGTCTTCACGACTCCACTTGCACTGCGAAATGGCTAAGCCCCTTTCAATGTTCAAGATAACACCTGCCATCCTAACGGCAAACACCAGCCTCTCCTCCTCGCCCCGTCCCGTGATCCCTTGATCGCATTTCAGTCCCCCTCGCGTGTGTGGTACCTAAGAGGTTACGTCTATTTTTGGTTATCCCCTTCAAAATGTTCTAGAGCTCCTTCAGTGGAGCAGCGTAACCCGGAGTGAGACTAGTGGCCAACAGGCTTGGAGCTCACATATTTAGTTTCGTACAGCCCCAACCCCTTGCAAGGACGCGTTATGCGTACCTTTAAATTTTTCCTCCCAATTATCCCCTTTCGATTTTTTAATTTTCGAAGACGTAATCAAAGAGTAGGAGTCACGCCGGGAATAACAGGGTCACGACTATAGCTGACTTATCCCAACCAGGATTTCAACCTGAGCCCGCTCTTCCACGGTCAAGCAAGCTAACCGTTATTCCATAGCAGTGGACGAATATCCCTTTTAATCTCACTTCAAACATACTTAATTATAGCGTCGTCATTTTATCGCTTCTCAATGCACCTATAGGTTATTATAGTCGTTACATAAACAAGATATGGATGTCTGCCAATACCATTTGAAAAAAAAATGTTTTTGTTTTCAGTACGTGACATGGTAGCATTATAAGACAAAGTTCTCCCTCTTGTATTGACGTGTTACGTTATGAGGAAATCTGATTTCAAGGGTCAATACTACGTGCAAGGAGTCGTATGAAGGAAATGATATCGTAAGGTTTTGCGCCGTCGTCCACTGGAGCGGAAAATAGTGGCCTAGGGCATTTATATACTGGTCTCTGATAAGGTCAGCGTTAGTCCCAGTTGACTATGGATGTATGACCGGGGCTCACAACCGCTTTATCGTGTTGTGAGGTGGATATATGGTGGATGCTATTGTTGTTCACTGCATATAACGTGAATGGATGGTGTACCGCATGTTTTTTTTATCTGTTTCTGCTCCTCAAGTCACACTGCGTATAAAGCAGACTTAGACGTGTAGATTTATTTTTATATCAAAATATAGTAAATTTATTCTGTTTACACAGTCCATAAAATATTTCTGAACGAAAAACAGTGATCATATTTGAGTCATGAATTGTAGAAACCCAATATATCCGTTCGAGTAATTTTTTCAATCAATCAATTCTTTATTAATGTCATAAGCAACAGTTTGTTGCAATAGACATAAAATTAAATAATATTTGACATACGAAGGGGATCCAGGAAATAACGACCGTTCGCGCATACCTGCCGCGCAGCTGACTCCCCTTCCTTGCTTGAAGGTCAACTGGCTTCCTTAACATGTGTTCTCATAATGTTGTGAGTACTGGTTGTAACAAGTCGCCATTGTGCATTTTGTGTTACTTCAAAATAAACGACGTGATTGATAATCCCGCCGACTGTGAGGTGAGGAGTGTGATTCGATTTCTGAATGCCCGACATTTGAAACCTGCAGAAATTTACCGGCAATTGAAAGAAGTGTATGGTGATACTGTAATGAATGAAAGAAATGTGAGAAAATGGTGCGAAATGTTCAACAATGGACGAACAAATGTCCACGATGAAACTCGACCCGGACGCCCATCACTCATCACAGTAGACCTGAAGACTAAAGTGAACGACAGAGTCTTGCAAGACAGGCGCACATCACTCGACGAATTGCATATTGCCTTTCCTGATATTTCTCGTTCTTTGCTTGGTGAAATTGTGTCGCAACATCTTGGCTACCACAAAATCTGTGCACGATGGGTTCCACGGCAACTGAGTGACCTAGACAAAACTCAGAGAATGGCCTCAGCATTGACATTCTTGATGCGATATCACACAGATGGAGACGCCTTTCTTGATCAAATTGTGACTGGTGATGAGACCTGGGTGTCTCACAACACCCCAGAGACCAAGCGCCAATCACGTCAGTGGCATCATCCCTCATCACCCAAGAAACCGAGAAAATTCAAACAGACTCTCTCAACACAAAAAGTCATGGCTACTGTATTTTGGGATCGCAAAGGTGTTCTTTTGCTGGATTTCATGCCAAAAGACACTACGATCAAAGCAAATCGTTATTGTGAGACTTTACGAAAACTACGGCGAGCCATCCAAAACAAGAGGCGAGGAATGCTTTCGAGAGGAGTAGTGCTTCTTCACGACAACGCCCGCCCGCACACTGCTGCTTCAACTCGAGAATTGCTGGATCAATTCGGTTGGGAAATCTATGATCATCCGCCCTATAGTCCAGACCTTGCTCCTAGCGATTTTCACCTTTTCACTAAGCTGAAAGACTTTCTGGGTGGTACGCGTTTTGGAAGTGATGAAGAGTTGAAGAAGACAGTGAACACCTGGCTTAATGAACTGGCGGCAGAGGAGTATAACACGGGAATTCTAAAGCTAGTGAACAGATACGACAAATGTTTAAATGTAGGTGGTGATTATGTAGAGAAGTAAAGGAAGCTTCAGTTGTGTAACAGACTTTGTTTTTTTCAAATAAATATTTGTTTTAATTATTACAACAAAACGGTCGTTATTTCCTGGATCCCCCTCGTAGAATGTAAAAAAACAGATAAATACAACGAATACAAATTAAATACAATAATGGTAATAATAATAATAATAATAATAATAATAATAATAATAATAACAACAATAACCAATAAGGTCCCTGAGCCAAATAACGCCATCTATACCTTTAACGCCACCCTATTAAAATTTGTTAACGACACAAGTTTTCGGTAGTGCATTACTGTAGCCTGCATTCGCTTGCAATCTAGTGATGAAATGAGTTACTAGCTGTCCGCCGACATTTACGAGTGACATTATATTCCATCATTTCCCTGTTGTGTGTTGATAGTGAATGGCTATTCTTATATCAGGTAAGAGGCAAAATTTTATTTTGTGTGTTGAGCAAATAATAACTATATTAAACTATATATTTTCGTTATCCTTAAACATTCTTCTATGTACAGAAAGTATTTGCTATCTATAAATTTGAAAATGTTAGAGAAACAGGCATGTCATGTTATCAAGTACTCAGTAGCGCTTTAACGCCATGTGGCGTTAAAGGTCTACAGACAAAATTTTAGGTTATGTTAGTACTAAGGCTGACAGTACAGCATCAGTGTGAAAACATCAGGAAAATCACTAAGCTTTCAACTTACAAATGGTCAGAATGTGCAATGATGATATTGGTTCAAATGCTTATCGAACTATATATATTTTTTATTTTACATAACTTAATTTTTTTGTTTTGCTTATTGGAAAACATTCATATTAAACTAAGGCAAATGCTTTTGTGTTTAATAACTTTCTACTTTCTCACATTGTCTCTTTTTTTAAAGTAAGGAGTCACTGGAAAACATATTTTCCTAATCCATCTGGCGTTTCAGTTTCAGATGAAGAATCTTTCATTAGTATTGAGTGATTTTGTATCTTTTATTAACAGAAACTCAAATTTAGTCGCTTAGTTCAATTTGTGTTGCTTAGGAAAAATCATTAACAATTATAAGTGTATAGGTTACGAGAAAATAGGTGGCGTTAATTGGACAACCTGTTCCTAACAACGCCAGTTTACAAAGTTTTACTATTTGAGTTCTAATTCTTGTTCGGTATACAATATATCCATTTTCATTGTGGTATTTTGTAAAGATAAGATTACAGTTTCTATTTCATAATTTTCGTGTTTGTACATAACTTATTTCCAGAGCAAAAGTGACTGAAGTGTTAAGGTGGCGTTATTTGGTACGTGTACCTTACTAATAATAATCGTAATAATGAAGAGCAAATTCAGCTTATAAATTTAGAATATATTTACAGTGGAGTCAAGAAATTCACTAATACTATAGAATGATGGCTGATTAACCAGTTATGCAAAGCAGATTTAAATTGTGTATAACTTGCACCATGTGCCTTTTGTGGTAACTTATTAAACAATATTATAGCAATGGAACTGAACCATTTTTTGGACTGACTTAATCTAACACTAGGTTCTGAAAGCCAATAATTGTACCTTAATAATAATAATAATAATAATAATAATAATAATAATAATAATAATAGTAATGACTTATTTTAGCTGGCAGAGTTAAGGGCGTAAGGCCTTCTCTTCCACTCAACCAGCAATAGCGATGAACTTCTGTTTTAGGGTGATAAGTATTAAGGTTTTTCTTAATTTTCATTTGACATTGGAATATATATAAATTTATTACAGTTAAAATTTTTTCTTGTATAAATAGTGGTCTACAATGAGCGTCATATGCAGACTCTGTTAAAATGCGTATAGTTTTTTTTTTTTGTGTAGAATGAGAATCTTGGATATGCTACTGCTATTTTCCCAAATAAATTCCATATGATAATATACTATTGAAGAAGGCGTAATAAGAATTCATGAGGTAGAATTTTGGTATTAAAGGCTTTAAATGTATTAATATGTAAATTACTCTTGATAGCTTAATACTTAACAAATTAATATGTTCATCCCATGCTAGTTTAGAATCCAATACAAGTCCTAACAATTTTACCTGTGACTGAGCTTTGGCGTTCGACGTATTTTTCAATGAAAATATTACATTTATGAGTTTTATTTAAATTTAGACTGAAACCATGCACCCGAAACCAATTTAGTGTAGTATTATAGGATTTTTTCATTGCTGAATTTAAAATATTTATATCAGTATGTGATCAATAAAGACTTGTGTCATCTCCACAACCACAAATACTAACCAAATCTAACCGCAAATAGGCCTACTAATTATATTCAAAAGCGTTTGATATTCTGAAATAACTATTTTTTATTAAATAATAATAATAATAATAATAATAATAATAATAATAATAATAACAATAACAATATGTAATATTATTACACATTTGAAATTGTGACGTAGTGTTTTCTGGAAATAATCTGAATCGTTTGGACAAGTGGGATTTTTAAAATTCAAGACTAGTAAACATTTTCCCCTTAAAAATTATTTATGGCTAAAGACGGAGGAGGACATTTTTATTATCTTCCAAATATGTTTTAAATGTACGGTTTGTTGTTTGGAACCAGAGGTGATGTTACAAAATTTGTACGTAAGATCTTAATAGAATTAGGTTTCACTGTAAGTTATTTGCGAGAAATAATTATTGATGTTCTAAAAGATTCCTTAGGGCCTCCTCACCACCATTTACTAATTAATTAATATTTTAATTATTCTTGTTAACTTAATATTTTAATATTATTCGATATTGTATATATTGTATTATATTCTTAAAAAAAATTAAATAAAATAACTTCTTAAAAGTGATAGCTGCCCACTCAAAATTATATAAACAGAACAAAAATAGTTATTATACTAATGCATTAAAGTTATTAGCATACATAGGCCTAAATAAATCACTAGTATGTCCAGTTATGGAATATGGTGCTGCATGTTGGGATCCTTACAGATTAGAACATATTAAGACACTGGAAACGATTCAAAAACGGACTATCAAGTGTTGTCGGAAAAATTCACAATTAAAATGGGACACACTCACGGACAGGAGAACGCGAATTCTATTATGCGCACTGTTCAAAACATACAGAGGTGAGCCTGCCTGGAGAGAAATAAAAAATACTCGTAGGTTGCAGCCGGCAAATTACTCTTCAAGAAACGACCAATCATATAAATTGAGAGAAAGAAGGCAGAGGACGGATACTGGAAAGTTTTCTTTTCTCAATCGTACTATCAGGTACTGGAATGCTTTAATGCAGACTTACTAAAGGCTTTACCAACAACCATAAATGTATTTAAAATTAGGCTTAAGGACTTTACTAATAGACGGTAATTATACACAGTATTTAAAGGGTGTAATTGATATTTTGTTATTGAAGTGTTGTATCAGTGAAGTTATTATGTTGTGTCAGTGAAGTGTGTTGTGTCGTTGAAGTGTGCTGTGTAAGTGAAACGTGTTCCTGTAAGTGAAGCTTTATAGTTTATAGTGGCAGTGCAAAGTATTTGAACAGTGAAATTTTTTGAAGTGTTAGTGAAATCAGGATAGAATCAGTGAAATGTGTCGTAGTTCCAGTGCAGTGAGTGAGTTGACAGCGAAATGAGTGTAATGTTGAATGATATTTGAGCAGATATGAACATATCATACTCGTAGGGCTTGGTTCGAACTTAGGGTTAAAATACAAATTAGATTTATTTCAAATGTTATTTTAAGTGATCGTTTCATTTAATTTAGGATATTCCTTGTTATTATTATTAATATTATTATTATTATCATTATTATTATTATTATTATTATTATTATAAATTGTTGTTAGTATTAATTAATAGTATTATTATTAATTGTATTTTTAATTTTAATTTTATTATTGTCATTATTGAGTGTAATTAGTTGCCACTGCCACCGGGTATATACACACTGCAGTGTGGATAAATACATACATACATACATACAAATTAAAATATAATCTTGTATGAATTGATCAGTAGACTGTATCCTCATGACAACCCTTAGAAAGGGCAGCTACAACTTTTTGTTATATTTCTCTCTCTATCACATAAGCCCGCCACTGATCCCTATCTTGAGCTAGATTAATCCAGTCTCTACCATCATATCCCACCTCCCTCAAATCCATTTTAATATTATCTTCCCATCCACGTCTCAGCCTCCCGAAAAGTCTTTTTCCCTCCGTCCTCCAAACTCTCATTATTTATTATTACAATTATTCAACTAATTATTTAAACCATACAATTTTTGCACAATTTATTTGTATTCTGTACAATCGTGGTTAATCGCAGTTCAGCTTCAGACGAAAATTCTTAAAATGCACTAGTATTTTTATTATCTTCCAAACTACTTTAAATGAATGGTTTATTGTTTGGAGCCAGAGGTGGTGTTACAAAATTTGTACATAAGATCTTAATAGAATTAGATTTCACGGAAAATTCCTTGCGAGAAATAATTCCTGACATTCTAAACGATTTCTTAAGGCTTCTTCATCACCATTTACACTTTTCCAATTAATTAATATTTTTAATTATTCTTGTTAACTCAGTATTATAATATTATTCGATATTGTATATATGTTGTATTATATTCTTAAAAAAAAATAAAATATAATATCTCCTTAAAAGTGATAGCTGCCCACTCAAAATTACCTAAACAAAACAAAGAACATTTATTATACTAATGCATTAAAGTTATTAGCATACATAGGCCTACATTAAAATATATTCTTCTTTGGATTGATCAATAGGCTGTATCTTGACGGTAAACCTTAGAAAGGGCAGCTATAACTTTTTTTATGTCTCTCTCTATATATCCCTTTCTTTTCAGAAATTAAAAGTTTCATATTTATAATTTATTATTATAATTGTTAAAATAATTATTTAAAATACACAATCAGCTTCAGACGAAAATTATTAAAATTTATTAATAATAAAGTTAGATTACCAAAAAAGTACAGAAACATATAACAATGGAAAATCTATACTAATAATAAATCTGTAGCAGAAATTTTTCTGGTAATTTTCGATTTTACAAAAATGATTGGTCCTAACATATATAATTAAACACCCTGAAACCGAAAATCGCTTTTTTGAAATTTTTCTTTGTATGTCTGTCTGTCTGGATGTTTGTTACCTTTTCACGCGATAATGGCTGAACCGATTTATATGAAAATTGGAATATAAATTAGGTTCGCTGTAACTTAGATTTTAGGCTATATTACATTCAAAATACTTCATTTAAAAGTGGTGTTATTAGGGGGCCTGAATTAAATAAATCGAAATAGCTCGCTTATTATTGATTTTTGTGAAATATGTTACATAACAAAAGTTTATTTAAACATTATTTCCGATAAGTTTTATTCCTTGCAAAAGTTTGATAGGACTGATATTTAATGAGATAAATGAGTTTTAAAATTAAAATACAATGCCATCAAAGGCGGTGTAATGAAACGAAAACAAATGACTACGTCTATAAGGGACCTTGGACAATAACAGTCGAAAGCTATAAAACATAGTCTACAGAGAATGTTTCTGTGTTTGTATGAAGTAATATCGAAAGCTAAAATTAACCGATTTGTATAATTAATTATTATTTCACCATTGCAAATTGTAGTTTCTCTAGACGGATAATACTACAATGTTATTGCAGTAACTTCTGAGTGCTCTCTGGACCAAAATGATCGCATTTTAATTATTTAAATACATTTTAAATTAAGTAACATATTAAACGATTTATCCTTCTATCAAACACGAATGTTCCCTGGATCAAATGTCCTATTTTAATTATGTAATTACATTTTATTTATTTCTAACGGGTGCAGCGGAGCACACGGGTACTGCTAGTTATATAATAAATTTGATTCCTCAAATACGTTGAACCCAATTAACAAAACAAACGATAGTAAACTTAAATTGTTTGGCTCTTGTAATATTCCACATACCCTGGACTTGTGATCCTGCAATTCAATGTAAATTATTTCTACTGGACGTGTGGGATTACTGCACCATTTGAAAGGTCTATGTACCCACATGAATATTACAATCATAAAAACTGGATTTTAGTAAAAAAAAAAAGGTGACTTGCAATTTACAATTATTTTATGATAACTATAGCCCGGGTATTTAAGCATTTATAACAGTTAAAATAGGCAGACAAAAAGGCAATAGAAACGTAAAAAAGGCACAATAATCTTTGAAAAAGGTAATATAAATTTAAAAAAAGACATAATATATTTTAGCAATGAATTTAAATCATATCAACATAATTCACATATTTTCTTCGTAGGTGACACACGTTGACTTATAAAATACTTTATGCTCGACCATGCCGAAATGTAGTAATTATATACCTGGTAGCAGACCTTTAATGCATGTAATTAAAGTACACCTACTCATTAAAGGTCAGGTCTTTCAGTCAATGACGACTCAGGTTACAACTGTTCAGCCAATGACAGGTCAGCTTTCTACCGTTATAAAACCGCAAGTATCGATTATTCTCGGATATGCAATCGAAAGAGAATTAGCGAAAAGTCACGGAATCTGGAAATCCAATACTGTCGCAGAAGGTTATGTTCTGTTACTATAATAATTAGCGTTAATTGTAAATAATATTCAAATAAATTCAATTTGTCATCTCGTTTTTCAATGTCTAATTTAATTTCAATGTTATCACTGTAGGTTCTTATGGCCTAGCAAGGTCAATGTGGACATCTGTTCCTCGGAAAAAATCAATACTTTCGCGTCTGCGCACATCTCAGAACATACGGAACATTGCTCAAAAATTAATAATATCAAGTTAGAAATATGGTCGAGCATGAAAAGTAGTATGAAACTCGCCTATAATGGTAATTAAGAAGCTCGTATGAAAATTATGAAACTCGCTTGCGCTCGTTTCATAAATATCCATACTCACTTCTTAATTACCTTCATTATAGGCTCGTTGCATAATGTACTGTTTTTTTCGTGATTAACTGTCTTTTCACAAACCTTACATAACAAAACTGTTCTATCGGTTGAAAACACATGACCACCAAATTCACTAACGTAAGCATGAAGTTTACTTTGCGATAGTTTATTGAATTTAGGCATTCTATCTAACCGATCTTATACCTTTGTCACCCGACAATAAATGACTAATCCTCACTCAAATTTCTTTCTCCTACAATAATAAACACGTGTAGCACAAAACTGTAAAAATAAGATTTAAAAATAAGAAAGCAATCAGCTGAAAATGCTACGTAACAACTTCTATGAGATCGAGCTTAATATTTAAAATTATAAAGCTTGTAACTCTGGATTGTCGATCATTATTCATAATATTACACCAATAGTATTAAAGTACGATTATTAGCAGATTAAGCACCGAAATAAATTACTTTTATTTACTATTGTTAGTAAAGTTAGTCACTGTTTTAAATATTTAAATTTCACACACATTACACATTACATTACAATTAATTAGAACATTTCAAATAAACAAGAAATATTGCTTTAAAATGACAAAAAAGGCATGATAAAAAACATCTTAAAAAGGAAAAATAGGGAAATAAAAATTGGCTCTATCACTTTTATTTTCTCCAAATCACATGTATATCTATGCAAATAATGATTTATTCCAGCCAGTAAAAAGGTATTTTGCCAAACATCCGGGTTCTAATAATAACTGTTTTAAAGTGTTGTGGTAATGTATAGATATACAATTCTACGTTATAGGTGATATTTTTTAAAGTTCAGCGTACATTGAAATTTTTTAAATATATGTATATTTCCTTACCTTTTTTTCTTTACGATTCGACGTAACATAAATATGAATGAAAGAGTATGATTTCAAATTATAATTCATGGAAAATCTAACTCCAGTAGCTTTAATACAGGCTGGAAGTTTGGGTATTATGAGAAAGTTTTCAAATGCAGAACGTACATTATTTCAGTCGGAGGATGGAATATTTCAATCAAAACTTCAATTACTTCATTCATAAAGTGTATTATTTCATTAATGTCCATTCTTTCAATCAGAGAGTCCCTTGTTTCATGCATAGGTTTAGTCATGTCATTCAAAGTAGGGCAAACTCGGCTAATTTCGTGACACGGCTAATTTCGTGATAATTTTATTTAAATTTACTAGTGACAAATGTAATTTTGTCGGTACAGCAGCGGTGGCGAAAATGTAATCGTGCGCCGAGCCACTGTGTAACCTGCAAAGTGCATAGCACCTATGGAGGGAGGGGGACACCCGAAGGGGAAGCGGAGCAACTGTCTTACTTATTAACGGATTTTCATTTTCCTTACGTCAAGCACTTAAATATAATTTTATACAGTACAAGACCACAAACTAATGTTTAGTACGTGTAGAAAAGAAAGAAATGAACAATAAATGAACAATATCACAACCTAAACTGAACTGTCTTCAGAATGTCTCTGCGACAAAGTTTCAAAATCAGGAATTATGTCACTTACTGCCAGTCGTAGTTGATCACGAAGGTATTTGTCTGTTAGTCGTGATCTAAATTTGGTTTTTACTGTTTTCATTGTTGAAAATAATTTTTCACAAACGTAAGTTGTAGCGAGCATGGCTTCAACAGAGCAAGCAAAAGAACGAAGCTTCGGACATTTATGTTTGGCAAAGATTTGAAAGTTCAACATTTGTCAAGTCCTTACATCTAGCTTTCATTTGACATCACATTGTAAATCAGTGAGTTCAAATTGAAGAGCCAACCGCATTATTCGTACATCTGCTGAAAAAGGGTCGACGTACAGAGATGATGATGATGATGATGATGATGATGATGATGATGATGATGATGATAACACTTAACATTTTAATGTTTCATGAGTAACATGTAGTATAATGCCGTTTTATGTTATACAATCGTTTTCCTCGTAATGCTTGTGAACAAATCATACATTTAATATTGTCAACATATTGACAGCAAAAAAATGCGTCCTCCCATCCTACTTGGAACTTTCGTACATGGTTTCGAGAGAGACATATGCCACTCGCAGGTCAGAGACAAATACAAATGGAACGGAGTTTGACTCCAGTGAGTGAGAGGGTGGGGGTTGGCGGAGATAGAAGCAAGCGAAATGCACAGCTATCACTGCGAGCCACAATGTCTCGCGAGTCACGTTCTCGCCACGGCTGCAGTATAGTATAAATGACAGACGATGAACTATAACATAGATTTTGTTCACTGCGCTCTTACAGTGACGTGAGCAGATTTTTTTGAAACTACTTGAATAGTTGTGAGATCTATAACTTTGAATTTGTGAGTGAATATACTATCCGATTTCCTTTCTTGAAATAAGAGTTTCTTGCTGTGTTTTCTGGTCTAAATAGTTTTCAATGGCAAGTACTGACATTGTATACTTCTAACTAACAACATCTCGTCATTATTTATTGCGTTTAGTAGTGAAATATATGAGTGTGAAAGTATATTAATATCGTACGAGGCCAGTTAATAGCAAATGAATTTTTTTTCGACTCTGTACCGACTTTCTACTAAACATCATATTTTCGTATTGTCTTATGAAATCTAATATTTTTTACATTTTGGTAGGTACTCGTATATTATACACTAGTGTCCAAAAGTTAAGCATAATGCAATATGTTGTTCCCAACCTATCATAATGATATCAAACGTGTACAAATGAATCACACAGGAGTAACGGTCAGAGCCTCTGGCCGCGAAACCAGGTGGCCCGGGTTCGAATTCCGGTCGGGGCAAGTTACCTGGTTGAGGTGGTTTTTTTCGGAGTTTTCCCTCAACCCAATACGAGCAAATGCTGGGTAACTTTCGGTGCTGGACCCCGGACTCATTTCACCGGTATTATCACCTTCACTTCATTCAGACGCTAAATAACCTGAGATGTTGATACAGCGTCGTAAAATAACCCAATAAATTTAAAAAAATAAAAATCACACAGGATCTGGTATGCAACAGAGTAACACATACCAGCAAATTTTGTTTTATTGTGGCCTAGGGACACATTTTACACAATTACAGTACAAAATCTGACTATCACTTCCACAACAATGATGGTGCTGAGCGGTTCATATGGGGTGTGGTTACCCCTCATGGCTACACAGGCGTCGCAGCGCCGTGGCATGCCCTCTATCAGGTGGTTCAAGAGCTCTACAGGCAGCTGTTCCCATTCCTGACGAAGAGCATTGTGGAGGGCTGGAAGTGTCGTCGGTGGAGTCTGGTGGACTGCAACTCGTCTTCCTACTGCATCCCAGGCATGCTCTATAGAGTTCAAATCCGGGGACATCGCTGGCCATTCCATGCGCCGGATATCTTCCCCCTCATGATACTCGTCCACCAGGTTGGCTCTATGCGGACGCGCATTGTCTTCCATAAAGATAAAGTGTGGACCAACTGCACCTCTGAAAAGTTGCACATGTCGTTCGAATACCTCGTCTCTGTACCTCTGGGCATTCACAGTACAGCTGAGGAAGATGTATAGATCTGTACGTCCATTGAACATTATGCCTGCCCGCACGAGTACGCCACCACCACAAAATGGGCGTTTTTCCACGATGTTTGTGGGATGAAACTGGGTTCCACGTTCTCTCCAGATTAGTGTGCGACGGGAATCATTGGTCAAACTGAATCTGGACTCGTCTGTAAACAGCACGTTCCTCCATACCGATACATAAAGGTGGAAATAAATTAGATGTCGGAAACTACAGACCGATTAGCCTTACATCTGTCGTATGTAAAGTCATGGAGCATTTGATATCGGATTATATTCGTCATGTTCTAAATGCGAAAGACTGGTTTTACAACCGCCAGCATGGTTTTAGGGAAGGCTTCTCATGTGATAGTCAAATTACGTCGCTGGTTCAGGATCTAGCTGAAGAGGTAGATAGAGGCGGAAGAATCGATGCAGTTGTGATTGATTTTTCGAAAGCATTTGATTTGGTGCCACATGACATATTAATAGATAAGTTAAGTAGGCTAGGAATAGATAAAAGAGTGGTGCTATGTATCCAAGAATTCTTAAAAGGTAGAATCCAGAGAGCTAAAGTAGGTCATGAAATATCGGAAATTGGAAATATAAGTTCAGGGGTGCCACAGGGCAGCGTTCTGGGTCCATTACTCTTTATAATATACGTAAATGACCTATGCCAGAATATTACATCAAATGTGAGGCTATTTGCAGATGACTGCATTATCTATAGAAAGATTAGAAATAATTCAGATGTAGATGCTATTCAAACAGACTTGAATAAAATTTATAACTGGGCGTTAATACATGGGATGAAAATAAATGGTTCTAAAAGTAAATCTATTAACATTTTGTAAAACCCGAGAGGAAACTAGTCTTAATTACGAATTCAGTGGTGTTGTAATTCCGCAAGTACAATGTTGTAAATACCTAGGAGTGTATTTAAACTCCACACTTTCTTGGGGAGAGTTTGTTGATAATGTTACAGGCAAAGCATGGAGGGCACTTCATTTTATTATGAGAATCTTGAGAAAGGCTAGCCCCAAATCGAGGGAAATAGCATATCTAACGTTAGTGCGACCGTTAATGGAATACGGAACTACATGTTGGGATCGCTATAGAATATATCAGATAAATTCCTTAGAAAGAATCCAGTATAGGGCAGCTAAATTTGTTGAAGGTAAAAGAGAAGATGGAAACGATACGATAAAAGAACTTAAATGGGAAACTTTGGAAAACAGACGTAGGAAAACTAGAATAACATCATTGTATAGAACACATCTAGGTCAGAAAGCATGGGTAGACAAAACGGCTCGGTTAGAAAAGTCAACGTACTATGGTAGGAACGATCATGATTTTAAAATCAAATGTAGGAAACAGAAAACGGATGTAGGTAAATTCTCATTTTTAAATAGAACTATAAATGATTGGAATGACCTACCTGCAGCGGTCTTTGAGGGCTGTCCTTCCTTAAGGAGTTTCAAGAATAATTTAAAAAGTTGTGTATCAAGTGCAAATTAAAATTAAGGTGACATTTAACATTTAATTTTTTAAGGTGACATGTATTTATTTAGCCTGACGAGTTACTTCCTTGGTTTGAATTGTAAATTATTTAAAAATAGCGTGTAAGAGTGCCTTAGACTAGAAATGTTTAGTTTAAATGTAGTTCTGTTTATAAGTATGCATAAGGATGTAATTATTTGACTTATTTGAACTGTTGTATCAGTGAAGAGAGGTGAGTCAGTGAAGTTATGGTTTTACAGTGCAGTGAATAGTTCCGATCAGTGATAATTTATAGCGTCAATGAAATGTGTTCTATAGTGTCAGTGAAATGTGTTATAGTGTGTCAGTGAAATGTGTCCTAAAGTGTCAGTGAAATGCGTCATAGTGCCACTACAGAGAGTGAGATGAGAATAAAGTGAAAGACTATTGAAACTTATGTAGGGCCTATACATAATTATATAGGTTGTAGTGTAAAATTAGGTATTTTATTTATGTTTTATTATTACTGTGTTAAATTATATTGTGTAATCTTATTGTATTGTGTATAAAATTGTATTGTGTATTGTATAATTGTATTGCGTATTGTAAATTTATTGTGTATTGCTTATCATTTTTTTGTGTATTGTTTATATGGTGTATACCACTGCCACCGGGTGCTTGCCCACTTGCAGTGTAAATACATACATACATACATACATACATACATACATACATGCATACATTCATTCATTCATCCAAGGGCCAATGTTGCTGTTGCCGACTCCACTGTAAACGGTTCCTGTTGTGTACTCGAGTGAGCTCTACACACACTGCTGGTCGTCTGGCTAGAGACCGCCTACCCTGAGCCTCCGGGATACAGTTTGCCTGGAAACTCGAACACCTGAGGCGGCTGCAAGCTCAGAAGACAGCTGTCTTGCAGGCATCGTCCGATTACGTCGTGTTGTTAAGGTCAAATATAGGTCCTCTTGCGGCGTTGTGACCCATGAGCAACTTTGTACAGGCGAACATCTCCTGTGTCTTCGAACCGTCGCCAAAGCCTGGAAATGACACTTTGTGCCACATTCAGGCTCCAGAGACTTCGGTCTGTGTCTGACCTGCTTCCAGACGTCCGATTATTCTACCCATCAAAACAAGGCCCAGTTGGCGTTTCTGTGGCGTGTTTGTGCCGTCCTGTATACACTGTGATAAGAAACTACCCTCTGTTAACAGTGAGAGAACAAGAACGAATGAGTCGCACTGGGTCTGTTTGCGTACCTTCGAACCACGTGTTTATTCGGAGGGCAGGCGGAGGTTGAGGTACCCCCTCCCTATGCACAGAGCACAAGTACGATGCGGCACACACTGTGATAATGTTTCATAGAGATTGCTCACCGTTTTTCCTTTCATTTCTCTCATTTACGAATTATGCTTTACTTTTGGACACTAGTGTATTTACAGTATATAGGCCTACATACTGACAGCATGAAATATTTTCATTAGTGATACTCTTGAATCACGTTCGTGCTCAATTTTGTCTGCGTAATAAAATGGAAACATGTGAAACCCCAGCTACTGTAAAAATTGCTGCCGGATTTATTGATTCTCAGCATTTCATGATTTTTTTAAATTTAATTGCTGTTTTACTGCTGAACTAAAATATTTGAACAAGTCTCTGTTACACATCACAATTTAAAAAAAAAACCTACAAACCAAACATTATTCACAACATCGGAAACGACAGCCCTATGCCGCAGCACAAACTCGCAGCAAAATTGTAATGGATATTTCAATCATGGCGTGTGGTTATACAATTTTATTTATTGCCATAGCTGAGAGTAATTTCATATTTTATACCTGTAGGTAGGAATGAAAACAAGCTCTCACTAATGTTAATGAAAAGAGTATTTTTAATTTTTATTTCTGTTGATGTGTTCTGACTCACTGGGTTTTCAAGACGTTATAACAGTTCATTTAGGACTGTACGCTAACGCGAATTTGCAATTTCCATGTAGTTGTTTGTGGTCTGAAAAATTATCATTTCTTTTTTCCTAACACTAATTGAGATAGGGGTTTAAGCTGTTACACATTTTGCGTAAAAAGTGATTTATATATTTGAAAACATATCACAGTCGAATAACTGACATAATTATGGTTCATATTTCACAATTCTTGTTTTGTCACATCCTTCTACTCTACATCTTTCACCGTCTCTGCAGCTCATCTCTGGAACTCTCTACCACAACATGTCAGAGACTGTCGGACATTGTCTAGTTTCAAAAATAAATTAAAATTGCACTTTTTCAACTCAGATTCCTTACAGTTATAAGACCTTTTGTCTGCGATAGTTTTGTTAAAATATAGGCTATATATTTATTTTCCTTCCTTTCCCATTTTTGTTCCCTTAATCAGCTGACGAATTTATTATCATAACCTTTTATTGTTAATTTTATTTAATTTTCTTTCTTTTTCTACTTTTTATTATTTTATTATATTCTATTTTGTTATATTCTTCCTTACGTTTTCCATATTAACCATTTGTGCTAAATGAGTTGCTTTTGCTATATTCCAATGTATTTTACTCTCTTTTTTTTATATTATGGTATTATTTTCATGTTGTTTAGTGTCGATTTTATTATGCT